>NC_057359.1:6621500-7240000 GCF_016509475.1 Prionailurus bengalensis
GACGGACTTATTCACTTAGCATAATACCCTTCAGTTCCATCCATGTTGTTGCAAATGGCAAGATTTCATTATTTTTCATCACGGAGTAGTATTCCATTGTATCTATACACCACATCTTCTTTATCCATTCGTCATTTGATGGGCATTTGGGTTCTTTCCATACTTTGGCTATTGTCGATAGTGCTGCCATAAACATTCGGGTAAATATGCCCCTACGAATCAGCACTCCTGTATCCTTTGGATAAATTCTTAGTAGTGCTATTGCTGGGTCGTAGGGTAATTCTATTTTTAATTTTTTGAGGAACCTCCACTATGTTTTCCAGAGTGGCCAGACCAGTTTGCATTCCTGCCAACAGTGCAAGAGGGTTCCCCTTTCTCCAAATCCTTGCCAACATGTGTTGTTCCCAGAGTTGTTAATTTCAGCCACTCTGACTGGTGTGAGGTGGTATCTCAATGTGGTTTTGATTTGTATTTCCGTGATGATGAGTGATGTTGAGCATCTTTTCATGTGTGTGTTGGTCATCTGGATGTCTTCTTTGGAAAAATGTCTATGCGTGCCTTCTGTCCATTTCTTCACCGGATTATTTGTTTTTTGGGTGTTGAGTTTGGTAAATTCTTTGAGATTTTGGATACTAACCCTTTATCTGATAAGTCATTTGCAAATACCTTCTCCCATCCCACTGGTTGCCTTTTAGTTTTGTCGATTATTTTCTTTGCTGTGCAGAAGCCTTTTATCTTGATGAAGTCCCAATAGTTCATTTTTGCTTTTATTTCCCTTGCTTTCAGAGACATGTTGAGTAAGAAGTTGCTGCAGCCAAGGCCAAAGAGGTTGTTGCCTGTTTTCTCCCATAGGATTTTGATGGTTTCCTGTCTCATATTTTAGGTATTTCATCCATTTTGAATTTATTTTTGTGTATAGTGTAAGAAAGTGATCCGGTTTCATTCTTCTGATATTGCTGTCCAGTTCTCCCAGCATCATTTGTTACAGAGACTGCCTTTCTTCCATTGGATAATCTTTCCTGCTTTGTAAAAGATTAGTTGGCCATACATTTGTGGGTCCAGTTCTGGGTTTTCTAGTCTATTCCATTGGTCTATATGTCTGTTTTTGTGCCAATACCATACTGTCTTGATGATCACAGCTTTGTAGTAGAGGCTAAAGTCCAGGATTGTGATGCCTCCAGCTTTGGTTTTCTTTTTCAACATTACTTTGGCTATTCAGGGTCTTTTGTGTTTCCATACTAATTTTAAGATTGTTTGTTCTAGCTCAGTGAAGAATGCTGGTGCTATTTTGATTGGAATTGCATTGAATGTGTAGATTGCTTTGGGTAGCATCAATATTTTAACAATATTTGTTCTTCCAGTTCATGAACACAGAATATTTTTCCATTTCCTTGTGTCTTCTTCAATTTATTTCATAAGCATTCTATAGTTTTCAGCATACAGACCTTTAACCTCTTTGGTTAGGTTTATTCCTAGGTATTTTATGGTTCTTGGTGCAGTTGTACATGAGATAAATTGCTTGGTATCTCTTTCTGTTGCTTCATTATTGGACCATTTGTATAGAAAGTCACAAAATCATCTTCTTGGCCCAATTCCCTGGGGCCTACAACTTTTGGAAAGGAGGAACAATAAAACCTGAGAAATAACTTAAAAAGAGGGATTCTCCAAAAGCCCTAGAGTTGCAGTCCAGAGGCCTCTTTTGCTCTGGTTCTCACTCAGCTTTCCAAAGGTAAGTGCAGGGTGCCCTTCTTCCCAAGTAGAAGGCTCAGGTCCTCTCAGGGTAGCAGCATGTAGGTGACCACGTGACCAAGAGTCAAGCCAAAGTAGATTAATGAGCCACAAATAGGCTGGATGAAGCAAACTACTGCCAGTAGCTCAAGACAAACTGTGGACTGAACTGAGCAGGAATTTTACAGAAGAGAGAATGAACATTGATCCTCACTCCAAGTACAGGGAAAGGCCTTCTTGACCTTTGATGTAAAATTGTCCCGATATATGTGATTCTTGGAGTAAAACTAGGTGGAGCATAAGAATGCTCAGTCCTTGGAAGAGTTTGACAAATCACACAAGTGGAAAGGCCAATCGTATTTCTACTTTTGATCTGCTAATGACTGACTTAGGCAGTTGGAAGTATGGTACCTAATTCAGAGCAACCAACGACCAACCAGAGTCCCACAGTTAAAGGTCTCAGGAGAGATGATGGAGTGTTATTTTTTTTTAATGTTTATTTATTTATTTTTGAGAAAGAGAGAGAGACAGAGAAAGAGAGAGAGAGAGAGAGAGAGAGAGCAGGGGAGGGGCAGAGAGAGAAGGAAACACAGAATCTCAAGCAGGCTCCAGGCTCTGAGCTGTCAGCGCAGAACCCATGAACTGTGAGATCATGACCTGAGCCAAAGTTGGATGCTTAACCCACTGAGCCACCCAGATGCCCCTAATTGGGTGTTTTTGAAAGGAAGAGGAAGAAAACCAAAGATGTAGCCTTTCACCCAGACATGGGGACAAAGTAAATTCAAAGTAGATGAGGATAGAGAAATATGCTTTTTTCAAATATACACATACATACACACACACACACACACACACATACACTCACACACACACAACCCACCACCTTCTGAACTATGAACAGATTAATCTAAATTCTTTTTAAAATTATTCCCTTTGAAAGTAAAGGGATGGAGACATGCAGAAGAAGGAACCTGGACCACTTTGTTACACCATACACAAAAATAAACTCAAAATGGATGAAAGACTTCAATGTAAGACAGGAAGCCATCAAAATCCTTGAGGAGAAAGCAAGCAACAACCTCTTTGACCTTGGCCACAGCAACTTCTTACTCAGCACATCTCCAGAGGCAAGGGAAACAAAAGCAAAAATGAACTATTGGGACCTCATCAAAATAAAAACCTTCTGCACAGTGAAGGAAACAATCAGCAAAACTAAAAGGCAACTAACTGAATGGGGGAAGATATTTGCAAACGACATATCAGATAAAGGGTTAGTATCCAAAATCTATAAACAGCTTCTCAAACTCAACAGACACTTCTCCAAAGAAGACATCCAGGTGGCCAACCGACACATGAAAAAATGCTCAACATCACTCATCATCAGGGAAGTACAAATCAAAACCACAATGAGATACCCCTCACCCCTGTCAGAATGGCTCACATTAACAACTCAGGCAACAACAGATGTTGGTGAGGATGCGGAGAGAGAGGATCTCTTTTGCATTGTTGGTGGGAATGCAAGCTGGTGCAGCTGCTCTGGAAAACAGTATGGAGGCTCCTCAAAAAACTAAAAATAGAACTACCCTATGACCCAGCAATTGCACTACTAGGTATTTACCCAAGGGATACAGGTATGCTGTTTTGAAGGGGCACATGCACCCCCATGTTTATAGCAGCACTATCAACAATAGCCAAAGTATGGAAAGAGCCCAAATGTCCATCGATGGATGAATGGATAAAGACGATATGGTATATATATATACAATGGAGTATTACTCGGCAATCAAAAAGGAATAAATTTGCCATGTGCAACTATGTAGATGGAACTAGAGGGTATTATGCTAAGTGAAATTAGTCAGAGAAGGACAAATATGTGACTTCACCCATATGAGGACTTTAAGACACAGAACAGATGAACATAAGGGAAGGGAAACAAAAATAATATAAAAACAGGGAGGGGGGACAAAACATAAGGGACTCTTAAGCATGGAGAACAAACAGAAGGTTACTGGAGGGGTCATGGGAGGGGGGGATGGGACTAAATGAGTGAGGGGCATTAAGGAATCTACTCCTGAAATCATTGTTGCACCATATGCTAACCTATTTGGATGTAAATTTAAAAATAAACTATTAATAAAACCCACAAATAAAATAAAATAAAATAAAATAAAATAAAATAAAAAATAAAATAAAATAAAATAAAATAAAATAAAATAAATTCCCTGACCACTAGAAGATTCAGATTGCAGAACTCTTTGATGAGTCAATGAATACCATTTCCTAGAAAATTTACAGATGGCATCTATGTAGAAACTATTAGCTCTTGCACAGGCTTGGGCATATGTCTGCATGATAGTAAGGGTTAAAGCTGTGAGCATATGGGCACACAGAGTCAAGGGCAAGTCACAGGTGCCCTCTGATTTAGTTTTGACATGAAGAAAGTAGATTTATGGCCTGCAAGCTTCTGACAAGTGTTTCTGTAGCTTGTTCCTAGCACTTCTTTGTGCAGTTTATCCAACACAGAAAGAGAGTCTTTTCAAGATGAGCTTCCAGAGAGGCCCTTCAGGTGATCACTTTCTCAGAGCAAGTGTCCTTTGCCACCTTTCCTTAAAAGCATATAAAAATCTATTTCAAGGAAGCCTAAAAGATAGCTCTTTTCCAAGGAACAGTGACTTTTCAAGACCTCTGGGGCAAGAAGCGGAGGGAGGAGGGCCTTTAAAGTAGGTCTGGACTCAGAAGGCTTTCATCTTTCCCGAGATTAGTTTTCTCACCTAAATGTCTGCAATAGCCTCCTGATTTGGGGCCCATGGAATTGCATTAAGCAGTGGCCCTGGATGAATACTGTTGCTGTAAAAGAGAATAAAATCTGACTCAGCTTCTCGGAAGCCAGTGTAAAGAGGAAAGTTCAGTAAGAATTGTGTGTAGTTAGCTGAGACAAAGAACTGTAAGCATGTCTGATGGGAAGGAGAGGTTTTCCTGGTACTGAATTCTCAAAGTCCTTGCAGGGGGTCCTACTCAGGAACATTGAGTGATTTGTTGGACAATGTTTTCAACAACAGTTGCCTTGTAAGTGCAAAAGCTGAAATAAATTGTTTTATCTTGTAGTCACCACTCACCAAAATAGAAAGCATAATATTCAGATTTAATTCAATGACAATTTTGTTTGGAGGTGACTTGAATTGGGTCAAGTTAATGGTCTTCCAGTGATTGAACTTCACTCAAAGACAGAATCTAAAATTAATAGAAGAGTGTGGAGATGGTAGGTCCTGTGAGTTATATTTCCTAAATTCATTTCTCTCAGGGGATTTTTTTTCAAATTAAATTCAAGTTAGATAACATACAGTGTCGTCTTGACTTCAAGAACAGAACCCAGTGGTTCATCTCTTATATATGACACCCAGTGCCCATCCCAACATGTGCCCTCCTTAATGCCCGTCACCCATTTAACCACCCCCCCCAGCAAACCTCAGTTTGTCTGTATTTAAGAGTCTCTTATGCTTTGCCTCCCTCTCTGTTTTTATCTTATTTTTCCTTCCCTTTTCCTATGTTCATCGTGTTGTATTTCTCAAATTCCACATATGAGTGAAATCACATATCTGTCTTTCTCTAACTGACTTAATTTCACTTAACATAATACACTCTAGTTCCATCCACATTGTTGCAAATGGCAAGATTTCATTCTTTTAACTCCTGTTAAAATCCCCTTTGATTTGATGAAAAAGAATGAAATCAAAGGAGATGATAAGGATCCAGATTATTCTCTCTAGAAAGGTGTGGAGTGTTTATGGTATATACCAGAGGATCAGCAAAACCATACCTATGGGCCAAATCTGTCCGACTATATGGTTTTGTATGGCCCTTGTAGAAAGAATGTTGGGTGTTTTTTTTTACACATTTTTTTCTAACGGTTGGAAGAAATCAAAAGAAGAATAATATTTTGTGACATGTGAGAATAACATGAAATTCAAATTTTAGTGTTTATAAATAAAGTTTTAACTTTTTTTTTGAGAGAGAGAGAGAGAGAGTGAGAGTGAGTGGGAGAGGGGGCAGAAGGAATGAAAGAATCTTAAGCAGGCATGACCTGAGCCAAAATCAAGAGTTGGTGTCTTAACCAACTGAGCCATCCAAGCACTCTGTCTATAAATAAAGTTTTATTGGAACACATTTACATTTCGTCTATGAAGGATTTCATACTGCAATAGCAGAGTAAAGTCATTGTGGTTGAAAAGTCAAAAATATTTACTATGTGGCTCTTTACAGAAAAAGTTTACCAACATCAGGAATTTATTGCTGATTGATGGCAAACCTCAAAGCTCTTGAGACCAGACAAATGGATTCCCTAGTGGGATTCCATTCCCTCTAGGATTCCCTAGTGGGAGCCACACTTAGATTATAGGCCCAAAATAATTTAGAAAGAGAGTCAGAATTTCCTTCAGGAAGTCTCATTTAATCTTTTAACCATTTAATGGTTGGCTTCCCTCCTATTTGTATAGATGACAAAACAGACGTCAGGTATTAAGAGGTGGCACAAACAGATTTCCAGGTACATGAGGTAAAACAAAGCAGGTCTGTAGAATCTTCACTGGCAATGTCATCAAAATAAACAAACATAGAAGAAAATCCAAAAATTTACCAAATACGTAACCGAACATGAGAAAGCACTGTGGATACCTTTAACCTTATTGAAAATTGATCTTAGGCCATAGACTTCAAAACTTGGTTGGTAACCAAGGAAAAAAAACAGAAGCAGAGCCCTAAGGAAAAGTAAGTCAACAGTGTCCTAAGAACTCTCAGTAATTATGCTCAATTTACAAATGAAGTGAGAGATGAGTCAGCAGCCCTGGAAAAGTCAAAGTCAAGATTTGCAGGGACAAGCAGGGCAGCTGAGGATGTCAGTTTCCAGGGCATTGTGCTGAGTCGGAGAAATGAATATGAGGCCTTGGAGGTGGGACCTATTATTGGCTGAGTGGAGAGAGATTTTTCCTCTCTTCTGAGGTTCCACATTATTTCAGCAAAGGAACCCAGCTGAAGACTGCACTCAGCCCAGACTAGCTATTTCCTCCCTCGCACCCACACCCGTATTCTTGGTTTACAGAAAAGCGGATAGAAACCAGCATGGTGCTCTTAAAAGGCAGAGAATGGGAAAGATACTCTATTCCTGGTGAAAGTGGAAACAGTGACGATTTGAATGGATGGCACGAGGGAAATGTAAGAGATAATTAGTTAATGCTGAAGAAAAACACAAAGAAATTAAGGAAGTTAAGAGGATAGAGGATACATAAGGAGAAAAATAAAGACAATCTTCTATAAGAATTATCTATAAGGATAACTGGGACCTTTGCAAAAGCTGATGGAAGAGAAATAAATATTCAGAAACATAATTCCAGAGATTTTCCCGGAAATGATAGCAGAACTGATTGGAAGTAGCCGCAACGCTTTTTAAATGAAGGTTTAACATTTAAAAAAGTATCAACATTTGTTTCCAAGTTAATGAGCTTCAAACATAAAGAATATTTCAGGCACATAGACAGAGAAAACAAGATACCTACAAGGGGGGATAATCCATCAAGTTAGTCTCAAAAAGCTCTTCAGCAATGTTAAGAGAAAAAGACTTCCGAAGTTCTGAGGAAAAAGGTAACCCAGAAATATTACAGACTACAAAGTTGTTGTTTAAACAGGCAGGTATTATTTCTCGAAATTTTAGAGAACTCAGGTCACATAGAACCCATAAAGCCTCTTGGAAAAGCTACTTACCTATATAATCCAGCCAATCAAATCCACTCAGGAATGGGACAGTCACGGTAAAAGGGCTGATGGTGATCACAGAAGTCTTTTAAATTTTAAATTAAGACTGAACAGCTGGGAGAAACAGAACTCATAAAGAATGCAAACGTCACAATTCCTGGCAAGTTTCAAATATATAAGCAACAAAAATCGGGAGGTAGGAGCACAAGCAGGAGTTCGTATCACCTCTGTTTTCCTAAAAAGGATCCATCTGTACTGTTCAAAATTAAGCTTGCTTGCTTGCTCGCTTGCCTCCTTCCTTCCTTTGTTTCCTTCTTTATTTTTAATTTATATCCAAGTTAGTTAGCATATGGTGCAATAATGATTTCAGGAGTCGATTGCAGTGATTCATCCCCTACAACACCCAGTGCTCATCCCAACAAGTGTCCTCCTTAATGCCCCTTACCCATTTAGCCCACCCCCCACCTAAAACCCCTCCAGCAACCCTAAGCATACTTTCTTTTAAAAATTACCAACCCCTTTTATTAAAAAAATTTTTTTTAATATTTATTTATTTTTGGGAGACAGAAAGACAGAGTGCAAGCAGGGGGAGGGGCAGAGAGAGAGGGAGACACAGAATCCAAAGCGGGCCCCAGGCTCTGAGCTGTCAGCACAGAGCCTGATGTGGGGCTCAAGTTCATTAACTGTGAGATCATGACCTGAGGTGGAGTTGGATGCTCAACGGACTGAGCCACCCAGGTGCCCCCCAAAAAGTTACCATTAGTGACTTTCATAATTTCTTTTCTTAACCCTAGAAGGATAGTCTATAAAATATCTCTGGTGGTGAAAAAAGCATTATTTGAAATTCATCCACCCCTTCTGTTTCTATTGCTTTTGTCCAATTCAACTACAATGAAATTTACAGTAAATTTATACTGTGATTTTATACATAATTCAAGCAAAATTAACAGGATTATTTATAACACAGTCCTATGTGTAGGTAAACCCCTGGGAACATTATATTTATCTATTTCTATCCATTTCCTTTTCATCTGTGTGCACAGAGAGAGAGATCTGGAAATAATGCCGCCCTCATTTGGGGATATAGAACTTTGGGTGATTGTTGCTTTCCCCCCCTTTCTTATAGTTTTATATTTCTTGAACTTTTTTGTATTGTTTTAGTCACTTTCAAAATGTATACACAGTAAAATTCACTCTCTCTGGTATATGGTCATTTGAATTTAGACACATGCATAGTCAAGTAACTTCCACCAAAATCAAGCCATGGAACTGGTCCATCACCCCAGTCTTAGCTTGTGCTATGTGTTTGTTTTCCACCCCTCCCCCCACTCCCTGCCCCTCAAACCACTAATCCCTTCTCTCTTCCTATAATTTGGGGCCTTTTCCAGAATTTCATACAAATGGAATAACACCATACATCTAGCCTTTTGGGTCTGGCTTCTTGGCACAATCCATTTGAGATTCATCAGTGGTTCTCAATGTTGGCTGAATATTAAAATCATCTGGGGAGATTTAAAAATCCTGATGGCCAGACCAGAGGTTAAATAAAAATGAGAGTGTCCAGAGACCCAAGTGTCAGTATTTTAAAGCTTTCCTACGTGATTCCATGGACAGTCAAGGGTGTGGACCACTCGAGTTCCAAACTGTTCCAAACCCCATAATTTTGTCAGCTTTCTCAAACCTGTTTTCAGTTAGGTTCTCTCTACTGGAGCTGGTTCACCCTTTGCTGGGGGCCGGGGGTGGGGGCTCACTTGTGCATCGTAGGGTGTTGAACAGCACCCCTTGCTTCTACCCACCCGATGCCAGCGGCACACCCCCAGCCCAAGTTGTGACAAACCAAAATGTCTCCAGACTTTGCCAAATATCCCTTTGGGGGCAAAATCACATCTAGTCGAAAACTGCCGTTCTGCTGCAAACCGCAGCACACCAAACATAATTCAGTGGAATGTAGATGCTCTTATAACACGCCACAGTTTCTTTTGTGTTTATCCTATCTGCTCATGTTTCCACTCCAACTTCATTAAGCAAACTAGGAACAAGCTATTTCCACTTTAATTTTGAGATCAAGTTGCCAACAACCAGCAGAGGGCACCTCTAAATATTGACTGAGGCTTCTAATCTCTTCTGGGCTCCTGTGGAGTGGTGATAAGATAGAGGGCACAGCTTGGCCCCACAACCCTGGGCGTGGGACTAGGGGAGAGTAGGGAGGAAGACGGGACCGAAGACTCATGAGTGATCCGGGGAGAGAAAAGAGAACAAAAGGGAGCCAGGCGGTCAGAGACGTGGGCCACTGAACTGGTAATTAGTTCCAGAAACTAATAAGGATTCCTTGGAAGAAGTAAGACTGCCTCCAGTTCCCTGGAAGGGGTATGGAGAAACACCTACCTAGACTTTCCTCCTTTCTCCTGGTCTAACCCAACTGCCCCTGAAGAAGAACACACGACAAACGCATGACATCCTTTCCCGCCCCCCTCCGTGACCTTGTGGGGGAGTCTGAGATAGTGTATTGCAATGGCCTGAGTGCATCACAATCTAAAACTGCTATAATGTGTTCCACTTAGGGTATGCCATCTGGTTCTCTGGAGGGGGTCAAAGTTCCATAAGTCTTGCCTCTCGGCTTCTGTCAGGCAGCCTTTGTGATTATACTGAGTAAAATATCACCACTCCACTCAGTCTTCTTAAGAGCCATAAACTCTTCTAAAAATAGGTCTTCTAAAGTCAGCTTTGATTACGCACTCCTTCTCATTTACCAGCAGGCTTGCCCTTCCCTCTGGTTCGTTTCTTTTCTGATGGCAGCGTATATTGCAAACTCCTTCCACAGGGGGCTTGGTCCGATGGTTCCAACAGGTCTAGCCCGACACCTCTCTAGATGTTTGCCACACCAGAGCGGTGCCCATCTTAAGAGGAGAACAGCCACCTACGGGAGCATCCTATTCTTCTGCAAATGTATTTTACCATTTCAAAATAACACACATATGTGGAGGAAACTTAAATGCACCTTACTAAGTGAAAGAAGCTGATCCGAAAAGCCCACGTACTATGTGTGTCCAACAATAGGACATTCTAAAAAAGGACAAACTATGGAGATGGTAAAAAGATCAGTGGCTGCCGAGCATGAGAGAGGAAGGAGGGATGAGCAGGTGATCTTGGAATCTTTAGGGCAGTGAAACTACTTCGTATGATGCTCTAATGATGGATGCATGTCATTATACATTTGTCCAAACCCACAGAATGTACCTCAAGAACAAATCCTGAGGCCCCTGGGGGGCTCAGTTGGTTGGGCGTCTGATTCTTGGTCCGGGCTCAGGTCATGATCTCCCAGTTCGTGGGTTGAAGCCCCGCATCAGGCTCTGTGCTGGTGGTGCAGAACCTGCTTGGGATTCTGTCTCTCCCTGTCTCTGCCCCTCCCCCACTGATGTGGGTGCTCTCTCTCTCTCTCTCAAAATAAATAAGTAAACTTAAAAAAAAAATCCTGATGTAAACTCTGGATTTTGATTGATAATAATGTGTCAATGTAGGTTAATCATTTGTAACAAACGTGCCACTCTAAGGGGATGATAATGAGGGAGAGTGTGCATGAGTTAGGGCAGGGGGCCTATGGAAAATCTCTGTATCTTCTGCTCAGTTGAGCTGCGAACCTATTACTTCTTTATTTTTTTTTTAAGTTTATTTATTTTTGGCACAGAGAGTGAGCGTGAGCTAGAGAGGGGCAGAGAGAGAAGGAGACACAGAATCTGAAGCAGGCTCCAGGCTCTGAGCTGTCAGCACAGAGCCCGACGTGGGGCTTGAGCTCATGAACCGTGAGATCATGACCTGGGCCAAAGTCGGACACAACCAACTGAACCACCCAAGCGCCCCGTGAACCTGTTACTTCTTTAAAAAGAAAATTCTGTTTCTTTTTTTTAATGTTTATTTATTTATTTTGGAAGAGAGAGAGAGCACAAGCAGGGGAGGGGCAGAGAGAGAGGGAGAAAGAGAGAATCCCAAGCAGGCTCCACGCTCAGGGTTCAGTGCGGAGCCTGACGCGGGGCTTGATCTCACAACTGTGAGATCGTGACCTGAGCTGAAATCGAGAGTCAGATGCTTAACCAACTGAGCCACCCAGGCACCCCAGTAAATTCTATTTCTTAAAAAAAAAAAAATTATACATACTCAGTACAAAAAACATTGCAAAGTACAGAAGAGTAGAAAAAAAGAGAAAATTATCAAAGTTGATTTAATTTGAGGAACAAGAAAATTTTCTACCAGTCTGATATTCCATCATTCTAATTAAATCATTTGCACATTCAAGAGTCCCCATTCAAACATAATTATCTTTGAAGCAAAAGGTTTTAAACTGCAATCGAAATTATTCTTTGGAATACAGGTTAAGAACCTGGGCTGTGGAACCCAGCAAGCCTGCTTTGAGTGCTACTATTCTGGCCATGTATGAGCTGTGTGACCTTGGGCAAATTACTTAAGCTCTTCAGGTGCCAGTTTCCATCAGCTAAAAAATGGTGATGACAATAATAGAACTTAACTCAGAGTTGTTTTATAAGGATTAAATGAATAATGCATGTAAATTCTTTAGGAAACAGTGTAGGGTACGTAGCAAGCAGTTTTGAACCCTGTATCTAAGAACTTTGTAATAACATCTCTTGAACATACACTGGGTTTTAAGAGTCCTAAACTTTTTTTTAATTTTTTTAATGTTTATTTATTTTGAGAGAGAGACAGACAGAACACGAGTGGGGGAGGGGCAGAGAGCGAGGGAGACACAGAATCCAAAACAGGGTCCAGGCACTGAGCTGTCAGCACAGAGCACGATGCGGGGCTCGAACCCATGAGCCGTGAGAACATGACCTGACCCGAAGTCAGACGCTTAACTGACTGAGCCACCCAGGCGCCCCAAGAGTCCTAAACTTTCAATGAGTATTATGGGCTTTGGAGTATTTCTATTTGCCAGTTTCAAAATATACTCAGTTCAGTATAAGGTCCCTAGAAAGCATAATAAAATTTTCAAATAGGTCCTCTAGTCCAGCACCCTTATCTTACAGATGAATAAAATTGAGCCTAGAGAGATTAAGTGCCTGACCCAGTTGATCTCAGAGCTGGGATTCTTTAGAGAAAATATACGAAGACTGGTTCTATATCCACTTTTAAACCAATTCCTTATTCCAAACATAGTTAATCCCAATGTAATAATGTTACTTGTTTCGTAGATGACATATCTTGGTAAGTTATAAACTGTAGAAATGTTAAGACCATATGGGTCCAGGTCGGAAAGTTGTTTCCGTCTCTTAAAAGGTGAAAAAGACAACCGTGACCTAGGCATAGTTCCTGGCATATAGTGAGTGATTAATAGGGCTTGATAATACACAAGTTAATATTGTGAAAAATTACATTTTTTAGTGAGAATGGGGCAGAATACAATTATGCCCACTAGTGAACTATTTATGCCCCAAAGCTTGAGGACATTGGAGACCAAATTTACACTTTGAGACAAAAGCTGGGAGAGACCTGAAAGATAGCACACATGAACGATTATGTCATCTGAGAGGGATACAGACTAGAATTTATTAAGAGGTTAGAAGTCACTCTGAATCCACTCTGTGAGAACAAGCTGAGAGAGTTATATGACTTAGCAGGATGGTGATTCATTCAGATCGGAATTTACCCAGAACAGGAATTTAAACACGTGGGGCAATTTTTATCTTCTCTTGCCATTTTGTTTTCCTCCAAGGTGATCTAATGGATGGCGTTACCACATCACACAAATTGAGCAGACTCCAATCAAGAACAACAGAATGGCTAACATGGAGACTACTGATGGCTCCGATATAATGTTATGTCATATTTAAGAAAATTGAAACTCACAACAATCACATACAGATTTAAGCAGGCTTCCCCTTGAAATCCCTGCTCACAAACTTGCCGGTTTTGGTATTTGGGTTTTCGCTTCACAGTAACTTGTTTCACACCAAGACATGAGGTCGTCCACTAGACATATGGTGGCGGGAGTCCATACACTGCTTTCACAGGGCTCGCAAGGAAACCTCTACCGGAACCAAACACCATCAACAAAAAAGAGCGGGAGCAGAGTGTTGCACACTTCTGACTTCAAAAGGTTACCTTGACATGGGACTGGAGAGTCCCTCCCTTCATTTTAAATTAAACTTAGCCTCTTGTCCCAGCTTCCAACCTAATCTTACCTTTTCAGTGTCACGATGGGTCAGAGAGCAATATTAAGGCTCGGAGTATATTTAAAGGGAAAGTGACAACTTATTTGGTCTAGCCACACGGTCCATCCTCATTAGATGAGGATTCTGACTTTACGAATTCACCTAGTTGCTAAAATTAATTTCAGTACCGGTGCAGCTTTGGGGGTCATTTGCAGATATGCACAGGACAGCAAAAAAAATTGAGACATCTGACAGCACACATTCACAGCTTAAGTATAAGAGCAATGCTCTACCCTCTTGTTTCAATTCTCAAGTTGTAAAAGAGTCCTTCTCATGGTCCTTTTAGTGCCATGTCTTTCACATCTTTTGTGCTTTTGCCTGGTGATTTTGCTGCTTAAATGACACCTGAGCATGATCCTGAAGTGCCGTCTAGTATCCCTAAGCTCAAGAAGGCTGTGACGTGCTTTATGGAGAAAATATGTGTGTTAGCTAAGCTTCATTCAGGCATGATTTATACTGCTGCTGGCCATGAGTTCAATGTTAATGAAGCAATTGTATATATATTAAGTAAGGTATCTAAACAAAAACACACATTAAACTAGGTTATGTATTGATCAATTGATGAAAATGTGTGACCAGTGACTTGCAAGAACCTAACCCTGTATTTCCCCTGGAGGCAATGGTTCAGTATTTGCTAACTCAGTGTTCACAGCAACATTACAGAACATACCTAGTGCAAGTAAGGAGAGTCAGCTGTCTCTCCAGGATAGAGATCCCCAAAGATAAGCTAGTAGTTGGATCAATCGTGCTATGCCTTGATCTGAGACATCAATGACACCCCTCCCAACTCTTGACCCCTAAGCTACCACTGAGTAATAGTAGAGGTGATTTGCACAGGTGGCCTGGCAGCGTGGCCTTTGACACACAGAAGGAGCAACAGGGAAATACTCTTTCCATTCTATGTTGTCTAAGGCTTAGCAGAACTTTGCTAAATCAGAAGTCTGTCTCCTAGAAGTATCAAGTCAGTAAATGGGTGCTCAGAAAATTCAAAACTATGTCAAGGAAAAGTAAAGTCCAGCAAGCATAAGCAAATACATAAATTTTAGTTTATGAAGTTATGGGAAAATGTTTTGATACATTTCTTTAATTTCTAATAAAAATGCATTGGGGTGCCTGGGTGGCTCAGCCGGTTAAGCGTCTGACTTTGGCTCTGGTCATGATCTCGCGGTTCACGAGTTCGAGCTGCACGTTGGGCTCTGTGCGGACAGCTCAAAGCCTGGAGCCTGCTTCGGATTCTGTGTCTCCCTCTCTCTCTGCCCCTCCCTCACTCACACTCTCTCTCTCTCTCTCTCCCCCTCAAAAATAAACATTAAGAAAAGGCATTATAATCACAGTCAGAGAAAAGGGGACTTTTAGCAACATTTGTTTCAGTTCTCCATATGACGATTTTCAGATTATTTTAGTCCTTGGGAAATATGACTTGAAAGCCCTCATTTGCCTTTTGGGGCTTGGTATGTCAATTGCAGTTTTGATCTGTAGACATCCCCAAGACTATCTAGGTTTAATTTACTTGGACCTTGTACAAGATGACAAGATGCCAGCTCGAGTTCTTACAGTCTGTTGTCACACAAGAGACATAAGGGCCTTCCCAAACCAGATTGCATGAGTAGGGACATAGCTCTGTCATCAGGCTATCAATGGAAAGCTGGATTGGATATGGGTGTGGGTCTAACTGGGAGGCTGGGACATCAGTAAGGAGAACTGAGGAGCGCCTCTCATTTAAAAAAAAACAAAAAAGGTGTGTGTGTGTTGGGGGTGGGTATTACCAGCAATATCAGTCAAAGGAGCGGGGGGCACACAGGTGGGGAAGAGTTATCCAAGTGAGCACAAGTGAGTAGATAGACAGTAGATACCCGCAAATGGAAGGCTTTGTTGGTGCAAACATTGACATATTGAAATGATTTGTATTTGGTCTTATTTCCAGTATGTTTTTCTCTTTGTCTTGCAGATACTTGGGTCAGCCAAAAATGACATCTTATTCTGCCTTTGAGAAGAATCTCAAATATTTTAACAAACCATTTTCAGCTGCTTTCTACCACAGCCTGACTAACCAGGCCAGCCAAAAGTCTGAGCTGAAGCACCAGGGGCATCACCAGTCACAGCACGAAAAGAGAAAATATGCCTGGGCTTCTGGTTAATTTCATCATGGCACATTCAGACAATGTTCTGCAGCCTTTAAAAAGAATGAGAGTGGGGCACCTGTGTGGCTCAGTCAGTTGAGTGTCCAACTCTTGATTTCTGCTCAGTTCATGATCCCAGGGTCATGGGATTGAGCCCCACATTGGGCTCTGTGCTGAGTATGGAGCCTGCTTGAGATTCTGTCTCTCTCTCTCTCTCTCTCTCTCTCTCTCTCTAAGAAATAAATAATAAAAAATAAAAATGGTAGAGATCTATGTGTTACTATGGGAAGATGTCATGTTAATAATGGTGCACGTGCCACACCCCCTCAGCCCTGACCTCAGGTGCAGCCATGGTGGACAGTTCCCATGCATGATGAAGGTTTCTCGATGCAAGTGCCAGCTGCGGTCTCTCAGATTTTCTACCCCAGGACTTGCTCCAAAGCGGAGGCGCTTTCTCAGTGCTCCCAGAGTGGACTGCAAGTACAAGGAAATTAAACTTTCAGGAAACCCTCAGCAAATGGGGCTTCCTCCCATCCTTTGGAGGGACAATTCTCAGGTGCATTCTACATTATTTCTTAGAGTCTCCATGACATTGGTCCCATAAGCCCCACTGCCCTATTCAACTTAGTGATTCTGCCTTTTTTTTTTTCCTTTGGTTTTCTTTCCTCTCCCGTATTACTCTCCTGAAGATTTCATTCCAAACACCTCGGAATTACTATAAAGAAAAGAAAAGAAAAGGTATAAATACAGCTACCTGCCTCCCAGGTCCTTTACTCAAATTCTGCTTTTGGGCAAACCCAAACTAAGAGGATATCCATTCAAGGGAGGCATGACCCAAGTTGCATAATTGGATGTATGGTAGTTCCCATTTGTGCAAAAACAAACAAAACAAAACACCCACAACAAAACTGTAAGTGATGTGTATGTATGTTCATATATACCTAGAAATAAAAGCTGTTGAGGGAATCATACCACAGGTGGTGGTTTCCATGTTCTTGAAGCATCCGACTTCCCCTCAAAGCTGTGAACTATATTGTAGAAAAATGAGTAACCACACAGAAATACAACTACTTGTTTTTAAAACATAGTTGGTGATCATCCCAACCCAAACCATCTTCAGAGAATTAACGTACAATAAAGTGAACAAATCTGAAGGCTCAGTTTGATGAGTTTTGACAATCATATATACGCATATACTCACCGTCCAAAACAAGATAAGAACATTTCTGTGTAAGTTCCTGTGTGGCCCCGTTTCAGTCAACTGCCCTCCCCACTCCTAAAAACCACTGTCTGATTTCTATCATCATAGATTACTTTCCCCTATATTTAATTTTATGTAAACAAAGCCATAGAGTATGCACTGTTATTGTGTCCAACCTCTTTGCTTCACATGATGCATTTGAGATCTAGCCACATGTGGATACACCAAGATCGGCTTTTCCCTTCTCTTCTTTTTTTAAATTTTTTTTTCAACGTTTATTTATTTTTTGGACAGAGAGAGACAGAGCATGAACGGGGGAGGGGCAGAGAGAGAGGGAGACACAGAATCGGAAACAGGCTCCAGGCTCTGAGGCATCAGCCCAAAGCCCGACTCAGGGCTCGAACTCCCGCACCGCGAGATCGTGACCTGGCTGAAGTCGGACGCTTAACCGACTGCGCCACCCAGGCGCCCCTTCCCTTCTCTTCTTGAAGGACATTTAGGTTGTTTCCAGTTTGGGGATAGTATATATAAAGCTGCTATAAATATTCTTTTTTTTTTTTTTAAGTAGCCTTTATGTCCAGCAAGGAGCTCAATGCAGGGTTTAGACTCGTGACCCTGAGATCAAGACCTGAGCTGAGATCAAGAGTCAGACATTTAACTGACTGAGACACCTAGATACCCCAACTGCTATAAATACTCTTGTTCAGGTCTTTGTGTGGACATATATGTTCATTTCTTTTCAGTAAATGCCTTGGAGTGGATCTGTTGGCACTTAGGGTAGATGTATAGCTTTATAAGGAGATGATAAACAATTTTCCAAAATGGTTGTACCATTTTACACCAACTAACGAATGCTCCAGTTCCTCTATATCTTTGCCAGAATTTTCTGTTGTCTGTCTTCTTGCTTTAAATGGTCAAAATTTTGCCCTGATAACTAATGACATTTGAACCTCTTTTCATCTGGCCATTCTTGTATCTCTTTTGGGAAGGTCTGACCAAGACTTTGCCCATTTTTAATTGGGTCATTGTTTTCACTGTGAATTTCTAGGAGTACTTTACATATTCTGGATACAAGTCTTGTCAGATATAAATCATGCAAACATTTTCCCCCAACCTATGGTTTATTTGTTCACCTTCTTACTGCTATCTTTCGATGAGCAGAAATTTTTTATTTTGATAAAGCCCAATCTATCAATTTTTTATTTTATGATTTGAAAATATCCTCCTACATTCTTTCAGAGCATTTTTTTAGGCTTATGAGTTACCCATCCATTTATATCTATTCAGGTTATCCATCTTAGTTTATGTATAAAAAGCTTGTTCTGGGGGCACCTGGGTGGCTCAGTCAGTTAGGCATCTGACTCTTGGTTTCAGCTCAGGTCATGATCTCACAGTTTGTGGCATCAAGCCCCGTGTTGGGCTCTATACTGACAGTGCAGAACATGCTTGGGATTCTCTCTCTCTCTCTCTCTCTCTCTCTCTCTCTCTCTCTTTCTCTCTCTCTCTCTCTCTCCCTCTCTCCTTGCCCCTCCCCTGCTTGTGCTCTCTCTCTCTCTCAAAATAAATAAATAAACTTGAAAACAAAAAAAGAAGTTCACTCTAGCTCATGCACCTTGACAACTCCCATCAGAACGTGGCCAGGCTGCTGAAAGGTACATGGAGCACATGTCATACTGGCCTTAAATTACCCCAGTCATCCTGGCCTGGGACGAGCTAGGGGACACCTACACATGTGAGCAACCTTAGGCAAGGTTACCTAAGCTCAACCTTAATCAGCTAAACTGCACACCCCCCCTGGGCTAAAGAATGATTGCTATGAGATTTTGTCATCATGTGTTCTGAACCACAATTGTGTCAAGAGAGAATTCATAAGTAAATTGATATCTAGAAGTATAATACAGCTGTAACAAAACCTAAAATTTATGGCATTTGACCTTTAGACTGGGCAATGAATGCAGGCTGGAAAAAGGGTCAGGAAATTACTAGGAGAGGCGGGAAAAATGGTGACCCGTGTTTTTCTGTGGAAAAATATTTGGTAAAAGCATAGCCTGCAATAACTTAGAAGACAGAAAATGTGCCAAATGAACACTTGGACATGAGCAAAGATTTCCAGGAAGAATGTTGACGGTATCATTTGGCTTTTACTACCTACTGCATAAGCCACCTCAAGAAAGAGAAGAACTCAGAAAAGAACAGGCCCGTTTGTAGGCAGAATTTTCACAGAAAATAGAGGGAGCAGAATTTGCCAAGTTGGAAAATAAAACTAGTTCTTAAATCCAGCCTCTCAAGGCAGTAGAGTTCTCAAATTAAGATATGGCCTCCGGATACAGACCAAATCAAGAGTGTAGGTGTGAGACCTTTGTTGAGACATCTGGAAGACTCCAGGTGGGACAGAGTAGATCCATCTAGTGGGACAAAAAGGCTTCTGGGAATCACAGCAGCCTGGCATTTCCAAATTAGCACTGATTCAGTCCAAAGAGAGAGACAGGTTCCCCCAAAATTGGAGGGGATTTTTTCAGCACATGGAATTAAGTCAAAATTTGTTTTGTTTTGTTTTTAAAATTTTAAAAAAAAATTTTTTTTTCAACGTTTATTTATTTTTGGGACAGAGAGAGACAGAGCATGAACGGGGGAGGGGCAGAGAGAGAGGGAGACACAGAATCGGAAACAGACTCCAGGCTCTGAGCCATCAGCCCAGAGCCCGACGCGGGGCTCGAACTCCCGGACCGCGAGATCGTGACCTGGCTGAAGTCGGACGCTTAACCGACTGTACCACCCAGGCGCCCCGTTTTTTAAATTTTTTTAACGTGTATTTATTTTTGAAGGAGAGAGAGAGAGACAGAGTGTGAGTGGGGGAGGGGGAGAGAGAGACAGACAGACAGACAGAACCTGAAGCAGGCTCTAGGCTCTGAGCTGTCAGCACAGAGCCTAACGTGGGGCTTGAACTCATGAGCCATGAGATCATGACCTGAGCCAAAGTTGGATGCTTAACCAATTGAGCCACTTAGGCACCCCAGGTAAGTCAAACTCTGTATAAAACTCACAAATCATGGAGACAGCTATAATGGCAAAAGTAGCCAGCCCAAACTAAGAGGGAGAGAAACTGTTCAAAATGTAAAAAGGCCTCTAGGCTTCCAACCTTCTCCAGAAAGGAAGCAGGCAGAGAAAGTTGCTCAGAGGGCATACCCTCTAATGCCGTCTTCACAAGAGGTCAAGGAGATATCAGAAGGCAGAGCCAACAACAGCAGAGAACGGAATGACAAATCATTCCCAGGTAGCAGAACTAGGGTCTAATTAGAAACATTTCCGGGGCGCCTGGGTGGCGCAGTCGGTTAAGCGTCCGACTTCAGCCAGGTCACGATCTCGCGGTCCGTGAGTTCGAGTCCCGCGTCAGGCTCTGGGCTGATGGCTCGGAGCCTGGAGCCTGTTTCCAATTCTGTGTCTCCCTCTCTCTCTGCCCCTCCCCCGTTCATGCTCTGTCTCTCTCTGTCCCAAAAAATAAATAAACGTTGAAAAAAAAATTAAAAAAAATAAAAATAAAAATAAAGAAACATTTCCGAGCCCAGACTGCAGGAATCTGATAATATTTGCCCAGCAGGATTTCAGAACTACATGGACATCCCATTCTTCCACTTTGGGAATGGGAATGTTCATTGCATTTATATTGTTCCTTTTCACCACTGCATGTGAGGCGTGTGGGAGCAGATAACTTGGTTTTTAGTTTTTAAGTCTCTGCATCAAGAAGAATCACATCAGGGGGCACCTGGGTGGCTCAGTCAGTTGAGCGTCCAACTTTGGCTCAGGTCATGATCTCACAGTTCGTGGGTTTGAGCCCTGCATTGGGCTCTGTGCTGACAGCTCAGAGCCTGGAGCCTGCTTTGGATTCTGTGTCTCCCTCTCTGCCCCTCCCCCGCTCACACTCTGTCTCTCATTCTCTCTCTCAAAAAATAAATAAACATTTAAAAAATTAAAAAAAAAAAAAGAATCACATCCGATATTGTGAATCATGAGAACGTGGATTTTAAGCCTGCATCTATAATTGGATGAGACTTTTGGTGTCCCGGGATGGGCTTCCCATATTTCACATGTGGGAAATACTTGACTAATTTTGGCTGGAGGGAAAATTGTAATCTTGTAAAAACCATCCTAATTGTTCACCCCCCCTTACCCACACCCTTTGCCTTATAACTGGGTAAAGCCCTCTCACAGACTCTGACATCAGTAAAGTGAATTGATTTGGCAATGAGATATTAACAAATGAGACACAAGCAAAGGCTTGAATTTGCTTGTGTGTTTAGGTTTGCTCCTCCTCTCCTCTACCTTGGCTCACTTAAGTTACCCTAGTAAGCCCAGGAACCCCAAATGAGACCATCCTAGTTCAGCCAATAGCCAGCCAACCGCTACAAATGTGAGCATGCCCAGCCTAATCAGCAGAGGCATCTAGCCAACTTGCAGTTACCACAGATGTATAAGCTACAGATGTATAAGCCACAGATTTGTATAAGCGTGCCCAAGTAGGATCAGGTGGATCCGGTCCAGGTCTGCAGAAATCCACAGACTCCGAGCTAAGTAAAGATTTCTGTCGTGTCAGTCCACTAGGATTCTGTGATTGTTATGTGCCATCACTGTGGCAAAAGATACCTGATACCGATTCTTGACAGGAAAACTCAGCAGTAACTGGCAACTTTCCAAAATCAAATATATAGAGCCATTTACTTTAAGGAACATTTACTTCCCTTCTTATCACTTCTCATTCTCAGGAAAAGGCTTATTTAGCTCATATAATAAAGTTACATGTGTTGGAGCCTATAAAGTTTTGGACAACTGTAGAACAAGTTAGCATTTTTGCATCAGTTTTTCTGGTAGCTTGGGGCTCTATTTTATTCTACCTTGGGTATATATTAGAAAGGGATGCAGACTTTGGCTTTTAACTGTACTGTGGTCATTGGCAACATTTTACTAATATGGCTGTTAATTTCTAGACTCCTGTTTCAGGAAAAGGAATTACCTGGGGTTGAGTATGAATCCACGGTGTTAAGAGAACTTCTCTGTCTTTGTTCATGTTCTTGCCTCTAACTCAAGAGATCAACATCATCATCATCATCACCATGACCTACCACAACAACTTCCTGTGTGTTTAGCGCATAAGAGGAGTCTGTTAAGCACTTTACATATGTATCTTAATTAGTCCTTGCAAAAGTCCTATGTGGCAGGCATTATAATCCTCATTTTGTGAATGAGAAAACTGAGGCTCCATTCCCCACCCTCCCCTTCAACATCACTAATTCAAATTCTTCCCTCGTGCTTCCTCGCCTCAGCCTTTACTTCTGCCACGAAGTCATCCTTGAGCCCCAATTTGAGTTGGGTGGTACCTTTAAATTCCTGTGGTAGCTTTTGCATGTGATTACGACACTCATCGTGTTGTAAAATCTGGGTGATGTCTTTCTACGTCTAATGGCTGCTCTAGACTCAAAACTCCTCTTAGAGGGCACAGACCACATCTTACTCATCTTTGTAATCCCGTTGCTGTGCACAGATCCCGGTATAAAGTAGGTACACCATAGAACAACTTTGCTGAAAAGGAAAGAGATGACTCGGAGAACTCAGTAGGCTCAGAGCATGCACGCACATGCACAAAACCACAAAATCCATGAAGTACCAAATAACCTTTGGTCTGATCAAAGAGTTTCCAAACAACTGATTGATGCCCTTTGCCTCTAGCTGGACAGCAGGGATCTCCAGAGGCTGACCAACTTGGATCAGAGACCGTGGTTCCTGTACTGCACCTGGCTGGAAAGCACTTAGACTTTATCAGAGAGAGTCTCTCTTGGTACCCTGGCGATTACCTGTGTCCCCAGAGAGCTGAGGGATACTACACCTATCTAAAGACATCCTCTTCCCTGCATTTTGTAAGTTCAAGAGCTTTTAATAAAATTAAAAGTGGCCAGGGGTGCCTGGGTGGCTCAGTCGGTTAACCGTCCAACTTTGGCTCAGGTCATGATCTCGCGGCTTGTGAGTTCAAGCCCCGCGTCGGGCTCTGTGCTGACAGCTTGGAGCCTGGAGCCTGGAGTCTGCTTCTGATTCTGTCTCCCTATCTCTCTGCTCCTCCCCTGTTCACGCTCTGTCTCTCCTTCTCTCTCAAAAATAAATAAACATTAAAGAAAATTATTTTTTCAAAATAAGATTAAAAGTGGCCAGATTGTCTGTTTGCCACTAAAAAGGGGAAAGAATCTGAATCCTGATTCTGTGCCAGGCACTGTCCTACATATTTTTATTTCACTTAAAGACAAGTACTGCCACCCTTCCTTGGAGAAAAAGCTCCTTTATTAATTGTAGAGAATAGGATTGTTTTCCAATTTCTTGTTAAAGCCTTCTTCTGGCCTGGCATTTTGCGAAACAGCTTGTTTGAGAACAATTTATAACAATGATAGTTCATTGGACAATAATTCTTTCTCTGACTTCACCCTCATACTCAGTTTGGTTTTAGGTAGGATTTTGACATTTTCCTATTTATACTCATTTTTAAATATTTTTTAAATTGATATATTCTGTGCAAATTTTCTCTGAATCTAAGTTAGAGATACCTTTCCTTTGTATTTTAATTTGAGGAAAGAGAGTTTTTGGTATTAAAAAAAAAACAAATTTGAAATGACTTGGCTTTTTAGGATTACATACCTGCAGATCGTTTTATTTCTCCTGGTTTAATTTCTCAAGTCCAAATTCATTTGGAACTAACTGCACTTCTCAGATTGAAGTATTTCCCAACACCTCACACTGGTCCTTCAGAGTTTATTCTGTTTTTTTTCCTGTAATCTTAGATCCTAGGTAATTTTCTCTCTGAGCTGCCAAATTGGTGTAAGAAAGTTCAGAAGTCAGGGTTATAGTATATTAGGATCTAGCTAATTCCTTTGGCTAACTGGATCCAAAGTTGCCCTGACTCTTTCCTTTGCAACAGAAATCCACCTGGTGTGAGACAAGGGCAATGATAATTCAGTGGAAAGTTAACCAAGAATATCTTTTATTCTTATAACTAATAATTCTTCCCTTGGATTTCTACCTTTTCACTATTTAACAGACATGTAAAAGACTATGTGTCATGCTGGAGGGAGGTGGTAATATCCAAACGAAAATACCAAATTCATTGTTCCTCCCCCCCAGATAAAAGACCTTTAAAAATTTTAAGTCTGGCAATTTATAGGAATGGAGGTTAAACAGGGACAGATATCCAATGTCATCAATTTTCTTCCAAAGCCAACGCAAGAAATGTCATCTTATCAAAAAATACATAAAGAGAACAAATGAACCTTTATTTATGTTTTCAGAAACTTTTCTGAAACTTTTCTCTATCAAAAGCCATCTTTCAAACACAGCACTTAGAATTCTCAAGCAAGTTACATCAGGGATAAGGAACTGATATTAGACATGAAATGAGTAAGTGAAATGGTTCTTTTATTGTGGCAAGGGCGGAAGTTTTGGAGCACCTGGCTGGTCAGTCAGTTCAGCATCTGACTCTTGATTTTGACTCAGATCATGATCCCAGGGTCATGGGATGGAGCCTTATGTTAGGCCCTACGCCGAGCATGGAGCCTGCTTAGGATTCTCTCTCTTCCTCCCCCTCCGCTCCTCCCCTGTTTGCACATATGCACGCTCTCTTAAAAAAAAAAAAAAAAAGAGAGAGAGGTGGGGAAGTTTCAATACCAGCTACATCCTACAGATCAATACCATGATTGATTGCTTAACATTTTATATATTAATTATATACAGCTCTTCCAAGTGATGAAGTGCTAACTAGATGGGGACACAGTGCAGAAAGTGCTCTCCAAGCTATGAATACTGTTAAGAGGGTGGCCTCAAAGGTATCGACTATAATCTCAAAAACACAGAATCTGCCTCTTTGATTCTTAAAAAATTCAGCTGAAATTTTTGTTTCTCAGGACAAGGAGAACAATACAAAAAATAAATAAATAAGAGAGGGAGAGAGAGAGACTATTATTAGATGTTTTCATAAAGGTATTGAAAATAAAGCAGAGAGTATAACCTTCCTGCCAAACCTGAACAGAAAGTTCTCCACAGCTGGATTCTAATGCCATCTGTATTCAAATCCTGGCTCTGCCACTCACAAGCTGTATGACACTGCAGGGTCCTGTGAAGATAATAAGAAATCTGCCTCGGAGTGAGATAATACATGTCAAGCAACTAGCATAAAGCTTTGTACATAGGAGGTTTGCAATAGATATTAGTGAATATTATTTTATAGCCTCCTGGTTGTGGGGGGAGAGGACGTGGAGATACACTCATGGTTCAGAAAAAGGCAATGAAGCAGTGTTCCCCGAGGGAAAAAGGAACTAGTAGAAGATGCCAAGGCAAGAGGTTGAAACAAACTGAAAAATCTGGGTCCGTTCCAGGTCACCTGGAGGGAGAAACAGGAAAGCAGAATAAAAATGCAATTGCAGAAATGGTCGAGCTAAGGAGATGGGAGCTGAAGGCAGAGATCAAGGGTGATGGTGCTGGGTGTTGTATGAAAACCAATTTGACAATACATTTCATATTAAAAAAAAAAAAGATAATGGCAAGTCATGTCTTTCTTAAGAGCCCAAGGCAAGGAGTTAGGACTTAAATCTAGGAGAAGGCGCATGCACAACTTCTCTGAAGGAAAGCAGCACCTCTGAGGCGGTTCAACACCTACTGCTGTTGAAAACACCAAACTCTGCTAGCTCTGAGGTCCTAACAATCTTTACACTGAGTTGTTTCATTTCACTGAGGTGACACAATCGGGCCAAGAAACATGAGAAAAAAAAACAACCAAAAATGATTAGACATCTTCAGTCTGCATAACAGATGAGAAAAATATAGCCATGAGGGTATCTACGAATAGGGTAAATAAAGCTACTTCCCAAATTGAGGATATTCATATTTGGCACATCGGACTTCTCAAACTTTCTGTGATGCAGGGCCAGATTTTGTTTATCAGTCGGATGCTTTGTTTTTCCAATCAATTCTGGACTACGATGTAGCCTGGCCACGTGTGACTAGTAGGCGGTTCATGCAAGAGAATCCAGTTACTCCTATGGCTGTCTCTCCACTGTTCGAAAAGAAGAGTCCACTGA
The DNA here is from genome assembly GCF_016509475.1 of Prionailurus bengalensis. NCBI lineage: Eukaryota > Metazoa > Chordata > Mammalia > Carnivora > Felidae > Prionailurus > Prionailurus bengalensis. The sequence continues at coordinate 6,647,623 of NC_057359.1, forward strand.
TTACATGTTTGATGGCTCAGAAATGTCACTTTTTAAATAAGATTTTCTAGATGCTCATTCCAATTTTCTATATTTGCCTTGTTGAAGACTTGTATCAAATGGTTAACAGACCAGCAACAGTCTGTAGACCAACATGAGAATAAGCCCTACTTATGGAGAATTTTAAGCCAAAGAATTGGGTCACGTAGTAAGAAATAGGAAAATTTTGATAATTTAGAGGTATTATGACCTCCAGTTCAATAGGGCCTGTGTTGCTTCTCACTCCCAACATCCCATTAGAATGATAGAAGAAATCTAAACAGAAAAAATAACTTCAAGGCATACATGGGATAGGAAAGAGAGTGTTTCCAGACCCTCTGAAGAGTGAAAAAATATTGGAAGATATAAAGCAGATTGACAGTGTGAACCACACAGCCTAAACTATAAAAGGCACACACCCCCTCAAAAAAAATGAGTTTCCCAAAGAACACTGGAATGGCTCAAGGTTAGAGATAACAGGATGGGAGAGAAAGAGTGGACCCTTTCTGAGCTACCAGCTTGGAGATTTACCAGCAGTGGTGTAGTAAATAGAACCAATTGCCTCCCAGCACTCATCTGCCCCTCCTTCCTGATGGAACCACAGTTCTGTTTCACTCCCCCCCTATATGGAGCATATGCCTCTGGGAAGACCAATCCTCTCAGCTTCAAGGGTGGGCAACATTGGTCTATGTGCAACCTCATGTCCCTTGCTGGTGATTTTTTCAGGAAGGGGCATATGACTCAGGACTCGTCAGCGAGATACATGAATATTTGCTGGGTAGAAATGAGAAAGTACCTAGCCCTGAATGTCGGAAATGGCCAACCTACAACAGAGGGGAGCCAGCCAGCTGGAGGATGAAACCAACACTGTATACAGAAAAACTGAGAAACCAGTAGAATCTGGGGCTTTGATGACACCGTTGAACCTCTCAACCAGCTAGTTCTGGGGCCCATCCTCTGGTTGGGTTCACTCCTAGTGAGACAATATACTTCCTATTCTTTAAGCCAGTTTCATTTGAATGCAGTATATTTGCAGACATTCTATCTAATATTTTTTCTCTCACAGTGATCATGGCCTTTGCTCCAGAGTTAAGACTCAGGGTAGAGTTTTGGAACATAGAAACTCCCAGAGAGGATGGTGGTACCTGAAAAGTACAACAGTGCCCCAGCCAACCTGTGGTGTCCACCTCTGTACCTCTGCAGAAGGGAAGGTATTACACACTCCAAAGGGGAATCTTGCCCCCAACAGATGTCCCTACCTCCATACCCTCAAAGCCAATGGAGCTGGGGAAAATATCTGCAAACCATAGATCTGATAAGGGATTTATATCCAGAGTATATTTAAGAAAACTTCCACAACTCAACAACCACAACGATCCACAAACAACCCAATTCAAAACTGGGCAAAAGACTCGAATAGATATTTCTCCAAAGATACACAAGTGGCCAATAAGTAAATGAAAAGATCCTCAACATTACCAGTCATTAGGGGAATGCAAACCAAAAACACAATGAAATGCCACTTCATGCACATTAGGAAGGCTATAATCAAGAAAACAAATTTAACGGAAAATATCAAGTTTGGGTAAGGATGCAGAGAAACAGAACCTCCAGTGCATTAACAATGGGAATGCAAAATGGTCCAGCCGCTGTAGAGAACCGTAGAGCTGTTCTTCAAAAATTTAACATAAAGGGGCGCCTTGGTGGCTCAGTCAGTTAAGTGTCTGACTTCAACTCAAGTCATGATCTCACAGTTCATGAGTTCGAGCCCTGTGTTGGGCTCTTTGCTAACAGCTCTGAGCCGGAGCCTGCTTCGGATTCTGTGTCTCCCTCTCTCTCTGTCCCTCCCCTGCTTGCTTTCTGTCTCTGTCTCCGTCTCTCTCTCTCAAAAATAATACACATTAAAAAAAATTCAACATAGAACTATATGATCCAGGGATTCCACTTCTGTGTATATACCCATGAGAAGTAAAAGCAGACACTTGAAGAGATACGTACACACCCATATTCACAGCAGCGTTACTCACAACAGCCAAAAGACTGAAACAACTTAGTGTCCATCAACAGATGAATAAATAAAGTGTGGTTTATACATACAATGGGACACTATTCAGCCTTAAAAAGGGAGGAAATTCTGAAACATGGATGAATATTGAAAGCATTGGGTTAAATGAAATAATCCAGGCACAAAAGGACAAACACTGTATAACTCAGTTTATATGAGGTACCTATGATAAGTAAATTTATAGAGACAGAAAATTTAACAAAGGGGACCAAGGGCTGTGAGAAGTGGAGAATGGGGAATTATCATTTAATGGATATAGAGTTTCTGTTTGAGACAATGAAAAAGTTCTGGAAATGGGTAGTGGTGATGCTTGTACAATATAGTATATCCCCCAATCCTGCTTCCAACCTCAGCTGTAGGCAGCCACTAATTATTTTCTGTCTACAGATTTGCCTATTTTTGACATTACATACAAATGGAATCATACAATATTTAGTCCATTGTGACTGGCTTCTTTCACTTAGCATAATGTTTTCAAGGCTCATCCATGTCATAGAAGTACTTTCTTTTTATTGACAGATAATATTCCATTGTATGGATATATAACATTTCATGTGATAGACTTTTTTTTAAAAATGGAGTCATTCATCTTGTAGATCTGCCCTGTAGATTTGATTGGCATTTTGGATTTGGTTAAGTGCTTCTTCTTGATGTGTGTGTGTGTGTGTGTGTGTGTGTGTGTGTGTGTTCTGGGGTAGGGGCTGGGGGAGGACTGATAAATAGGGTTGATTAGATTAAGTGTTAATATTATAGACAAGAATATTTTGGGTAATGCTGTATATTTCCTATCCCACTGTGTCACAAAACATGTAATGTCTGGTTGTTCCTTCTATGGACACCAAAGTGATGAGAGAATTTGGGTGACATCAACTTGATCCCTCCATCACAAAATCCTCCATTAACTTTCTACTTTAGGACTCTAACATTCATTGACCAACATGTTGCTTAGTTCCAGTAGGGGAAACTGGTGATTTTCTATTTCTATCATCCCTTCTGCATTTATTACTTGGACTTCTTCCATAAAAAACTTTCATCAATTTTTTGGTTACCCTGAAATGAAGTTTGAAAGGCAAAATAGGGGCACTTGGGTGGCTCAGTCAGTAAAGCGTCCAAGTCTTGATTTTGGCTCAAGTCATGATCTCATGGTTTGTGGGATAAAGTCCCACGTCTGCACTGTCAGCACAGAGACTGCTTGGGATTCTCTCTCTCCCTCCCTCTCAGCCCCTCCCCCAATAGTGCACGTGCATCCAAGTGCACACCTCTCTCTTGCTCTCTCTCTCAAAGTAAATAAACATATTTTTTAAAAAGGCAAGATAAATACTTGATTCTTTCTCTTTTTTCTAATGTTTATTTATTATTTTTGAGAGAGAGAAAGAGAACACACGCTTGTGAGCAGGGGAGGGGCAGAGAGAGAAGAAGACACAGAATCCAAAGCAGGCTCTAGGCTCTGAGATGTCAGCACAGAGCTCAACACGGGGCTCAAACCCTCGAACCATGAGATCATGACCTGAGCCCAAGTCAGAAGCTTAGCTGACAGAGCCACCCAGGCGCCCCTTGATTCTTTCCTGTTAATTTATTAATTTACTGATAAGCTGGTGCCCTAGTAACCTTCAGTGGTGGCCATGGAGGTTTATTTGCTGTTTTGCATTCTTATTAATTTTACGTATCTGATGTGATTTGGTAAATTACAATCACTGTTCTTTTCCTGATGTCTAGATTTTTCCCATTAGTCTTTGATAGTTTGGTTATTTTCTGTTACAATAAGATGTCCCATGTTCATCTTATTACATTTCTCATCTCAAACTGCAATTGGCCATTATTCAAAGGAGCCCAGGTTCCTTTTAGTTGAAAATCCACAATTTGGATACTAGGGTGCTTACTGCTACAGTATTGTTACTGCTTTTACATCTTCTCAGAGTTGGAAAGGTGAGGACAGAATTAGGAAGTATGTACTGGTTTTTGAAAGAAAAAAATAAAATATTATACTGGTGTTTCTATTTCAAAGTTAAGATTACAAAGTATTTACCCAACTTCTCTGATTTTATGTGTCTCTTTTCTCCTAAACTGAAAATCTTGGTTCTAACATTAACATAAGTACTTATTTTCTTTATCCTGTGATAGACCTGTAAAAGTTTAAAACTAGCAATATCAGTATTATTTAAGACAGTAAGACTACTTGGACGCCTGGGTGACTCAACCGGTTAAGCATCTGACTTCAGCTCAGGTCATGATCTGACAGTTTGTGAGTTCAAGCCCCTCGTCAGGCTCTGTGCTGACAGCTCAGAGCCTGGAACCTGCTTTGGATTCTGTGTCTCCCTCTCTCTCTGCCCCTACCCCACTCACCCTCTGTCTCGCTCTCTCTCTCAAAAATATATACACATTTTTTTTAAAAGTAAGACTACTGAATACAATTGAATATTTCTTTGTGGGTTTTGTTCTTGGGCTATACCTCACTAGGGATGTGAAATCAAAATACCACATATTTTTAAAAATACTGCATATTAAAGTCACTTCTAGTAATGATTTTGTGTAGTTTTAGTATCTTGACATACAGTTGATAAATGGGTAGGGCCATTTGTTTCCAATTCTGGGTTTTTCTCTTTATTGTTTTTTAATTTATATACAAAATATTTACATGGGTCCAAAGTCAAAACTACAACAAAGTAAGTTGATAAAGTGAGTTGGCCAAAACTGAGCTTAGTCCTGCCCAAATCCCCCAATCTTGTTCTCCCACAGAGACAATTTTATTAGCTTTTGATTTGTACTCTGATTGATTCTTTGAAAATACAAGGCATACATATGCATGCCTCTCTTACACAAAGGTTGGCTATTATAAATAGTGCTAGCATAGGGGCACCTGGGTGGCTCAGTCAGTTAGGCATCCGACTTCGGCTCAGGTCACGATCTCACAGTCCGTGAGTTCAAGCCCCACGTCAGGCTCTGTGCTGACAGCTCGGAGCCTGGAGCCTGCTTCAGATTCTGTGTCTCCCTCTCTCTGACCCCCACCCACCTTTCATGCTCTGTCTCTCTCTGTCTCAAAAATAAAGAAACATTAAAAAAAAATTTAAAAATAGTGCTAGCATCTTACTTTTTTCATTTAAATTATTTCCTACAGATATCATCCTATAATGTACACAAATTTTCTTCATTTATTTGCATAATTGTATGGTTAAGAGACATCTTTTTAAAACACAAATCAAACCATGGGATTTATCGGTCTAAACTTTTAAAAAGACTTTCCATTGCACTTAGAATAAAACCTAAATTCCTGACCATGGTTCTCAAAGCCTTGTCTTATCTGGACCTACTAGTAACTCCAAACTCACTTCACCCTCTGCTCCCACTAGCCCGCTGTTTCCCAGCCCTGCTTGTATATTAGAGTCATCTGAATGACTTAAAAATTTTTTTTTTCTCCAGTTTTACTCCAGACAAATGAGAATCTCTGGAGGGCAGGACTCCCGCATTAGAAGCATTTAAAACAGTTGTTCACAAACTTTAACATCACTTGTAGGGCTTCTAAAACACAGATTCCTATGCCCCACACTGACATGACTACATCATTGAATAACTTAATTAAGAAGACGAGACAAATCTCCCTTGCAGAAGAATTCAAAATAAATCGTGTCCCTACTCCACCCTCAAGAGAGGCGGGGCATAAACCCCCACTCCTTAAGTATGACCTGCACGTGGTGGCCTCCTTCCCAAAAGAAAGGGGGATAAAAGAATCACTTTACAGTTGAGAACCCTGACACATACTACGTCAGCCAGGCGGTCAAGGCGAACATCAGTAGTGGGAAATGATGCCAATGACGGACACCCTTGATAAGATGTCCTGAGAATGACACTTCAACTTTGCGGTCCTCCTCCCCAAAGCCCATAACCCCAGGTTGATCATGAAAAAAGCATCAGACAGGGGCATCTGGGTGGCTCTCAGTTAAGCGTCCAACTGAGGCTCAGGTCATGATCTTGCAGTTCATGAGTTTGAGCCCCACGTCAGGCTCTGTGCTGACAGCTCAGAGCCTGGAGCCTGCTTCAGATTCTGTGTCTCCCTCTCTCTCTGCCCCTCCTCCACTCGTGCTCTCTCTCTGTCTCTCAAAAATAAATAAACATTAAAAAATGTTAAAAAAAAAACAAGGAATTCTGAATAAAATCAATTAATATGGACTTTACTTAATAATGATGTATCAATAATGGCTTATTAACTGTAACAAATGTACCTTACTAGTGTAAGATGCTAATAATAGGGGGAACTGAAAAAATGTATATATATATTAGGGGAAACTAGGTGGAGAGTATATGGGATTTCTTACTTTCCTTGCAATCCTTTTGTAAATCTAGAACTGTTCTAAAAAATTTATTGAAAATTAAAAAAAAATGTTTTATATCTATATAGATAGAAAATTTAAATATCCTTCTAAATAACTTTTGGGGCAAAGGAGAAAATGGAAGAAAAATAACAAATAATTTATAAATACATTAATATAAGTGCATTATACCTAAGAAATTCTGTAATATGGATAAAGCAATATGCAGAGGAAAATTAAAACTTACAGCCTTACAAGGGAAAAAAATAAACTATTGGGACTTCATAAAAATAAAAAGCTTCCGTGCAGTGAAGGAAACAATTGACAAAACTAAAAGGCAGCCTTTGGAATGGGAGAAGATATTTGCCAATGACATATCTAATAAAGGTTTAGCATACAAAATATGTAAAGAACTTACAAAAGTCAACACCCACAAAGCAAATAATTCAGTTAGAAAATGGACAGAAGATCTGAATAGACATTTTTCCAAAGATGATATGCAAATGGCCAACAGACACATGAAAAGATGCTCAACAGCACTCACCATCAGGGAAATACAAATCAAAACTACAATGGGAGGGGCATCTGGGTGGCTCAGTCAGTTAGTTAAACATCCAACTCTTGATCTCAGCCCAGATCTTGATCTCAGGGTCGTGAGTTAAAGCCCTGCACTGGGCTCGACTCTGGACATGAAGCCTCCGGTAAAAACAAAAACAAAAACAAAAACAAAAACAAAAACAAAAAACGGGGGTGCCTGGGTGGCTCAGTCAGTTAAGCGGCCGACTTCAGCTCAGGTCATGATCTCACAGTTTGTGAGTTCGAGCCCCACGTGGGGCTCTGTGCTGACAGCTCAGAGCCTGGAGCCTGCTTCGGATTCTGTGTCTCCCCCATCTCTCTGTTCCTCCCCTGCTTGTTTTCTGTCTCTATCTCCCAAAAATAAATAAACGTAAAAAAAATTATTTTTAATTGCTGCAGATCATAAAAAAAGAAAGAAAGAAAGCATGCTATTCAATAAGGTTAGCATTGCCCTATTACCAAAACCAGACAAAAAATAACAGAGGAGGAGAGGAGAATTATAGACAAACTTCACTTATGTGGATAGATATAAAAATTCTTCATAAGATGTCAGCAAACTGAATTCACCAAAGTATTAAAAGAATAATACAATAGAACCAAATAACATTTACCCTAATATACTTTGAATTTATTTTAATATAATTCACTACATTAACAGATTAAGGGAGTAGAACCATTTGATCATTTCAATAATTTCCAGCTTGTTTTTATTAAATTCAACACTCATACACGAGGTTTTAAAAAAGTTCTTAGGAAGTTAGAAAACGAGCGACATCTCCCTAATTTGGTAAACAAAATAGAGTAAACATCATATTCACGAGAAGAATTTCTTTTACAGAAACGGGAAAATGTACTCTGTCATCGCCCTCATCAAACATTGTACTAGAGACCACAGTCAGTTTAATAAGGAAAGAAAAAGTAAATACCTAAGCAGAAAACAACCTGATATTAATGACAAATACCTAACTTTTAAAAATCTAAGAGAATCAACTGAAAAAGCATGGCACTGATAAAATAGCTCAATAACCTACCAAGATTCAAGACAGGCACTACAAAAATCATTCCTTTTCCTACACTAGCAATAACCAATATGAATATAAAACGAAATCAATGCTCAGGACTCAGGATTGGCCACCAAAACAAATAATACAGAAATACGTGTTTTGTGAGAATTATGACTTGAAATGGCGCCATGTAAACCTCTACTAACCTCACCACCACCACCATCAATATCTCTTTCCCCACCCCCCACCCTGTCTTATCGCCAAACCGCATTGTGAATTGGCGTCTGAGAGTGTTATCCTCTTTGCTAGGGAGAGATCTCTAACAGCACGCAGAGTAGAATCCACCTCTATTTAACTGTACTGTTATTTTTTTGTGTCAAAATTATCTGTGTGTGTATCTTACTCCCTTACTAGATGAGCAGTGACTTCCTCTCTGTACTCCAACCCCACCATGCCTTGGGCACAGCAGGTCTGATGACTGACTTGAATACAGTCAGGGGTATGGGTAAGGGAAAGGAAAGAGGACCAAGTAAAGTGGAGGGAACACTAAGAGGTCATTAAAGGTGGGCACACACAAGTAAGATTAGCCTCTCTCAGCCTCTCTTTTCCACGGGTGAATCATCATTATCCGAATTCCTTACATTTCAAAATGGTAAAAATTCTAAAGCAGAGTATGTAGTATTTAGGAAACTTTTAGTGAAAAGACAAGGAAGTATTTTCCCATATAAAACAGCCGAAGTCGCACAGGCAGTTGGTGGGGGGATTCCTGATGTTTTGCAGACTTGACTTGTTTGTTTTTTAAGTTTATTCATTTTGAGAGAGAGAGAGAGAGCATGCATGAATGGGAGAGTGGCAGAGAGAGAGAGAGAGAGAGAGAGAGAGAGAGAGAGAGACAGCATCCCAAGCAGGCTCCATGCTGTCAGCACAGCTCCCGATGCAGGGCTCAAACTCGCAAACTTGAGTCATGACCTGAGCCAAAATCAAGAGTCGGACGCTGAACCAACTGAGCCACTGAGGCACCCCACAGACTTGATTCTTAATTCTTTCTTTCCCATTCTTCACAAATTCTCCCGATATCCCTTGCTTTTTCTTTGGCCTCATCTATGCTTTGCTTCTCTTCGTTTGTTTTCCTCCCCTCCTTCTCTCCTTCTCTCCTAAGACTAGACGGTCCTCCTTTCTCCTCTGTGAAACCTGGTGCAGGAGGAGGGCGAGGAGGCCCCGGGCTTCGTGTCAAACTCAGCGTGTCCCCTGTGGTGTGGGAATGAAGGTCACAAGTGGTCAAAGAGCGAACCTTAAGGAACTAAATGAAACTGGGTTAAGATGAGGCTCCACATTTATCATCTCCGTGTTAAGCACTGTCCTCAGGAAAATGCGGACAGTAACAGCAGCTCCCATACACCATTCTTGAATGGATCACGTAAGATCTTGTTTGCACGATGCCTACTTCAAAGCAGGCATGTAACGAATAACGTCTATTAGGGAACTATGGCTGAGACACAGGGGAGTAGAAAGGCCATACTCCCGTGTTTTCTCCCATGTTCCTCCCCTCTGGTCTGAAATCATAGGGATGGGGCGAGGGGAGAAGGTGGGGACGCAAGACGAAGGGCAAAGCAATACACTAATCTTCAGTCTCAATCCCCGCTTGGCTGCCAGATCTACATCAAACACATTGGCATGACGGTTTTTATTTCATATATCTGATTTTATGCTTTATTCCAAAGATCTTGCCTAAACAACTACTTTGCATATCTGAAAGAAAAATGCTCTTAGACTGCACTGCCAGCGAAACTGACCCAGACTGCTCACTGGCCTCTCCAGAGAAACCAACCCGCTGATGGCAGTCCTTCCCTGGCTCCCTCCAAGAGCAATACAATTTCAAATGCTCAGAAGGTAATGAATGTCCTGGTAAACAAAGCAAATCCCCCCCAAGTTCATGAGGTATTGTGCTTAAGTGAGCAAGGGCAGTTTTCTCTAATAGTGACTTTTCCAAATATTTCAGTTTTCTGCAAAAGAAATATGAATGCCTGCTGTAGATGGTTTATTCCTAGTGGTAAGTAATTGCAGCTCACCTAGAAAGTGTCTTCAGCGCAGGTAGGCACATTTTTCAGAACACCTGCTCATTGTATAATTATTGCTGGACTTATAATCATTCCTCTGATTTAAAAAAGGGAGCTGGGGGCGCGGCACCTGGGTGGCTCAGTCAATTGAGAGACCAACTCTTAATTTTGGCTCAGGTCATGATCTCATATCAGGCCTGGCATCAGGCTCCACACTGGCATGGAGCCTGCTTAGGAGTCTGTCTCCCTCTCCCTCTGCCCCTCCCCAGCCGTGCTCTCTAAATGAATGAATGAATGATAATAAGTAAATAAATACACAAATAAAAAGGGAGTGGGGAGCAAGTTGTACCATAATCCTCTAAGAAAATGCTTCACTTCGCTGTGTTGTCGTTCAGCCTTGGCCACATCCAATTTCAGTGTTACTGAATCCACTGCACTCTTAGGTAATAAGGAAAAGAACACACTCTTGCCACTGCTAAGAACATATGTGATCAGTCTTCCTGTTAGTATGAATCACAACAGAAGAATTGGATGATTTTCAAGAAGAAACCACAGTCTACTAACAAGCACTCTAACCCTTCAGGCCACAGAAGCATGGAATTAACAACAAATTTGACTCAAAACTTTCCTTTGAGCACCTACTGTATACTAGCACTGTTCCAGGACTTGTGAGTACACTTTAAAAAAAAAAAATACAGGACAGAGACACCTGGGTTGCTCAGTCGGTTAAGCGTCCGACTTTGGCTCAGGTTGTGATCTCACAGTTCACGAGTTCGAGCCCCGTATCGGGCTCTGTGCTGACAGCTCAGAGCCTGGAGCCTGCTTCAGATTCTGTGTTTCCCTCTCTCTCTGCCCCTCTGCCGCTCATGCCCTCTCTTTCTCTTTCTCTCTCTCTCACAAATAAACATTAATTTTTTTTTAAATACAGGATATAGTGTCTGACCTTAAGGAGTATTTAACCTGAATTTTTCTTTATAAGAAAATCAGTATTCTTTTCATGAGTCCTGTAATGTTGACTTTAAAAAGCTGTCCAAAGAGCTCAGCCCTCATTCACCTTTAGAAGAAGGATAACAAAACATTAACACCCAAACTTCATCAGCTCCAAGCCTCTCATTTTCTTGATCACGGGAAGTCTAATCTTTCAGAATCTCTCCTTCCAGGTTATTTCCTGCAGCTTGCAAACGTGCCTACAAACATCCACAAACACTGAGCTGCAGACTCAGGAGGGTAAGAGACTGCAGCGAAATTGCTTGAGCCTCAGTGTTAAGTGGTTCATCCAGCAAACTTTTTCACCTGCCACCTTATCAACAGTTTAAGCACTGACAGTTCACCCACAGGTCACACCGTCCTGTGAATGCTAGATATCTAGTCACCCAAAACTGGCCTTGAAAATGAGGAGGGTCTAGGAACTTCCACGGTAAAGTTGCTCAGGCCCCATATTGATCTGGACAGCTCACTCACGGGTTACAGACCGCCATTTTCTTTTGGGTCCTTACTCACCACCAGATTGGTAAGGTCAGGACAGATTTCAGAGGCAATCCCTTTGGTACACCAGGAGCAAGCACTCCAAGAAACACGACGGCCTTGCTGCTGGATTTGACCTCCTTCTTTGTGGTGAGTTAGCTCTCGGGTGCCCCAGTCATTTCTCCCTGTTGTTTGCCCTCCATTGGAGCTATCTCAGTCCATCAGGCATACCGTCTGAGGCCAATATTGGTCAGCATCCAAGACTTGTGTTCCAGGAGGCTCCCTGGCCCCTTTAAAAGTCAGTGCCCAGCTCTCTCACCGGAATCACCTGAGCCCCAGCTGTAACCCAGCCCAGATGCTCTGTTACACCAACACTGGGAATATCACTACCAGGTGAGTGATCACACATGATAGACCAAGGTTCTGGTAAGCACTCTGAAAATGTAAAAAGCCTTCCTGGTGGAAACTGTTATTTTCACCTACCTATCAATTCCGCAGTTCAGGGGGACATTGGTGTGATTAGAAGGCTGTTTAAAGTGACCAGCCCAAGAGAAATTCATATTAAGTCTACAGTAATGAATGTTTTAGATGCAGCTTTTCTTTTCTCAAAAAGTTGCAAACACTTTATTTCACAACATTATGTGCCCAGAACCAGAAAGCAAGCAGCAATACACCTGCGATAATCTGCCTAAGGGATCTTAGAGATTGAGTACAGCAATTTGGACATAGTTCAGTTTCCAAAGCCCCAGAAAGACGAAGAACATGACAGATAATATTTATTGGGCAGTTTCTATGTGCCAAACATTGTGCTGTTATATCCATGCATTGTTTCACACGATCAAACATTGCTTTGAGGTAGCTGCTATTATGATCTCTGCCCTACAGATAGGAAAACGGAGGTTAAGAAAATGTCCCAAGCTCCTGAGCTAGTAAGAGACGTGGCTGACATGAATACCAGGCATCTGTCTCTGACATCTCTGTGCTCATTGCCTCCCATTGGGCTTCATAGTGGGGTTTGGGTTCTGCCAAATTTGGCTTCTAACCCCATTACTCCCTCTACAGGACCACTTAGCCTCACCACCTTGACTGTAAAATGGAGGAACAAAGCCTAGTTCCAAGGATGTGGTGAAGAGTCTCTGAACTAACATGTACAAAGGCCCAATGCAGGGTCATCATTACACGAGAGGGTGGAGTTCAGCCCTCATAAGCATGGGGGTGCAGAGGACCCTCCTCCTGCAGAATCCAGTTCTGGGGCACCATCAGCAATCCCAGGTGCATTCAAAGAGGGGCAGCACTGTTACCAGGTGTGATAATGCAATTTGAGGCATGAAAAGAATTCGGGTACTCTATCCACACTGCTGACCTCACCATCACTGACTTCCTTCCGGAAAGGAGGCTCACACACACTGGACTTACTTTAATTCCTACCCAGGCTCTTTCTGTCTTTGTCCATCAATGACCAAAGCTGAGTATTTTCTACAGATGCACTCAGGCTTCTTACCACAGTGACTCAGAGCACGAAAGCTCAGAGCCCCCACACCCTTACAGGAATTTCTTTTCTAAGACTTGGGTTCTCCTTTAAATGATAAAGATACAGCCAGTCTATGAAATACCTATTCTATTCTTGGTTTGGAATTCTTACGGAAGGTTTGTTTTCAGGTTATACAGGCAGCGGGACACAGAACTACTATGGGTAGCCACTTCTGCAGTTTTGTGCTTAAATTGAAGTGTAATAAGGTGAGAGGAAGAAGGGAAGGGGTTGAGTCCTCGGCAAAAGGACCGAGCCTTCCAGCCAGCTGATGTCCTGGTGTCATTTCCCCAGAAAAGTGACTGCAATGGAAGGGCCATCTACTACAATCTGCCAGTTTAAGAAAGCCAAACCTCTCTCCATATCCAGTCTGTTCTGGGTTGAGCACCGATACTGAATTTTTATCACTGAGTCCTCACATGCTGATTCATAACTGAATCTATCATTTGTTAATTGAATGCTATTCTCATTTCTCTTGTAAATCTGCATAAGTAATTTTCATATAAGGGTCTGTTAGTATCGTATGCATGCCCCATGGACCTGGAAGTCAATGGAGGCCAAGTAGAATCCCCTCTTTTCACATGTAATTGTAGGTAGTTTCCATTGGTCTCTCCTGGGTCTTCAGGGTTCTGGCCGCAGGACTGCCTCATTTTCCCTTGGACTAGACTTCCCTAATGGCCACCATCATCATGATGTCAACATATATTGAGTACTTACCATGCTTAAGATATTGTGAAACTAACAGACATACTTTATGTGAATGATCTTGTCTAGTCCATGCAACTCTGTAAGGTTGTTGTTGTTGTTCCCCCATTTTATAGTTGAAGTTGAGTCATAGAGAGGCTTCTTGCCCACGAATCACACAACTAGAGAGGGCGGGAGCTGGGATTTATAACCATGTCTGTGTGACTCCAAATCCTGACCCCTCGACCGTCCCGCCATATAGACTCTCCCCTGACTAGGACCTGAAAGATACTACATTTACATTGGTTTCATTAAAACTGTGGCCCAACAAATGGCAAGTTACAGACTGTTTACCAAATTATAAGAACATGAATTCAGTCTATAGTGGATGACAATACCTGAATGTGGTGAGTCCAAGCGATTGTCTAAATTAATCAGGTTCAGAAATAAGTGAGCTGCATTCTGAGGAAAAGCAGTAAGTGTGGGGAAATAGGAGCCTCTCTTTTTTATTCTTTTCTGTGTGCCTTTGGGTAAGTAGCTGACTAGCTTCTCTGTGCCTCTGTGCCTCTGGAGTTGTACTAGATACAGTTGAAGGCAGTGTTTTTCAAAGTACATCTCACAAGCCACTAGTGGGTTATAAAATCAACCATAATCTTTAAACTTTAAGGAATTTGGGACACCTGGGTGGCTCATTCGGTTGAACATCTGACTCTTGATTTTGGCTCAGGTCATGATCTCACAGTTTTGTGAATTTGAGCCCTGCATCGGGCTCTGTGCTCCACAGTGTGGAGCCTGCTTGAGATTCTCTCTCTCTCTCTGCCCCTCCCCTGTTTGCATCCTCTCTGTCTCCCTCAAAATAAATAAATAAAACAAAAAAAACTTTAAGGAATTAAATAGAATAGTAGAACATAAATATATTTATAGTATCAATGTTATACTATTTATAGTATTAGAATAATAAGGAACAAAAATAAAGCTACTCACATGTAGTAAAAGGTACTTTTTTAAACGTTTACTTATTTATTTTCAGAGAGAAACAGAGAGAGAGCATGAGAGCAGGGGCGGGCAGAGAGAGAGGGAGTGAGAGAATCCCAAGCAGGCTTTGTGCTGTCAGCCCAGAGCCTGACACAGGACTTGAACCCACAAGCCATGAGATCATGACCTGAGCTGAAATCAAGAGTCAGCACTTACCCAACTGAGCCACCCAGGTGCCCCAGTGAGAAGTACTTCTGATCAGTGTTTTGTTTTGGGTGTGGTGTGTGTGTGTGTGTGTGTGTGTGTGTGTGTGTGTTAGGTCACAATGTAAATAATATTCCTTATGGAGGCTCATAGTAAAAAAAGTTTGAATAGCACTTGACTATGGTTCTCTACCTCAAACTGGAAGATTCTATTTAAGAGTTATGATACTTAATAGTAATTCAGTCATGGCACAAATTCTTCCAAATGGACAGCCAGAATTACACATAGAATTGGGTGAGTCAATGCTAAATTTCCTCCTACTGAACTTTTAATAGAAAAAAAAAATCCTCGAGAAATAAGATGTCCACCAAAATGTAAACCCTATAAGAGCTGGATCTATGATCTAACTTTTTTTTCTTTTTCTTAATGTTTATTTTTGAGAAAGAGAGAGACAGAGCATGAGTGGCAGAGGGGCAGAGAGAGAAGGAGACAGAGAGTTGGAAGCAGGCTCCAGGCCTTTGGGGCTCAAACCCACAAACCATGAGATGAGATCATGACCTGGGCTGAAGTTGGATGCTTAACCTACTGAGCCACCCAGACTCCCCCATGACCTACCTTCTTAACTGCTGTAACTTTAGTATCAGCAATATTGGTAGGCATTTGAGATTTATTGAACAAAAAATACATATAAATCTGTAAATGAGTAAAGATGAATGAATTCAGATTAAGAAAAAAGAGTTATAATACTTAAGTCACACTCAAATTTGCAGACTGTAATTCTCTATAGTTGATTAGTGGACAGCTCATTGACAAAATTCAGCAGAAAAAAGGAGAGAAAGAGTCAAACGGAATCTAATGATGTTCAGTGTTTTCTTGATACCTGAAGGTCTTTCCCCAATAAGTAAGAAGTTAAACACAGTCTGATCGTGAAATAATGTTCTCCCTCTTTAACTCATGATTATTATCAGACTTTCACTGCTTTAACGTGTTCACAAAAGGGACATCTGTTCCTTTCTTCGCTCAATATGGTATAATTCCATGAGGGATACGAAGCCAGGGTAACAACACAATTAATCTCCTGATACTGGCTCTGCATGTCATGATTTGTCAATATTTAGGCAAACCCCTCATGGAACACTTGGTATATTCCTCAGATTCCATTTGCTTCTCAGCTGCACTCCTCTTGTTCGATCCAATATGACAATTTAGTTTAAAAACATGATAATCTAGAGTCCTAAGTAAACGTTGCCACACCTACCCCTTGATCCATCCATCTCTTGATATAGCTGAGAATGTCCATTTCTGTACCAGATCAGACCTTGGCAGTCAGTGTAGTGGAATGCCCCTGGAGTTCTCTAGGGTCTCCATAACAAAGCCCTAGTGCACTAACGGTCTCCACAAAGACAAAGATCCCTCCCCAGCACCAAGGAGATACAAGGTCTTGGGAATGAGAACTAACATGCTGTCTTCATAAAAGCAGCAGTTCCCCAACACTCAAATCCAAATCCAGAATCCCCAGGGAGCTTTTCAAACACAGATTCTTAACCGCCTTATGTAGACAGTTACATTAAGTACATATTCTAATTTGGTAAGCCTGAGATAGGGCTTAGAAATCTGTATTTTTATTTTTTAAGGACAAACAGTATACATAAGGAAAAAGGTAAAAATCATACCTGTATGATTGAAAAGTTTTTACATAGTGAACATACCCAACTAATTGATCAGATCAAGAAATAGAACATCCTGGCAGCTATCAGAATCCCTTTCATGTTCTTTTTCGAGACTCTGCCTCTTCTCCCCTCTCCCCACCGCCAAGGTTAGCCTGCATCTTGACTTCGAACAGCACAGGTTGGTTTTGACTTTTTTTGAACTTGATACAAATGGAACTATACAATACTTACTTTTCTGTGTCTGGCTTTCTATGCTCAATATCACGTTTGTTAAGTCTATGTTGTCACTATATTCGTGGCTTGCTCATTCTCACTGCTGTTCTGTGGATAGACATTGAGGTTATTTCCAATTAGGGAGTGTTGCAAACAGTGCTGCAATGAACATTCTTATACATGTCTTTTGGTGCACATGTATATGCATTTCTGTTGGATGCATATATAGGAAAGAAGGTGCTCACGGGTCAGAGACGAGTCCTATATTTAGCTTTAGTAGACACTGCCAAACAGGGTTTCAATATGATTGTATCAAATTGGAATATTTTAAACTATTTCCCAGTTGACTTACCAGGTGTGGTAACCACTGAATGCATGAGCATTTGAAGGCGGCCACGATGTCGACCTCTTTCTACTGCCCCCAATGTACTGGACAGTACCTTAGATACGGTAAGAGATCAGCAAATATTGATTTAAATTTGACTTAAATTGATTGCATTACATTTTCCCCAAGTATTAATCAATACATGAGGAACCACAAAGCTCTCACTTCACTTTATTTTCTGATCAGCTTTTCTTAGTTTTATAGAAGAGTATTCCTCTTAAATGAGACAGTAAAAGGAGATAAGACCCCAACCAGAGTGGCCATCTGTTTTCCCTTCACAGAGTTTCCCCGCCACCCCCAACCAACAGAATTGAATTCCGTCAGATGCATCTAGGAAAAAACCCTTAGGGCTAATCTTGGCTCAACCACAGACACATTCTACTATGGATTGAATGTCTGTGTCCCCCTAAAATTCATATACTGAAGCCTTCACCCTCAGTGTGACTGTATTTGGACAAGAGCCCTCTAAGGAAGTAAATGTAAGGTTCTATGAGGTCATAAGAGTAGGGCCCTGACCTGATAAGGTTAGGGTCCTAAAAAAGAGCTTCCTCTTCACTGCCCACCCCACCACACACACACACAGGCACACAAAGAAAATGTCATGTGAGGACACAGCGAGAAGGCAGCCAACAGCAACCTGAGGTGAGAATTCTCACCAGAGAATGACCACGTGGGCACCCTGATCCCAGACATCCTCCTCCAGGACTGGGAGAAAATAAATTTCTGCTGTTGTTTGAGCCACAGTTTGTGGTATTTTGTTATGGTGGCCCAAGCAGACTAATACATACTCCAATGCAATTTACCAAGCATTTAGTGAGCCTACTGGGTTGGAATGCCACCTTGATCATGTAACTAGGTTCCAAAAGAAAAAGGTTCCATATTAACTTTTGGAGGAATACTCTAGCAAACTATTGCAAAGCATCCATTCACTGATTTCCAGGGAAAAGGCCTTCTTATTTCTGCCTCCGTCCAGGAGCTGGACCCTTCACAGTTGGGTTTAGGTGGGTCCAACCAAAATCCACAAGTTCCAACCCAGAGTTGGCAACAGCAGTGGATGACGCAGGCGAGAGCTCCCCAAAAGAATGATTCTATACAGAAAAATCCGTGAGTGAGGACCAAACATGCTTATGTCTAAAATACTAAAGGGTGATTTCAAAACAATACTTACAGTACAATCCCCAATTTTTCTAAAAGTCCATTATCTGTGTATATCCATATACTCATACCTGTAAATAAGAAGAGAAAAAAATGCCTGTATGGGGAAGCAGAGTCTCACCAGATACCAGTAAGACTGGAGATCAGTGGGGCACCTGGGTGACTCAGTCGGTTGAGTGTCTGACTTCAGCTCAGGTCATGGTCTTGTGGTTTGTGAGAGTTCCAGCCCCACACTGGGCTCCCTGCTGTCAGCGCAAAGCCCATTTCAGATCCTCTGTCTCCTCCCCACCTTGCACTTCTTAAAAACAAATAAAAATTAAGAAAAAAAGACTGGAGATTACTTAAGCCTTAATGGAAGACAATTTGACAGATAGCTTTCACGTTTTAAATGCATGTGCCCCTTGACCCAGTAATTCTAATTCTTGGATTCTTCTTACAGATGTATGAGCATAGAAGCCCAACCTCAAATGTACAATGATGTTTATTGCAGTACTGCTGTTAATGATAATAATAATAATAAAAGAATCTAAGTGCTATCAATAATGGAATGGTGAAAATAAATCATGATATACAGTGGAAAACTGCACAGGCTTTAGTGAGAATGCAGAAGGTAGTTCTCTGTATGTACTAATGTGAAAAGCTGCCTATGATGTATTATAAACGAAAAAAGCAAGTCACAGATCAATATTTATAGTATGATCCCATCTGTATAGACAAACTCCCTGTATATGACTCTGTGTGGGCAAAAGCACAGGCTATAAGTCTGGAAGAACAGTGCTGGTTATGGTAACCTTTGGAGAGAACAGTGGGGTAAGGGGTAAAGGGTGTGTATGAGTTTGCTAGGGCTGCCCTAAAAAAATACCACAGGCTGGTGGCTTGACCAACCGTATTCATTTTCTCAGTTTTGGAGGCGAGAAGTCCAAGATCAAGGTGTTCACAGGTTTCTTCTGAGGTCTCTTTCCTTGTCTTGCTGATAGCTACCTTCTTGCCGTGTCCTCATGAGGCTTTTTCTTTGTGTATGTCCCCCTGGTGTCTCTCTGTGTGTCCAAATCTCCTCTTCTTCTATAGATACCAGTTGGACTGGATTAGGGCCCATCCTAACAGCCTCATTTTAACTCAATCCCTTTTTTAAAGACCCTATGTCCACACAGTCACATTCAGAGGTACTGAGGATGAGGACTTCAACATCACGATTTTGAGGGAGACACAATTTAGCCCATAATTGTGTGAGTTCCACATTTCGTCTATCTTGTCTCCATTGTTTAATGATGAGCATATATTTCTGCTGTAATTTTTTATAAATAGGAAAAATTGACTGGAAGACAAATGTTAACAGCAAAATATTAATAGGATTTATCTCTAAGGACTATAGGTGATCTTTATTTCCCCCCGCCTATGGTTTTTAACATTTCTCTCTAATGCTCTTGGATGAACATATATTACTTTTTAATTAGGAAGCAGAATAAGTGTTATATTTTAATGAAATAAATAAGCCTAACAGCTTCCCCCTTCCAAAGCCTGGGAATTAGACTTGCTCAGAGAAAGTAACCACCTTTGGAAGTGGCTAGTGGAATTTAACAACTTACAGTGACGCTTTGGTCACGATAAGCTATTTGAAACATGCGATCATTCAGGGATGGCGTGTGATTCCTAGGTTGTGCACACCAGCATACCTTCTCTCAATTTTCTCGGTTCCAGAAGCAAAGTGTATCTAGTCTTCAATTAGTAGCCTTTTCAGACAATTACTCAAATTACAGATTTTCCAAATGAGTAGTACATTATGCCGAAGGTGGAAATTGCACACTTTTTCTTAATTTACTAAATTTGATTCTTAATCCCAACTCTGATAATGTCCTATTTTTTTTCCAAGAGATGTACAACATAGTAATGAAATAATCCCATCACGCTGTGAGATTACCTGCAGAGGAATATGTAAAGAATGAGAAAATAAATAGTTGTGACTCCCCTACTACCTGCTTTGCCTCAGGGTTTAAAGCCCCGTCAGAAAGGCCCATGGGATGTGCTGACTTCTGAGTTCAGCAACTTTTCCTCGGAGTTACGGGAGCAATGTACTGTCAGGTGATGGGTGCAGCAGTCTCTCTCTCAGGGAGCTCCTGTCTACGTGCCCAGGCTTTGAGCAGAATCTCCCAACAAGGAAATTGCTGTATGTTTCCCATGTGGTTATTTGAAGGATGAAGCAATGATGTCTTCCAAAGTAGCATCTTCTTTTTTTCTCCTTTTTCCCTTAGAAGCTGCCTCTAGTGCTGGTAAGAGTGGATTTCCCAGAGATGGAAAACAATCTAAAATAACAAGTAACTGGAAATTTTGAAATTTGTCTTTTTTGTGGTCAGGAATACTGAAAGTTTTCACCCCATGGGGGAGCCACTCAGAATTCCTGACTATTCATTCACCCACCGGAATGTAGCAGACTTGGAAATTCCCAACCTCTCATCTTGTCAGAGATCCATTTCGTCAATATACCAAGTCTTGTCAGCCACAGCAGTTCACGTCTACCCATGCCTTTAGAAATGGGCAGGTCTCTTTTCCCTTCACATTTTTAGTTGTGGTAAGTCAGAACAAACGTTTTGGAGAATGACTGTGAATGGAAGACGAAGGAATGAATGGCTTCCAGAATTACATCACCAAATATGATGTTCCACAAACTCTTTGGCAATAGCAACACTGCATTTACAAATATTTCCTTCCTGTAAAACTAAGCTAAAAGTTGGCTTCCATTATCAATTTCCTAAAGGCCTATTCCAATTCTAACCCAACTCTCTCCCAACTCTATCCAAGCTGCGAAAATTAACCATGTTTATCTACCTGCTGGGTAAAGAGTGGGAGAGAAAGAAAAATGGCGGGTGGTCAAGTGATGAAGACCTACTTTTGTTCATTCTCTTTTCATCTTTCACGTGTAGAATCTATGACACTTTGTCCCTAGAGAATAAGAAGTGGGCTCTTTGCTGACTTCTTTGGCAAGACTGGGAAGGTACCTTGTGCTGCAGGATTAGCTGAGGGGGTTCCATGCAACTGAGCGGCACAGTTTAAACGAAAGAAGACAAGGGCGCCAGGTGGCTCAGTTGGTTAAGCGTCTGACTCTTCGTCTTGGCTCAGGTCATGATCTTGTGGTTTGTGAGATCAAGCTGTGCAGCTTGCTCTTTGCTGTCGGTGTCAGGCCTGCTTGGGATTCTCTCTCCCTCTCTCTCTCTCTGAAAATAAATAAACATGAAAAAAATTAAAAATAAACGAAAGAAGACAGAGTGAGAAAGGAGAGAGGAGGCTGCAGGGGAGGCATGGCCTAGACGCTGGCTACTCTTCCTTGTCCCACCCTGGCAAGCAGAGACGTGAGGCCCTAAATAGTTCTTTCCAGTTGACCGAGCACTCACACACGCAAGAACTCGTCTGGCTTTCACAGCACCGTGTGTTGAAGAAATGGCCGGTATATACAGTAAATACTATTTTGTAACATATCCCATTAGGTTTTCAGGCTTTGGAATCCCACATTTGGGCCTCAGATCTTAGCTCAGTCACTTCCTGGCTCTGTGACCTTAAGTAAGGTAATTCACTTCCCTGTGCCCGGTTTTTCTCATTCATAAAAGGGTGATAATAATCATACCTACTTCACAGGATTGAGGTGCAGGTTAAATGAGATAACACAAGTCCTCAGCACACAGTAATCCCTTAATAGAGGTTATCTATTATTTGAAATCAGTGTTTGCTTGTATGGTTTCTGTCTTAGGTATCATGCCGAGTAAGTTCTTTCCTTCCCTAAGATTATATATACACTCGTATTTCCTTTGATGATCTCATGTTTTACATTTAAGAATTTTTAAATTTTTATTTTATTGTGCTAAGAACATATAACATGAGATCTACCCTATTAACAAATTTTTAAGTGTAAATGTAGTATTCGTAACTATCGGTACAACGTTGTGCAGTAGATCTCTAGGATTTATTCATTTTGCTTAACTGAAACTTTATGCCCACAAATTAGCAACCCCCATGTTCTGCTCCCTCTTGCCCCTGGCAACTGCCATTTCACTCTTTGATTCTATGAGCGTGACTATTTTAGATACCTCATATACATGGAATCATGAAGTATTTGTCCTTCTGTGACGGGCTTATTTCATTTAGCCTAATGGCCTCAAGGTTCCATGTAATAGTCATGTTTTACATTTAAATCTCTGAATTTATTTGGGCATATGGAATAAGGAAGGAATCTAACTTTACTTTTTGCCAAATGGTTATAAGGCATAATATTTTAAACAAAACCATGTAATACACAATTCACAGCAAAAGTAAGGACAAGGCAATTCTTTCATAATGAGATCAGATCGATTTTATCTTTTTAAAGATAATTTCTATATAGAGTGCTCTTTACAAAGGCTATGAAATTATTAGATTTTCTTAGTTCATCTTAGTTTCCATCATCAAAAAAGCCATATTTATGGATCTTCTCAAAATATTAGCAGAAGAATATTCCAACAGAGAATGGAAATAAAATGAGAAAATTATGACATGCTGGTGACACGAACTAATTCCCGTCTATGGCTGACAGGAAGGAGCTGTAAAAAATTGATACTCCCAAACAAATAAATTAGAAATGGACAAGAAAGATGAGGCAAAAGGAAAATCAGAGTAAAAGCATAAACAGGAAGCAGGAATGAAGCTAATCTAAAAATAACACAGTATTTTGTGCATTCATGATGAATGGGCCACAAATTATCTGTTTCAGTACAGGCTCAAAAAAACATAATCTCAATCCCAAAATGTAAAGTATTTATTAAAAAAAAGAGAGAGAGAGGGGCACCTGGGTGGCTCAGTTGGTTAAGCATCTGACCTCAGCTCAGGTCATGATCTTCACGGTTCGTGAGTTTGAGCCCCATGTCAGGCTCTGTGCTGACAGCTCAGAGCCTGGAGCCTGCTTTGGATTCTGTGCCTCCCTTCTCTCTCTGCCCCTCCCCTGCTCACGCCCTGTCTCCGTCTCTCAAAAATAAATGACCATTAAAAAAAGATTTTTAAAGAGCAGGCAATTTCTTAGAACATAATACACAGAGGTAGATATTTTGGTTGTCTTGCCAGAATCCATTCTCCCCTTCATTCTTCTTAGCAGAACCTCAATTTTGTTCAGGTCTCTACCCCTTTGTCATGCAGCACTTGTAACTGAAGGAATCTGATCCCAGAGGAGAACTGATAAGTACAAGCCAACCAGTGATTGGCTCAGGAATGAGTACATGATTGCATTTCAGACACAAGGAGATGGTGGATGAAGACTTCTGGGAAATTTCTTTCTTGGCGTTAATAGAGGCCAGTGAGAGGCCAGTGTCTCTTTCCTGCTAAATGTGAAAAGAAGCTGCAGGTGCTGCTGGCATCGGTCTTCAAACCATGAGGGAAACAAGCCTGAGGACAAACCAAACATATGAGAAAAAGAGCCAGATGGTTGAAAAGAAATGGATTGAAAACCCTGATCACACTCCACCTGAAGCCTACACTCCTCTAGACATCTACCCATAGAAGCTTCATTGCTTACCAGTTTGATCCTGGTGTCTGATATTTGCAATCCAAAATGTGTTGATACATACTCCCTCAAGTGTATGAAAAGATGCTCTTTTTAGGGGAACCTGGGTGGCTCAGTCAGTTGAGCTCGGGTCATGATCTTGTGATTTGTGAGTTCGAGCCCCACATCAGGCTCGCTGCTGTAAGCCTGTCAGCACAGAGCCCACTTAGGATCCTCTGTCCCCCTCTCTCTGTCCCTCCCCCACTTGTGCTCTCCTCAAAATAAATAAATATTAAAAAGAAAGAAAGCATGTTATTTTTCCTAAACTAGTCCTCTAAATCAAATTGAGAGTGTATAACAACATGCACTCTCCCATTCAACCATCCATACCACAGATAACTCTTGAGCACGTATTTATTATCTGCCAGCCTACTGTGCTAACTTCTGGGAATGGAATGATGTAATGGTGACATAATAGGGGCTATAAAGACTAATTTCTACTGTGGGAAGGAGATCTAACCCATTCTGGGAGCAAGAGGCCTCCCTAGGGAGATCCATTTAAATTGACACATGAAGAATGAGGAGACATTTGCCAGGAGAAAGAAGATTGAGGGGGAAGGATATTCCAGGCAGAGGAGAGAGCATATGTCACACATACTGGGAGCAAAACAAGTCCAGTAGAGCTGGGGCTGAGATAACCAAGTGGAGAACAGGAGGACATGAAGTTGAGAAACAGAAAGAGGTCTCCCAAGCCACATGAAGACTTTCGAGCCTTAGCCTTACAGTTATGGAATAACCTAAAAGAATTTTAAGCAGGAGTGATGTAGCGTACTTGCACTATGGGGCCCCTGGGTGGCTCAGTGGGTTAAGCCTCTGACTCTTGATCTCAGCTCGGGTCTTGATCTCAGGGTCGTGAGTTCAAGCCCTGTGTTGGGCTCCGCACTGGGCGTGAAGCCTGTTTGAAACAAAGCAAAACAAAACAAGTATGACAAGAGGTGGATAGTGGATTGAAAAGGGGCAGTGGCAGATGCTAGAAGCCACGTTAGGAAGCACAAACAGTAGTCAAGGTGACAGACGATGATGGCTGGGAACACATCAGCAGCTATGATGGAAAAAGAAGTATACTGACAGGAGAAACGTATAGGAAATGTAACCTATGATATTTTCTGATAATTTAGATATGAAGGATAAGGAAAAGAGAGGAGTAGAGAATGAGCCCCAGGTTTATGACTTCTACAACTCAGTCAAAGACAGTGCCATTGGATGGAACCACTAGGCTTGAAGGGAATAAGCGATGAGTTCAGTGTGGAGTCTGTTTTGTTCAATACTTTGTTAAGGAAATGTTCAAATATACAGAAAAGTTGAAAGAAGTGCACATGTTACACTCATATATCCACCACCCAGCTCCTCTAGTCAATGTTTTGTTATGTTTTCTTTACAACATCACATATCAATCCATCTCATCTTCTGATGCATTACAAAGTAAATTGCAGAAATCAGCACTTTTAACCTTAATCCCTTCAGCATGCATACTATCAATAAAATATTTGTTTACGGCTCTTGATTTCTTTTTTTTAAAGACAGACTTCCATGTGCAGCACCTCATTTGGATGTGTCTGGAGTCTCAGAAACTTGACTACCCTACGTTCTCCTACAAACGGACCTGGAGAGCTTACTGGGAGGTCCTAGTGGGGGATCACAGCTACCCGCATACCCCTTGACCCAAGAATGGTGCTTCTCTATTGAGGAAGGTCATCCTCTTCGACCCAGTGTACAGCTTTGAGAGGGACACACATGGAGCGGTGAGGGAGGAGGAGGACACCTACCTAGCCAGCCACATCAGCCGAATCAACCCTGGCAATCAATGGGGTGACAGATGTTGCAGCCAGAGAGCTCTCACATCCTATGGCTCTTTTTGAGGCAAATTTACATGAAGTAAAATGCCCATATCTAAGTGTACAATTTGATGAGTTTGGTAAATACACACCTGTGTAACCTAAACCCTTATCATGATACAGAACACTACCACCACTATGGAAAGTTATTTTATGCAACTTCCCAACAGTTTCACCCCCCAATACTCCAGAGGCAACCACTGTTCTGATTAGTTTTCACTACGGATTAATTTTTCACCTGTTCTAAAATTTCATTAAAATTCAAAGCACAGTATTTAATCTCTTGTGTTTGGCTTCCTTCACTCAGTATAATGTTCTTGTGATTCATCCATGTTGGTACATGGATCAGTAGCTCATTCTTTTTTGTTGCTGAGTAACATTCCAATTGTACGAATATTGCTATTAATTTTGTTTGCCCTCTCTGTCTAACGTAACTCTTGTCCTCTATTCTTGCCCTCTTTATGTTAATTGGATGGTTTTTAGAATTCCATTATAATTCATCTATTTGCTTCTTTCATATACCTCTTTGTATCATTTCCTTAGTGATTGCCCTAGAAATTAAATAGACATCTTAAACATCTCTTAACTCTACTTAGATTTAATATAGTATTATTTTATGTAAAATGTGTGAATCTTACACTTCTTAATGTCCACTCACCTCTTTTGTCTTTGATGTTATAGCTGTCATTTGTATTCATCTGCGTTGACAATTTTTTTTTTCTTTCAACACTTCAAGAACATCATTGGCCTCCGTGATTTCTGATGATGTGTCCACGGTTATTGGAATCTTTGTTCCTCTATATGTAATGTATCATTTTCTTCTGAAGGCTTTCAATATTTTCTCTTTATCTTTGGTTTTTAAAGTTTGACTATGATATGGCTAGACATGATTTTATTTGTATTTACCCTGACTGGGGCTCTTCTTGAATCTCTAAATATGTCCTTTAGCAAATTTAGGGACATTTTTGCTATTTATTTCTTTACATAAATTTTAGGCCCCATTTTCTCTTTATTCTCCTCCTGGGGCTCCAATTACATATGTCAGACCTTTTGATATCGTTCCACAGGTACCTGTGACTAACTCACTTTAAAAATATTTTTCCTTTCTTTTCTTCAAATTGGATAGTTTTGATTGCTGTATCTTCAAATTAACACAGTCTTCAGCCATTTCTATTCTGCTGTTAAAATCTCCAATACATTTTAATTTAAGATACTGTATGTTTTAGTTCTAGAAGTTCTATTTTGTTTTACTTCACAACTTCTTATTTCTACTGAGATTTTCTGTGTTCTATAATGAGAACGTTTTCATTTGTCTCCATGAGTTACTATAATAGTTATAATACCTATTTAAAAATATTTATCTGCTAAATCCAACATCTGAGTCATTTTAAGGTTGATGTCCATTGTTTCTCTTTTTTTCTTAGTATAGAATCACATTTTCCTATTTCTTTGTAAGTCTAGAAATTTTGAATTTTATGGGGACACTATGAACCTTGCAGAGGCTCTAGATTCTGTTCTATTCCTCTGAAGAGTGTTGATCTTTTTTGTTTTATCAAGCAATTAACTTAGCTGAGCTCCATGTCTAAAGAGTGCCTTTCCTTCAATGGACAATAGCTGAAATCTCTCTTCAATACTTCTAGCCTCAGCTAGTCTTCTTGGAGTCTATCTCAAGTGAGGATGTCAAGAAGGTATTTAGTTGAATACATGGATTTGGAGCTCAGGAGCAAGATTTGGACTGGAGATGAAACACTGAGAGGAATAAACATATAGATGGTAGATGAAGCCAAAGGCTACCATAACACAAACTGGGTAACTTAAACCACGGAAATTTATTTTCTCACAATTCTGGTGGCTAGAAGCCCTAGACCAAGGTGTTGATCACTTTGGTTTCTTCTGACATCTGTCTCCTTGTCTTATAGGTGGCCATCTGTGTCAAAATTTCCTCTTCTTATAAGGACACTAGTCAGATTAGGGCCCACCTTAATGGCTTCATTTTAACTTAACTACCTTTTTAAAGACCTTATCTCCAAATACAGTCACATGATCATGCACTGGAGGTTAGAATTTCAACATAGGAATTTGGGAGGGGACACAATTCAGGCCAAACAGAGTATATTAACAAAGGTCAAAGGAACTGCAACATTTGAAGTTCAGGAAGTAGAAAAAGACAGCAAAAGAGACTTGAAAATTTTTGCCAAGAGAGAAGGAAAGTAATCAGGAGAGTATGCCAGGTGCCAAGGGAAGAAACAATTTCCAGGAGGGCATGGTCAACATCAATCACTGCTATGAAGTTAAACTTGACAGGGACTAAAAGCCATCCAATGGGTTTAGTGGAAGACAAATCACGGGTGACGTTGGTGAGAACTGTTGCAATGGCATGGTAAGAAGTCTGATTAAAATATATTGAGGGTGAACAAGAGAGGAGCCTGGGTGGCTTGGCTGGGTGAGCATTCGACTTCGGCTCAGGTCATAATCTCACAGTTTGTCAGTTCAAGCCCCTCTCTGCTGTCAGTGCAAAGCTTGCTTTGGATCCTCTGTCTCCCTCTCTCTCTGCTCCTCCCCCACTCATGCTCTCTCTCCATCTCTCTCAAAAATAAACATTTAAAAATAAAATAAAATACATTGAGTAGTGAACAAGAGAGGAGCAAACAAAGGGATCTAACTTTCCCAGGGTTAAAAACCGACAGGAGAAATAAGAAACATGTTGGGCTTCATTGTGGCATTTACTGCAGATTGGCTCATTAAACCCCCACTCCAACTTCCTTTCTGCTTCCTTTACTGTACTGCATTTATGAATTCATTGCATCAATATTCACTGAGTGCCTAATAAAGAGCGTGGAGTACATCTATGAACAAAACAAATACCCCTGCTCTCAGGGACCTTACATTCTTGTGGAGAGAGACTAGAAGCATTAAACACAATAATAATAAATATACTGTAATTAAACACAAATGATTAACTATAATATACATAGTATATTAGAAGGTATAAGCACTGTAAAAAAAAAAGTGATCAGACTAAGGGGAATGGGAATTTCAGGGGATGGTGAGGGGAGAAAAGTTGCAGTATTAAATACAAATAATGGGAGATAAATTTAATGGAAAATGTGCATGATTTCTATACTTAGAACCAGCTTAGAAATTTTAAAAGAGCAAATGCATGGAGAAATATACCATTTGTGTGGGTTTTTTCCATACCAACAACAAATTCTGCAACTCTTTACATAACAACTGGGTGTCCAGTGATTCAATACAATTCGGACACTAAATTTCCAGAGTTAGCATTAGACCCCACAGCTTAATGGCTCAGTCTGCTCCCATCTCAGACACTAACCAAAGTCCCTGGGCTCCCATACCTATGACTGATTTGCCACAAATTGGTAGTTCCCACAGGTTTGATAATTTGCTAGAATGGCTCACAGAACTCAGGAAGTCACTTTTCTTATTATCACTGGTTTATTATAAAGGATACAAATGGCCAATCAGATGAAGAAGTACATAGGTCACAGCCCAGAAGGGTCCTGAGTAAAGGAACCTCTGTCCCCAGGGAGTTGGGAGTAAGGCACATTCTGGGTACATAGATGTGTTCATTAATCTGAAAGCTCTCCAAACCCCATAGTTTAGAGGTTTATATGGAAATTTCAATACACAGGCATGACTGATTAAATCATAGGCCATTGGTGATTAACTCAGTCTCCAGCCCCTCTCCCTTCCCGGGATGTCTGTTAGACACGGCGGGCAGATGTCCGGGAGACATGGTGTGGGTAGGTGGAGAAGGAAATTTGCAACCCTCTAATCATGACATGGTCTTTCTGGCAGCTTATCCCCATTCTGAAGTGTTCTGGTGGCCCCCAGCCACATATCATTTCATTAGCATACAAAAAGATACTTTTGCATAAGTTCTTGTGACAGGAACCAGAGTGAAGACCAAAATCATATCACAATATCAAAATCATGTTCATGGATTGGAAAACTCAACATTGTTAAGGCATCAGTCCTCCACCAAACTGGTCAACAGATTGAGGGCTGAACAAATATCCTGGGGAGCCTGGGTGGCTCAGTCGGTTAAGCTTCTGACTTCTTGGTTTCTGCTCTAGTCATGATCTCGCAGTTTGTGGCATTGAGCCCTGCGTTGGGCTCTATACTGACAGTGCAGAGTCTGCTTGGATTCTCTCTCCATCTCTTTTACTGTGCCTGCCTCTCTCTCTCTCTCTCTTTCTCTCTCAAAATAAATAAATCTCTACCCTACGACCCAGCAATTGCACTACTAGGCATTTATCCACAGGATACAGGTGTGCTGTTTCAAAGGAACACACGTATCCCCATGTTTATAGCAGCACTATCAACAATAGCCAGAGTATGGAAAGAGCCCAAATGTCCATCGATGGATGAATGGATAAAGAAGATGTGGTATATACATATATATATATATATATATATATATATATATATATATGTATGTATATATGTATACACACACACACACACACACACACACACACACACAATGGAGTATTACTCGGTAATCAAAAAGAATGAAATCTTGCCATTTGCAACTACATGGATGGAACTGGAGGGTATTATGCTAAGTGAAATTAGTCAGTCAGAGAAAGACAAAAATCATATGACTTCACTCATACAAGGACTTTAAAAGACAAAACAGATGAACATAAGGGAAGGGAAACAAAAATAATATAAAAACAGGGAGGGGGACAAAACAGAAGAGACTCATAAATATAGAGAGCAACCTGAGGGTTGCTGGAGGTGTTGTGGGAGGGGGGATGGGCTAAATGGGTAAGGGGCACTAAGGGATCTACTCCTGAAATCATTGTTGAACTATATGCTAACTAATTTGGATGTAAATTTAAAAAAATAAAATTTTTTTACAAATTATAAATAAATAAATCAGAAAAATAAATAAATCTCTCAAAAAAATAATCCTAACAGACTAATTTTTCTAGAAATTGATCTAATTTTAAAATTTATATGCAAATGAAAGTTGTAGAATAGCCAAGATGATCTTGAAAAAAAAAGTAAAATGAATTGGAAGATATCAAGTACTTAATTTTAAAATTTATTGTAAAGCAAGGGAAACATTTCCCTTATGTGCACCTGAGACCTGACATCTGTTCCCCACACAAAGGTATTTTTTGTGCAGTAAGAGAACATCATAGAGATAATCTAAGTAAATCAAAGCCTTCCCAAAGATGCAAGTTGTGATGTTATCACATCATCCACAGTAGAGAACACAGCCAAAGCAACAAAAAGTTCTTGGTCTCAGAAGAAAATTACTGGCCTACTGTAGATTTATTTTCAATTCTGTTTACCTTAATCCAGTATTTCTCAAAGTGTATCCCTTGGTAATGATGTTTCACAAAAAGAAAAAGAGGGAAGAAAGAAGGGAAGGAAGGAGGAAGGGAGGGAGGAAGAAGGGATAGAAGGAATTCGTTTAATTTATTTTTTTAATTTACGTCCAAGTTAGTTAGCATATAGTGCAACAATGATTTCAGGAGTCGATCCCTTAGTGCCCCTTACCCATTTAGCCCATCCTCCCTCCCACAACCCCTCCAGCAACCCTCATTTTATTCTCCATATTTGTGAGTCTCTTCTGTTTTGTCCCCCTCCCTGGTTTTATTTTATTTTTGCTTCCCTTCCC
Organism: Prionailurus bengalensis; assembly: GCF_016509475.1. Classification (NCBI taxonomy): domain Eukaryota; kingdom Metazoa; phylum Chordata; class Mammalia; order Carnivora; family Felidae; genus Prionailurus; species Prionailurus bengalensis. The sequence continues at coordinate 6,678,973 of NC_057359.1, forward strand.
TTATGTTCATCTGTTTTGTCTCTTAAAGTCCTCGTATGAGTGAAGTCATAGATTTTTGTCTTTCTCTGACTAATTTCACTTAGCATAATACCCTCCAGTTCCATCCATGTAGTTGCAAATGGCAAGATTTCATTCTTTTTGATTGCCGAGTAATACTCCATTGTATATATATACCACATCTTCTTTATCCAATCATCCATCGAGGGACATTTGGGCTCTTTCCATACTTTGGCTATTGTCGACAGTGCTGCTATAAACATGGGGAAGCATGTGTCCCTTCGAAACAGCATACCTGTATCCCGTGGATAAATGCCTAGTAGTGCAATTTCTGGGTCGTAGGGTGGTTCTATTTTTAACTTTTTGAGGAACCTCCATACTGTTTTCCAGAGTGGCTGCACCAGTCTGCATTCCCACCAGCAGTGCAAAAGGGTTCCTCTCTCTCCGCACCCTCGCCAACATCTGTTGTTGCCTGAATTATTTATGTTAGCCATTCTGACAGGGGTGAGGTGGTATGTCTTTGTGGTTTTGATTTGTATGGGAAGAAGGGAATTCTTAACCAAACAAATTTGTGGCAATAAATCAAAATTTGTTGGACTCAGGACTTCTCAGAACCTTTAATATGCTAATGTGCACTGTAAGTCTCCAAGATGGCAAAGAGTAGAACTTTATGTTTGAAACCCTTTTAAAAATTCACCAGTGTTCAATGGAACAACATACTTTGCGAAATGCTATCTCAGGCCAATGGCAAAATGCTACAAATATAAATTTATCATTTTTTTCTGACTCGAGAATGAAGAGCTAATATTTAGGCTTATGAAGGCACACTTTATATTTTAGTGATACGAAGCATCTACTTTTTAACAAACAACAACAACAAAAGCCATAGGCTGAGCAGCTAGGAGATGTGCTTTCTTCTAAATATCTGTGTGAAGTTGGGCTAGTATCACGTTAATCCTCTCTAATCCAATTTCTTCCCTACAGCTGTAAAAGCAGAAATCCCCTAGTCACAGAGTTCTTTGTGTTGGCCAAATATAAATGTATTTGAATGACATTGAATTAAAGAGAATACAAATGTTAGGATGGAAATCCCCAGACTGTTTGGTTAGAAATTCCCTGCAAATGTCCTGGTTCTTATTCTTTGAGTACTGACCACATTATGACCTTGGGCTTGGTTCCAGTGCCCTACAGACAGAATGAGCCCAAAAGTGCACGTTGCTGGGCAAAGCCACCAGAGATGGGGCAAGTCCCCAAAAACAAAGAAGCGTCCACTTTGTGGGCCTTCCCACCCACAGCTGGCACTGGCTCAAATGTTCCCTCCTCAAACAGGCTGATTGGAATAGTTGTGGGCGAAAAGAAGCAAGGAAGGATCTTTAAAGAATCTACAATGATGAGTCAGTCAGTTAAGCATCTGACTTTGGCTCAGGTCACGATCTCACGGTTCATGGGTTCATCGGGCTCTGTGCTGACAGCTCAGAGCCTGGAGCCTCCTTTGGATTCTGTGTCTCCGTCTCTCTCTGCCCCTTCCCTGTTCATAACCAGTTTCTGTCTCTCTCCCAAAAATGAATAAACATTAGGGGAACCTGGGCGGCTTAGTTGGTGAAGTGTCTGACTTCAGCTCAGGTCATGATCTTGCAGTTTTTGAGTTCAAGCCCCATGTCGGGCTCTGTGATGACAGCTCAGAGCCTGGAGCCTGCTTCAGATTCTGTGTCTCCCTCTCTCTCTCTCTCTCTCTCTCTCTCTCTCTCCTTCTTTCTCTGCCCCTCTCCTACTCACACTTTGTCTCTCCCTCTCTCAAAAATAAACTTTCAAAACAATGAATAAACATTTTTTAATTTAAAAAAAAAGAATCTACAGTTATAACCCCCCCCTCCCCCCAATCCAGATGATTCGCCCTAGAGGGAAAATTTGAAAAAAGACCTTAGAGTTGGTGAGAGTCCATGCTCCGAAGTATCTTTCAACATATATTGTTTTCTTCTTCTCTTGACAGAGTGAATTCCATGAATTAAACATTCATTTAACATACGTTCATTTTAGAAAATTGGAAATCTCTCTAATAAGGCTAATCAGCTATTTAACCTTCGTCTGGAGTGTGACTTTACTCAATCAGGACACTTTTCTCTTAACAGCTGAAATTATTTGCACACAGAATAGGATCATGATGGGCAGTACAGGGAGGGTAAGACCCTTGGGGGAGGACTGCAGTCACTGGAGGAGGACATGGCAAAGAACATGTATGTGACTCATAAAATCACAGAGAAATACAAAAGTGGAAGGTGTAAAAAAGGAAGATGTTAAAGACAAACTATCTAATTCCAAATGGCTCCTAAGGCCTATCCTCCTTCCTTTTCTTCTTCCTCCCTCCTTTATCGTATGCTGTCCTCCTCAAGGGAATGAGGAAAGCTGGGACTAAGGTTAGGCTAGATTGTGGATGAACTTGGTTTTTATAAGCTAGTCTGACAAGCTAAAAAACACCTCCTATTATGATGGCCAAGCACATTCCAAATTCCAAAGGGCCTCCTTACAAGAGAAATCTCTTGGGACATAATCTGTTCATGAGCTGGGAACTTGCAGTAGCATCAATCAAAACATATTTACTAGGCGCCTACTACGTACAGGCCTTGCTAGGTGTTGAAGATGCAACAGAGACTAAGAGCCATCGTCTCTGTTCTCACAAAGCTTAATGATCATATTCATGTTTCAAAGGTCACTCAGAAGTGCAGAAAGTGGGTTGGAGGGAAACAAGATTGGAGCCAGAAGACCAGCTGGGAGGCCCCTTCAGAAATGCAAGGAAGGGGTTGGTCCTCAATCTTCATTTCTGAGTGGAAGGGAATTTGCAAGACAATCATCTTGTGTATTTTCAGCACATCTTATATATTTTTAAAAGAAATGTGGGTTTGTTTTTTTTTTAATTTTTTTCACATTTATTTTTGAGAGACAGAGAGAGACAAAGCATGAGCAAGGCGGTGGGGCAGAGAGAGAGAGAGACACAGAATCTGAAGCAGGCTCCAGGCTTTGAGCTGTCAGCACAGAGCCTGACTTGGGGCTCAAACCCACAAACAGCAAGACCATGACCTGAGCCAAAGTCAGATGCCTAACCAACTGAGCCATCCAGGCACCCCTGGAACTTGTATTTTGGTTAGTGGAACAATAGGCACTCTGCACCGCTAGGATTACAATGAATAATTGGTTTGGTTTGAATAGTCTACACCAACACCTGTTGGTCTTTGGCCAAAGACTGCTCCCTCTACAGTGGGAGGGACCACAGAAAGCCCTCAGGCAGATCATTAGGTGCTAGCAGTTGGAGGTTCCGTCCTATAACTGAGTGATAAGGGCGAGACAGTATGGTTAGGGCATATATATCTACTACCCCCCACTAGGGTGAGCAGTGACTTCTAGATCTCTTTGTACGTTATTGGAAGACCACGAAACAGGACAGTGTCTTGGGCCCATCCACTTAGATAGACACATCTCTCAGCCATTTCTAACCATCTCTCTGGGTATTCCACATTTTGAGAAACACACCTCCAGTCCTTTGCAATGCGTCTAGTAAAGAGTAAAAATTGGTTGAAAGAACAGACATAGGCTTTGTGGAACAGCATGCGTTTGTATTCCCCACAATGTCTGTCTTCATTTCATAGTTTTTCATTTTCTCTCCTGTTAGTACTCATCTTTCTATGCTTAAGAAGTCTGGCTTCTTTTAGTGAGTTATTACTTAGCCATCCTTCCTGGAGGTTCCTAACACCTTAATGGATCACTGATACTTTGATTCAATTTAGAAAATAGTCCTGAGCATCTACTCTGTGTAAAACTCCATCTTGACTGCTGTGGGGGCCACTGAAATGGCTAGGACAAACCCAATGGGCCCCTCCTTCAAAGAGTATTTTTTCTGACCTTTCCTGACTCCACTGATATTTACTTTAATCCTGTATTAGCTCCCTAGTTCTGCCCACTGTAGCTCCCCATTGCCTCTGAAACATAAACTTCCGGGCTATGATAGATTGTTACATTAATGGCCCCAAAAGAATCACACTCCCAGTGAATCACGCCATTCCCTAGGATACCCCCTCCCACACCGAATCTGACTGAGCTTGGTCACATGGCTTGTTTTTGGCCAGTGGACATTAGCAAACGCAACACTAGTGGAGGCTTGATAAGCGTTTGGGCATTGCAGCTTTCTCTCTTGGGATATTGCCACTGCCGTGTGGGGAAGCCACATTTCAACTCCTTAAGAATAAAAGATCAGGGAGAGAGAAGCCCAGCTGTCCCGGCCAGCCCCGCTGAGCCCAGCATGCAGGGCACCTGCCAACTGAATGCAGCCTCATGGGAGAGCCCAGGCGAGACCGACAGAACCACCACCCAGTGCTGCCAGAGAATCATTAAGAGAGCATTGTTGCATAAGCCAAAGTTTGGGTTGTTTTGTTATGCAGCAAATGGTAACTGAAATGTAGGACTCTGTGTCTTGGAAGGGTTACATTTTTTAAAAAAAGTTTTTTTTTAAGTTTATTTGAGAGAGATCATGCAAGCAGGGGAGAGGCAGCGAGAGGGAGAGAGAGAGGAAGAGGGAGAGAATCCCAAACAGACTCCACACTGTCAGCTCACGGCCCCACTCACGGCTCAATCTCACCGACTGTGAGATCATGACCTTAGCTGAAATCAAGAGTCGGACCCTTAACCGACTAAGCCACCCAGGAACCCCGGAAGAGTTCCCTCAATCTCACCGACTGTGAGATCATGACCTTAGCTGAAATCAAGAGTCGGACCCTTAACCGACTAAGCCACCCAGGAACCCCGGAAGAGTTCCGTCAATCTCACCGACTGTGAGATCATGACCTTAGCTGAAATCAAGAGTCGGACCCTTAACCGACTAAGCCACCCAGGAACCCCGGAAGAGTTCCCTCAATCTCACCGACTGTGAGATCATGACCTTAGCTGAAATCAAGAGTCGGACCCTTAACCGACTAAGCCACCCAGGAACCCCGGAAGAGTTCCGTCAATCTCACCGACTGTGAGATCATGACCTTAGCTGAAATCAAGAGTCGGACCCTTAACCGACTAAGCCACCCAGGAACCCCGGAAGAGTTCCCTCAATCTCACCGACTGTGAGATCATGACCTTAGCTGAAATCAAGAGTCGGACCCTTAACCGACTAAGCCACCCAGGAACCCCGGAAGAGTTCCGTCAATCTCACCGACTGTGAGATCATGACCTTAGCTGAAATCAAGAGTCGGACCCTTAACCGACTAAGCCACCCAGGAACCCCGGAAGAGTTCCCTCAATCTCACCGACTGTGAGATCATGACCTTAGCTGAAATCAAGAGTCGGACCCTTAACCGACTAAGCCACCCAGGAACCCCGGAAGAGTTCCCTCAATCTCACCGACTGTGAGATCATGACCTTAGCTGAAATCAAGAGTCGGACCCTTAACCGACTAAGCCACCCAGGAACCCCAGAAGAGTTCCCTTTTAGTCCTGAAGGTCTGTGGCCAACCCTTTACATTGGCTATGCTTAGGTCTACTGTGCAAGAAGGAGAAGTGTGGGCTCTGGAACCCACCTTCTGGCTTCAGAGCCTCCTTGGCTTTGTGGCTTCGGAAATTTACTTGACCTCTGTAAGCATCAGTTTTCTGCCTTGGAGCCGTGTTTCTCAAAATGTGGTCTACTTGCATCAGAATTACCCGGGGTTTTTGTTAAAAAGTAGGGTAAGCAGCTATTTTTATAATTAGCCCCAGACTGGAAACAATGTTATCGTCCATCAGCTGGTGACAGGATACTATATATTCATACAAACAAATACTTCTCAGCACTAAAAAAAAAAACCAAAAAAACAAAAAAAAACAAAAAAAAAACCCAAAAAACAAAAAAACCACCTCACTGTTGATACACTGAGCATGGTTGGATGGTTGGTTTCCTGTCTGCAAACTTGAAATTGGGCTAGTTCCTTGAATGAAGATCAAAACTTGGGAGAGTGAAGGGAACCACTTTCTTCCCACAGGGTAGACTAAGAAGCAAAAAAAAAGGAGGATTTCATGGGGCACCTGGGTGGCTCAGGCGGTTTGAGCATCTAACTCTTGATTTCAGCACAGGTCTGGATCTCAGGGTCGTAAGTTCAAGCCCCGCCCGCATTGGGCTTTGCACTGGGCGCCTACTTAAAATTTAAAAAAATAAAAAAAGAAAGGATTTCTGGGAGAAGAACACAGCTTCTCAGAAGAGAGAAGCTGCCTGGGCCTCTACAGTTTCAGGCTCCCTCTGGAAACCCCGCTGCAAGCCTGCCCTGCATTCGTTGAGACACCCCTGCATCCTTATAACAAACTCCACCCCGTTCTTCTTTAAACTGCTTTGAATTATACACTGGATTGTAGCAGCTATAGTATTTGTCTAACAATGTATTGCCCTACTCCCTTCTGTAGACCTCCTTGAGAAGTTTCTGCCCCCATTTTCATGAGGTTCTAGTAAGACAAACCACCATGGACCTTCCTCCCATGGGTGAGCATATGATCCAGATTGGCCAATCAGGGGGCCCCATTCCCTTGGCCACAATGATTGGTTTGTGCATGGACACATGACCCAGGCAAAGCCAATCAGTGTCTTCCCTACAATTGATGCAGGGAGGTGGAAAGAAGGTCTTTTATTGCTAAGGTGGCTAACCCGAGAACATGTGAGTGTGGGACACTCAGCCACCATTTGACCCTTTGTGAAGAGACTTTGAATGAAGGGAGGGAGAGGGGGTGGAGGAGGGAGAGGGAGAGAGAGACTCTATCTCTGAAGACATTAAGCCTTAGATTCCATCCTGCCTAAAGCCAGATCCATTCCTAGATTGTGCGGTTATGTAAGCCAATAAACTTCTTTTCTTTGTTCAACCCGGGTGGAATTGGGTGGCAACACAACTGTTTCCGGTTTATATAAGTTCATTTCTATTACTTGCCACCAAAATCCCCACTAATGGAACAATACATACAAAAACGGGATTTTATCAACTCTTCGGGTTTAGACAACCGTCCCTGTAGAATTAACAAGACCGTGGTTTTGGCGAAGGCTTCCAAGTAACCCCCATGAACTCCTCCAGGTACACTTGCTTTTGGTCTCTGTTGTGGGTCAAACTGTGTCTCCTCCGCCCAAAAAAAGAGATATGTTAAAGTCCTACTCCGGTACCTCACAATGTGAGCTTATTTGGGAATATGATCATTGAAGATCTAATTCGTTAAGATGAAGTCATGCCACAGTAGGGTGGGTCCCTAATCCGGTATGACTGGTGTCCTTACATGAAGACAGGGACCCAGGGAGAACACCATGTGGACACAGACACATCTACAGGCGAGGAAGGCCTAGGACCACCAGAGCACAGAGAATGGCGCATGGAAGGGATTCTTCCTCAGAAGGGACCAAATCTGCTGGCGTCTTGGTTTTGGACTTCTAGCCCCCAGAACTGTGAGCAACTGTGACTTACAATAACTGTCTGTTATTGTAAGCCACCCAGATTGTAGTACTTTGTCACAGCAGCCCCGGGAAATGAATACAGTCGCCAGACCACAGAGTGCTGTCTGGATGACGGCTGCAAGTACAGAAGGCACCTCCTTGCTTTAGGTCAGAGCAACTGTCCTTAGACCACCCTCCTGCTCCACTACTCCCCTTTCAGCTTGTTTTCTTCTCGCTCTAGGGTAACTGGAGACCTAGATGGAAACTCTGATAGGATGGCCCACAGTCAACACCGACTGAACTGAGCTCCGAGCCCAGTTTCCAAAGGACTCAAGCATCTGAGGAAGATGGCATTCAAAACCGGCTGCAACACTCTCAACAATAGCCAAATTATGGAAAGAGCCTAAATGTCCAGCAACGGATGAATGGATAACGAAATTGTGGTTTATATACACAATGGAGTACTACGTGGCAATGAGAAAGAATGAAATATGGCCCTTTGTAGCAACGTGGTTGGAACTGGAGAGTGTTATGCTAAGTGAAATAAGCCATACTGAGAAAGACAGATACCATATGTTTTCACTCTTATGTGGATCCTGAGAAACTTAACAGAAACCCATGGGGGTTTCAACTGAGGGTTGATGGGGGTGGGAGGGAGGGGAGGGTGGGTGATGGGTATTGAGGAGGGCACCTTTTGGGATGAGCACTGGGTGTTGTATGGAAACCAATTTGACAATAAACTTCATATATTGAAAAAAAAATGAAACTAAGACAACTCTGTAAAAAAAAAAAAAAAAACTAAAAAAACCCAAAACCGGCTGCAAGGTTGGAGATGGGGACCGTGAGAACCGCATGCGTCGGTCCAGCCAGCGGCGAGACAGGCACCCAACAGCTGGCACCCTAGGCCCCATTCCCAGCCTGTGTCTGGGAGTGTATATGGCAACCATCCCAAAGAACATGGGAACCGTCCTTCTCCTTTCCCAACAGCCAGCCCCACAGCCCAACACTTCCTCTGGATGGCCAACCCAGGGCACAGGAAAGGGATCAGGACGGGGAGGTGGACGAGAAGTGAATCACACGCAAGGCCTGGCATCTGCCTCCCGAAGAGAGACGCCTAGGACAGAAGAGCCCAGCTGGGCTGCTTCCTCTCTGCTGCGAACTAACGGAAGATGGGGGCGATTCAGCACAGCACCACACAGGACAAAAGGGCCCAGGCTAAGGGCTACACACTTCTGCTGAAAACAGAGTCTCGACACGCTGCAAGAGAGCTTCACAGGATGAGCAGGTGATTGTTACCCGAGTATTTTTTCCTCTAGAGTTTTTCTTCTGAAAAGGGCATAATCTCCTTTCTCATTCACGCACTCTTCATGCTGTGTGTTGGGAGGACAGTTCTGGCCCTCAGCTAACCGTGGGAGCAGTGGCTCGGTCCAGTTTCAAGCCTCGTCCAAGGATGGGCGGGGGGGGGGGGGGGGGGGGCAGGATGGAGAGCCATTTTTCCTACCGAAAGAGAATAACCTTAAGAGCAAAAAGGAGCAAGTTTCTCATTTTAGAAAAAAAAAAAAAAAAACAAGAAGCGTCCTCCTCGGAGATGTCAGATACTCGATTCCCAGCAACGGCTCCATTAAATGGGCATTTATTGATTTAGTGTTCAAGCGAGATCGGTGCCAAGGAATAGAGCAAACTGTTCCTATCCTTTAGTCCACATGGGTTTTGGTGACTGAAATCCCACGGGCAGCAAGTGATTCGAGGTCAGGCTTCTCCATATGACGCAAGCTTCCCCCAGGGATACTGTCGGTGACCAGCAGCTTTGTCCCTTCCTCCCTCACCCCACCCCTTGCCCTGCCCTTTCCTCACTGCCCTGTCCAGCCCCCACTCTTACCTAAATTCACCTCAGGCCCAACCTGAGCTCTCAGCTTCCAGAAACCTCTGGGCATCTGTATGCAGGGAAGATGTGGAATAGGTCAGATTCGTCACCAGCTTAAGAAAGGTCGGTATATCCAAGGCCACCAAAGATGGTTGTTCAATGGAGACTGTCGTGGATGAGAGAAATGAAATCCTGGGCCTGGGATTTTTTTTTTTTTTTCTCACTGCTTTCAGTTTTAGATATAGCACTTAAAAATGTGTCAAATCTTGAAACTGGAATGATCCTTAAGGACAACCCACTCCCACACCATACCGTGTGCCAACATCGCTGTGGGCCCAGGGGGACTACCGTCAAAAGACTCCAAGGGAACACAGGGTATTGTTGCCCGGACGCTCTTTCCGCAGCTTGCTGCTGCCCTCTTTTGCCCTGTCCCTGCCCATGTGGGCATCTCCTCCTAATGCCCATCCCTTGAAGGTTTAGAGTCTCTTCTTACTTCAGGTATATCTCTTTTCCACTTTCCTAAAGGGTTTTGCTTATGTTGATAAGAGCAAATAGGGGGGAAAAAAAAATGACTCCATTTTATCCGCCTTCACGATCTGTTCTCTCTTGTAGACTCAGTAAGAAACAACTCTGGCCCAGAACTACAGTGTCCAGGTATGAATGATCCAGAAGTTTACATCCAGCCACCGCAGATTTTACTTAGTGCAAGAGAAAAAGAAGAAACAAAGTAAAGGTGGGACAGAGCCAGGCCCCCATCTGGGAAGCAATCAGCAGAGGGAGAAAAAAGCACCAAGGGGGGTTCCAAGTACAACGGGGGGGGGGGGGGGGGGCACCAGTCAGTCAGGTCAGTGGGGTGAAGGGCATCCCTGTTTATGCAAATGAACAGCATCTCACCTGGGAAGGTGAGATCCTTAGTTCAACAGAGAAGCCCTTTGTTATAAATACTTAGGAAACTGTATGTTGCCTTTAGGATTTATACTTTATTATTCTAGATGTCCTCAGCAACAGCAAATCCTTTCAGGACATATCTGACGACAGGAAGGAGTCTAAAGTCATTTGGAGTAAAGCCTGGCTAATAAGCTGGGCGATTACCTTTTAGGCCAAAATCTAGGTGACCTAAAAGGTGAAGCTAGGCCGGTTCAGTCATTATTTTTCTCTTGGGCCCTGTAAAATTGCCCAGAAGGGAGGCCAGGGATCACCATGCTCACTGATCAATGGGTTAGATCCAGTGTACCAAGTGCCACCAACTAGTAGGGTCAGTGTCACAGGAGAAAAAGTCCTTGTCCTCTGAAGACCTTAACTTTTCTGGGTCTATGGCAGCCTTGTGTTTCGGTCCTAAGTCTTTCCAACACCCCACCTCCCACCAGCTCCCCATCAGAGGTACTTTGCCAGTCTCCCTCCAACCTTGGGATCGAGGCCAAGAGTAATTCCCCCCACCAATGTCCCCCTGCAGCTCAGAGCCCCCCCTCCTTTAAACCACTCCAACAACAGAAAATAAATGAAGCAAAGTGAACATCCCTTCCCCAATCTCACATGCCTAGGCTACTCCAGACAGCTTCTCGGGGGGGACTGTAAAGCATGTTCTTTTACCTAAATCGATAAACATATGTTGAATGCTAGACACAGTCCACTGCAGTGGCTACACCTGCACACCCTCCATAGAGCCTAAGTAGGGTATAAATGCCTCGGGTCAAACTGCCTTAAATCCTAAGTCTGGAGACCCCTTGGTACAGCCACGACCCATACCAATGTCCTTCCAGGCAGGACCCAGGTGGGCTATGGGACAAGCAAAGCTGTACTGCTGGGCTTGCCCAAGCGTCAAGCGGCAGGGTCAACACTCCTTACTGGCTCCAGCAAGCCAGCAGCCCAGGGCCAGGATGTGGTCTGAACTCTACTCTGTCCTGGGCTGAGTCCCTCTGCTCTCCTCCCTACTCACCTGGTGAAGACAGAGTTAGAATAAGAGGGAGCCAGTTGGGAAGGTGCCCAGGGAACCAATCTATTATGTAATGAAATAGGGGAAATTGTACTGATCAGCACTCTGCTCAGGCACAGCCCAAATGTTGTTTAAAGGAATATTCTGATAAGCTGTGAGGCGCTAGGGGGACATGAGGACATTTCTGTAGTACGTATCTGTTGGCTTGGGCTGCCCAGCATCCAGGTCCTTGCCTTTTGGCACCAAAAATCATAATTTCCTTGGGGGACCCCCTCCCCACTTTCAGTGCATGTGGTTTGGGGGCTGGACCCCACCAGGTTGGAGATGTTGGCATGTGACCCAAGCATGGGCCAATCACAGCAAGCAATCCCTCTGGTTACAGTAATTGATTACTGGTTGTGCAAAAGACCAAAGTCAATTCCATGGTACTCAACTCTTTGGGGATACTTTTGAGAACTGTTAGACTCTTTCTTTGGGGCGGCCAAGAACTCCTGATGGCCTCTTGCCTGCTAGAGAATAGAGCAGGAGAAGGACTAGAGATACGGTACAAAAGTGACAAGTCTTAATGACATCATTTAAGCCTCAGGATCCAGCGAGGCCCAAAGTGGGATGCAGCCCCGGCCTTTTCCTTTAAATGTGTCAATATATTCCATTTTTGCTGAAGCTTGCTTCTTTTCAGCCACTTACACTCAGGTCAAACAAAACGTCCTGGTGAGTAGGACTTCTTAGGGAATGCTTAGGCAACAAAGATGATAAAGCTGGGCTCTAGTTCTATTGGGCAGACGTGAAAATCTGAGAAGCTCCTTTTCTACCCTCCCCTCACAGCAGGTTCATTCTCTTATCTCTGAATAAATACCAAGCAAATATTTAAATAATGCCCATTTGAAAGGGCACCAAGGTACGGCCTGCTGGAGACACTCCTACATCAGGGTTCAGAGCTAGGAACCAAAAGTTCTGTGTTCGGGTTCCAGCTCTCCACTCACCGCGTGGCCCTGAGGATGTCCTACAGCTCCTGTGAGTTTGGACAAAGTGCCCAAGAGGCCAAAGTAAGTTTGGGGAAGGGTTTCGAAATCCATGTGACAATGACAATTGTGAGTCGAGGCATATCTGAACACTTGACACCTTGGGAGGCTGAGGCTTTGTGGAGGAAAACATCCTGAGAGAAGAAAGTAGCACTTTACCTCAGCTTGGACATCTCAGTACCAGCAGATCAGTGATGCCAAACGCCACGTCACCTTGTTTGAATGATGACGGAGAATGGCTCAGTAACTGACCTCCAGGCTTCCCCCTTCTCATCTACTCTGACACAAGCAAACATTCCAGAACGTCCCAGAGTGATCACATGACCAAAGCAGGTGACCAACAGGAGACTACTACTGGGGAGAACATAATTCCACAACGTTAACAGTCATTCTAGCCTTTTCAAGAAAACATGGGGACCGCGGCTCTTAAACATCTAAAATTTCCACGTACCAGTTTCTACACGACGGGATCTGCGGGTTGAGAAGGTGTTTAATGGAACAAGAATGAATTTACCAGAATGCTCTACAACGAATTTGTGTATTACTCTGAACAGCAGAAGTGCTTAGCATTTGGAGAGTTGCACAAGAATGTGCCAGTCGTATTACGTGTTCAGTGTTCGCAGAGCTCTTGGGGCTGCAGATTCCTGGTAAACAGATAAGACACATAGGATGGCCCCTGAGGCACCAGGGCACCAGGCACCCGTCAGCCCCCCACCCCTCGTGTTCTGCCAAAGCTGTTTTGTCGGCATCATTAACAAAGGCACTCACCACGCACTCCTGTAGTCTGAGGTTAGGCTGTTCTCCGCTTCCTCCTCCTCCTCAAGTAGGTGGATAGGAAGTTCAAGTTCTCTTCATTATCTCCTACCCTTGGATCAAATTCAGGGCTGTGATTGAACCTTTGCTGCTATTTCACCTTCTGAACTCCCAACAGACAAAACTCAGGACTGCAAATAGCACCCACTCAGGTTGTCGAGAGCTGCAAAAGTTTATCGTTGACACACAGGGTCAAGCTTTCAAAAACATCCACGTAAGTTCTACATCTCAGAGAGGACCCTCAGAGAGGATCCACGTGGGCTCTTTTCTGGAGAGAGCCCATTGGCAGAGGAGCCAGGGTGGCAGGGCCTTATTTTAAGTGCAAGCATCTCTTTTTTAAAAGCCCACTTAAAAAGCCCAAGCTCTCTCTCCCCATTCCCAGGCCCACTGCCTCAAAAACTCTCTCTTCACACCTGCTGGTAGGTGATGCCCCCATCAGAGTTCTCTGAAAATCCAAGTGCCTGGGGGCTCAGGCTGGCCTAAGAGCATGGCCAACCACCTCTCCATGGTGCCCCCTCCCTGACCCTTTAGCGAGACTTGTGCTAACCAGCCATAGGCTCTGGCACTGTCCCCGAACCCCACAAGTAGAACTTCGACACACATGTTCTGACCTCTTCTTCCTGAGGGCTAAAATGAGCTCTATTGCCATGTTAAGGTTCTGAGCCAAGAAGTAAGGAACAGTCAATGTTCTGCTCAAGAAACCAAGGATGTCGTGATGACAGGACGGAAAAAAAAAAAAAAAAAATCCCAGCCTATCCACATACCTGACACTTCCAATACCTCGGAGCATAGACAAGAAGAAAAGATGGTATCGGAATGGGTGGGACTGCTGGCCGCTGCTTTGAAGTTCACGTGGGTGACTGAGGCAGTAAGGCTGGGGCAAGAGTGAGACGTGACTCTGCATTTCCCACCAGGTTCCCGAAACTGCTCAGCTTCTCACAAATGCTCCAGTCAAGAATGGAGGAGTTGTTTTTTGTTTTCATTTTAAGCTTATTTATTTCTGAGACAGAGAAAAAGTGAGAGCACAACGTGCACGAGGAGGGACAGGCAGAGAGAGGAGAAGAGAATCCCAGGCAGGCTCTGTGCTGTGAGCACAGGGCCAGATGTGGGCCTTAAACTCATGAACCGTGAGACCCTGACCTGAGCCAAAATCAAGGATTGGATGCTTAACCAACTGAGCCACCCAGGCTCCCCAAGAATGGAGGAGTTTATTTTTTTCCTGACAAATATCCCACTAGGCCAGAAACACCCAAAATATGATCTGCAGAATAAGAGCACTATGTGTAATACTTTCATTTATTTATTTATTTATTTATTTGGCAGGTATGGAAAGTCCCACAGTCAAGCCAGTCTGAAAAGAGCTAGGTTAATAAGGGCAGTTCCAACCACCGGATTCCCAGAGCTCCGTTAATGAACATTGTGATGCTCCAAGCCTGGGCTGGACATTATGGCATGGTCGACACCTCTAATAAGCGCTTTCCAGGGGGAGCATCTCGTGATGCTAGTGCACCGTGGAACATGCTCTGGAAAAGTACTATAATGGACCAGATGTGGTCAATCAAAGCATTCTGGAGTCAGCAGAAGAAGACACACTTCTATAGATTCTTTTTCTTTCTTTCTTTTTTTTTTTTTTAAACCCACTAAGGTTGCGGAGAGAATAGACTATTAAAGAGAACGTCTGCAGGAGAAGGGAGTGAACACTGAAGAAAGCAGAGCGGAGATGGGAGAGCTGAATTCTGATGACATTGTAGTTCTGGGGGGGTTGGGGGGGGAGGGGGCGGGGGGATGGGTATAGGTAGTAGCTCTAGGATCCAACAGCCCTGAGGCAGATCCCACCTCATCAGTTCACCCCGACTGGACAGATCCTGCTGTTCGGCACTGGAACAAGGTGAACTTCATGGAGATGCCTGCAGGCCTTCTTTTTAACTCCAGCATTTGTCATGGGGCAGTCTGACCCTGACCCGCATGCAGGTGCCATATCTCATCTCTGTTCTTCTAGCCGAGCACATCCAAGTACTAGATGTGAAGATAAACCCTGTGACTCATGCTGACATTTACCAGGGAGGGCGAAGCCTGCTTTGAATCCTTCCCAGGGATCAAACAGCTAGAAAGAATCCTAAGCATTTAGTACCTAACCATTATGTGTACAAACCCTCTCCCGACCAGGGTAGATGGTAGACAATTCCCATTTTGCAGATGAGAAAATTAGCCTCAGGTGCAGGACCCGCCCAATGCCACGCATCAGCGGACATAGCTGGGATTCACAAAGGTCTCATTCCTAATCTTGTGTTATTTGACATCGCTCTACTGAAACCCGAGAAACTAAAAGCTTTCCTCAGAAATTACTGAGGGGCGCCTGCCTGGCTGGGTCAGTAAAGCATGTGACTCTTGATCTCAGGGATGGGAGTTCAAGCCGCACGTTGGGTGTGGAGTCTACTTAAAAAAATTTTTTTAAGAAATTACTGCGTTAATGTTTTTAAAAAATAAAGGCTTTCAAAAATAACATTAAAAGCACAGCCACATCAAACCTTAAAAGACGAACCCACTCCAGACCATCACGGGTTAACAGGGAGGAGGATTCGTGAACAACTAAGCTACCCACCACCCTAAATAAACATGTACGAGAATGGGGGAGTGTTAGAGGGGACGGTGAGGCAGTGATGGGCATCTTTCTGATTTTTCTGGCACCATATCACACATCAGCCCCAACTGCACAGAGGAAACCCAAGTGTGGGGAGGTAAATTATGTAACGTCCTAACAGCTGGTCAGTAGCCACGCTGAACCAGAACACAAGTGTGCCACACTCACCTCCTGAGATTCCATACCCTCCCCTGCACACCTAACGGAAGGGTCTCAACAGAGCAGGAGCCACACCCAGAACCACTAGCATCAGAAGGACCACAGAGGGCCCATCCGCCAAAACTCTGACCTGGTCCCTTCAACGGGGCCAACCCAAGGCCCATGCTCAGGCTTGGGGGTCACGCCGTCTGACAAGTGTGGACTGGATGTGACAAGGAATTGGAGCAGCCCCAGACAAAATGAAAGCTACTCTATTTGCTTGAGTAAAGGAGTGATGTGGCTTGGCCTCTGTAAGATGCCAAACACTGATAAATTCTCTACTCCAATGGCCTCTCAGACCTAGTCGACTCAAGTACCAAAAGACCTGGCTTGCCACATTCCCATGAGCCACTAGTCACTTGTGAAGAACAGGCCAGGGTTGTCTGGAGTGCGGGCTGCTTCTCCTCCACCCTGGAGTCAGGTGAGGAACAGTGGAGGTCTGGGTTGGGCATCCGGTTGGTGGTCCTGCTTTCCTATTCATCACGGACTGGAGAATATTGCCCACTGGTACATCCACGGGTCTCCAACCAAGTACCAACAGGCAAATCCATTTCATCACCCTATCTTGGCCCCCTCACCTCAACCAGGTGAGTCCCACCCCCACCTTGGGCACGGCCAACCCTGTGGTGATTCCGTATTTCCTTGGTGTTTCCTTTTCTCCATCTGCCTTTGATTTTCCCACTTCTTCCAACCTCCTCTACTCCATCCTGCCTACTCCTTCCTTTGCTGTTAGCACTTTGCAGTTCCACTCAACTCAACATAAAACTGTCTGCCAGCATGGGCCTCACTGAGGATGCTCCCAAAACAGACGACTAAGCAGAAAGTGGCCACCTTGGCTCAGTCAGTTAAGCGTCTGGCTCCAGCTCAGGTCATGATCCCACGGTTCATGGGTTCGAGCCCCATGTTGGGCTCTGTGCTGACAGCTCAGAGCCTGGAGCCTGCTTCCAATTCTTTGTCTCCCTCTCTCTCTGCCCCTACCCCACTCATACTCTGTCTGTCTCAAAAATAAACATTAAAAAAATAAAAAAAGGAAGTGGCCACCTCATGGGCTTTTGTGACCGTGAGAATATAGGCACATGACACAACTTAAGCTTTTGGGTTGTTTTGTTGGGTCTGTCATTAGTTATGACCTTCACCACTTTCTTATCAGAGAAGATTGAAAAACCAAACAAACAAACATGAAGTTTAGCTGTCCTGTGAGGGCAACTTGAATTTCCATACAGCCTCCCGTTGCTCTTCTCCCATCCGCAGGTCTTGCTACAATAGCCCAGCTTCCTCCCACCCCTTATCAACTGCCTTGATGAATACGGTAGAGTAATTATGAAGGACGCTGGCTGGGGCTTACACAGAAGTAGTTGAAGGGTGTTTTTAAAGACAGAAGCAGGGCCTGGTAGATGACAGAAAGGCAAAAGCAATGTTCTGCCATGACTCCCAATAAGATCACAGGTGTATCTGCCCTAAAAAAAATATCGTTAGCCTCCCTGAATTCAGAGTGGTCTGTCTTCAGAGAGCGAACAGAAAGACCAAGATAGAAAACCAAGTCTAAAATACTAGAATCAACAAACTACCCCAGGGGGTAGCTGGATGCACCAGGAGCTAATCTAGGAACAAGGCAGAGACTGGAGGGGCTGAATGTCACTAAGATGCACCAGCACCTTGCACAGAATGGCTTCTGCCCAGTGAGTAGTACTGCCTCTCTGGAGCATTTAAGAAGGGGCTGGGAACAGGCTATACCAACATGAAATTTCTCCTTTTGGGCAAGATCGTCACCACCGCCACCAGAAGTTCCCAGTGCAGAAGCAGCTACGGCAGAAGGAGGGCTGGAAACCACCAGATTCTTCCACATTCACGGCAGATAGCAGCACACACCCCTTCTACTGCTTGCTGTGATCTGCCTGGAGTCCACTTGTAACCTAAATTGACCGATAGCATTTCCAGAGCTTGCTGCAAGAGATAGAAAGCCCCACAGGGTAGTTATCTGTCGTGTCCAGAGCAACGTGGCCCCTTAGTTCTATGTTTAATCATGGGCGGATCTGAGTGCAAACATCAGCAGCACTCAGTAGGACTGCAGCATGGGACTGATGAACGGATTAAGATGTGGTATATACACACAATGGACTACTACTCAGCAATCAAAAAGAATGAAATCTTGCCAGTTGCAACAATATGGATGGAAGTGGAGGGTATTATGTTAAGTACAATAAGTCAGTCAGACAAAGACAATCATATGATTTCACCCAGATGTGGAATTTGAGAAACAAAACAGATGAACATAGGGGAAGGGAAGGAAAAATAAAACAAAAAGAGAGGGGGACAACAACTGAGGGTTGCTAGAGGGGTGTTGGGTGGGGGGATGGGCTGAGTGGGTGATGGGCATTGAGGGCACCTGCTGGGATGAGCACTAGGTGTTGTATGTAAGCGATAAATCACTAGATTCTATTCCTGCAATCATTATTACACTATATGTTAACTAAGTTGGATGTAAATTTAAAAAAATTGGTTAAAATGTAATATTTATGTTATCAATATTTTACTACAAAAAAAAAATCCATCTTTTAATCATAAAGGAAAAAAAAAAAGACCACAGCATGTGCGGTAGGCAGAACTCTCAGATGACCACCCAAGATTCCTGGTCCCTAGCTAATCAAACACAAACCTAGGTACCGTCGTGATCAGGTGACCTTAACACTGATTACCCAGGTAAGCCTGTGATAGGAGTCATTGAAAAGCCATCAAAGCAATGAGCCATTTAAGTTTCCTTTAGCTGGTACCACAAGGAAAGGTCAGATTCAAAGCACAAGAAAGATTCAATGCAACAGCACCGCTGCTGGCTTGAAGATGGAGGGAAGCAAGTCACAAAGAACACGGCCGCCTCCAGAAGCGGAAGGACACCGCCAGCTGACAGCCAGGCAGAAACAGGAAGCCCAGCCCCACAAACCTGAGAGAGCTAGACGCACATTCTTTCCCAGAGCCCAGCTCAGCTGACACCCTGACATCAGCCTTGTGAGACTCTAAGCAGAGTCCAATCAGGCCCACCAGGACGTCCAACCTGGACCACGCACGCTATTCTAAGATACACGCACGAAGACACACGCACGCTATTCTAACCTGCTAAGGGCGTGTTCATGTCTTACGCGTAAAAGAAAACAATCACGGGAAGCTCTCCATAAATGCCATGCCACGGTTCAAAATGGCCTGGCTTTCTTCAACGTCAGGCCTACATGGAAGACGACTAGGGGGCAAAGCCCTCTCCCTACTTCAAAAGCCGCCCGCCCCCAGCTGGAGAATAACACTGGGAATCCGAGTTGAAAGAATTAGGTCTGCTCCTGCCTACCAACCGTGACCCCGTACACACACCAGATGTAGACTCTGTTCGTTGTCAGGGCCATCCTAGCACGGGCCGGGTGTTCCTGCACGTTCTTGCCAGGGAAGCTTTGCAGGACCAGCAATCCTGAGGGGTGCAGATACGTCCCCATCGGGAACGAAGAGCAGGCTCGCCGGAAGAGGTGGAGCCTCCAGGCTCGCGGACCTCACTGGCTGTGATGCAAACTGCTGCTCCCGTGGCATCTGTCTACCTGGGTCCCTCCACGTCAGCAGGGGGCAGGGAAAGCGACACAAACATGAAGCTCATGCTGCATGCTGCACTCCAGGTAGTAAAATTCTCTGTCTCTGACGCAAGACTCGCGGGACTTCTGCTGGCACCCACGGAACAGTAATAACCTAACTTATTAGCTCGCAAGTAGGGTAAAATTCCAGATTCTGACACTATTATACACAGAAGTTTAAATCAGGAGATCAATATCGTTACATAATACATTTCAATGGAATAAAATACCCTTCTTGAATTTTCTTAACAAGATAATAAAATCTACATCACACCTGAGATACAGAAAATATCCAATAAGTTTAATCGAGCCCTGCCCTCTCCAGACACTCATCCCCCCACATATACACGTGACGGCCCGGAGAAGAGTGGTAGCTGCCTCCAAGATATCAGTCCGTTCACAAGACGAGGGACAAATTAGTTTCACATTATCAATTTTTGACACGTGCGTTCCACATAAAGAGCTTCCACCCATATGATCTCATTTAATCCCTACCCAGAAACCGAGGCTCAAAGCGGTCAGTCCTCGCAGAAGAAACTGTAACGGACCCTGCAGGTCTGGAGAACAGCGCCACGACAGAAGCCGGGGATGCAGACGGAGTGAGCCCTGCGGAGATGCAGGGGCGCGGTTGCTCCAGCAACACAGCTGTGTCCTGAAGGCACGTTCTTCCTCCCCGTGGGCTACGGGAGCTCTTGTCGTGACTGGGCTTCCTGAGGAATGTCAATGCCACTGCAGAAACGGCTAGAAACCACATGACACAGAGAGGTCTTTTATTTAAATGTTCTGACTTTGTTTTTAATGGAAAATGAAGAAATCCTTAAGGTAAGAGGCTCTCCTGTCCTGGATGAATTTGGACTTGGTCCCCTTGGGTGTCCGTGGCAAGCGTCTGCTTTGTTTGTAGGCAGTGGGGCCTCATCTTGTGACAGTATCACTTGAGGGTCTTGCTAAGGTTGGAGAAGCCAACGCCAACGCAGGTCAGCAGCACTTTATCCCCACCCTTGAGTTCTTCGCCACATGGCTTGGTTTCAATTTTAAACATAATCTGGAAAAAGCTCTTCAAATGCCGCAAAAACTCTATCCTGAAAAGGAGGAAAAAAAAAAAAAAGGAGGAAGGAGTGAAAAAGGAATTCGATTTTCAAAACAAATTCTCCTTCCCCCACATAGAACCCAAGCTTTTACTTTCACAGATCAAGAATATCTAAAATTAAGAACTGCTCATCAAAGCTCATTGAACAGTATTTCTTCACAGCCTGCCAGTTTCCAAAGTGGATTTAGACAGCCTATAGAGATGCACACGATACAAGATAAACACATTTTTTAAATGTCCAAGGTGAGTACATGACACAGAAGTCATTAGGTCCCACACAGTTGAGGGGACATAAACACAGCATTAGTCTTGAGCAGCGCAGGCAGAGAAACATGTACTCCCGTGACTCGCAGCATCATGAGGTAAAAACCAAGAAGATGCCAAAATAGAGCAAAGTCTTTCTCTTTGCTCCTCAACTGCAACAAAACCCTTCCATTCACTCCACACAGATTTACTGAGTGTCTACTATGTACCAGGCACTGTCCTTGGTGCTGAGGATGTTGCAGTCAACAAAAAATCCCTTCTGTCATGAAGTGTTCAATCTAGTGAGGCAGACAAGTTAAATATTCTTTAAAAGTACTATGGAAATTTAAATAAACAAGGAGGG
Organism: Prionailurus bengalensis; assembly: GCF_016509475.1. Taxonomy (NCBI): domain Eukaryota; kingdom Metazoa; phylum Chordata; class Mammalia; order Carnivora; family Felidae; genus Prionailurus; species Prionailurus bengalensis. Next base: position 6,700,153 of record NC_057359.1, read on the forward strand.
GGTGGGAGGGAGAAACTTGGATATGACAAGACTTGTGTGTATATGGCAGGAGGCCAGGGAGGAGCTCACAGTAAACATGACAAGGAGTTTCACGGGGCAGTTTCCTGTCATCTCCTTTAAGACAGAATGATGGCTGCATCCCAACAGCACCTTGGGAACAGCAATTGCACGGAAGGACCATGGGACAGGTAAGCGACTTCTACTGGTCTGCCCTAGCCGACTCAACATCTCCCCAAGCTTGCCCAACCAGAAGACCCACCAGGAGTGTTCACTGAACACACAAGTTCCTGAAGGTTTTACTCAACTAACAACTGGTAGGGAACAAGGGTCCAGTGGCAGAGCCTGGAAGCACAGGCCAACACAAAGACAGGCCCTCCCCACCCCTTACCAGGCCCCATCTCCCCAGGGCACAGGGGCCAGAAATCTATTGTTTACAAGTAACCCTAGTGATTCTTTTCAGGCAAGTTTGGGAACACTGGCTTAGTTAAAAAGAGATGGTCTGCATGTCTATAATGAAATATCCAGCAACCTTGTGTTGCCCCCCAAATGAACCATCCAAACTCCCTATCCTGGCCAGATGCCTCTAATGGGCCTGCTATGGAATCACGTAAAGAGCTTTCAAAAGACTGATTCTAGACATAAAGACCAATGGGAAAGAACTGAGAGTCAAGAAATAAACTCACATACTTATGGTGAGTTGATTTTCAAAAAAGGTGCCAAGATAATTCAATGGGGAAAGAATAATCTGTTCAACAAATGGTGCTGAATGACTCCACATACAGAATGATGAAGTTGGACCCTCTCTTCCCAGCATACATAAAAACCAACTCAAAATGGATTAAGAACCTCTAACAGCTAAAACTATGGAAGTCACAGAAGAAAACAGCAGTAAATCCTCATGATCTTGGGGTAGACATTGGTTTCTGTGTGTTGTTGTTTATTTTTGAGAGAGAGAGAGAGAGACAGAGCGTGAGTGGGGGAGGGGCAGAGACAGAGGGAGACACAGAATCCGAATCAAGCTCCAGGCTCTGAGCCTGACAGAGCCTGATGCGGGGCTCAGACTCACGAACTATGAGATCATGACCTGAGCTCAAGTTGGACGCTTAACTGACTGAGCCACCCAGGCGCCCCAAGTTTCTTAAATACAACACCAAACACAGAGTGATAAAAGAAAAGAAAAAAAGCCACACAAAATGAGACATCATCAAAATTAAAAAGTTTTGGACATCAACAGACATTATGAAGAAAGTAAAAAGACAGCTCTCAGGATGGAAAAAAATATTTGCAAATCAAATACCTGATAAGAGTCTGGTATTGAGATTATATAAAGAACTCTTACAACTCAGAAAACAAAAACAGAAAGACGAGAAATACAATTAAAGATAGGCAAAGGATGTGAATAGACATTTCTCCAAAGCCTTACAAATAGCTAATAAGCACGTGAAAAGATGGTCAACATCATTAGTCAGTCATGAGGGAAATGAAGACACCACTATGGGGTCCCACCTCACACCCTATAGAAGGGCTACAATCAAAAAGAGAGAGAACACAGGTGTGGGTGAGGATGTGAAGCAGTTAGAACCCCCGTTCGCTGCTGGCTGGAAGGGAACACGGTGTGTTCCCAGTCTGGCGGCTAAATCCTAAATAAGAAGCTACCACATGACCCAGTAACTCCCCTCTCAGGTACGTGCACAGGAGAAATGCAGCATACGCCCACACAAAGGCCTGACACAAAGGTCTGCGACAAAATTGCTCAAAAACAGCCAAAAAGGCAGAAGCAACCCAAATGCCCATCAACTGCTGCGTGGCTACACAAAACGGCGGATTATTTGGCCTAGAAAAGGAAGGCGGAGGGGCGCCTGGGTGGCGCAGTCGGTTAAGCGTCTGACTTCAGCCAGGTCACGATCTCGCGGTCCGTGAGTTCGAGCCCCGCGTCGGGCTCTGGGCTGATGGCTCTGAGCCTGGAGCCTGTTTCCGATTTTGTGTCTCCCTCTCTCTCTGCCCCTCCCCCATTCATGCTCTGTCTCTCTCTGTCCCAAAAAAAATAAACAAACGTTGAAAAAAAAAATTAAAAAAAAAAAAAAAAAAGAAAAGGAAGGCGGCACTGACCCAGCCACAGCGCAAACTGAAAACCTGACACTAGGGAAGAAGCCGGACGCAGAAGACCACACGCTGCAGGAGCCCATGTATGTGAAGTGGCCACAAGAGGCAGACCCTGGAGGCAGAGACCAGACCAGTGGTTGGCCAGGGCCGAGGGGCCCGGGCCGGGCATGGGGAGGGCCGAGGGCCACTGTGAACGGGCAGAGGGCTTCTACCTGCGGTGCCCAACGTGTTCTAAACTTGTGGTTACGGTTACACGACTTCGTGAATACGCTAAAAACCACTGAACTGCACACTTTAAATGGGCAAACTGTGTGGCACGTGAATTATATCTCAACACCACTGATTAGAATACATATATACGGTATTTGTGAAGTTCAGAAGACATACTGAACCTGGCTCCCGCGCTCACACAGTGTAGACACAACTGAGCGCGGGGCACCTCCTGGGGTGCATTTTCTACCCCCTCCTGTCCCTCTGCCCTTCCACCTACACAGGAGGGAAAGGGCAAAAAGGAGAAACGGGGCTGGGACAATCCCTCACCCCGTCCGGCTGACGTGACCAGCATTTCAGGGACTAAGAGAAGAAAGAGTAACTACCCCAGAAAGCAGTTCTGGTGCATGGGGTGCGCTCGCAGGAAAGCCCCTCGCTTCTCGGCTCTCTCTTCATCTCCATCTTTAAAGCGACAGCCCAGGGGTACCTGGGTGGCTCAGTCGGTTGAGCGTCCGACTTCGGCTCAGGTCATGATCTCACGGTCTGTGAGTTCGAGCCCCGCATCAGGCTCTGTGCTGACAGCGCGGAGCCTGGAGCCTGCTTCGGATTCTGGGTCTCCCTGCCTCTCTCTCTGTTCCCCCCCCCACCCCGCCCCCCGCCCACTTGCTCTCTGCCTCTCTCTCAAAAATAAATAAACATTAAAAAATTAAAGGAATTAAAAAAATAAATAAAGCGACATCCCATCTGCCAACTCTCCAGCGAGGCTTCCCCAGCCGGCAACCTCTCTGAGATAGGACGGCATTCCCGGCCCTGCTCGTGCGCCATGGGCTCACAACTGCCCCGTCCCCTTTGGGTAAAGCACCTCCAGGGCAAAGACCTTGTCTACTGCTCAGAGCCACTCCAGCTGCTGGGCACCGCTGGGTGAGGAGGCAGCAAAGAGAAGTCAGGAGCCAGGGCTAGTCCTGACAAGTGCCGTCCACACTCCCGGCAGGGAGGGGAAGTCGCTTCTTCCCCTGCTGGCTTCCCGGTCTTCTCACCAACTGAACATTTCAGTTTCTCGCTCTCTGTCCCAGCCTCACCACACCCCCCAGCCTGTCCCAGGAGAGAAAACAAACACATCAAACCCACGGATCAACAAGCTGCATCCGTGGGCAAAGCTTCCAGCTGGCAGCCAGGGGGAGGGCACAGCCACCTCACCCCATCTGCGTTCTAAGGAGAAAACAGTCTGTTCTCTTGCGGCCTGAGCGCTAACGCAGCCCAGGCACGCTCCGCTCCCAGGGCCTCCCCGGCCGGCCGCACCGTGAATCAGTCGACTGTGCTGGAAAACCCAGACCCCCTGGGCAGCTGGCAGAATCCCCGAGGGGCCCCCGCGTGCTCCTGGGCTCCCGGAGAAGGATGCAGGCCTGCATATTTGCAGCTCCAGGGTATTTGCGGCCTTTGGACCTGGTGGGGTCCACGTTTTACAAGGTGTTCTGCTGGCCCGCCGGCCCGGCTGAGGAAGCCCGCCTGAGGGGCTGGGGGCAGCCTTCGGAATGTCCTCCCGCCTCCGGCCCGGTTCTCCAGAGGCCGAGACCCTAACCACAGGCGACGTTAAATCTTAACGGTCTCCTGAAGGGATGAAACAAGTCATTAACCAAGTCACATCCTCACCGGCCGGCGCCCTTCTCCGCCGCCCGCACCCAGGCCCGAGAGGCCCCACTCCCGCCCCTCCCTCTCCCCCGGACGCCAATGGCACACTGTGCGCCCTCGCCTGCCGGACACAGCACGCAGCCGCCGGCCAGCCGGGAGTGACGTGCGGCGCGCTCACGGCAGCCCTGTCCCTCAGCGGAGCGGCGACCACCTGCATTGCTCCATGTACCTGCAGAGGTGACTGGGATTCTTTCTACACAACCCCCGCACGAAAGTCCGAACCCCTGACTTAGACAACCGTACCTGTCGTGAGCTTCTCTGGTTGTTGTTCGGGAAAAAGTGATCTGTTTTCAGAAGAACAAAACTGAAAACGACAACCTCCTTTTCCGTGAAAGCCTCCAGTCCGTCTGACAAGCAGGTTTCAGAGAATCCTGGAGCACACAGAGCAGTCTTCCTGTCTATTTGCCAAGTGGGGGCTGTTCCGCCACCATTGTTGGTCAACAGGCAGAGGCCAGTGGGCTCCCGCTCACCTGCCCACCGAACCCCAAGTGCCCGGGACCTGCCAGGTGGCTCGCCCACCTCTTAAACACAGCCCCCGTTGCCTTCAGAAGCCTGACGGAGGCGATGAGAGGTCGCGGGACAGCGCTCTCTCGGGCCGCTCCACAGACACAACCCAGACAGACGGTCCCGCCTCCTGCTCCACCAAGGCACTTCGATATTAGAGTTGCCTGCTTCTCAGGCCTCGGGCGTTGCTCTGCAAGTGGAGGGGAAAGACCCGGGAACAGGAAGAGAACCTGCTCAATGGCGTCCCCAGAGTCATTACACAGCAGCTTTTAAAAAAAATTTTTTTTTTCAACGTTTATTTATTTTTGGGACAGAGAGAGAGCATGAACGGGCGAGGGGCAGAGAGAGAGGGAGACACAGAATCGGAAACAAGCTCCAGGCTCTGAGCCATCAGCCCAGAGCCTGACGCAGGGCTCGAACTCACGGACTGCGAGATCGTGACTGAAGCGTGGCTGAAGTCGGACGCTTAACCGACTGCGCCACCCAGGCGCCCCTACAGCAGCTTTTAAAAAACACACTGGTGGTGCTTTTTGTGGCCAAACAGCTGCTTTCCCAAAGCCCGCTGGCCTCTGTTCTGAGAGTGAACGTGAGCTCTCAGCCGAACTCGGCCTTGGGACCCGTATCTCTCCCAGCCTGGCTCCCTGCCTCCTGCTGCCTTTACAAACCGAATTTTGTTTCATCTGGAAAACTGACGATATCGTGTGCTTTTCCCGTATGCCAGCTCCGTGCTGGGGCTCTGACCGTGTGATAATAAGAGTGCCAGGGCCCTGCGGCACCTCAAGCACCCCCAAACGTGAGGTGCGGCGGCGCCCCGCCAGCTTGCAGACAGCAACTGAGCGACTGGACCCAAACAGCCGGGCGTCATTCGCAGGCTGTGCGCCAGACCAGGGGAGCCCACCATCCCCATCAGTCAGTGACAAAAGGGACACCAGGCTCTCGCTCCCCAGCTCTTCACAAGCAGTGGAAAGAGGTCATTTATTAAAGTTAGAAAAAAACAAAGTGGCATGATTTATTTTAGACTTCGAACTAAAGATAGAAGGAGATCGTTTTACGGCAGAATTTGAAACGAGGACTCTGAAAAGATGTGGCGTGGCACCCTGCCCCAGGCAGCAAAGTGCGTGGAGCCCAGCAACGTGGATGCAATCCCAGCTCTTACACAAGAGCTCAGTGCGTCAGGGACGCAGGGACTCTGGACGAGACTGTCTCGGTCAGAACCCCACGGCTGGCCCATGTGCCTCCGGGCACGTGGCTCGACCTCTCTGTGCCCCAACCCCCTCACCTGTAAAATGGACAGCGAAGGGTACCTACCTGCTTTTATCACACCCCCCCCCATAGGGTCATCATGAAAACTAAATGAATTCATATTCTGAAAGCACTTCAAACAACATCTGGACAACAGTAAATACTGTAAGTGCTTGTTAAAGAAACCAACCCTACACAATTCTCGGGAATAGTACGTAAGATGGGAATGGTTTGTTTAGTAAAGCAACTGCAGGAAGTTGCTCATAACGGACACAGATTTAGAGTCGCTGAACAGACACTTTATGGTGACTTCAGGCCTGAGAATACCCAACGCAAGTTTACTAGGCCTCCAGGTGTCCAAAGTGACCTTACCGGGATACTGGACTTCCCAGACAGAGGGGATGTGGAGGCAGGAACCTCGCCGTTCAGCACAGACTGAGCTCTGTCAGGCACACCGCACGGCTGGGAGGACTAGGTACCCAGCCTCATTAAAACCTCATACCACCTCCACAAACCCAGGGCCGCAGGACCACTCAGCCACCTTCACCACCGAGGACACAGATGCGCAGACCCGCTCAGTGCCTTGTCCACGGTCTCCCGTGCTCCAGGGCAGAGCCAGAACTGACACGCACACAGAGGGGACTCTGATGCCTGCGCACCGGCAGGATGCAGAACGCTCTGGTAACCGCAGCCTCCGATCGTGAACAATTTCCAAAAGCGCCAATTAAGATGCTCATTAGTATTTTCCTTGCTGTTAAACCTGCTTTCACATAAAGTGTAAATCCTCCCCTAAACTGTAAAGTTAAGCGTTTTGAGGGAAAGGCAGAACCACCACCGCCAACTCTAACTATCTAAAACTCAACGAAGTCAACAGAAATAGAGCATACACGTACCGGCATGCCATCCAACCCTATTTTATTCTACGGGGAAAAAACATCTCTCTGGCCTTCCTGAAGAATTTCACACATACAGACTTACTTTCTCAAGTAACACAGGGAGCCAACGGCAATCTCCTGAAGTAAGACAGAGGGAAGAGGAAAAGAAGAACACAGAGACCCTTATTTTCCAGAAAGGATTTGAAAGCAAGAAAAAACATCCTCCTTACTCCCAGTGCTCTGTCAACAGACATTTGAAAAGCTATCTATAAAAATCAAAATGTGCAAAGGGCCAGAATACATTTCTTTAAACCAAAGAGGGTCTTGCTTCTGGTTTTCATTAGAAATCTGAGGTTTCAGAAAACGGATTTTTAGGACTTTAACTGCGCATAAAAGTAAGTGCGACAGTTTGACCTCAAAAGCTCCTGAACTGGATTAGGATAAACTGCTCCTCCCAAGTGTGACTGTCCTCATTGAGGATTCCATCCCTTTCCACCCTTCACCGTATACAAGTACGATGTTAGCTTCGACTGCTGCGTCCCTGAAGGACATGTATTTCTTCCCACCTTTGCCCCTTTGTCACTTTGGACCACCAGAGCCTTCACGAGGATAAAGGATCCCAAACAGGGGCGCCAGGGTGGCTCAGTCGGGTGAGCGTCCGACTTCGGCTCAGGTCATGATCTTGCGGTTTGTGAGTTCGAGCCCCACGTCAGGCTTGCTGCTGTCAGCCTGTAGGCACAGAGCCCGCTTCAGATCCTCTGTTCCTGTCTCTCTATCCCTCCCCCACTTGTGCTCTCCCAAAAACAAATAAATAAAATTAAGAAGAAAAAAAAAAGGATCCTAAACAGATCCTTTCAAAAATACAGCTTTCAAAAATAAACCTCCTTACCCCCACGCTAATGCTAGCTTACCAGAAAGTACCGAAAAGAAGGTAGGCAGTCCTTTCCCACCCATGGCAGCCCCTCTTACATGAAGCCCTGGGAGGCAGGTAACCCAGAGGACAAATGTCCTGTAAGTCCGAGCCCAAGTCTTAAAACACATAATTTTACAATCTGTCCTATTCCTCTGAAGCTCCATTCAGAGCAGACTGCTTTGTTTTCCCAGGAGACGGTATAATTTTAGGCAAGGTTTCTGGAAGACAGGACACTGCAATTAATGTTTGGTGAAAAGTGAGTCAAGGAGGACACAGGAACTTTTAAAAATGTCAGTCACATCTTGGCCATCTCCGCAGGGGCTGCTGACTTGAAAAGATTATAAAGGCCCTGTAGCCAAACTGAAGAAAAAAAAAAATCTCCAAAAGAAAAAAAACCGTCAAGGAAAAATAAAAATATACACTCTGTTTTTCACACCACGTTCTGCCAAACCCCATGGCCCACGACCACATGCATTTCAAGACAGGGCCTGGTGCTGTGTAAGCAGCAGGCCTTCTGCTGCCCTGAGGCGGACAGATGTGGGCAAAGCAACAGCGGTGAGAACGGCTGCCCAGCTGAAGGGGCCATGGCAGCTGCAGACTGTCAGCAGCTTCCAGGAAACTCTCTCCGGGAAGCAAATCTCTGCACTCTGCACTCGGGGGTGCTGTGCTCCTAGCCCTGACCTCCTCCTCCCCGAATGCCTGAATTACCAAGTCTATCTCAGCAATGCTGACCCCTGGTGTGAGTGTGCCATTTACTCAATTTCGGGTCCCATGTCCTGTGAGATACTTTAGATGAGTTATTGGGAGACCGTGTGGTCCTCACCGGCTTCCTGCTTACCAGTCTTCCCCCACTGTTAACAGAATGGACTCTCTCTCTCTTCCACCTCCCTGTTCAAAACAACCTCCCCCCATTAATCAAAAAAAAAAAAAAAAGAAGCAGCCTCCTTAAGAATGTCTTTTGAGCTCTTTGTCTCCAGGCCCCTGGAGCCATGGTGGAGAACGCAGCACCCCATGGCTGCGCTCGCCCCCTCTCTCAATGTGATGGCACCATCATTCTTCAGTTATCACAGTACTGTACCTTTCAGACATACAGCATCGGTACCATGATAACCGAAAAAGGACAGTTCAGTCTCATATCTACCTGAAAACTTCCTCCCATGAGGCCCAGCCGGCCCTGCTCCCCACTCACAGATGAGTACGAATGATCTCGAGTGGATAAGTACACACTCGCAGACATCAGCGCTCCAACAGGCTGTTACGGCAACCTCAAGTACTATCAGTGGGAAATGCTTCTCCCCCTGTGCCGTGTGTCACTGAAGTCTTCTGAGAGCTGCTCTTTTTGGAGAGTGCTTGCTTTAATGCCTTAGCCGTCAACTCTGGAGGACACCCACAGCCTGAAACTCACCTCTCTAACTTCCCCGCTAGTCCAGCAGCATGCCTATGAACTCTGTCTCTTCCTCCGGCTTTCCAGCCTGCTCACACCCTACCATCTTGGACAAAAAGACAGTCCTTTTTGCCACAGCTAAGGAAAAGAGGGATTTAAAGAACAACAAAATCCAAGCTATTAACAGAACCTTTAGTTTACCTAAACCTAAAGTTTACCTTTAAAATGGAAACAAAATCTAAAGCACAGACAAAACAACTGTCTGGTATTTCTCACGTAACTCTCATATCATGGGAATGACACACAGGAATGATGAAGCTACAAGAAAGGATGTGAAGCAAAATCCTTGCTAAATACCGGGTTTAGGGTGACAACCTCCGGTTCATGTAAGCAACGGTACGAGAAAGCGTTCACGGCGACACGCAATACGCAGTACGACACCCGGGTGGTTTTGTCCAACTGCAAGATTGAACTGGATGGCACGGCGCAAGGTGGAAGAAAAACGACTCACGTGTAGGGAGACAGCGGTCCTAGCAGGACTTTGGAGACATCCTGCTGTCCAAGGGTCATGAGCAACAGACCCAGGCTTTGGTTGGTCGAGTCAACACATCCACCCTGTAAACACAAACACTTTCAAGATTAATCGTTCTACCAACCAGAAAATGGAAAACCAACAAAACAGAGAGAAGGAAACAAACCACAGACACCCAGAATATCTGAAGCACAGAAGAGCAGGCAACAAAGTTCAAGCAATAATGAAACACAATACCGGTCTTGCAAGAGCGATCCTTATACCAAGTAACTTCAAGGGGGTAAACAGTTAATAAAAACAACTGCAGGGGCACCTGAGTGGCTCAGTCGGTGGAGCATCCTTCGGCTCAGGTCATGATCTTACTGTTTATGAGTTTGAGCCCCACGACAGGCTCTGTGCTACAGCTCAGAGCCTGGAGCCTGCTTTGGATTCTGTGTCTCCTTCTCTGCCCCTTCTCCTGCTTGCACTCTGTCTCTCTCTCTCAAAAATAAATAAACATTAAAAATTTTTAAAAATTAAAAAAAAAAGAACTGCAATCGCGGAGACTACGAGAATGAATAGACACTCAAGTCTACTGAGGTGCATCTAGTGAAAAACACCACTCTGCCTTTGTAACTAAAGCCGCGGCAGGACATACGGGCAAAAACGTGTACTCGGTTCCATAGCTGAATACCTAGGGCTAAACGAAGGTTGCTTCTACTGATCTGATCTGTCACGGAGCACCACAGTTAAGGTGACGTGAATGGAACATCACCTTCCACGGGCACCACCTGTGCACACACTCTGTCACACTCAGAAACGGCCGGCCACGCTCCAGGGGCCCCCACCTCTCCCTGTGCATGCCTTAAACCTGGGCAACGACTACGATCACCCCCTCGGTTCTTACTGAGGGTGCGTTATTCCCCTCCCCCCAACTCCTCCTTCCTTTTCTTCCGTATCAGAACGCAGAACAAAACTCTCTCCTGAGATGCAACTGCTTTGGTTGCCCTTCTTCTTTCGCTCTTGAATTTGTCCACCTCTGCCGCCATTTTGCTTCAGCAGAGGCTTGCATGACAGCTGTTGACATCTGTGCCCTTAAATTTGTCTTGATCTCTCATCATTCCTCCTGGGGTAATTTGATTTCGAACCATTCAAACTTAACGCTGTCCACAATGAAAGCAGGATGACCTGGATCTCTATGTATTTGGCACACGTCACCATAAGAAACCCAGTTTCTAACACAGTGCATCCCTGTCCAAGGCGAGGCTCTCTCGGACTGTGCACCCACTGTTTATGTGGGTACGCCTCTGTCCTCTGTTAGTGGGGGCAGGGTAGTGGATAAGTCAGTTTTCAGGCATAGACATTCTCTGTGTCACACTCTGTGACAACAGTCAGAAAATAAAGGGGTTTCTGCTACAGCTGGCCTTTATGAAAATCCACTGCTCTTCGCAAACCACTGGAGATAGTAAAGGACAATATTCACCTCGTTTAGCAAATTTTAAGAAGAGTTACTGCGTACGTATTTCCATCTACAAAGGAAAACCTGACCCACACGGAGAACAGGAGGCCCAAGGAAACTAACTCTGTTTGACAGAACTTGCTCCCTCTCACAACTGTCTAAAGTTAAACTGTTCTCTTCAGTCTCTCCTTCTTATCACTGTGTTGCTATTCTACCATGCTCACGGACTTCTAGTATGCGCTAGACCGATATTTTAGTGCGATAAATATGTCAGGGTCTGTGCACAGGATACCACGGAGGGAGTGATGGGGCTACCCCGAGGCACGGGGTGTAGAACCTGTACTGAGTGGCTCTGGTCTTGTGGCAAAGATGATACGGGGGCAGGAATAGGGACAATTCAAGTGCAGCCGGTGCTATGCAGCAGGGGGGTGTGGCCACTGGGGCTGCCAAGGCGAGCAGGAGAGGGCTGTCACCCGGCTGGCAGCAGAGGGAGGCTCTGGGGAGGGGGGCGGGAGCTGGCCCTGGAGGGGACAGCAGGAGGATGGGGGAAACTGGACCCAGGGCCAGCAAGGAGCAGCCAGGAGGCCAGCGAAGTGGCTGCCTGCTGTCTGCAGAGGAGAAGGCGAGACCTCGGGGAGAAGAGGACGTACACAGACTGGCTTTTCTAACCAGGTTGAGTTGAGGGTTTTGACTTTATCTTGGGAAAGTGAGAAGCTGGAGAAGGTCTCTGAGCACAGGGGGGAATCGTGATCAGATCAGTATCTCAGGGGGAGACCTGATCTACAGAAGATGCTAGCGAGGCAGGCGGACGCGAGGAGGGCAGCAGGTGGTGGCAACGAAAGGCAGATGAGAAACGCAGCCCCAGAGAGCCTGCGGCGTAATCAAGGGGGCCTGGGAACAGAGGAGACATAAATGAAACGAGGGATTAGACCAGAGGGTTAAAACGTTGGTAAAAAATAAGCGGGACCCTCCAAGGGATGGATTTTTTTTTTAGGTTTATTTACTTATTTTGAGAAAGACAGAGACTGTGTGTGTACAGGGGAGGGGCAGAGAGAGGGAGAGAGAATCCCAAGTAGGCTCCACGCTGTCTGCACAGGAATGCTGGGCCTGACACAGGGCTCGATCTCACGAACCATGGGATCGTGACCTGAGCTGATATCGAGAAAAAGAAGTTGGACGCTTAACCGAGCCACCCAGGTGCCCCCAAGGGATGGATTTTATGACTCATTTAAACCATATCATATCACACACCTATGAAAAATTATTCAGGAAAGCATAAAGTGTTTTCATCCTTTTGACAATTAAGGATCACAGACACACACACAGTTTTCTCAATGATTAAAAACAAAGGCAAAAAACCTGGTCCAGGCATAAGGCGATGGTATAAAACAGAACTTAACTGGAGCGTAAAGAAAAAATAAAATAAAATAACCTAATCCAGATTGCACGTTTCCTCTCGGGTGGACTGACGATGGGCTGTGCTCTCACCCAGAGGCTTACAATCTGCTCTTTACAGGGAGGTAACATACACTCCAGCTGTGCTCGTGGGCCCCCACTGGGCTACTCTGTAACGTGATGCTTCTGATGCCCCCAGGTCAGCTAGAAAGAGACAGCAGCGTCCCCAGTCACAGAGAGCGCCTGCCAGTCACCACAGGATGCAGTCTTCCCTCATAAATGCCGAGATGACAATCTTCCTGAACTAAGTAACAGGCAGAGCGAGCTCTCGATCATTCACTCCCAGCTTCCCGTTACCACCCATCTTTCAAATATCACTCAATGTAGCACCAAACATTGGGCTGGTTTAGCATCAAAAAAGCGGAGGCCAGACTCTAGCCGCACAAGAACCGTGTTGAGATACTTCCTCCTCTGGGAGGATTTCATCCGACAGGGTGATTCCCTTCCTCCACTGGTTCCCAGCTGAATTGCTGCGTACAGACGATCGAGGCACTCCGACGCAGACAGGTACAGTCTGTCCTCCATTTTAACCAGATGGACCTTAAATAGAGCCATTTCAGACCTGGAAATTTCAATCAACTCTGAAGAAACAGTTCATTCTTACTTGTTCCACCCTGGGACCGGTAACATATTTTCAAGAATGCTGACTTGGATCAGGGGAGTAGACGGCGTTAATAAGCTGTTTTCCTTTAGTGAGGCCTGTACAGGGATCAATACCCATGGCCCAAGCATCACCCTACCTCAGAGGTTAATCAGCTACAGTGGAAAAAGGAAGAAAGGAAAGGAAAAAAAAAATCACCACTCTACCCGCCTTACTGGTCTTATTTCACTGGGCTCCCATGTGAGTTTTGCTGCTTTAAACACAGCAAAGCTTCCCCGGGAGACTCCAGAAAAGTACCATAGAGATGTCTAGTGTCCGAGAATAAATACACAGACAAATACAGAGACGCAAGGCCCTTCAGCTAGAGAAGAAAGACAGGTTACAAATGCTACACGCCATCTGGTAGCGTATCACCCAGAGTATGGTTCCCACTTGTGCTCAGTTCTAAAACGTGGGCCCTCGCATCCACAGCAGGGCAGTGACCGTCCCTCAGAGCCTGGATTCTGCACGTCAGAGGGAAAGCCTGGGCTTCCTGACATGGAGCCAAGACAAAAGGTAGTGCAGGGTAACAAATCCTGGAGCCAGATCTGGGACTCCCCACTAAATAAAGCGTGTAAGGTCACGAAGAATGTATTTTCAGGTGGCTTCATCTTATTTTCTCCTGCCATCATTTTTCCTTCCTTCCTAATTTCTTCCTTGCTTCTCTGAGGTCACCTCAACTATCTTAGGAAACAGCATGTGAGCACACACAGCGTGTGTGCTGCTTGTCTGGACGGGCAGAGAAAGCACCGTGGCGACAGAGAGGGCAGGCCATGTCCCACTCCCGCCATCCCGCGCGCGGGCCCTTCCAAGCCCCGACAACGCTTGGACACAGGACTGCCTTCCCAAGACATTCTTCTGTGCTCGAGAGCACGCTGCACAATGCGGCCTGTTGATATTATTTTCTATCTGAACTGTCATACACGAATCCAGATTTCCAGTTTCTCTTGAGAAATCTGAGAAGAGCGCACCCCCATTCCCCTACGGCCGGACTGGGGGAGCCGGGAGATGGCACCTGTGTGGTCAAGGCAGTGTCCGCTCTTCACCTGGCCAGTCACCACCAAACATGCTCCGTTTTTACCTTCTCTCTCTTGTTCCAGTTCTTTCCTCTCCCCATTAAACTTACCTGCTCTGTATCCCAAACCACAGGGGCTGGATCTCTGCTCACTGACTAGCTTACCTAATCTAGTAAACTAGTTAATACTAAACTGCTGAATGCGTAGGAAGAAGTTAATTCCTTGGCTCACGCCCTCGGAGGAGAAGAAAGTTGCTAAGGAGTAAGAATGAGAGACAGCGAACCGCTCCCTGATGGCACCGCTCCCAGACCTGCAGAGGCCGAGACGCACCCTATAGATCTCTTCGAGCAGCAGCTTGGCGCAGTTCTGGCCGAGGTCCTCCGGAAGCACGGCAGCGCCCTGGCCCTGGGGGTTGGAGGCCAGCTCGGCACTGAGGAAGGCGCCAGTGGTGGTTTCCGCAACCAGCGACAACCCGAAACCCGGAGACCTGGAGATTCAAAGGCACGGACGTGAGTACGGCTGATAAAGTGGGGGGTGCACACCTTTCTGATGGCCTTCTGTCTGGCCACGCCAAGCCTTGCCAGCACTCCCACCGGCTTACACTAGAAATACAAATGACTTAGCGAGAGCACGCAGCGCGGAACCAAAGGAGGCCCGAGTCTGCGCTGCTTCTCCTGCCTTCCCCCTCTTCCCCCCCCCACCCCGATGCCTACCCTGTGAGAGACCCCACTGTGAGAGTTTGTCCCACCGACATATAAAGTAGCGTTAACAAGGGCTACCAGATAGCGAGCACCGACTGGTGGCCAATTTCTGAGCTAGGGGTCTGACGCTGTAAGTCTGCAAGGTAAGTATCACCATCCCACGTAACACGTGAGAAACAAAGCAAGCTGCACCAAGTCCACACCGCCAGCAAGTGACCGAGACGCGTTTCGAAGGCAGGTCTCCCAGACTCCAAAGCCTACGAGAGTTCTCTACCCACAGTACTGGGCCCTAACCAATCCAGAAGGAAGGAGTGGCCTGGAGGCCACCTGAAACATCAGGCTGTTCATCCCCCGTAATGAGGAAGTACCACACGAGCCAGAAAAGGCCCAGGGAAGGCACACCTCGGATGAAGGAACATCCCCACCTCAGAATTCATTTGAGATAACCAGCTAGCACCGCGTCCTCTTCCACTGTGTTTCTACTACCAACAGCCAGAAGCTAACGCCTTTCTTGTCAGCCAGAATCACTGCTGACTCATTTGTTCACGCACCCCAACAAACAGGTGGCAGAAAGCTTCTGTGGCCAGGACGTGGGGCACCACGTACACGAGTGTTCCTGCTCCTAGAGAGCTCAGCGACAACCAGTCTGACACAAAACAAAATCGGTCCACAAACGATAAAAACAAGTCTCTCTCCCCTAAAAGTTCCAAATTTAACACCTCACAGATGTCTACTTCGCCCGGTGCCTTTTAAATGTGTACTTCCCAGATGTACACTCCACATACAATCACGGCACCCACGTGCCTCCTTTAACCCAATTCAACACATGTGTTCCTGAAGCACTTTCCACGTGTCCGGCACAAGACTAGCCAAGATACCTGCTTCAGAAAAACTGTGCATAAAATCATAAAATTAATAGTGTTTCAAACGCACTAAGTGAGCTCACTGTATGAGAGACCTATATTGGTCAGTCCTAAATTTCTTAAAAGAAAATGGTGTCTACGCAGCCAAGGGCTGTTAACTAACACCTTTGAGGACAAAGGTTCTGGGTGCTCCGAGTCACGCTCTACAGTGGACACCGCGCCACCCAGCCATCACGCCACGGGACAAGCTGAAGTGGCCTTCAAGTCACCTGACCGGGAGGAAGGCGCAGCATCAGCTCCCTCAGCGGTACAGGCGGAGCCACGAGAGCTTGCAGAGTGGAAAACAGAGGGACGCAGAACCAGAAGATATGCTGCCTTCCCTGCCTCAACCCACTCACCTGCAGTTCCCAAGAATTCTGGACTCTTCCATCTCTGAAATTTTTGAAGTGTGTGTAGTTGTTGTTCCAATAAACTTCATGTTTAATCGAAACTGCTCCATTTAACGCTGTATTTGTTGCAGGAAAAACAAAGGACTCGAGAACCTACGAAGCTCCGTGTGCATTCCTCCAGCAGCTCCCCTCCAACCTGGGGTGTGTGTGTCCTCGGGCCTGTTATGCTGACAGAGCAGCTGGTCACCAGGCGACCTCACTGAACATCTGCATCAGTACAGTTTGCAAGCAACAGCCTCCAAAACTTCCCAGTTGGTAAAGGACTAGATTTTTTTAAGGTCCTGACTGCGAGGATCAAAATGGGCCAAGGGGAAAATGCATACGCTGGTCAACGAGCTGACAGAGACCACCCGGAACCTCTGGTCCCCGGGCTTCCGGGCCTCAGCACCCGCTCTCTCAGCCTTAGAGTCAGCAAACCTCACTACAGGGATCCCCCACTGAACTCGAAGAGGAGAATACCCCCTTGTGGCTTTACACTTCCATTACAGACAAGGAAGGTCACCATGAGTCCTCTGCAGCTTGAGATGTAGAAAACAAACGCTCGCCTGATGTTATGCATTGCTCTTATACGTAATTTTTTTAAGTGGGGCTTGGAGTTGATGACCCACGAATCTCCATCACGCCCACATCTTGATCCCTGTGTGAGCTTCCTACGCACCCTTAGCAAGGACAGGACTGAACTGCACACGGGGGTCAGCTGAGTCGATGGCATTACAAACAGCTGCACCACAGCCGGGGGCAGCATGGCCTCAAGCCCGCTATGCTCTATTCTCAGCCACCCTTTGGTGGAGCCAGAGGCCAGACCCCTCAGACAGCTGCTGCTGCACTGATCCTCCCCCACCGCTCTGTGATCCCCCTCCCCGGAGAATGGCCAAGAAGGGAAGAGAAAGGGAACCTTTTCTGCAGCACCTACTACGTGCCAGCCATTGCATTAGTGGCTGACGCGGGTGATCGCTCCATCTTTACGGTGACCTAACGGTGCCGGCACCATCACTCCCACCATACGAGTGAGGAAGGCACCGGTGGTTTCGGAGCAGTGCCCCAAAGGGGTCCGGGACCATCACTGACATTCCCAACTACCAGAGGAAGGGCCAGCTGTGCACACAAATCCTTTCCCAACCACAGCCTCCAACGTCTTCACCTCTGCAGTGCTGAACCACGAGCCACCGCCACGTGGCTGAAATCACCTTCGTCACTCCCGTGGACCTTATCAAGGTCAGAAATGCCACATCACCCTCACCCCTCCTTTGCTCTCTCCTTCGGCCGAAGTCAAAACAAAGCTCAGATGCAAGGGCCGCAGACAAGGGTGGGTGTGTGCTACTTCCTGCTCAGAGAAACACCGAGGTCTGAACTCACAAGTCAATCCCTGATGTTCTTATTTTTAGGAGACACAGCCTACAAGCTGCAGACTCCCCAGCGTTAGTGATCCTGTCGTTCACACTGAAATGATTCAGCAAAAACAAGAACACAGAAAACCCACACACAAGTAAAGCCAATTTGGCAAAATAGTCACTGCTAACTAGAAGTAGAAGGAATACACAGGTGTTCACTGTGCTAGCCTTTCAACTTCTCTGTGTATTTAACATTTCCATAATAAAAAAATTA
The DNA here is from genome assembly GCF_016509475.1 of Prionailurus bengalensis. NCBI lineage: Eukaryota > Metazoa > Chordata > Mammalia > Carnivora > Felidae > Prionailurus > Prionailurus bengalensis. The sequence goes on from NC_057359.1 coordinate 6,717,772, forward strand.
GTTCTTAATTGCTTGCCTAACTTACTGGTTTCTAAATATACAACCAAAAGCCTAAAACAAGTATTTTCATTACACAGATCAATATTAAGTTTTTATTTTCTAAAGTGAGGTTTTCTACAAAGGTTTAATTAAACCCAATTCCAATCTGCAATAACAACCCTCTCTGGCTCTAAGAGTGTTGGTCCACTCGATGGAGAGGGAAGCCAACTGGCTGGGACCAGTGGCAGAGGACATTTTCCCCTAAACTGTTACTTACTCAGGGTGGGAGAACTTGTTTACTTTATAAACTTTTTTTTTTTTAAGAGTGAGAGAGAGCACGCTCGAGAGAGCGCGCACAAGTCAGGAGAGGGGGAGACAGAGAGGGGGGAGAGAGAGAATCCCAAGCAGCCTCCACACTGTCGGCAAGAAGCCCAACTTGGCACTCGATCCCACGACCCCCGGATCATGATCTGAGCCAAAATCAACAGTCGGACGCTCAGCCACCTGGGCCACCCAGGTGCCCCGAACTTGTTTCGTTTAATTTTTTTGTGGGAACAGATGTGATTTAAAGCTGGAAGCACCTGGGTTTTAACTCCCCCAGGCCAGGGTCTGGACCCCTCATCTCCAGCACTGGCCACTGTGACACTTTCCATGTGGCAGGCGCTCCAAAGATGCCTGCAGGTGACAATGGCAGTAAGTCGGGAGGAAATTAACTCTGAAATCATTCCCCTCTGGCTGCCCTGTAGCACAGCTGGCAGCTGTCATTTCGATCAGAACAGGACTGGAAAAAGGCTGGGGTAGCTGCAGAATTAGGCTCTAGACGTGCACACTTACTTTCCAGAGCTGACTCCTTTCATGTGGTCTGTGTAAATATAGATATCGGGGATGAACTTGTTGAGGATGCTCCTTGCAGAATCCACGATCCTGTTTGCCATCTGCGGGGACACACGCACGGAGTACCTGCAGTCTGCAGTTAAGGGTGCGTCCTGCTCACACTCCAGGACAGAGGAAAGTCAGTGCTGAAGCCAGCAGCTATCTGCGGAACTGTAACACATCGGGGCTCCCAAAGCCATCCTGCTTTCCACCTGTCTTTAATCGCTTAGCTTGGTAACACTTTAACTCAACTTTTAGAGCATTTTCATCAATTGTTATCGTTACTAGTATGTAACTTGTATATTATTATTATATAAAAAGATCACAGTGAGAAACACCCAGATACAGAGAGTTGGAAAGTATAAAATAACAAGTTCCCAACCCTGCTCTAGACTTCCTACCCAATGCCCCTCCCTTCCCCTAGAAATGGTTCACCTCAATTCTGGAACAAGAGAAGAAGACCGCCTGTCTGTCTGGCATGAGCCGAGCTCGCTTTGAAGTGTTTGTTGTCTGACCACCCCCCACTGCTGGAACCGATGAGTCTGTCCCTTGAGAACCTGAGGCCAGAACAGACACCACCTTGGGGCTCACTGGGGCCAATCCCAATCCACCGCCCCCCCGCCGCCCCTCGTTCTGTTGACAGGAAAAGCAGAAAAAGATCAGTGAAAGACAGTACAGTAGCTGTTATAAAGATCTAAACAGGGTGTTTTTGTAACAGAGCCTATTTTCAATTATTTAAGTATCAATTACTCCTTTTGTGGACAAGACAGGCTCCTCACAACTGCTACCTTACAGTCAAAATACTGACAATTGGCACTTTTACACCAGGGCACCCCCAGAGAGAGAAGGAGAAAGACATCAGCAACTCAAGCGAAAAGGCCAGTTTTTAAGGAAGTGGAAACAATTATCTAAAATTTGACTTCATTATGGAGACCGGCTCTCCTCAACCCCACGAATCAAAAATTCAGTACGGAGCACTTTCGATGTGCGACGTTCAGTCAAAGAGGTGGCTACGTACGTGGGACAGGAGCCTAGAGAAACGGACGAGTAAGGACATGTGATCTTCCCACTACCCCAATACACACCCCACACAGCAACTCCAACAGGGAGAACAGGGGGTGTGGTCTGCCCAGTCCAGCCCAGCTGCTCAAAAATTACTGTCAATAACATATTCCATTTCCATTCGAGCTGCAGAAACAAAATGCTCAGAGACTGCAAAGAACGCGGCTGGCACCCAGCTCCGCTTTCTGATCCGTCCGGCACCTTCACCGGAAGATCAACCTTTCCTCATGGCGGTGAGACTCTGCCAATTAGCCCGGGTCCTCCCAGACCTTATGATCAGTCTGCTCAGGGTTCGTCCCCACCTCGGCACCCCGCCACTCGCCCAAACTGTCCAGATTCTTCCACCTGAACTGCCTCCCTTCACTGTCCCAGCCCCGAGCTCCCCTTCTCTCCCCAACACCCTCCAGCCAGTGCCGGGCTGTGGTCTCCTCTTGACCTTACCGTACGCCTCTCTTCATCTACACACGTGCTGCCCTTGCCCATCAACAAGACCATGCATTCCATAAGGAGAGGGGCTCTGCTTCTGTACAGAGCAGAGCTCTCCGATGACTCTCACACCCTATTTCTGTACTCAGAAACACTCGATAAATATTTGACTTGACACAAAGGGCAAACCTAAAATGGGGAAAGAGCAAAGAGGAATTTTTCAATACCCACACCAAGCCCGGTTACATCACCACCTCTGTCCAGAATGTACTTCTGACCACAGGCAGCTGAGATAAACAGTGCTGGGTCTCCTACCTTTGGACCGGGCAGGTGCTGTCCTTCTGAGCCCGAGGCTGTCCACTCTCCTACGGAGAGCGCCAATGCCACTGTCCTGACATAATCCCACGGCATCCACGGCTTCCAAAATCCTTTCAGGTACATTAATAGCTGATCTTATGCTCACGGTGACCCCAGGGGCCAGGGCCGTGGATTCCTAGTTCCGGAGCTTACACTGAGGACAACCGAGTCACAGAATGGAGATACAAATTAAACAGATCTGACCTCACAAAGACAACCTCCTCCCTCCAGCCCCTCCAGAGATGTGGAAACCAGGTGGGTAACTGTTCCAGCTCAGGGCCAGTGGAGTCCTACATCAGAATCCTGGCAGTGCAGAGGGACAGGGCGGCTACACCCCAGAGTCACTGTGGAACCACCTAGCGCGGTGTGGAGGCTGAGTTCCAGAATCGGACCATCCGTGTTCAAGTCCCAGCTCCAGTGAACCATCATTCTGTGTCTAGTGTGCTAGACACATGAGGGGCCCCACCTCCTCATCATTGACAGAGGGATAATCAAAATACTCTCCCCCCCACCCCAGGGTTTAGAGGCTCAAAAGAAAGAATGCACGTGAATGCCTGGCGATGCCTTGTGTGTGGTGGGAACCCCACGAATGCCAGTCACTACTTTTCAGGCCCAAGACTCAAATCTCAAAGCAGAGGCTGCTATCCTTTCAGGAATCAGAGATCCTTCTGAGAACCCGATGAAAGCTACAGCCCCTCCCTCAAGAAACATGCCCACGTAATTTTGCAGGCAGTTTCAGGAGACTGTGAACCTTCTGAAGCCCATACGTGAATACCATATTAAGAATTCCCATAACCGAGAGAGACAATTTCACAGTTCTAGGCCCTACTATCCCTCACTGGCGTTCCAGGTCAGAGAAGGCACACACGAGTGTGGGTGTGGAAAGAGAGAGACACAGACTGATGCTCCACGTACCTTCCCTACAATCAGAGAAAGGAAACCAGTTTGTCCTACAAATTCTAACTCACTGCCATCTTGGGCCTCTACCCCAGCTTCTTCATTTGACTCTTAGGTACCAAATCATGAGCTTCTGGGACAGCGCCACAAACTGGAAACACAGCGTCCCCCTTCTCCCCACCACCCCCCTCAGTCAGGGGGAGAGGAGAGTGGGTGGCATTAAATAAAAGGTAACCGCACCATCCAGTCACAGCTGCTGGCAGGAACCCACACCAGCTCCTGCCCAGGACCTGGCAGGGAGGGAAAAGACGCGCTCTCAGTTAAAGCCACAAGAGCAGGGCCGGCTCTTCTAACCCCGGCCCTCCCATGGGGAATACAACCTCCAAGCTCAGACCCACAGTCAACCGGACTTGCAACTACAAAAACCACAAAACCAGCTAGAGCGTTTTGCCGAAGGCGGCTCTTTTTTTCCCAGGCTCCAAAACTGGCCAGGAAGGCGATCTCAGTTCAAACCCGCATTCCTTTGGGGTGTCCCTGAGAGGGGCAGCTCACATCTGGTTTGCAGACAGGAATCTGAGCGAGGGCACTGTGGCTCCTTCCCCGAGGAGCTGGGAGGAGGGTTCAGGGGTCCCAGCCCCGGCCCCACACGAGGAGTTCCTCGGGGTCTTCCCGGCGCCGGTTCTATACAGGGAGGCTCAAAGAACACGGGAGGGAGAAGCAGGGAGGAGCAAAGGGACAGCCCGCCGCCCGGGGCTCTTCTGGCTTTCTCCGTCTCCTCTGCACAACCCCCGAGCCTTCCCCACCACCCGGTGTCCTCATCAAAGGTTCACTCACAGGGCGTGTGCACACCCGGGACACCATTCGGGGAGACCCCAGCGTGACAGCCTCCGTGGAACCCATGTCGTTACCACAAGACTGTGTCAAAACAAACAGCACACTCTGCAAATCACATTTCCAGACTACAGAGAATGGGCCCCGAGCAGGGCTCACGGCCACGAGACAGCATGAAGGACACAAATCTCAAATGAGAAAAATCAAACTGAAACGGTCCGGAATGTGGGCAGGATTTCACGCGCAAGGCCGCCGACTGCCGCACTTTCCAGCAACAGAGGCAAACGGCCACCAGCAGGGTCTCGTTCTGGGTTATTTACATGGCAAAACACAGGAGCCTGTTAACAAGAATAAGGTTGAGCTAAAAGTACATGCGTATTTGGTTAAAGAGAAAACTAAAAAAAACCTTCCTACTTGCACGGCATCTCCATTTCTCCACAGAGAACATCACCTTAGAAAGGCCATACAATTGTGCGCCAACCTGGGGGCTCCGGGGACAGAGGTGCTGGGCGTGGCCCTGAGATGGGCCCCAGGGGAGCCACGCAGAGAGAACAGGTCACAGCGCGAGAGGCTCGGTGACACGCTCCTCTGGTCCTGAGGGCTCCTGCAAAGAACTCCGGGCGGCACCCTCTGTCTCAACAGCGGCTTCCCCAGCTAGTCCGCGTCCTCACGGCTCACTGTTCAAGCTAATCAAGGCCTCTGAAGAGTCAGTCCACACCACGTTTCCTTTCCTCCCAGGAGGACCACGCCCAAACCTCCTGAGAAACATAAAACTTGACTTTAGGCACCTATCCCACCCCTGGGAAGAAGACACCCTGATCTCTCCCCTTTGTCAAACTCCCACCAGGAAAGTCATTGTGCAAGCCATCCAGCCCTCTGGCCTCCAATGCCCGCCCTGCCCCAGATCTTGTCGGCCTCTGGAATCGTACTACGTTTAATAGCCGAGACCCCAAAAGACAACTCCCCCCACACAAGCTCTTGTTCTTCTACCCAGCACACACACCTACTTCCACTCAACCTTTAGGGCTATTCACGTTCAACCTTTAAATCCATTAAGGGTTCCAACCCCTTGACCGCCTGCCTTCTCCAGGCTGGCCAGCCCCTGACACAGGACTCGGCCAGGAGCACCCGTCTGTCACGGCAACAATACCCGCCCCCCCAGTCCCTCTAACCTATCCCCTGCACCAGTCACTCAGCCCGTCATCCACACTCAGCCCTAGCTGAGAGTGGCCGTCTGGCCTTCTCCTCTCTGCCCTCCAGGCTGCCAATTGCCGCCAGACACGGCCACACAGTCACAAAGCCGACACCATAATGGTCACCATCTTGGGCTGAGCCCTCACTGCTGTCACACAGACTTGCTCTTCTCCTCAGTCACCGCACCCCACTGCCACAGCACATCCTGACACTTGTCACACTGCCTCATCATACCTCTGCTAATGCCCTTGTCCTCAATCCCATCCTAACTCTTGAAAACGGAACTGTTCCCAACCCCCTTCCTACCACCTTCAGGCGGCTCGATTTAGAGCTGTCCCCACTGCATACCTGCCGTCTTCAACCCACACCCTCTCCAATAATAATAAAAATAACAGTAGCTGCAACTTACCACATGCTTACTCACACACCAGCCCAGTGCCTCGTACTATGCATCTATCACCTCACTCAACCTTCACTGCAGCCCCACACGGTGTTTGTAAAGTGCCCAGTGACATGCGGGTCAACCAAGGCTTTGGGCCGAAATCCTGTCATACCTGAGCGGCAAAGCCAGAGTCGGAACTCACGTCTGATCCCAGCACCTTATCACTGCTACCCTGCTGCATGAGCCTCCCTCTCATCCAGAGATCTACCCGACCAACAGCAGTACTCAGATCAGCACCAACCTTTTCTTCGGAAAGGGAGGGAATCTTCTCAACTCTCTCCATCTCCATATGGCAAGTAACCGCCTTATCTTTCCTCCTGCTTCTCTTTCCGGTCAAGACTCTTGACAGGGCAACCTCCATGTTGCACCACAGCCCTCCGGGTCACACCCCTCAGCCGGGAACTGGTCTTGGGGCTGGCTCCTCCTCTCTGGAAGGAGCTCCTCCTTGGCTGTGAGCTGCCCAGAGCATTCTCCAGCCTCAGGCTGACTCCTCTGGGCTCCTCGGGCAGGGGAGGGGGGCGTCCAACCAGGACTTCTAAGAAGCTGCATTTTCTTTATTCTCCTGTCAACCCCTTGACTCTCCCTGGTCCCCCTTCCCGGGAGCACTTGGCCTTTTTTTTTTTTTTTTTTTGGTTTATTTTGAGAGAGAGAGTGCGTGCTCTCAAACATGAGTGGGGGAGGGGAGAAGGAAGGAGGGGAGGGAGGGAGGGAGGGAGGGAGGGAGGGAGAGAGGAAGAGAAAGAGAGAAAGAGAGAGAGAGAGAGAGAAAGAAAGAGAAAGAATCCCCAGCAGGCCCCACGCTGTCAACACAGAGCCCAACATGAGGCTCAGTCTTATGAGCCATGAGATCACGATCTGAACTGAAATCAAGAGTTGGATGCTTAACCAACTGAGCTTCCGAGGTGCCCTGGGAGCACTTTGCTTTTGCTTTCAAGTCTTAGTGGCTTCTCAGGGATCCACCCGCCACACGCCTCTCCCGCACACTACACAGTAGCCAACTCCAAATCACCCACTTTGGGCTCTCACCTGGCCCCCAGGTTACAGATGTGCATTTCTAATTTCCTTTCTAGGCTTATCTCCCTGTAACCACACGAAGGGCCCTCAAACCCAGCAGGAATAAAACTGAACTTATCTTCACTGCTCCCCACCCGCCAAACACACAGCTACTGTCAGAACGTATATCTCTATCCAGGTGCCAGGAGACACATCAGAATCGCCCTCGAGGACCCCCCTGTCCCCCTATCACAGAGCCAGGTGGTAATGGCATCCCCCGCATGCTGCCCCCAGGATCTCTGTAAACCAGCAACCCTCACCCAGGCTCTTCAGGGCACAATGACTCTCTAGTATCTTTGCCTGTAAGTGGTCGCCACTAGGTGATAAGATTTTTTTTTTTTTTACTTGAACCTTCTAAAAAGCAGCCAAAAGTTCTTTTAGCATCACCAAAGTTATGGTCTTAACATGGAAATTCTCTCTCTAGATGACTGCTGACTTTGGAATAAAAGCCAACTCCCTCAACGTGGTCTTTAATCTTCACTGGCTCCCGCTCCATCATCCACTACTTCTATCTCCATCTTCCACTACCAAACACCACTGTGCAACCTGCACTGAGGCCACACTGCACGGCTTGCCACTCCCAGAACCACTGTGCACTATGACATGTGCACAAGCATTCCTTCCTTGCTCTGCTTCACAGGCCTCCAGTCTTCAAAGCTCAGTCCCAATGCCTTCCCTTCCTATAGGAAAAGGCAGAGGTTAAAAGTCTGGGTTGCAATCAGAGAGAGCTCAAATCCCAGCTCTGCCGTCATGAGCAGTGTTATGTGGATACGAATTCCATAAGGTGCAGCCTCAGTTTCCCCATCTGCAAAACAGAATGCAAGTAAACTCAGAAGTCACTTTGAGGCTTAAAAATAAAGTGTCTAAAATGTAAACGGATTAACCTTCACAATCAGAAGAAACAAAAGTTGCTGCATGGGTAAAACAACAAGACCCAACTATATGCTGTCTACAAAAGGCCCGCTTTAACATAAAAGCACACGTATAAGCTGAAAGTGAAGATACTCCGTGCAAATGGGAACCAAAAGAGAGTAGGAGTGACTAAACTTCCATCAAACAAGAGACTAAGTCCAACAAGACTTTAAGGTCACAAGAGACAGGGCTCCACGCTAAGCCTGGAGTGGAGCCTGCTTAAGATATTCTCTCTCTCCCTCTCTCTCTGCCCCACTCACTCACACTCTCTCTCTCAAAAAAAAAAAAAAAGAAGAAAACATTCTCTCCCTTCCTCCGCCCCCCTCCTCCATTCATGCTCTAAATAAATAAAAATAAATAAATAAATGTTTTAAAGTCACAAGAGATAAAGAAGTTGATCATACAATGTAAGGTCAATTCAACAGAAAGATGTAACAATTATATATGCACTCACTCAGATCACCTAAATATATAAAGTAAACATCAACAGATCTGAAAAAAGAGCAATACAACAACAATTGAAGACTTCATACCCCACTTTCAACAATGGATAGAACATCCAGAAAGAAAATCAGTAAGGCAACAGAAGACTTGAACAACATAAACCAAATGGAACTCACAGACATCCAGAGCACATTTCACCCAACAGTAGAGGGGCACGCATTCTTCTTACTTGCACAGAGAACATTCTCCAGGATCACAAGGTTGGTCACAAGACACGTCTTAACAAGTTTAAGAAGGCTGAAATCACCTCAGCTACCTTTTCCAACCACAATGGAACAAAAGTAGGTATCGATAACTGCAAGAAAATGGGAAAATCTACAAACCGATGAAAATGAACACATCCTTGAACATACAAGGGGTCAAAGAAGAAATCAAAAGGGAAACTAGAAAATCTATAGACAAAAATGAAAATACAACATACCAAAACTTTTGCAACTGAGCAAAGGAGTACCAAGAAGGAATTTTATAGTGATAAGGACCTACATTCTTTCTACAAAAGAAGGGTCTCTAATAAACAGCCGAACTTTACACTTCAAGGAACTAGGAAAAGAAGAACTAAAATCCAAAGTTAGCAGAAGGAAATAAATAATAGGGTAGATACAAGTGAAACAGAAAAGCAAAAACCAACGGGAAAAAAAATCAACAGAAGAATCAGTTTTTTGAAAAGATAAACAAATGGCAAACCCTTAGATTAAGAAAAAAAGAGCAAAGACTCAAGTAAATAAAATCAGAAATGAAAACAGAGACATTCTAAGTGATGCCACAATTTGTTTTGGGTTTTTTTTATTTTTATTTTTAATGTTTTATTTATTTTTGAGACAGAGAGAGACAGAACATGAACAGGGGAGGAGCAGAGAGAGAGGGAGACACAGAATCGGAAGCAGGCACCAGGCTCTGAGCCATCAGCCCAGAGCCCGACACGGGGCTCGAACTCACGGACCGCGAGATCGTGACCTGAGCTGAAGTCGGACGTTTAACCGACTGAGCCACCCAGGCGCCCCGAGTGATGCCACAATTTGTAAAAAAAAAAATAATAATAAGGTACTATTATGAACAGTTACATGCTAAATTGGACAACCTAGAAGAAATGGATAAATTCTACCAAGTCTGCATCAAGAATAGAGCTTGAACAGACCAATAACAAGTAAGGAGACTGAATCAGTAATCAAAAACCTCGAAACAAAGTCCAGATGGCTTCACGATTAATTCACTGGTGAATTCTACCAAACATTTAAATGGCAAATACCAATCCTTAGACTTCCAAAAACATCAAAGAGAGAACACTTCCAAATTCATTTTATGAAACCAGTGTCACCCTGATACCAAAGCCAAACCATAAAGACACCACCAAAAAGAAAACTACAGGCCAATATCCCTAATGAACACGGCTGCAAAAATTATCAACAAATATTAGTAAACTAAATTCAACAATACATTAAAAGGTTCATATAACATGATCGAGTGGGATTTATCCCTGATATGCAAAGATGGCTCTATGTATGCAAATCAACTAACGTGATAAACCACATTAACAGAATAAAGAATAAAAATCACATGATTGTCTCAACAGACACAGAAAAAGCATCTGATACAATTCAATACTCTTCCACAATTAAAAACTCTCAACAAATTAAGTATAGAAGAAACTTAACACAATAAGGACATACATGAAAAGCCCACAGCTAACATCATCTTCAGGAATGATGGAAAACTGAAAGCTTTTCCTCTACAATTTGGAATCAAGCATGGATAGCCACTCTTTCCATTCCTATTCAGCATGGTACTGTAAATCCTAGCCAGAGAAATTAAGCATGAAAAAGAAATGAAAGGAACCCAAACTGGAAAGGAAGAAGTAAAATTATCTTACTGCAGATGACCTGATCTTACACGTAGAAACCCTAAAGATATCACCCCCCAAACAAAAAAAACTACTGGAATAAATATTTTTAAAAGTTGCAGAACACAAACTCAACATACAAAAATCAGTTGCATTTCTGTGCACTAACAATAAGCTATCTGAATAAGAAATCAAGGAAATAATCCTATTTACAAAAGCATCCAAAAAACCTAAAAATGTAAGAATAAACTTCACCAAGGAAGTGAAAGAACTGTATACTGAAAAGTATAAAACAATCATGAAAAACATCTTTAAAAGACACAAATAAATGGAAAGGCAGTCTACATTCATGGACTGAGAGAATTAATATTCTTAAAACGTCCAGACTACCCAAAGTAAACTACAGATTCAATGCAATCCCTATCAAACTACCAACGATATATTATTTTAACGTTTATTTATTTTATTTTTGAGAGAGAGAGAGCGTGCAGCATGCGAGCAAGCACAAGCAGGAAGAGGCAGTGACAGGTGGAGACACAGAATCTTAAGCAAGCGGGCTCTAGGTTCTGAGCTGTCAGCACAGAGCCCAACGCGGGGCTCACACCCACGAACTGTGAGATCATGACCTGAGCCAAAGTCAGATGCTCAACCGACTGAGCCACCGAGGTGCCCCAATAAAGTGGTTGTTTAAAAACAAAAGAAAAGCAAGTATACCCTTATATTATCACAGAGCATGCAAAGTAATCACTTAATAAACAGGTATTACTGGGGCACCTGGGGCGCTCAGTCGGTTAAGCGTCCAACTTCAGCTCAGGTCATGATCTCACCGTCCGTGGATTCAAGCCCCGCATCAGGCTCTGTGCTGACAGCTCAGAGCCTGGTGCCTGTTTCAGATTCTGTGTCTTCCTCTCTCTCTGACCCTCCCCCATTCATGCTCTGTCTCTCTCTGTCTCAAAAATAAATAAATAAATAAATAAATAAATAAATAAACAAACAGGTATTATTCCTGCCCTCCTACATCCTCCAGACAAAATGTGCCATCCTGTATCTTAGCTCCCCCAACCTGCTGTGTACCTGTCTACGCCACTTTACACATTAGATTAGAATTACGTGTTTGCGTAGGTTTCCCCTCATCAGGGGTGTGTTGGTGGTCCCTAAACCAAAGCCCCCAGGAGAGCAGGACATACCCTGGAGTTGTTTGCTTGAGCGTGAACTAAAAAAGAACAACGAAGGAACCAGTCTAGTCATGGTGAGACGGATAATAAAACATCGTATCTCAGCCAACAATTAGCATTTTGCACTGCTAAGACTTCCCCAAGACTGCTGTCTAAAAGTAAATAACTCTGCGAAGAGGTAAACTGTCGGAAGTCATAAGTCATTCTTCCCTTCGAGAGGCAAGTCAAAGAACAGAAAGTTAAATCAAACAAAAGGATACGCAATTCCTCTAATACGTTTGATCTTCCCTGGATCCGTGAGCTGAACGGGCTTCAGGACCTTCCTCACAGGACAGGAGAAGAACACTTCTCCTCCTCCTCCGGGAGGCATTCCCCGTCGCACAACCTGCCCAGGTGGAAAGACAGAAGAGGTGACAATGCTGCGGAGCACGTGACCCTGACACCCAACCTGGCTGCTCTATGCCAAGGGGCTCTTCCTCGGGAGGCAGCGAGCTCTTTCGTACCCACCTTGTCAACCCCTTCAATGCCGACAGCACCTTAAGTTAGCACCAAGAGGGCACGTGCTGAGTGGTGACTCCGGGCCAGCACGTCCCCGTCACAGTGAAGCCACTTCATCACGAGGGCCTGTCCCCTCATCCTAACTGTGAGCAACTAGCCCAGCTCATTGGCTCATCCCATTTCTCACCCGTCAGGAGCCCGCTTCTCCTCCTGTGCAATGAACTGATCTATCAAAACTCATTTTATTCAGTAAAAATGAAGTCATTTCCCCCGTTTTAAAACATTAACTTAAGAAATAGATGCTAAACAGCTTAAGATATCCAGTGTTACTGATGTAACCCTGCTTAAACAGATGCTTAAATTACTTCTACTAGGTTTTGAAAACACTGAACATTCACAGGGGCATCCAGGTTGGGAGGCCCTGGAGACAAATTACATCTTGATGATTCGACCAGAGAGGGCGTGTGGCTAGAACCCTGACTCCACTGCTCACTAGTGGAGATGCCACGAGGAATAAGGGAAACGACGCGTGGGCAGCACTCACACCATCACCTACTGCACAGTAAGTGTGAGTAACTGGCCACTATGACTGTCATTACTCAAGAGTCCCTCTCCAGCTCCAAGTCTGTAACGTTGGGGCCATGACTCCCGTGGGTCTTCTCAATGGAGACGTTCGATGTGACACACACAGACACAATGAGTCACACGGCTCTTCCCATGAGTTCACAAGAGAATATGTTGTACACATATATGTACAGCCAACAAGGTACACGCATCCTTACCTTTAGCTCAAATGATTCACCGTCAATTCCAAACTGTTTCAACAGAGGGAGGGCTGTTGCCTTAAGAACATCAACCTGTGGAATTATTTCAGGAAAAAAAAAAAAGTTTAATTAAACCTTGAGAAGTGGGAAGAACAAAGAGCCCACAAGGCAGGATGAGGTTCAGCAACCGGGCAGACGATGTCGTCCTGCGAGGAGGAAGCACGCGGGCTTACAACTGAGGGCATGGGCCGGCTCTGCTCCCAAATAAGACTGCAATTTTACAAGCTGCTGGCTTCTCCGAGCCCCTCTTTCCTCACTTTATAACAGCATACATCTACCCTGTGAGTCATCGTGAGTATCACATGCATCACACAAAAAGCATCAAGAAATGGCTAGGCCCATCCAGAAAACAAACTGGGACTTCTGCTCATTCCTAGAGGCCTAAGCGTTACAGAAGAAAATATCAGCCTTTTTTATTATTCTTTTTCCAACATGGTTGTTTAGTGCTGAGAGCTGGTGGCAATCCAAGCCAAAGCAAACCAAATGAAGTCTGCAACCTGAGCAGGGGCTACCTGGGAGTCCTGCGGGTGCCACACAGGCAGTCACAGGAGGGGGTAGTCCACAAAGGGGTAGGCCGGGGGAGGTAGGCTTGGACTCAGGGAAGCCCCACAGTGCAATGACAATGCCCACAGTTGATGGCAGGGCTGTGCCGAGCATGGCTGTTATGACCTCCTCCCTTAGAGCTCCTTGGGGGCCTGGGGTCCTCTGCTTACTTATGTGTGGATGCCCCAGAGGGAATAAGGATGACATTCAAATCAGGTTGGCGAACAAGTCAGTGAACGCTGTCTCAACAGCAACTCAGGAAGGAAAGGACAATCACTCCCTTACTTGTTCCCAACTGAACAGAGCTGCTCTCCAGCCTGCAGGGGCGGGCGACCCCCAGGCAGGGGCAGGGCGGCTCGGTCCAGGCTCCACCTCCTGTTAGCTGTGTGGCTTCTGGTCAGAAAATCCCAACTGTCTGAATTTCCTGGTCTTTAAGGTCTGGGGCTCTCAGCCTGTCTCTCTCCGAGCTGCCACCAACTCTAACATGCTGAGATTCAACAGAATGATACTCCAATAAGCCTTCATAGCAGAGAACAGCCCCAACTAAATATTCTGATACCACAAAATTAACCAGGGGCAGAAATGACCTCTGAAGCCTAGGAACCTGGTCAGAATGGATCAGGTGGGGCAGAAGCAGTTACGAGGAAAACTCATTAAAGATTAGCTAATGTCATTCAATACTGAAGCTAAACGTATGTCACAAACTTAAAATAATGCATTTGGGGCTGCCAGGACCGAGAGGAAGCCAGTCTAGGCTAGAATTAAGGGCAACTGGGGAGCAGGCCAACCCAGACTCTGGGAACAGTGGGGTGGAGGGGCGCACGCTGCTCTGCCGACGTGACTCTGGGACCCAGGCGCCCAGCCTGGAGAGAGGGGAGAAAGCAGCGCATCCCTTCTGCCTCATCCTACCTATACCTGGAGTCAAAAGGCCGAGGCCAAATGGACTCTGAAGGTCAGACAGAAGCCCTAGTGTAGCCGAAGGGGGTCCCATCTCCTGAATCAGCCTCTAGCTGCCCCAGATGGCAGGCATCCTGGTGCAGTGGGACTAGGGCCGGAAAAGCAGATGCGGGCTGGAGTCCTTCTCTGCCTCTTATTAGCTGGGAGACCTGGACACTTCCCCACATCCCCAGGGCCGTGGGTGCCTCCTGCGTAAAGTGAGGGGCTGGACTGGACGTACCCCTCTCGCTGTGCACACTCTCATTTTAGCAGAGTGAGGATGGTCTACAAGTTCTGCTTAAGGAAAATCGAGCTGGAACTCTGCGATCACAGGCCCAAGTCTGGTCCAAGTGGCACCTGACGGCAGAGGCATTACCCTTCAGTTCAGTCAGTCAGCAGACAGAAATGCGATCAGATCCAAGCCGACGCGAGAAAGGGAAGAAACCTGCTCTCAGCTACCTTGTCTGAAACAGTGATAAGAACATCCACCTCACAGGGTTGGTTCAAGAATTCAGTAAATAAGGATACATACAGAAGAACACAGGTTCACTCACAACAGGGCTCAGCACACAGGAGACATGATCGTACTTCTTTTCCCCTTCCAGGAGGGTACTGGAAAAGACTGGAACCTTCCTTGCCATTTGACCGGCTTGTTGGCACCAACAAATATCTACTATGCCCTGGTGCAGAATCACGGAGATGCAGATAAGATCTCCTGAACTTTTCTTCTCAGAATTTCTCCCTACTCCCTGCCCTTCTGTCCCCAAGGGAAAATGTCCCTATTCTCTCACAAGGCTCGTCCTATCACTTCTACTGTCTTACCCTCACCCCTCCAGCAGCTCCAGGAGTCAGCCTTATAAACACCCCATCATCCTATCTAACCTTCTAACCATCCCGGTTCTTCATCTGTCTGCTACTCATCCCCAACCTATGGCTGTCTTTATAGTCCAAGGACACTGCTCTCTCGAGGTCAGTCCAACTTCTCACTGCCGAACCCCCCACCCAGCCCTAAGTCGGCTCCTGCAAAGACTGGCTTTGTGAGTCATCCCCCGCTTCTTAGAACTTGCCTCCTATGTCCACGGTCGCTGTCTCTGGCCCCTCTTCCCTGCTCACACCTCATTCACTTCCTCTCCTTCCCCTACTCTCAGCCTCTGGGACCATGGGGCAAAACCCAAATGCCCATGGAGGTCAGAAAGGGAATTTAAATGAATGATGAGGTCAGCTAAGGCCTGTGTCCAACTGGAGAGCTCACGTCTCATCCAGAGGACCACGCCACTCAGGTCGGGCTGATGGCCACCCAGCGCCGCCACGTCAACCTACTGTAACGTAAAACCTGGGGTCTCAAACATGAACCGCCAATTCAGAGACACACACCAGCACACTGCAGCCCAGAGGAGGAACACCTGTAGGATTAATTCAGTCAAAAAGCCTCCAGGGTTCAACCCCGGCACTGGTCCATCTCACTCTCCTAGGGATTTAACTGTCAATAGGTAAGATCCTGGTGACCTATCTCTGAGACCCCAGACAATAACTTCTAACTGCCAGCTAGACAACCTCTGTGGATATCCTGCCAACATCCCAGAGAAGAGGATGAAAATTAAACACATCATCCATCATCCTACCACAATTTTCCTCTTCCCCGTATCAAATGCTATCTGATCTCTACCCTTCAAGTCAACCAGGACAGAAATCATGGAATTATTTATAACTCCTTCCTCCTGTCCCATCTCCAATTAGCTGTCAAGTTAAGAAACCTCTGCCCCCACAATGTCCTTCAGATCTGTCCCTTCCTTTCTACTTCCACCTCCATGATGTTCAAACTAGTTGAGACCTTTCCAATTCATCCTCATCTTGGCCTCCAGAGTCATCTTCCTAAAATCCAAGACTGACTCTGTGGCCTCCTTTCCTCTAGAAAACCCTCCCAGCCCTCAGCATTTTGCCTATACCTCTGATAAGGGTACCCTCGCAGCCCCCCTGGCTGCCTCCGTAGCTGTCCACCTTAGAAGATCAAGATCCCGAAGGGCAAAACTCCTTGAGTTCATCCTGTGTGCACACAGTGGGCACGGACGTGAATCGGGGAAGCCACACATCACAGAGAAAGCTTGAAATGAAGCCACAGGCTGAAGAAGTTACTCTTCATCCAGGATTAGGTGTATTTCTTTTATCCTAGGCTGGAGTCAAGTATTCACCAAGGTCACTTTAGTCGCGAAGCTAGAAAAAGCAGAGCCCCACCACACCTGAAAACAGATTTTTTTTTTTTTTTAAATACTCTGCACACAAGAGTTAAGTATTATTTCTGGGGAATTCATCAACTAATCTTTGTCACTGTTACCATACAAAACTTTTTTTTAATAACGCCAGTGCAAATAGCTTTTAAGATTATTGGCAATTATAGAAAAAAAAAAAAAAGAGTACATAACTGAGGCAGCCAGTACCCAAGTTTCCTCAAGTTTCAGAGCTTTTTCCCATTATGCAAGGCTCCTGCTCCCCAAGCCCCAATCCAGAAGTGACAGGCCTCCTGTCACATTTCTAACTGAAAGGCCCATTTCCTAGAATCGTCAGAAAATGCAGTAAAAAAGGAATCATTTGAAATTAGTTTAAAATTCTAAAGAGGCTGTGCACATTCCCTTACAGCTGACAATTTCAGGTCTTGCACTGTACTCAGGATCCTCGGAAGAGTCTATGCACCTGAACTCCCAAGAATTGAGGAGGAAGTGCCTTAGTGCCTAGCAACACATTAACCACGTTTCCACCCTAGAAGATGTCTTGGTGAACACCAGTGGTCTCCACTTTGGGGCTCAATGCGCCACCTAACTGGTCTTTACTGGCCAGGAAAGCTACACACACTTCCCATTCCGCCTCCGGAGCCACCCTCTCCGAGGTCCCGGTCCCAAGTCGGTAGAGGTGAACCTTGGTGAGGTGTCCTTGGTAAGAACTTCACATCATGGCCTTGGGTTTTCAGATACCTTCTCTGGAGAGCAGGGGATCCTTCCCTCCCCGCAAGAAAGGTCTAAGGCAGGCCTGGACAGAACTGTTCTAGTATCTCTCTCTCTCTCTCTCTCTCTCTCTCTCTCTCACACACACACACACACACACACACGACAAAACCCATCCTTGAATGATTCTAAGACAGCTGTGGTGGCCACAACGAAAATTCCAGGTATATATTAAACTATCCTCCCCACACACGCAGGAAAATTAGCATGCTTAATAAGGAGGTCGCTGGTGCCCACAAACTATCAGAGTTCGCATATACCTTCCCCGCCCCTGCCCTTTTTCTAAATCTGCAAACTCTTCTCAGAAGAAGAAAAGCCCTAAAATTTATGGTTAAAATCTGAGTTAACTCAAGATAATGCTACAGCAATGCCAAGGAGATATTATCATTTTCTGTCTGAAATTTTGGTCTGCTGCCTTGCAGCCGCAGCCATCACATGACCTTAGGAAGACTCCACACTCAAGCACTGGAGCCAACAGAGCCATTTTTCATGTCAACCATGATGAGACTGCACACATCTGCTCTGAAGGTTCTTAGACACGACAGCGAAAGGCACCTTGATGAATGTTAACAGTCATCACGGCATTTGATGATTGCAAATTTTGGTTCGTCAGCTTCCCGGGGTGATTAATGTCTAAATCTCAAGGTAAATAACAAAACAGAGACCCTCAACAATAAAACCTGTGCTTTGTCAGGAACTTGCTTCTCAAAAGCTGGGCTGTGACAAGAGACGAGACTATTCACTACTCACCGAAGGGTCAACCTGGTCATTGGTCACTCCCCGCAGAACAATTCTTAACGGGTGCTTCATAAACGGAGCCAGGCAAAGAAGACTCTCCAGGTAGTAGCCAATGCTGCGAAGGACACTACAGTCATGTTCCACGGACCCGCCATACAGGAGGCCAGGCTGGTAATACAAGGTTGTTCCTTATACCGGAGGAGGAAGAGCCACATTCAGCCGAAAAAACAAAAAACAAAAAAACAAAAAACACGAAGTGTCAAAAAGGCAACAAAAGCAGGGAGTCCCAAGGGGAAAGTCTGACAAGGGCATCCAAGAAGTTCAAAATGCCATTCCTAAGAGCCCACACTTAACTTTTCCAAAAGCTGACTCATTACTGTCAAGCCCCTGTAACAATAATAAACTGTGAGTGTAATTTAATAAACAGTAATAAATTAAACCCCTCCCTAAGCATCTGAATTGCCAAAGTCATGGCAGGGCACAGAGGAGAGATCCCAACGGGCGCTATGGGCTTCCAACAGCACACTCTGCCTGCTGGTGGAGGGCTCTGCAAATGATGTGCTGAAATCGTCACATCAGCAACCAGCTTCTTTCCAGGCCCTTGAAACGAAGATTTCCCAGAAACTGCACTCATCAACAGGATTCCTAGAGAAGGCAAGTACTTCATGGCACTTAATTCCATTAATAGTAGCTCTTTTTAAATTTAATAACAACAAATAGAAAGATCTAAAATTATTGAATAGCTTTGGTGGAAACTCTATTATCTTCGTTCACTCTTTCCCATATCCGTATCATCCAAAAAGTTCCTTACTGGGTGTATGTATTAGAGGAAAAGCAAAGTAAAATATTCTAGATTTTGGGGGGAGGGCATAAATGGCTGAACATGGTATTGCTGCTGCTCAAAATCTTTTGTCAGTGTCTCCTGGCATAATTTACCAATACATTTAACATTAGAGGAAAGAGATTTACGCTCAGTCCCTCACAAGGAAAGCCACTCTTGAGAGGTTCATAAAATAAATGTAGGTTTTACCAAATTAAAAGCCAAAATCCCAATGATCACAATCAGAATCATGTTCTGATCAAAGTGGGAAAGAGTCTACATCAGTTAGTCTAAATTAAATTTTAGATTAGTCTAAAACCAATCCTTTAGGTCAAAAAGCCAAAACAAACAAACAAAAAAACAAACAAAAAAAAATACATAACCACTAAATTCTGCAAATCTGTTTATGCCTGCAAATTAACAGGGTGACAAATTGGTCAGATTATCAGAATTGAAGGCTTCTACGCTGGTGGGCGCAGGGCACATGAGGTGGAAGCAGGATCATGTAAAATGTCTTACTTCCCAACTTGAGCTGAAGAGAGGACTAGAAAAGAATTACGCACCCTCTGAATCACCGATAAAAATTGCTGAAAAAAAATCTCCAGCAAAACAATATTAAAAATTTTTAATTTTTTAAAAATCTCCAGCAATTTCCAAGTAAACAAGCCAAGGAGAACTCAGGGAATGACAGCTTGCTATGAGCCCCTGAGGTCTCACGCCTGAAACTTGTTCTCCGTAAGGCATGGCTGAATGCAGCTACAGGCCGCTGAATCTCCTGTGACACAAGGGCCACTTATCAGGCCAAGCTGGTCTTCTTTCTTAAGAGAGCCAATGCATGAGAAAGGTCATGGTTTCCTTTGCTGAATACATGTGCAAAGGTGAACAGCTCGTGGAGCCGGCCAAAGGATGTTTGCCATGGTCTCCCTGACAAGGTCGAGAAGAGTTTCTAACAGCAAACAAACAGCTAAAAAGAACCTAAATGTTTATCAGTAGGGAACAATCAAATAAATGATCATGCATCCCCACGCCAGAATACTCTACTAGGTGCACTGAAATATCGAGATAGATCTGCGTATGCCTGGCAGGGAAAGTTCTCGGAGACCTCGGTGACAGCGAAAAAATGCTGGCTGCAGAACAACACGAAGAGCATGACCCCGCTGGTCTCAGATACGGAAGCACCGTGCAAGCAAATGCGTGGAAAGGAGACCAGGGCACACGCCCCAGACCGTGACCGCGGCGGCGCCTCGGGGAGGGGCTGGAAGAAGAAACAGGTGAAGGGATTTTCACATCTTCTGCATACGCTTGTGCGTGCTTCTTTTAAAAGACGAAAATAAAGTAAAATTCAGCGTGTTCAACTATCTCACAGACTTTGTTGTAAAATTTTATTGTGACAAAATAAACAATCGGACTTTGAAAAGCCGCACATCAATTTTAGGTGTAAAGTACTTTTGTTGCTGAAGCAGAGGCGGTGCCTGCTTGAGCTGAAACGTTCAGCCCTCTAACTTCTCTCAGTCAAGGGTGCGCCCCTCACGCTGGCAGATCTGACACACGTCTCCAGTCGACTTCTCACAGGCAGGAAGCCAGGTCTTCCCACCCGAATATTTATCCCGTTAAGTGGCACGAGAAGTAGAGGAATGGGTCAGCAGCACATGTGGCTGCTTTCAGGAATGGGAAGAGAGAGCGCTTACCTGTTTGGTTTATTTCGATCCGAGAACCATTCGTTATTTTGTCCAACAGCCTTATGAAGCTGGCTTCGAAGTCTGTGGGGGAAAGAGAACACAGACTGGTCACTGTTTCCAGAGAAGAGGTCTCATCCGGGAACTGCAGTGGAAGGTCCGTGACCCCTGCACCACACCCGGGTTCGAGTCAGGACAGGGCCGGGACCACTGGCTGAGGAAACCAAAGCACCAGAAAAGCACCGACTGGCATATCTATGTTTAGTGGAACTATGAGAAACAATTCAGCTTTCATATTCCACGACAAACAGCAACTCTACCTGCATCTAATGGGGTATTAATTTCAGCAGCCTAACACCCATAAAGGCCTGTTCTTCTGACCTCAGGCGTGCATGCCGAACAAGGGAGAAGCAGCAGAAAGGAGGGAAGAGTTTTAAAGTCAATTTCGTATTTGTTCCCCACCTGAGAGGGCAGATGAATGTGCAGGCCACCCTCCAGTCTCCGAAGCAGTAAGGGGTCCCGGTTTCCTCCACTCAACACTGTCCCTTCTCTCCCCTCATCAGGCCTCTTACTCACTTGGAGCTATCACCCCAGTTTAGTTTTTCATTTCATTACACACATACTTGAATGTACAATATTACCATCACCTTTTTAATGCGTGAAAAAAAGACTGCAAGAAAAACCACCACGTGTTAACGAATGGGTTTCTCTTCATGGTAGGACGTTGTACGAATTTAACTTTCTTATTTAAATCTTGATGTACATATTTGCTTCAATTCCTTTTACGGACAGATTGTCGTCTAAAACATAAAAAGTGGGCATTACTTAAAAGGGGGGTGGGCAGAGGGGGAAGGAATGGACGTTAAATGTGAAAAAGGAGAGGAGGTAGAATGAAGACTCAGGCAGGACAGCACTTCCTGTAAGTCCTGTGCCTTCCCGTAAGTGGGTCACGCACACACTCGTTCTCTCTCGCTCCCTCTCTGGCGTCAACCTGTGCCCGTGAACAAGGACAGGAAGACTAACTTTTCTGCACCAAAGGCATGGCCACCACCTGGCGATTTAGGCAGTCTGCACCCCTCTATACACTAACAGAAGTTTCCAGCACAGAGCCCAGCAGCCACCTGAACTGATCCAGAGGGCTAAGCAATTCCCGTCCACCTGTGCAGTTACTTATTGCTGCCCCCGCACCCCCGTCACAGTAGATGCTGCAATCCGTACCGAGAACACTGGGCTAGAAGTCAGAGAGGCTCCGGCGAGCCCTGAACAGGGAACGACGGCTAATTCCAGCAGGTGTGCATCAAAGCATGCCTTACAGCCAGACATTCTCTCATTTAATCCTCAAATCCCCACGGCAGGGAGGGCTGTTCCCATTTTATAGGAGGCTGGGGCCCGAGAATGAGGACCAGCAAGTGACGAAGCCGGGGGCTGAGGGCAAGCCTGTCCTTCTCCACGGTCCACACTAACCAGGGACGCCACTTTGCCGAACTCCGTTTAATCCCGAGTCCACCACCTCCTCCAGAAAATCACGGTACCTCTTAACTGTAGGCACTGACCTACCGCAGAGTCCTGCAGACCACTTAATGGGTCCCCAATCAACATTTTTAATGAAACCAGAATAGAATAAACAATGTCAGAGTTAACTGTACGGAGTTAACTGTTGGTGAAACCTTAATGCTTTACAAATATCTGTATGCGTACTTGGTTGTGGTGTCAGGTAGCATCCCAAAGTTTGAAAATAACTCAACTACAAAATGATTTCTATGGCCTCTTTATATAGAGTTCTTAAAGTTTTTACAGTTTTATTTATTTTTGAGAGAGAGAGCGAGTGAGTATAAGCAGGGGAGGGGCAGAGAGAGAGAGGGAGACACAGAATCTGAAGTGGGCTCCAGGCTCTGAACTGTCAGCACGGAGCCTGACATGGGGCTTGAACGCACCAACTGCGAGATCATGACCTGAGGTGAAGTTGGACGCTCGACCAACTGAGCCACCCAGGCGCCCCTAGAATATTCTGGTTTTAAAAATCGGGCATGATCAAGACCACAGCGCCACTTTCTGCCTGTATTTTTAGCAAACGCCACGTGCTCTGCACAAAAAAAGGAAACCTTGATTTGCTCAAGTTTTTGAGGTGACTAAAGGGGATTGAGGAACAAGAATTCATGAATAAAGTCCAAGATTAAACTGCATAGCTCTTACAGATTAGGAAAGAAAAAAGAACATGAAAAAAAAAGCCTAACTTTCAATTTTTTTTTTCTTCTGCAATCCACGGGAGCACTTATGCACCAACACAGTTTAAAACGCCCAGCAGAGGGGCACAGGCAGGAACAGAATGGGCACGTAGAGAGACCTCCAGGCTGGACCATCCCCTGGTCACAGCAAATAGGTGACTCAGAAACAGTACTTCAAAGAACCAAACACAAGAGCTAGTTCCAGAATCCTGGCAACAGCGAAGATATAGCTCCATCACGTGGTACGAGAAAGATCTCAAGTTCACCTAATAATAGTAAGACTGAAGTCCGCAGACTTCATTAAGGCAAGATGTGTAGGATTCGTTGTCCTTTCACTTCCCATACACCCTTTGTGACTCTTCCTCCTCAAGACTGCTCTTGGGGGTACAGTTTCAAGTATCTAAAAACACTGGGGAAAAACATCCAAAAATAGGCACGAGTTTACTGCACTGCTTGGGAATACATGATTAGGTGATAAAGCTATAAAGACCATCGGCACAAATACCATAGTGGTCAGGAGAGTGACTGCCAGCAGCAGCAGAGAAGGGAGTCTCTACTGGAAGATGCCCGGCCCCCTAGGTCAGCAATGTTCCATTTCTTGACGCGGATGGGGTCACACAGGTGTTCACTGTATAACCTTTTAAGCACCACTTTTATGTTTTACGCACGTTATGTTACTGTAGTCAACATTTGTTAAAAATTTATATTATTAGGACCTTCAATCTCAGAATTCATTAAATACTGCCTCTGATACCTAATGCATGCACTCCCCTCCTTAAGGGAAGTGAGCTCATCACTTCTTTAAGGGGCCAGTAACTCTGTAAAACAGTGGCAGTCATCAGCCTGACCCACTCCTAAGAATGGCAAACTATGTCTCAAATAAGGATGTTTATTTATATCTATTTATAACATTCATATATGTTAGATATAAATACATACAGGATATATATCAGAACACTCTATAGCATCAAAATTAAAGAGATTTCTTATATACTGATATAAATCATCTGCATGGTATGCTGAGTGAAAAAAAAGTTGGATGCTGATGGCCATTTGTGTGAAAGAGGACAACATACATACGTACTTGCTTCTTTATGTAAAAAATAGCCCTGGAAAGAAACACAACAAACTAGTAACACTGGTAGCTTCACAGGGAAGGAAAAATAAAAAAGAGACAAAAGCCCATCTTATGAACCCTTTTTGTTCCCTCTGAATTTCATGCCATGCGTATATTTTTTAAAATACATAAAATTTAAATTAAAAAATACAAATAAAGGTACTGTGACACAATTTAAATAGCCAACAAAACCACTTTCATTAAATAGCCTATGAAAGATCTTTCTAAATACTACAGTCATTATGTATAAAATATACATATTCTATGTATATGTAGTAATACATTATGTAACAAATTATATTTTAACTGAAGCATATAACATCTTTCCTAAATTGTCAATATGTCCAGAAAAAAATTACACAACATAATAAAATATTTTGAACAGAAATATTAATTATATCAGAATACACAGAGGTCTACCAAAAACAAGTTTACCATACTAAACATAGTATGAAAAAAAGGAAAAGAGAAAAAACAAACTGAGATTTCAGATACGGAACAGATTTACAAGCCAAAGAGTAAATGACAAAATAATCTCAAAAAGATTTTAAAAGTGGAAAATATAGCAGAAAAAAAATCAAGCTAATTCATTTTAACAAATACGACACAGGGGCACCTGGCTGGCTCAGTCAGTAGAGCATGCCACTCTTAATCTCAGGGTTGTGAGTTCAAGCCCCACACTGTGAGTTTAAGCCCCACACTGAGCATGGAGCCTGCTTTAAAAATTAATCAATTAATTAATTTAAAAAATACAACACAGACCAATAGTCTCATTCATCTCTAAGAAGAAATAAAATGTGAGTTAAGAAAATCAGAAATAAAAAATAATATAATTAAAAAGAAACTATAATCTCTATGGATACATTTGAAATTAATATAGCTATGTAAAAAGATGATAAACAGATAAACAGAAAGAGACATCTAAAACTAAGGGAAGGAGAAAATTTATCAATAAATCAAAAAGATCACTGATGAAGTTGCTGGCAAATGTTTTCCCGACATTCAAAGGAAAATAATTCTTATATTACGTATTCCAAAGAATAACAACAACAAAAGCACAGAGAGATGGCTTCAATCACAGAACAGTTAAGAGCATCACATGCAAAATAAAAAATTACAAACTAATTTATTCTGTTTATTTTTTATGTTTTTTAATCTTTTTTTTTTTTTTTTTAACATTTATTCATTTCTGGGAGTGAGAGGCAGAGTGTGAGCAGGGGAGGGGCAGAGCTGAGAGGGAGACAGAATCCAAAGCAGGCTCCAAAGCAGGCTCCAGGCTCTGAGCTATCAGCAGAGCCCGACGCGAGGCTCAAACCCACGGACCATGAGATCCTGATCTTAGCTGAAGTCAGATGTTTAACTGTTTGGGTGCCCCCAAACTAACTTCATTTAATGAGAACAAATGAGGGGCACCTGAATAGCTCAGTCGGTTAAGCATCTGACTTTGGCTCAGCTCGTGATCTCAAGGTTTGTGGGCTGAGCCACACATCCAGCTCTGCACTGACAGTGTGGAGCCTGCTTGGGATATTCATTCATTCTCTCTTTCTCTTTCTCTCTCTCTCTCTCTCTCTCTCTCTCTCTCTCTCTCTCTCTCTCTCTCTCCCCTTCTCTCTAGGCCCTTCCCCCACTCGTGCTCTCTCTCTCAAAATAAATAAATAAACTTAAAAAAAAAAGAAGACATTATTAAATACAAGATTAAATACAAAAATGGAGGGGGGGGATCAGGTAACTAGCTTAACTACTACTAAAAAGGCATCTGTTAAAATTCACTATCTATTTTTCAGCAAAATTCTGTTTTAAAAAGTATGAAGAATGAATTTATTGTAACAGACTTTTACAGATAAAAACAGAACCCTCTTTAGAAGTTCAAGGAGAACATCTTCATTGGCCTTGGGGTAGACCAAGATTTCTTTACAGGGCAGAGAAAGATTTATAGACTGGGCGACATTAATAGTACTTATTGCTCATCAAAAAAACCCACTAAGTGTGAAAAGACAAGTCACAGAATGGAACTAGTTATTTGCAATACTTTAACACAGAAGCCAAAAATTGTGCCATATTAATCAAATGTGATAGCACGCTATAGCAATGAAAATCAACTACTGCTGCTACAACAAAGATGAATCTTACAAACACGATACAGAACAAAGAAACCAGACATACACAAAAAATACAGACTCGGGGTGCCTGGGTGGCTCAGTCAGTTGAGCATCCAACTTCGGCTCAGATCACGATCTCACAGTTCGTGAGTTCGAGCCCCGCGTCAGGCTCTGTGCTGACAGTTCAGAGCCTGGAGCCTGCTTCAGATTCTGTGTCTCCCTCTCTGTCTCTCTGCCCCTTCCCCGCTCATGCTGTGTCTCTGTCTCTCAAAAATGAATAAACATTAAAAAAAAAATTTAAAAAAAATACAGACTCTATAAGACCACTTATATAAATTACGGTTAACATTTCAGAAATTTAATTTATGGTTCAAAAAGGCAGTTTATTACTTACGCTGCAGGTGGAGAAAATGACGTGACAAAACAAGCATGAGAGGGGTCTCAGGGCTGCTGTTTTTTGTTTTTTGGTTTTTTTTAATTTTTTTTTCAACGTTTTATTTATTTTTGGGACAGAGAGAGAGCATGAACGGGCGAGGGGCAGAGAGAGAGGGAGACACAGAATCGGAAACAGGCTCCAGGCTCCGGGCCATCAGCCCAGAGCCCGATGCGGGCTCGAACTCACGGACCGCGAGATCGTGACCTGAGCTGAAGTTGGCCGCTCAACCGACTGAGCCACCCAGGCGCCCCTCAGGGCCGCTGTTTTATTTCTTGGCATGGATAATGGCTATGGGAGTATATCCCCTTTGTAATAATTCACCAAGCTATATATTTCTGATCTTTGCACTTTTATTAATGTGTAGTACACTTTGGTAAAAGTTCATTTTTAAAAAATAAAAACCAAGTTCAAAGAAAGAGTACCTTTAAAAAATAGAAAAACGTAAAGAAATCCAATCATCTCTCTAATCTGCTATGCTAGAAATACCATTAAATACATCTCCAAAAAAAAAAAAAATGCAGAAGGTGTCAATACAAGGAAGAAATCACAACTGAGGGAAAAGTTAGCTTACCAATTAGGCAAGAGGATTTCACATACTTTGATTTGACCCCACATTTTAAGAAAGCATTGTCTTTGGCCTAGCAATTCCACATCTAGAACTCTATCCTGCAGAAATAGAAGTATGCTAGGAGATAGATACAAAAAATTTTATTGCTGTTTTATTTATAATAACAAACATTGAAGATTACTTTTTTTGTCCCATACTTTCAGGTGCTTATACAAAAACCTGTAAAAGAAATAAAATTAACAGAGGAAAATTTAATTCTCTGATTTATACTGCTTTATGACCTTCCAAGTTTCCCATTTATACATAAATTCTTCAGTTGTAGTCCTTTTCTTTACAAACACATTGGGAGGAAAAATACAATCACGTCAATTGGTGTAGAAAAGGCATTTGACAAAATACAACACTCATTCATAATAATGATAAACTCTTAGAACAATACGAATAGAAGGGAACTGTCTCAATTTCATGGAAAGCGTCTTCAAAACAAAACAAAACATAACAAAAAAAAAACCCCACACAGCTAACATTACGCTTAGCAGCCAAACGCTGGAGGCTTTCCCCCTAAGACAGTGAACACGGCAAGGCAGTTTGCTCTCACTGCATACTTAATATGGTGCTAGAAGTTTCAGCGAGTGCAGTAAGGAAAAGGAAATAAAGCCATGAAGTTCAGAAAGATAAAACTATTCCCATTTGCAGATGGCATGGTTGTTTACACAGAAAATCCAAAAGGGGTGCCTGGGTGGCTCTGTCAGTCAAAGGTCTGACTTTTGATTTCAGCTCAGGTCATGATCTCATGGTTTGTTAAGACTGAGCAGAGGGCCTCTGTGCTGACGGCATGGAGCCTGCCTGGGATACTCTCTCCTTCTCTCTCTGCCCCTCCTCAGCTTGCACACACACACACACACACTCTCCCTCTCAAAATAAATAAACTTAAAAAAAAAAAAAATCCCAAAGACTACAAAAAGACTCCCAGAGCTAACAATTTCGCAAGGTTACAGGATAAAAGATACACATCTTCTGAAAAATGAACTGATTTTCTATATACTAGCATTGAATAGATGGAGACCAACACTAAAAATACCATACCATTGACAACTGCTCAAAAAAGTAAAATATTTAGGTGTAAATCTAACAAAATGTGTATAGGACTCATATACTGAAAACCACACAAGGTTCCTGTCAAAATCCTAACAAGATTCGTGTTTAGATAAGACAAGATCATTCTAAAATTTATATGGAAAGGTAAAAGAACCAGAATACCTTATAAAATCACAAAAAGTAAGAGTAAAGCTGGAGGGATCAGCCTACACGATGACAGGTACAGTAATCAAGAGTACGTGCTACTGGCCAAGGAACAGACCTATAAATCAGTGGAACCGGATTAAGGCCCCAGAAACAGAACCACACAAATGTGCCCAACTGATTTTTTTACAAAGGTACAAAAGTGATTCAATGGAAGAAAGATAGCCCTTTCAACAAATGGTGTTGGAGTAACTGGACACCCATAAAACCAAAAAAAAAAAAAAAAAAAGGAACCTCAACCTAAGTTTTAAACCTAGTACTAAAATCAAATGTAAAACTATAAAACCTTTAGAAAACAGAACATGAAAAATCTCTGGGATCTAGAGCTAGGCAACGAGATCTTAGCTTCAACAACAAAAGCACAAGCCATAAAAGACAAATTTGACAAATTCTATTACATTAAAAGTAAAATCTTGCTCTGCAAAATACCCAAAATAAGAGAATGACAAGACTGGGGGTACCTGGCGGGCTCAGTCGGTGGAGCGAGCACCTCTTGATGTCAGGGTCATGAGTTCAAGCCCCACACTGGGTATAGAGCCTACTTAAAAGAGAGAGAGAGAATGAAAAGACAAGCTCTAAAGTGGGATAAAATATCAGCCGTCCACATATCTGACAAAGGGCCAGAACACATAAAGAGAATTCTCAAAACTTAAGGGTCAAAACAATCCTACTAGGAAATGACGTCCAAGGAGGCAGTGAGCACAGCAAGTACTACACCTATCACCCACCCATGAAGACACCCATGAAGATGGCCAAAATAGAAACCGGGAGCCCACTGGCAGGAGGCTTCGAGGACGAGCCTGGGGAACCACGAGGCCCAGAGGCGGCATGGCGTCCCCCCCTCCCCCATCCCAGTCCTTGGTGGAGTACCCTATCCGACTCCTCTTGCGACGGCCACCGGCTGTGGCTGACGGCCGCCTCTCTGGACTGTGGCGCTTCTGCACTGCCTGTGCCCTGAACGGCCACACCCTGCAGCTCCCGATGGCATCCCAGGTGTGCAAGGACCATGGGCTCTGTCCCCTTCCTTGTCTCTTTCCTCCTTTTCTGGGGTGGGGTGCTCCTGGGTTTTGTGATCCTCCTCTGAAACCGGGTTACACTCACTGGTGTTCCTCTTCCTTCTGAACGCCATCGGTGGCCTCTACATCAACAGCATCACCCACCCGTGGCCACCACCCAGGAAACGGCAGCCCGCCCTCCAAATCCAAGAACATCAAGTTCTACAAGAAAGTGTGGTCAAGATGGGACTTTTCCAACATGTGACCTCTGATGGGGAAAGGGGTAGGACAATGACCTTGAAACTGCTGCCTCTCAGCCAATGACCTTTGGAGGTCATCCAGAAAGAGCCCAGCAGATTCTGCAGCTGGTCTGCAGGGCCAGAGGCAGGAGGGGGCCTCAGTGCCACCAGCTGCACAGGCTTAGCCAAGTTATCAAGATGCTGATTTTAGAAAAAGTAACACATTTTAAAACCTTTTAGGGTTTGAAAAATAAAATAATAATAAAAGAAAAATAAATAATTAAAAAAGAAAAATAATAAAAAATAAAGAGTGACAATGCCAAATACTGGCAAGGGTGTACAGAACCTAAACACCCCACATTGCTGATGGCAATATAAAATGGTAAACCCACAATGGAAAACAATGTGGCAGTTTAAGTATGCAAACTACCACACAACCCAGCAACTACACTCCCAGGCATTTATCCCAGGCAAAGACTTACGTTCACATAAAACCCTGTACACAAATGTTTATAGCAGCCTTACTCAGAATGGCCCCCAAACTGGTAACAATCCACATGTCTTTCAACAGGTGGATGGTTAAGAAAAACTGTGGTACTTTCATACCATGGAAGACTGTTCAGCAATAAAAAGGAACAAACTTGATTCAAAAAAAACTTAAATCTCCAGAGAATCATGCTGAGTGAAAAGTCAATTGCATAAGGTTACTTACTATGATTTCACTTATATAACATTCTCTGAATGACAAAATTATAGGAATGGAGAACAGATTATCGATTGCTAAGGGTTAAGAAGTTGGTGGGGCAAGGAGGAAAAATGAGAGTGGCTACAAAAAAAGGGCAACTTGAGGAATCCTTGTGGTAATGTTCAGTGTCTTTACTCTTACCAATGTCAATTTCCTGGAAATGATACTTTACTATAGTTTTTCCAGATGTTACATATGGGGGAAACTGGCTAAAGTACAGACAAGATCTCTTGGTATTATTTATTACAACTGCATATGAATCCACAACAATCTCAAAATCAAAAGTTTAGCTTTCAGGGTGCCTGGATGACTCACACAGTTAAACATTCAACTCTTAATTTCAGCTCAGGTCATGATCTCATGGTTTGTGGGATCAAGCCCCATGTAGGGCTCTGAGCTGACAGCTGCGAGCCTGCTTGGGATTCTCTCTCTCCTTCTCTCTCTCTCGGCCCCTGCCCCAACCACATGCACACACACACACACTCAAAATAAACATTTTTAAAAAACAAAAAATAACTAAAAACTTAGTTTCTTTTTTTTCTTTTTTTTTTTTTTTAATTTTTTTTTCCACATTTTTTATTTATTTTTGGGACAGAGAGAGACAGAGCATGAACGGGGGAGGGGCAGAGAGAAAGGGAGACACAGAATCGGAAACAGGCTCCAGGCTCCGAGCCATCAGCCCAGAGCCTGACGCGGGGCTCAAACTCACGGACCGCGAGATTGTGACCTGGCTGAAGTCGGACGCTTAACCGACTGCGCCACCCAGGCGCCCCAAAAACTTAGTTTAAAAAAAAAAAACATGGTACACAGTTCCATCTGGAACAGCATTTTACAGCTTCCAAGCAACAGCAGATGTGAAAGAAGACCATTAGGATTCTTAGCATTTGTCTTTAAAAGATGAGTATCTCATTTGGGGCTCCCAATAATTGTCAGGTGGCAGCAAACTGTAACAGTCAACAGAGGCACAAAAGGGCAGGTTCCCGATCAACAAGACACTATTCAATCTACTATCGTTACTAAAATAAAATACAGGTGCTCCTTGTGGTATACTAAGTAATGGGTGGAGTGCCTGGGTGGCTCAGTCAGTTAAGCACCCGACTCTTGATTTCAGCTGAGGTCATGATCTCAGGTTGTGGGACTGAGACCCTCACTGGGCTCTGTGCTGACAGCATGGAGCTTGCCTGGGATTCTGTCTCCACCTCTCTCTCTGTTCCTCCCCTGCTCACATGCATGCTCTCTCAAAATAAATAAACACTCAAAAGAAAATAAATAAATGTATTTGGTCTTTGTTCCCAATTCCTGGCACAGAGCTCCTAAGACCCTTGGAAGTTCCAAAATAATAGGAGTGTCTTTTAAAATTTATTCATAAGGAGCCCCTTTGGAGGACACTTGAATTTATGCTGATGAGGTGACTTAGGATGAGGCCCATATACAGCCTCAGAATAGGACTGGTCACCAGAAAAAAAGTGATTAGAGGCTTGGAAACTTCGGCCCCACCAACTGACCCTGAGCGAAGGGGAGGCTGCCTGGAGATTAAATCCTGTAAAACTCTAGAACAAGGAGAGAACTTCCAGGCTGGTGAATGAACACACATGCTGGAAGGGTGGCATACTCTGGTTCCAGAGGGACAGAAGCCCTTGCTTCGGGACCCTTCGGGGCCTGGCCCTACATACCTCATCTGTGTGTGTGCAGCCGTATCCTTCATAAAATCCTTTATAATAAACTGGTAAATTAGTGTTTTCCTGAGCTTTGTGAGCAAATTATCAGTAGCAAATTATCAGTCCAAGAAGGGGGTGTGGGAACCCCCGATTTATACAGCCAGTTGGTCATAAGTACAAGCGGCCTGAACGTGCGATTGGGACTTGTGATTGGCACCTCAAGTGGCAGCAGTCTGGTGGGACCGAGCCCTTACCCTGTGGGATCTGAAGTTATCTCCATGTAGACAGTGTCAGAATTGAGTTAAATCTGTAGTACACCCAGTTGTTGCTAGTTGAGAACAGGAGAACTGCTTTGTAGGGGAAAAAACCCACACATCTGGTGTTAGAAGTATTCAGAGGAGAAAAACAAGTTTCCCTTACAATTCTCCTTCCAGAAGATGCAATTTATGAACAGCCAGACTTATCCCCAAAACAACCCATCAATTTACCAAAAGATGTTTTCCTTTCAAAGGACCTCTATGTAGCACGTTTCAGCAACACATCTGAAGGAATTCTTTTCATTAAAACTCCATTCGCCCCTCCCTTTTCGGAATCTCATCTGCTTGTGCCCCATGCGGCACTCCCGTGGGTCCACGTAACTCCTCTCTCCAATATCACAGGGGAACCCAGGCTCAGTCAGGTGACTGGCTCAGGGACGGGGACCGGAGCTCAGGGACCAGGGCCGGAGCAGGCCTGCGTCCTAACTGCTAACGCAGGGCTCCTCCTTCCCAAGTCTATCCTTCTGTTATTCCCACTTAAAACGGCCATCATTCTCGCGGAATTCTTTCCATTTGGACCTCACCTTACCCACTGTGAACTCAACCTAACCCTGCATGACACAGCCCTCAGGAAATCCAGAGACAGAGGCAGTGTGGACGGCTGCTTTATAACATGACAAGGAACAGCCAAGTCCATCATGCAGTTCAAAGGGAGAACAAGCCCGGAGGGCGGGAGCTGGCTGCAGTCTCCTTCCAGCCCTGCGGTCAACCTCACCAGCTAGTTTACCTAATGCTAACTATGCCTTGGCTTTCTACCTGCAGGAAAACAGCAGCCAAAAAAAAAAAAAAAAAAGATTTTCTCCTAATAGGAAGAGTAGAACGAAACACAACTGTTCAAGTTTCTCAAGAGTGAAGCAAAAATTACACATATGGTTGTACAATTAATAAAAGCAATTCCAGGATCATCTTTCCTTGTGGCTCAAATTCTTCTCATTATGTACAATCCCTCTGCGTTGGAAGGAGGCACTTTTATTTAAGAGGTCAGCTTGTCTGCCTGAAGTCACAGAGTGTGACCCTGTGCCTCATCCCCTTCTGAATCCCCGAGCAGCTTTCTTGGTTGACATGCGGCTATTCCCAACCATCGGAGACACGGGGAAAAGAAAAAAAAAAGGAAAAGGCTTAATAATGAAGTCTTGTATGCCAGGGTGTGTTTCAACATCCACACTGTTGACATTTTGGGCACGACTGTTCTTCATGTGAGGAAGCTGCCTGGTGCAGGATGTTTATGGTACCCCTGGGCTCCACCCACTAGATGCCAGAAGCAGCCTCCCAGTTGTGACCACCAAAAATATCCCCCAAAACTGCCAAATGTCCCCCTGGGAAGCAAAACTGCCCTCGTGGAAAACCACTACATTATACATAATACATACAAATACTTGGGAGCCGTCACCCAAAAGGAACCCTTTAGACTGAAAAAAGAAGATGAAATCAAGGCACAATTCTCTTTAAAAGAAGACAAAGTTGAAAGTTGTGAAAAGTTCCCATATAGAAGCAGGAACGGATTTCGGACACTAGACAGCAGAACTATACTCGAGGCAGAAGTTACGTAGTAAAACCAGCTAACTAACGTTTATTCTGCCGACATGCCAGGCACTGTTCGGGGCACTTCGAGTGTTATTTCACTTAATCTTTACAAAAACCCTATGAGGTTGGTAACGCTGGCCTCGCTTTACCGATGAAAAAACCGAGGCTCGGAAATGTTAAAGAACTCACCCAAAGTCCAAGAGCTAATATAGCAAAAGCAGAACCAGGACCCAAACCAAGGTCTGACTCAGACCAAGCTCTTAACCACCCAGCTACTACAACCGCAACACATTAAGCATTTTACCTCAACGTAATAAACAAAGAACTCTTTGACTTACAAGCTGTTCCCTTCACCGACAGTGATTCTGGCAGTCACCATCCTATCTGTCCAGACCGGCAGCAGACACAGAAAGTGTTCCTTCGATAAGCCCCAGGGAAGCCTCTGCCCTACCTCCTCTGAGTCCCTTCACAGCGCTCAGCCCTTCCTAGTCCACGTTACTCAAGCCACTCTCTCAAGCACTTCCTACTTCGAAAGCTCCTGGAGGATGGAGCAAGCAGCTTCTCATGTTTACACTCCCACGAAGCCTTGCATATGCTGGGGCTCAGTAACCTTTTCTGAACCACTGCCCCTGAGGCAGGCCCCACACCCCCCACCCTCCAGAAGGGATGATTAAGCAAGCACCTTCAAGAGATGCAAGTTTTCTACTTAAGCCGAAGATTTTATTGGATAGGCTGAGTTGTTGCCAATTCTCAGAACCTGAGTCAGAAAGAGTCAGAAAGGGACAGATGATTGGCAACACAGCCCCCTGGCTACACCTTCAATCAAACTACCAAGGGCTTTCTCGACTATGACCATGTATCTTGTATCAGGGGCCCCTTGTATTGACA
The DNA here is from genome assembly GCF_016509475.1 of Prionailurus bengalensis. Taxonomy (NCBI): domain Eukaryota; kingdom Metazoa; phylum Chordata; class Mammalia; order Carnivora; family Felidae; genus Prionailurus; species Prionailurus bengalensis. The sequence continues at coordinate 6,752,458 of NC_057359.1, forward strand.
TCCATAAACAGGCACGTATGTGTGTGGATATGCATATGTATACATACACAGGGGTGTGTAACTATGAATGCATATATATACATTTATCTCAGTTCCCTCTTGAAGAAATTAAGCAAACATCTACAAGATTTCTCAGGACTTGGAACCAGCACAAAGAACTCTAAATCAGGAGCCTCTTTTTTTTTCCCCCTTGGTATATTAATCAGGTAGGAAAAATAAGGCTCTATGTAGTGCTCCCCATAAAACACCAGCACATCTGCCAACAAGCACTACCTCCCCCAGGTAGTGGAGTCTGGCGTCGTTTCAGGAAAAGTGCAAAGTGGCCCGGCCCTGTTGGAAGAAATGAGAGTTCGTGTGCGTGGCAGCGAAGAGAAGTTCACAAACAGAGGACCGGGGCAGGGGGGAGGGAAGAATCCTTTGGAACATTAAATATTAGTTTGGAGGCCACCTGTCGAAAGACAAACACTAAATTGTATCTTACAGGTACTATATTTTCCACAGAAATCCCAGGTTTCCAGGACACAGTGCTTCTATTCCTATTAAAACAAAACACACAAACAAACAAAAACTACGCCCAGTGTTCACAGAAGGAGAAGCTGGTCGTACCATATCCAGCCAATGGCAAGTTCTCTAGAGTAACCTGGAGGTAAAAGGGAGAGCTGGCTGAGAATGCCACAGAGGAAAGCAATCAAGCAATTGCTTTGCCCAAACAGACACAAAATACGGGCAAGAAATGTGGAGAATACCCAGCATAAACCATGCTTGGGGTCCCTCCTTAAACTTCCTCAGGGTTTCTGAGCAGTAGACAGAAGACAATCATGTACCAACACAAACCTTTCTCATGGTCACCAGGTATGAAGGGTCTTCTGGTTCTTTCTTTGCTAACCCTCTGTCTCCATCAATGACATGGCATTTTCCCTTTATGCGCAACCAATCACCATTCAAGAGAAGCAGAAATGTAACCCTCCAGAATAGGCATCAGACAGATGATGAAACGGGCTGGCCACATAGTACAGAAGTTGGTGCAAAATTACACACTTCGACACGACCCACAAAGCTTCCAGGACCAACCACAAACCCTCTCCTTCAAGGTGCAGATAGGTTTTTCCTTCCTCCCCCCCCCCCACCGCCCCCCACTTCGGGGGGCTCTCTCAGTTTGGGATAACCAGACAGAAGCTTTAAAATGCATGTGTCCAGGGGACCAGTTGAAAATCGGCACCACTTAACTTGATCTGGGTTTAAACAGGGCCTGTTTTATAATCAATCCACCGTTGTAGGGCAAAGGGGGGACTCGGAAACCTGTAGTTTAGCGCTTGTCACCAAATCTCTTACTAAAGGCAAGGCAATTAGGCCCATGACTGATAAAAAATTTATCCCAAAGCTTCCGTCCTGCGCACATCACAGATACGGCTAAAAACAAAGAATTTTTAAAATGTCTTTAATCCACATCCACAGAGAGGTGTGAGGGCAGCCGAGAAATCATGGCGACAGGGACAGCCGATGTCCATGGGGGCAGCTGTTTCTGAGACGTGTTTTGGGACAGGACGCGGAACCAACCAGTGGTAGGTACTTTTCTCTCCAAATCTCTCTCCATCTTATAACTGCCCAATCACATTTCGGTCCAGCAAACTGCCTTTATCCTTTGAGAGGTTCTCGGCGAGGGCGAGACCAAGAGGGACCGAAGGCGGGCGAGGGGGCGATGCCCGGGATTTGTTGCAACACGTAGTGCTGGAAAACGTGTAGCTGTTTACTACCAGCGCCCCGGAGCCGCCAGCGCAGCGCGCCGCGGAGCACGCCCCTCGGGCCCGACCCCGCCTCCCCCACCCCAGCCCCGGCGCGCCCGGGTGCGGGGGCGACGCGCCACTAGCCCTCCCCGCCGCGCCCGCGGGACGCGCAGGCTCCCCGCGCGCCGCCCCCCGGGGCATCGGCGCCGCACGCCCGCGGCCCCCACGCCCATCCTGCGCGCTGCCCGCCCCGAGGTACCTCGGAGGCCCGGGTTGTCGTCTCTGGCCCGAATCCTTCGGATTTTGACGGGGCGCCCACTCAGGGTGGACAGGACCAGTCGTTGGCGCAAGAAGTTGCAGCCCGCGTAGCTGAGGGAGTGCGACTGGGTCGCCATGTGCGCGCCCTCGGCAAAGGTGCCGGCGGCTGGGGCGCAGCGACTTCGGACGGGCGCGAGGGTCGCGACCCCGGCGGCGGCGGCGACAGCGGCGGTGGTGACCCGGGCTCTCTCTCGTAGCCCCGCAGCCCCCGGCGCGTCCACGTGGTTTGGAACAGGAAGACGGAGAGACGAGACACCGGGTCAGAGGGGAGAGGGGCGGAGTCGGTGACCGACACCCCGCCTCCCCACCCGACCGGGGGCGGCTCCCGCGCTTGATCTCGCGGCTATTGGTCCGCGCGAGATCAGGGCGGTGCCCATGCCGCGCTTCCGTTGGCCAGCGCTGGAGCTGGGCGGTGCCCGGGCCGCGCTGCCATTGGCCCGCGCTGGAGTGGGGCGGTGCCCGGGCCCCGGCAACAGCGCCTGGCGGGAGGGAGCGCGTGCGGGGGGTGGCCCGAGAGCCCGGTGTGGTAGCTCGCTTGCCCCGCAGGTCTCCCTGGGGTCTCTCCTGGCGTGGCGGCCGGGGGAGGCGACGGGCTGGGGTTGGGTGCCTACCACATGCCTGGTACTTAGCCTCAGTACTGACCGCAAACCCTAAATGTGGAAGGTATTATCTCCCCGCCTTTTTCTTTATAGAGGAGAAAACGGGATTGGCGCGCTCATCCAGTTGCAGACTCCGCGCTGAGCACGCTGCCGGCGCTGTCCCCACGCTCCCCGCTGTCACCAGGCGGGGTAGTCCCATTCCCTCCTTACGCTTGAGGAAAGATTCGAGGAACATTGCACAGGTGACAGTGGCCGCATGCTTTGGGACCGGAGTCTTGCGACACCAGGCCATTGCTTGTTTTATTATGAGACACCAAGATTTCTTTTCCCCTTTCACATCGGTCCCTTTACATTCACAGCGCTTCTCGCCAAGTCTGTTCCTCCCACCCCGCATGCCTCAAAATGGGTAGTTGTAATAACTTCACACATACACACACGGACTCTGCTTTCCCTTCTTTCCTATCTTTTTAATCCTGCACACCAGAATCTTCCCAAAGATTGGATTGTGTCACTCCTCGGCTCAAAAACCTTAAGAGAGGCGCAGATATCTATCAAATGACCACGAACTGAAGAATCCAATATCATAATAACACGGGTTTGCAACCGTTCTTGGACAATATCACCAGATCATGAGTTCCAGAACATTTAGGGGCTAGGCAGGGGGAGGGAGGAAGATGGCAGAGATCTGCAAGGGGTGGAGCTTAGGTAAGATTAACCAAGGTAGCAAGTCTTGCGTGGATGAGACTGGGTTATGAGGAACCACTGGAGAGGTCTGAACTCCCACAGAGTGACAGGTTATTAGAGGAAAAGACAGAATTTAACAAGCAGTGCAGAAGTCTATTAAGGGAGGTGGGTAATGCATTTATATTATTGCCATTTCTTGAGACTGCCTTTCAGGAAATTGGCAGTGTCTTCCCATGTGAGTATTGAAAGCTCCTGGACCTCTGAGGGCGTTCTTTGAATCCTGCAATGGTCTGTGCCAAAGCAAATACAGGCGCCATCACACCAGGAGTGGATTTTTTTTTTAATACCATCTCATTTTAATTCCTCAACAACCTTAAAACACAGCTACTATACTCTGTAGCAAACCCCGTCGATGCCTTGTTCATATCCCTTCAGCAATGCAAATCTGCTCATTTTCCTCCAACAGCACCTGTATCTCTTTGTCTAAGGGTTTTTCCCACCTGCATGGAACTCAGTAGACCAAAGGTGCTGAGAAATTGGGGCACCTGGTGGCTCAGTCGGTTAAGCGTCTGGCCCTTGATTTCAGCTCAGGTCATAATCTCACATTTCATGAGATGGAGCCCCAGTTAGGTTCTGCACTGACAGAGCATGGAGACTGCTTAGGATTCTCTCTCTCCCTGTGTCTTTCTGCTATCTCTCACTTGTGCTCTCTAAATAAATAAATAAATAAACTTAAAGGAAAAAAAAAGTGCTGAGGAATTAATCCCCAGAGTCCTCAACCAATGACTGATGGGCATTGATGTATAAATATCCCAGATCCTGAACCCTTGGACAAAATAGCTCTGTGGTATATATTTTACAGTGTTTCCCTAGAGTTCCGCAGAGGTTTTAAGTTCCAGCTGCCCACTGTGGTGACTTACCTGGTGACTAGCTTCCTCTCTTCCCTGAATACTTCTCAGCTGCCTTCTGATACTTCCTGGGATTAACTCCCAAATAAACTACTTCCACTCGAATTATTGTCTCAGAGTCATCTTCTGGGCAGAGTGAATCCTGATCTTTAAAATTTGAGAACTGAGGTTGAGAGAGAATAAATGACCTGCTTAAAGTGGCATAGCTAATAAATGACAACCAGAATAGAAATCCCATCTTCCTGTTTGTCTCCCTCTGTAGCTCCCTCTCCCTCTCTCTTGAGTCACATATCTTTGGAACCCTGAATCTCCAGTAAAAAGTCTAGCTACCATAAGGCTGCCATGCCAGAGAGACCACACAGAGTGCTGACTATTCCAGTGGACAGCATTCGGAGGAGTCCAGTCCCCAGCCAGCCTCCAGCCAGTTTATGGAGCCACTATGGCTGACACCATTTGGAGCACAGATAAGCTGTCCTCACCAAGCCCTGCCCAAGCTGCATATTCCTGAACTAAAACGATTGGTCCTGTTTTAAGCTATGAGTTTGGGGGTAGTTTGTTACACAGTAACAGATAACTAAAACTACATGTCTCTGATTTCCCATAATTCTAGGTTAGCCAACCCCGAGAGATTTGAAAGATTTGGAAGACAAGCGCAAAGGCACAGCCACGTTGTTCATGTTTGAAAGGTCACTGCAGGGTAGCAGGCTCTCTTGCAGCTCACATACTTACCCGAGGCTGACCTTCCTTATTGGACTGGGCCCCTAGCTCCTCCAGCTTCCGCCAGATCCTGCTTTAGCAACTCCAGCTGCTGGGCCAATTATGCATTTACCTCCATGATGAAGGACACCATCTTCTACTGGTCCCTCACATCATTGAGGTTGGACGCTTGCAGGCAGTGAGAGAGTGATGCGCGTTCCAGCATGTCCTACTGACTTTGGGTCCTATCAACAGGCACAAAGGCAACAGCCTCACAGACTGAAATCAGCCTCCACGATTGCATTAGATCAAATCCCTATAGCAAATCTCCAGTGAGTGGTTCTGCTTTTTTTTTTTTTTTTTTTTGAACCCTGACTGGTACGACAAGTCATTATTGAAAGTTTACTGAGAGTAAGGCTCTCAGCTAAAGGCTTTGCATACATGATCTTACTGGTCCTCACACCAACTAGGTCAAAAGTTGGATTTTAAGTATATAGGGGTTTAGGATATAATTCTCTCTACTTTCATGTATATTTGAAATTGCCCATTACAAACTTTTTAATCTCATAGATTTTTCTTCACACCAAATGATAAATGACATATACCTTGCCTTATAATCACATCCATACAAAAAAAGATAAGGATAAGGATAATATAAGGATAAGAGTGTCCTTGGCTCAGCAATGGGACATTGAATTTAGGGACCAGAGTAGAAATGGATTCTTCCCCATCTGTACAAAAAGTTGCTCAACACATTTCTACCCACTCTGCTATCTCATCATCTCCTTTATTCAAACCATAGTGGTTCTATAGGATTTTTCTCAGCTCAGCCTGGAAATAATGATTACCTGTTTCAGTTTTAGGATGAATTTCTGTGTTTAGTGCTCTGCCCTGGGCTCGCACAATAACTATTCACAACTACATTTTTGCATAACCTATTTATGTGGGCAGCCTTCCTGAAAACACTGAGCGATCCAGTGAGTGCAAGAACAGTATTCGGTCATGTAGAGTAGAGGTAGTGTCTTACCATTGTATCCCCAGTGCTTAGCACCTAGCAGGAGTTCAACAAGTATGACTAGAATCAATTACTTAATCAATTAATTGAAAGAGACATGGATATCCTAAATCAATAAATCCAGAACTATCTAAACCAGTGGATTTCAAACCTTAGCATGTACAGGAACTGCCCGGAGGGCTTGTGGGTTTTGTTTTGTTTTGTTTTTTACATTTTTTATTTTATTTTTTGAGAAACAGAGACAGAACACAAGCAGGGAAGGAACAGAGAGAGGGAGATACAGAATCTAAAGCAGGCTTCAGTCCCTGAGCTGTCAGCACAGAGCCTGATGTAGGGCTCAAACCCACAAACATGAGATCATGACCCGAGCCAAAGTCAGACACTTAACCGACTGAGCCACCCAGGTGCCCCAGAGGGCTTGTTAAAACATAGATGGCTATGGTAAAATACTGAGAGTTTTTCCTCTAAGATTAAGAACAAGACAAAGATGTCCATTCTCAAAACTTTATTCAACATAGTACTGGAAGTCCTAGCCACAGCAATCAGACAAGAAAAAGAAATAAAAGGCAACTGAATTGCTAAGGAAGAAGTAAAATTGTCACTATTTTTGGATGACATGACACTATACAAAGAAAACCCCAAAGAGTCCACCAAAAAATACTGTTAAAAGTAATACATGAATTCAGTAAAGTTGCAGGATACAAAATTAATACACATAAATCTGTTGCATTTTTATACACTAATAACAAAGTAGCAGAAAGAGAAATTTTTAAAAATCCCATTTATAATTATACCCTCCCTCCCCCCGACACACACACACAAAACCCTAGGAATAAACTTAACCAAGGGAGTGAAAGACCTGTACTCTGAAAACTATAAAACAATGATAAAATAAATTGCAAAGCAACATGAACAATGGAAAGATATACCATGCTCATGGATTAGAAGAATTAATATTGTTAAAATGTCCATATACCCTTGGAGCACCTGGGTGGTCAGTTAAGCATTTGACTCCTGATTTTGGCTCAGCTCATGATCTCACAGTTCATCATCGAGCCCTGCATTGCACTTTGTGCTGACAGCACAGAGCCTGCTGCTGCTGTGCATGTGTGTGTACTCTCTCTATCAAAATAAATGATTAAACATTTTTTAAAAGTCTATATACCCAAAGCAATCTACAGATTCAATGTAATACCTATTAAAATACTAATATCGTTTTTCACAGCACTAGAACAAAGAATTCTAAAATTTATGTGGAACCACAAAAGACCTCAGGTAGCCAACAATCTTGAGAAAGAATAAAGCTGGAAGAATCACAATCTCAGATTTTAAGATCTACTACAAAGCTAAAATAATCAAAACAATATGGTACGGGCACAAAAAGTAGACATTTAGATCAATGGGAAAGAATAGAGAGCCCAGAAATAAACATTCTTTTTTTTTTTTAAGTTGACTTAATTTTTTTTTAATTTATTTTTGAGACAGAGAGAGAGACAGAGCATGAGCAGGGGAGGGGCAGAGAGAGAGGGAGACACAGAATCGGAAGCAGGCTCCAGGCTCTGAGCTGTCAGCACAGAGCCCAATGAGGGGCTCGAACTCACAAACTATGAGATCATGACCTGAGCCGAAGTCGGATGTTCTACCGACTGAGCCACCCAGGCGCCCCTTAAGTTGACTTATTTTGAGAGAAGTGAGAACAAGCAGGGGGAGGGGCAGGGAGAGAGGAGAGAGAGAATCCCAAGCAGGCTCTGTGCCATGCAGAGCCTAACATGGGACTCAGTCTCACAAAGTGTGAGATCATGACCTGAGCCAAAATCTAGAGTCAGATGTATAACCAACTGAGCCATCCAGGCACCCCATAAACTCATTCTTATATGGTCAATTAATCTACGATAAAGGAGGCAAGAATATGCAATGGGAAAAAGACAATCTCTCCAACAAATGGTGTTAGCAAAACCGGACACCTACGTGCAAAAGAATGAAACTGGGCCACTTTCTTACACCAAACACAAAAATAAACTGAAAATGAATTAAAGACCTAAATGTAAGACCTGACACCATAAGAGTCCCAGAGGAGTACAGGCAGTAATCTCTCGGACACTGGCCTTAGCAACATTTTTCTAGATGTCTTCTCAGGCAAAGGAAACAAAAGCAAAAATAAACTATTAGGACTGACAAAATAAAAGGATTTTGCACAGCAAAGGAAACCATCAACAAAACAAAAGGCAACCTACTGAACGGCAGAAGATAATTGCAAATGATATATCCAATAAGGGGTTAATATCCAAAATATACAAAGGATGTACACAACTTAACACCAAAAAACCAAACCGTCCAATTAAAAAATGGCCAAAGGATATGAATACACATTTTTCCGAAGAAGACATACAAACGGCCATCAGACACACGAAAAGATGCTCTCAAAACTGCTAATCATCAAGGAAATGCAAATCAAAACCACAATGAAATATTACCTTACACCTGTCAGAATAGCTAAAATCACAAAGGCAAGAAATGACAAGTGTTGGTGAGGATATGGAGAAAAAGGAACCCTTGAGCATGGGTGGTGGGAATATAAACTGGTGTAACCACTGGAAAACATACGGATGTTCCTCAAAAACTTCAAAATGGAACTATCATATGATCCAGTAATTCCATTCCTGGATATTCCACTAATTCAAAAAAGATATGTGCATCTCTATGTTTACTGTAGCATTGTCTATTATTATTGCAGCTATTACAATAGGCAAGATATGGAAGCAACATAAGTGTCCATCAATAGATGAATGGACAAAGAAGATATGGTGTATGTACACAATGCAATGTTACCCATAAAAAAGAATGAGATCTTGGGGCATCTGGGTGGCTCATTTGGTTGAGCTTCTGACTCTTGATTTGGGCTCAGGTCATGATCCCAGAGTCCTGGAATTCAGCCTCACTTTGGGCTCCATGATCAGCATAAAGCCTGTTTGGGATTCTGTAACTCTTTTCCTTTTCCTCTCTCTTCCACCCCCTCCCACCCCCCCAAAAAAAGAAAGAAAAAAAGATGAGATCTTGACATTTGCAACAACATGGATGAACCTACGGGTATTATGCTAAGTGAAACAAGTTAGGCAGAGAAAGACAAATACCATATGATTTTTACTTACATGGGGAATCTAAAAAACAAAACAAAGGAGCAAACACAACAGAAGCAGACTCATAGATACAGAGAACAACCTAATGGTAGCCAGAGGGTAGGAAGTTGGGGTATGGGCAAATGGGTGAAAGGGAATAAGAAGTGCAGACTTCCAGTTATGGAATGAATAAGTCATGGGAATGAAAGGTACAGTGTAGGGAATATGGTCTATGATATTGCAAGTATATGGTAAGCATAGCATAACATATAGATTTGTCAAATCACTATGGTATACACCTGAAACTACCGTAACATTGTGTGTCAACTATTCTTTAATTCACACACACACACACACACACACACGCACACACACAATTGTTGGGCCTCTTTCCCACAGTCTCTTCAATATATCTGGGGCAAAACCTAAGAATTCGCATTTCCAATAACTTCCAAGTTGGTCTTGATGGCTTAAGAACCATGCTTTGAGAAGCTTAAAAAACAAACAAACAAAAGATGTACGGGATGCCTTCGAACACACACGTAATGGGAGTTGCAGAAGCAGACAAGAAAGAGAACGGGGCAGAAAGAATATTTGAAAAAAAAATTGTGAGTAAATCTTTCCAAATTTGATGAAGTTCATAAATCTACATATCCAAGTTGTTAAAGTGACTATTTAGAAGTTGACCCTGGGGGTGAGAACCTCTTCCTGATGGACACCTTGGTTACAACCTCGTGTGGCTCTGAAGCACAGAACCCAGCCAGGCTTGAACTCCTGACCCACAGAAACTGTGAGATAATGAGTATGTGTTCAAGCCACTAAGTGTGTGGTTTGTTACCCAGCTACAGAAAATTAATACAGTGGGTTTCAAACCCAGGTCTGTCTGGCTCCCAGAGTCTATTCTCCTTCTCCATCTCTTGATTAGTTAAATATATTGTGAAAGGTGTTAACTGAGGAGCTGGTAGAGATTACAGACTTTCAGAGTTCCAAGAAGCTCGCAGGTCATTAGTCCTCTAGGACGAGCAGAGCCCCCTGTCCCAAAGGAGCATCTAAGAAGGTTGGGATATTGAGCTAGAAGACGTTGGCCTGACTCCCACTAACATTTAGACGATGGCCAGGAATAACCATAAGTAGTGCTTTTGAAGATTCTTTTTTTAATGATTCTTGGAGACTCATTGATTGTGATATTGAACATCTGTCTTCCCATGACTATTAGCAGCAAAAACACTGATACAATTCGAAAATGTTTGTGTGCTAGTTTTTAGAGCCTTTGGGACAGGGGCGAAGAGAGAAACTTGAGTCTTATTTTACAGACAACCTCAAACCACCTTCATTGACAGTGAAAGTGACAGAGAAGTGGATGATCAGAAGGTGATCAACACTCAGAGCAGAATTCTCAAGGCTCCAGTTGCCAGTCTTGAAGCTACATCATAATTAGGAAACATTGTGATTTATAATTATGAAACTTTAAGTGTGAATTTACACGTAATACACACATGTAACATTGTCACATAAACAATACATCCCTGACTTTCTAGGACTCTCTTAACTTCTTTTTTTTTATTAACTTCTTTTTTTTTAATGTTTATTTACTTTTGAGAGAGGGAGAGAGAGAGAGCGCCTGAGCAGGGGAGAGGCAGAGAGAAAGGGAGACAGAGCATCCGAAGTGGACTCTGAGCTGACAGCACACAGCCCGATGCAGGGTTCAAATTCATAAACTGTGAGATCAAGACCTGAGCTGATATTGGGTACTTAACCAACTGAGCCATCCAGGCGCCCCTGTCTTAAATTCTCATATTTTATTCACTGTCTCTGTCCAAATCATACTTGTCACTCATGAAATCACATGTTCCAATATTTGATTCAGAACTGTCTGCATTACAAGCTTTTTCACTGTTATAGAAATACTTCACCACAGAAAGGAATTTACTGGTCCATGAAAAGCCAAAGGCACCCAAATGTCCACTGACTGATAAATGGACAAACAAAATAGAGTATATCCATACACTGCAATATTAGTCGGTAATAAAAAGGAACGAAGCACTATATGTGCTACACCATAGATGAGCCTTGAAAACATCATACTAAGTGAAAGAAGCCATCTATTAAAAAAAGAAAAATCCACCTGTCGTGTGGTTCCATTTATATGAAGTGTCTAAACAGGCAAATCTGTAGAGACCAAAAGTAGATTAGGTGGCGGCAAAGATGGTCATTAGAAAGTCTAGACTTCTGTTACACCAGCTTAGCAAACCCAGCGCGAGGAAGCCACGTCTCTCCTAATGGCACCAGCAAATCTGGAGTAGAGCTCTCACTGAGTCACACACCCGTTTCTGAACCAATCACAGTAGTCTGGAGGAATATATGTTCTGATTGGCCAAACCTGGGACACAGGCTCACCTCCTTTGTAGAGAAAGTCTTGTCGGTGCCTCTTGGACTACAGGAATGGAGCCTGAGAGACAGAGCCTGGCTCCTCTAAGGGAAACTACAGTGTTACTATCGTAAGAGATGACAGATGCCAGGCCGGCAAAAACAGTACACGATCGCCTCACCAAACCTATCGGTCAAAGGGTCTCATCAACATAGAATCTCTTCGTGAATTAGTGCAGTCAGAACTTTATACTATATGGAACTTTTTCCAAATCAGTTCAATCCCACACACATTTGTCTAACGCCTGGCAGGGTCCTAGGGTTGCCTATGCCTGGGGAAGGTACAAGGGTAAAGGTGAGAGACTAAGAATGCACAGGTGAGTAAGACTCAGCCCCTGTTCTCAGGATGTTCACAGCCCAGTTCAGTGGTTCTTGAGCTTCCCTGGGGGATATTATTAAAGATGCATGTGTCCGGGCCACAATCGAAGATTTTCTGATTTGGTGGGTGTGGGGCTGGCTCTGGAAATGTGTCTCTCGATGCACACCTCCGGTGATTATGCTGCATGGGGTCCAGGAGCTACCCTTTAGGGGATTCTCTGACTTTATGGAGGGAAAAGACCTACAAAAGGGAGGCTACGCACATCTGAGAGCCTTTACAGGACGAGGGCGAATGCCTGAGAGGCGGAGAGGAAGCAGGGTCTTTGTGTAGCTCACATCATGCAGTTTGCACAAGATACGGTTGCCTATGAAGGAGACAATGGATTACATCCAGCCCGCTGTGAATGTTTCTGATTATGATGAGCCTGGGGATATTTGGATGATGAGAAGCTAAGAGTTGGTTTTTGTTCATGTGCTTGGAATGACCCTGTACATTCGCTCTCCTTTAATTCCAGAGAGAAATTTGAGAGAGCACGAACGAACTTACCCTTCAGAATTTATTCTACACTTCAGTACTTGCTTCACTGAAAATCTTTTTTTTTAAATTAATTTATTTATTTTGAGAGAGACGGAGACAGTGCAAGAGGGGGGAGGACGGTGCAGAGAGAGTGGGAGAGAGAGAATCCAAGCAGGCTCCGCATTGTCAGCACAGAGCCTAATGAGGGGCTCGAACTCACAAAAACTGTGAGGTCATGACCTAACCTGAAACCAAGAGTCAGACACTTAACCAACTGAGCCATCCAGGCACGCTTTAACTGAAAATCTTCATCCTTCTTTGTTTCTTTCAAATTGTTTCAATATATCATTTCACCTTTAAAAATAATTTAATGTTAGATGAGCATCCAGGTTGGTTAGGCGTCTGACTTGGGCCCAGGTCATGATCCTGTGCTTTGTGGGTTCAAGCCCCACATCAGGCTCTGTGCTGACAGCTCAGAGCCTGGAGCCTGCTTCAGATTCTGTGTCTCCCCCTCTCCCTCTGCCTCTCCCCTGCTCATTCTCTCTCTCTCTCTCACAAAAATAAATCAAACATTAAAAAATTTAATAATATTTGATGTTATATACTATTAGGGTTGCATTTAGATCAACCCTTTTAATAACAAGTAATGAGGTATCTTAACCTCGTAAGATGTAGGTGTAATCCCTCAATATATTGCAGTTGATATATCTTTTTTATGTTAGCATAGGTTTATTAGAGACTAGTGTTTCTGTCACTTTAGGATCTTATAGACCATTAAGAGAGAGAGAGAGAGAGAGAGAGAGAGAGAGAGAGAGAGAGAGGTCAATTGTGGTGGTTTAGAATGTGTCCACCAATTTTTCATAACTGCCTTCGATGGGTGGATCCGAGTTTCCCTTCCCTTGAGTATGGGTTGGGCTTACTGACTCACTTTTAATGAAGAAAATATGGCAGAAGTGACAGTGTGACTTCTAAGACTAGGTCACAAGAGGCACTGCAGCCTCTTGCTTATTCTTTTTCTTGGATTGCTTGCTGTGAGAGAATCTAGCTGCCATGTCATTAGGACACTCCGCAGCACTACAGAGAGTCCATGTAACAGGGCACTGAGGCCATCACATAACAGCCATGTGAGGGAGCCATCTTGAAAGGGGACCATCCAGGTGACTGCAGCCCCAGCCACTTTCTTGATTGTAAAAGATGCTGAGACAGAACCATCTGGCTAAGAGGCTCTCAGATTCCTGTTAACTCAGAAACCGATGAGATAATACTGTTTGAACCTGTTAAGTTTTGGAACAATTTGTTATGCAGCAATAGATAACTAATACACTGATTAAAAAAAGATGCTACTCTTGGGGCTCCTGGCTGGCTCAGTCAGAAGAACATGAGACTCTTGATCTCAGGGTTGTGAGTTTGAGCTGTACATTAGGTATAGAGATTACTTAAATAAATAAAACATTTTTAAAAATGATGCTACCTTTAATTTTAAAGTAAATAACACTTTAAAAAACTACCATTTGTTATCACCATCATTTTATATAATAAATTATTAAAATCTTTTAACTTTTTATTGTGCACAATCCTAATATACCAGATAGTGACCCTCATATACTTATCTATCCAGTTCAACAACTACTAACTTATGGCCAATCTTATTTCATCTAGACCCACATCCATTTACCCATATCCATTGAAAATTATTTTGAAGGAAATCCCAGACATCATAATGTTTCATCTGTAAATATCTCCATATGTATCTCTAAAAGATAAATACCCATTTATTTGTTAAAGAAACTATAATAAAACCTTGGCTTGTGAGCATAATTCATTCCAGAAACATGCTTGTAATCCAAAGCACTTGTATATCAAGGCGAATTTCAAGAACCATTGGCTCAGTTGTGATCATGTGACATTGGGCGTCACGTATGATTCATATTGCAAGACATCATTCATTGATCAAGTTAAAGTTCATTAGAGATGTTTGCTAGTCAAGGGGCGCCTGGGTGGCTCATTCAGTTAAGTGTCTGACTTCAGCTCAGGTCGTGATCTCACGGTTTCATGGGTTCGAGCCCTGCCTTGGGCTCTGTGCTGACCGCTCAGAGCCTGGAGCCTGCTTCAGATTCTGTGTCTCCTCCTCTCTCTACCCCTCCCCTCCTCAAAAATAAATAAACATTAAACATTTTTTTTTTAAAAGAAGAAATGTTTGCTGGTCTTGTGGAACACTCACAGAACAAGTTACTCGCAATCTGAGGTTTTATGGTACTGTGATTCTCTTATACAGTTTCCCATATCTGATTTTGTTGATTGCATCCCTAAGATGTCACTTAACATGCTCTTCTGTCACTGTATATATATTAATTGATTATTTGATCTAAAGCAGATTTCTCAAGCTGGGCACTATTGACATTTTGGGCCAAATGATTCTTCATTGGTGGCAGGGGGCGGGGCGGTGATTGTCCCATACAGAAGGTTAGGCAGCACCCCTAGCGTCTAACCATCAGATGTTAGTAGCACACTCTCTCCCAATTGTGACAATCAAAAATATCCCCAGACAATGCCAAATGTTTCCTAGAAGGCAGCATTGAGAGTCACTGACCTAGAGAATTCCCAAGATTCAGTTTCCGTTTCTCGTTTGTTTTGCAGGAGGTATACTTCATAGGTAGGATGTGCACTTCTGTCATGAAGCATAAATGTCTAGAAGTCTGTTTCTTGCATGCTGGCCGCTACTGATAATCATTGCCTACTGCCATTCATTCATTAGGGGCAGCAAAACAATCATGTTCTTATTCGATGATTTCTTCTTCATTAACTGGAAAACTTCCATAAAGAGAAGCTTTCTGTCATCGACTATTTGGTTACCCAAAGTGCAGTTCATAGAGGAAAGAGAAGATCTCTGTTCCTTTTCCTTTATCTGCCAGTTTTCAGAATAACAAGTTCTGCAAAAGTGTCCATTGGGGATTTGCAAGGATATGAGCTCATGAATTCAAGCACATTCGATATGTTTCAATCCACCTCACTTTGTATTCTTAAAACTGTTCAAGGTATCCCCTCTCTCCAGGAAGAGACTATTCAACTTGGTCGCTGAGCCTTTTTGCATGGCTCAAGTATTCCTTTGATAAATTTCTTGCTTTCGGGGCGCCTGAGTGGCTAGTCGGTTAAGCGTCCAACTTCGGCTCAGGTCATGATCTCACAGTTCGTGGGTTCGTGCCCTGCGTTGGGCTCTGTGCTGACAGCTTGGAGCCTGGAGTCTGCTTCGGATTCTGTGTCTCCCTCTCTGTCTGCCCCTCCCTCGCTCATGCTCTGTCCCTCGAAAATAAATAAATGTTAAAAAAAAAGTTTTTAATTTAAAAAAAAATAAATTTCTTGCTTTTTGGATGACACGATGTTCCCAGCTCAACCCGTTATATTTCCTGTGCCTAATCTGGAATCAGCCATTTTTCCAAGAAGCTTGATTTCTTTTAGAGGGAAGTGGTTATTAGAGGCCATAACCTGGGCACTCTTACCTATTCTGTTTTTATTTCTAGGCTTTCTCAGTAGACAGAGCTAGAAAATACTTTTTTTTCTTTTTTAAGATAAGATATACTGAGTTCATACTGGTACTTCCAATTCAAAATCAGGATTCAAGTGAAATTAAGTTAACTGCATTGTTCTCACATTTGTATCTTTCTGATCCCGTGGCAAAAAAACCTTGCTTTCCCACATCTCCGACATAATTAGTTGCTTTTTCTCACAAAACATGAAAAAGAGTCTAAGAGCAATAATCCTAGCAGTACCATTGCACAGCTCTGCATCGGAAAACTAACCCTGTCCCTTATACCTGAATTCCTGTTAGTTTCTGCTTCAGAAGTTTGCCTTTTCCTAGACATAACCACTGAGAGGGTCCTAACTGAAATAACGGTGAAACTATTTAAGAACACAAAAAACAAGCTGTTGTCAAGCCCAAGGAAAGATTTCAAAAATCCTATTCACATCTGAGTTTTTAAAACCTGTAAGCTATATGCCATTTACATTATAAACCGTTTCTGTTTGCCGACTAACATAAGGCACGTGCATTTCACTGCCCACCTGATTTTAGGTGTGATCATGCATTTTGCTCTGGCCAGTGAGATGTGAGTAGAAATTATTACAGGTGTCACTTTCAAACTGAAGCTCCTCTTTCCCTTTTCCACGGCGAACGGCATTTTTCCACTTAGTAGGTGCTCCATTAGCCTGGGTTTTAGAGTGAGGACAAATAGGCTTCAGTAGTCAATCCACCACCGACATGCAGCCTGAGTGAGAAATAAAGTCCAATGCTCTGTCCAAGACACAGCCTTCCTGTACCATTCCCGGAGGACGGTCTTCCAGAAACTTCTTGGAAATTTCCATGGGCATACAGCTTATGTCACATGAAGCAGTGTGCTCCATTTCTTGACAACTTTAATTACTTGAAAGTTCCTTAAATATCGGTCGATGTCTTTCTTCCTCTTACTGTGATGCATTACTTCTATGATTACATTTAATCCCTCTTGCTACAAAGTCCCAATGTACTACCTTCTTCTCGTTGTGAAATATTCCCAGGTTTTTGCATTAATCTTCAGTGTCATTATTTCCAGACGACTCTTTCCCAGTCACCTACCTCTGGGCCATTCTTCAGTCTAACAACCAAGAGGACTATGAATTCGGCATGGAATATTCTCCACTCCTCTCTCCCTACCCTTCCCGCCACCCCCACCTCTGCTTCTTCCCCCACGCTGCTTGCGGCTCAAATGGAAGCTTACCACAGTAAAACAAAACCCTGAAAGACACTTTTGATGTGAAAATCCTCCAAGAGATCAAAACCACATCGAGAAGAATAGCTAATAGTTAGGTCTGGGACTCTAATAGCCAAAAGGGGACAAATCCCTGAATTTTGCCGTCAGGGAGAATTATTGGAACAATAGGGTTACTGTATAATTCCAGCCCAGTGATTTTTGAGACTAAGCAGTCTGAAACCAGAGAAGGGAAACCAGCTGCAGAGAATTCCAAGAAACATCAACATGTGTGTACTTCTTGGAGGGAAATTTCCAGTGATTTCTGGGAACATTTAGTAACTTCTGTGCTTACATATGTTTGGTGTGTAAAGGCAAGTGCTTACCCCAAAGCTATTCATTCAGAAATTGACACAGTGAGTTTTTCTATTTTTGTTTAAAAAAGTATCCCATTTTTTTCCTGATTTATAAAAATAGAAGCTAAAAAAAAACACCACATGCTGTCATAAAAAATTTGAAAAACACGGCAAAATATACATGAGTTGCAATTAATTAGTTATGACAGGTACTCATACAATAAAATCATTGCATATTCAATAGATAACGGCATGGCTATTAATGGTCATGGTTTGATGCAACAAAATTGTAGTTCCAAACGATCTGGGTGTATCCTTAACATGTAACCGGGTTTAGAATTTTGAGGCTTTCACTCTCTCTTTTTTTTTGGAGTAATAAGCCTTATGACTATTTCATGGACGACCAAATTGTCAAAGAAGTTTAGCTGTTCTCAGTGGCCCCCCTGGGAAATATTTAGTCATTTCAAACTCAACATGGCTAAAAACTGAGCTCATTTTCCACTCAAATCTGAGGTTT
The DNA here is from genome assembly GCF_016509475.1 of Prionailurus bengalensis. NCBI lineage: Eukaryota > Metazoa > Chordata > Mammalia > Carnivora > Felidae > Prionailurus > Prionailurus bengalensis. The sequence continues at coordinate 6,770,374 of NC_057359.1, forward strand.
TCCCAAGTGATGCTATTATTTTTTCAAAGAAATGAAGTAACACTACTTTTCTGGCTCACGAGACCTACAACATCAATGCCTCTCTCCTTCCCAACTTACGCGGGAAGATACTAATTGCTCCTTTAAACTCTCTCTAGGATTCCATCCCTTCCTCTTGTATTTTGCGACATTACCGTAGGCCCCATCAACTGGGAAGCTGTGAGTAAGGAGGATGCATTAATGTCCATCCAGCTGCCTCCATCATTCCCTCTGAAGCTCTAACCCGTATTTACGTTTTATCAGCCCTTTTTCTAAAATGTGTGAAACTCCTCCTTGCAAATCTAAATTCTTTGGCCTCGTGACATCCATCTAATAGCTATTATCTACTCTGTGCAAAGCACTGTGTTGGCAGGAAGGATACAATGGCGCACTGAACAGACAAGCTTCCCTGCCCCATGGTGCCACAGTCTAGTCGAGGGGACAGACAACAAAATGAACAACAAAATAACTGTGTAACTTGTGCCAAGTGCCTGAAGGAAACCGACCAGGGTGCTGGGCCCGAGAACCACGGGGGGTGAGCGGTCACTGGTGGCTAGACGATGTGTAGATTGGCAGGGGGTGGGTGGTGAGAGAGGAAGTGGGGAGATGGATAAAGATGCCGCTGCCAGGGGCGCCTGGGTGGCGCAGTCGGTTAAGCGTCCGACTTCAGCCAGGTCACGATCTCGCGGTCCGTGAGTTCGAGCCCCGCGTCAGGCTCTGGGCTGATGGCTCGGAGCCTGGAGCCTGTTTCCGATTCTGTGTTTCCCTCTCTCTCTGCCCCTCCCCCATTCATGCTCTGTCTCTCTCTGTCCCAAAAATAAATAAAAAAAAAAAAAAAAAAAAAAAACGTTGAAAAAAAAAAAGATGCCGCTGCCATTGGGCAGCTGATGATGATGGTTTGGATTAAGGCGGTGGCAGTGAAGAGAGATGACACAAAGGGGTAGGGGAAGGGCTGAGTCAAAGATCACGTCCAGCTTTCTGGTTTATTTGTTTTTAATATTTTAAAAATATTTTTAAATATTAATATTAATTTATAGTAATATATTAATTTAATATTAATTGTTTTAATATTAATAATATGTTTTTAATATTTATTTTGAGAGAAAGAGCAGGGCAGAGCGAGAGAGAGGTAGAGAGAATCCCAAGCTGGCTCCACACTGTCAGTGCAGAGCCTGACACAGGGCTCGATCCCACAAACCGTGAGATCATGACCTGAGCCAAAATCCAGAGTCAGATACTCGATCAACTGAGCCACCCAGATGCCCCCCGTTTTCTGGTTTAAACAATTGGGTACATGGTAGTGACAGTTCTGAGATGAGGAATATGAGACAAAAGTAGATCTGGGAATTGAAAGCAACAGTTCCATACTGGATCTAAACCAATCATCTAAGAAGGAAGAGAAACCAGCCCCAGAAGCGCCACAGAAACATGCACGAGGGAGCAGGCTCCCAAGACCCTCCCTTTAAACCCAGTTCTCCCAGGGAGAACCCAATCCTTTGGGCAACCAGTGACTGAACAATCCTCATCCTAGCTGGGGATCCAGACCAGAATGGCTTTGACTTTGGCCTGTTGAGTTATCTTCTATGGCCTGCAGGGGAGAAAGAACCTGGCCACACTTCTTCCCCAGCAGTGCCTGCTCCTAATCCATCCCTGCTGTAAGCAGGAGGAGCAGAGAGAAGGGGTTTTCTTCTGAAACCCCCCCATCTGGCAGTAGCACCCTCTTTCTTTTTAAATTATTTTTATTTATTGGGGGGGGGGGAGGGGCAGAGAGAGAGAGAGAGAGAGAGAGAAGGAGAGAGAGAATTCCCAAGCAGGCTCCACACTGTCAGTGCAGAGCCCGATGCAGGGCTCAAACTCACAAAATGTAAGATCATGACCTGAGCCAAAATCAAGAGTCAGACGCTCAACTGACTGGGCCACCCAGGCGCCCTGTACCCTCTTTCTTTTTAAGAGAGTGGGAGAGAACACATGCATGTGGGGGAGGGGCAGAGAGAGAGAGAGATTGAAAGAGAAAATCCCAAAAGGCTCTGTGCTCAGCGCAGGGCCCAATGTGGGGCTCGACCTCACCACCATGAGATCAAGAGTTGGATGCTAAACCGACAGCCACCCAGGTGCCCCCTTATGGCACCTTCTTTAGACTCTTTGCAGAATAGAAAGAAGGGGACTCCTCCCTCCCATCCTTCCAAGACTGGGATCGCTTCCAAGAGGAAGTATTACCCGCCCCCAAGTTCCTGTCGATCAGCAGAACCTTGATCTGCTTCTCTCTGATCTGGAGGGTGCACGCTACCTGCTACAAGCAGAGAGAGGCAGAGTCGGCCTTCCACTGGTCACGACCATCCTGACACTGAGTCCTGGCATCCTTCTAGTCCAGCACTGTGAGGCAGGGCCTGTCCCCTGGGTGTAGGGCCTCTGGCTGACGGCTCCCTGCCCGCTTCCAAGCAGCCCTCCCTGGACCAGCTGAACCAGATCTGTGTCCCGGGCAGTAACATGTACTGTGTGGCCTGTGGAACCTGCTCCTAGCTGGCTACTCTGACCTCAGCCACCAGGGTGAGGCCCTTAACTTCCTGGAGAGAGATATGCCTGCTAGGGCTTCCGGCCTTATCATTTCAGCTTCCCAGAACGTGCACACTGTGTTCTCCGAGGCCCAGTGCTCGGTCTACCTGGAGACCACAGGTGCTGCCTGCAGGTGGGGCAGACTTTTGTTTTCAGGGCACAGCTCCCTCTTGCCCAGAGCAGTCCTTCTGCCCAGGCTTTGTCTCGAAGACAGGAACATTTGCCACCCACATACTCCTGCTTGGTGCTCCCAAGCCTCCTGGCCACTGACTCCATCTAGATGCAACTGTGAGCAGACCCCTCATCATGAGGACTCTCAAATCCATATGGGTGACCCAGAAGGATACCCATGCCTCCTGACCAGGTGACCAGGACCAGGCCATGAAGTCCTAACCTTGACTGACCTCCCGCTTTATGACGTTTGAACTTTGAACTTGACTATTCAAGAAATAAAAAAAAAAAAAAAAAGGAAAAATATTACATGCTCCTGGATAGGAAAAAAAAATATTGGTAAAATGTCAATACTACCCAAAGCAATCTACATATTCAATGTAATCCTTATCAAAATAACACCAGCATTCTTCACAGAGCTAGAACAGTCCTAAAATTTATATGGAACCAGAAAACACCCTGAATAGCGAAAGCAATTTTGAAAAAGAAAACCAAAGCAAGAGGCATCACAATCCTGGACTTCAAGCTGTATTACAAAGCTGTAATCATCAAGACAGTATGGTACTGGCACAAAAACAGACACTCGGATCAATGGAACAGAATAGAGAACCCAGAAACAGACCCACACACATACAGCCAACTAATCTTTGACAAAACAGGAAAGAGTATCCAATAAAATAAAGACAGTCTCTTCAGCAAGTGGTGCTGGGAAAACTGGACAGCGACATGTAGAAGGAACCTGGACCACCTTCTTACACCAGACACAAAAATAAACTCAAAATGGATGAAAGACTTCAATGTAAGACAGGAAGCCATCAAAATCCTTGAGGAGAAAGCAGGCAACAACCTCTTTGACCTTGGCCGCAGCAACTTCTTACTCACCATGTCTCCGGAGGCAAGGGAAACAAAAGCAAAAATGAACTATTGGGACCTCATCAAAATAAAAAGCTTCTGCCCAGTGAAGGAAACAATCAGCAAAACTAAAAGGCAATCGACAGAATGGGAGAAGATATTTGCAAACGACATATCAGATAAAGGGTTAGTATCCAAAATCTATAAACAGCTTCTCCAACTCAACACCCAAAAAACAAGTAATCCAGTGAAGAAATGGGCAAAAGACATGAATAGACACTTCTCCAAAGAAGACATTTAGATGGCCAACCGACACATGAAAAAATGCTCAACATCACTCATCATCAGGGAAATACAAATCAAAACCACAATGAGATACCCCCTCACCCCTGTCAGAATGGTTAACATTAACAACTCAGGCAACAACAGATGTTGGTGAGGATGCGGAGAGAGAGGATCTCTTTTGCATTGTTGGTGGGAATGCAAGCTGGTGCAGCTGCTCTGGAAAACAGTATGGAGGTTCCTCAAAAAATTAAAAATAGAACTACCCTACGACTCAGCGATTGCACTACTAGGTATTTATCCAAGGGATTCAGGTATGCTGTTTCGAAGGGACACATGCACCCCCATGTTTATAGCAGCACTATCAACAATAGCCAAAGTACGGAAAGAGCCCAAATGTCCATCGATGGATGAATGGATAAAGAAGATGTGATATATATATATATATACACACAATAGAGTAGTACGCGGCAATCAAAAAGAATGAAATCTTGCCATTTGCAACTATGTGGATGGAATTAGAGGGTATTATGTTAAGCGAAATTAATCAGTCAGAGAAAGACAAATATCGTATGACTTCATTCATACAAGGACTTTAGGATAACAGATGAACATAAGGGAAGGGAAGAGAAATAATATAAAAACAGGGAGGGAGACAAAACATATAAGAGATTCTTAAATACAGAGAAGAAACAGAGGGTTGCTGCGGGGTTGTGTGTGTGTGTGTGGGGGGTGGTCTAAATGATAAGGGGCATTAAGGAATCTACTCCTGAAATCGTTGTTGCACCATATGCTAACTAACTTGGATGTAAATTAAAAAATAAAATAAAATAAAAAATTCCAAAAAAAAAAAAAAAAAGGAAAAGGAGAAATGTATTTTCTCTCCTTCCTTTGAAGCACTTCCATCTAGTTTATACTGGATCATTCAGAACTTGGTAGTTATTTCTACTCATTGTCCTTAATTTGTGTGATGCCTTTAAACTGTGCCTTCCCAATAAGATTGAGACTATGCTCTGTGTGCACTCTCTCTTCTCTGCCAAGAGCTGGGAAGGCAGCGAACCCCACCCCTCGTTCCCTTCGGAGGAAAACAGCTCAGCCCCTATCTCTGGCCTTGCCCGATAGCCTCCCCGAGCCCCATGCCAGCTCTATCAGTTTTTTGCACATGGATGCCCCTGGGGGGTGAGAGGGAGGCTGGAAGGGGGAGGAAAGGTCTGTGGGGCCCCTGGCCTTTAGGAGAGTAAAGTACTCAGCCCAGGAGGAAGACTCAGGCTTTCAGACTTCGGACTGTGAGGGAAATGATTTTAAAAGGGTAATCATACAGGCATCTGACAGTCCATAAAGAAAACAGCAGATGACTAACAGAAATTACAGGATGGCTCCACCCTCTCGCTGAAATGGCATATTCTTTTGAACGCTCTGGGTAATTTCACAACACTCAGTGCTCTCGCTAGGAGCGGCTTTCCATCACGGAGTCTGGAAATGAGGGTAATTACGTATATCCTTCCCATCTTCATTGCCCACTCAGATCTCCTGTGTGACCAGCCTCTTTCCCCTTTCCTTGTCCAAGTCTTCATCCCTCCAGAAATCAATTTATTCATGCAAGTGGGACAATAGTAGGCAAAGTGAGCAGGAAATAATAATAATAAATTCAATTACGCAGCATTTGAGGCTCGATTTCCAGTAAAACAAAACTTCCCGGCTTCCTCCCCCAACGCAACGCGAAAGCATTTATGTAGACACAGTGCCATCTGCTGGCGTCTGGAATCGCAGCAGCTGAGGATTCAGCTTCCACCTCCGGTTGCCTCCAAACCTGAACAGCTCATTTCACTCATTCATTCAGAACATATTCACTGGGTGCTTACTTTGAGCCACGCACAATGCTAGATGATAGAGGTACAAGAAAGCATGGCACTCGCCTGTCTAGTGTGGTGGTCACACTTGGCACAGGTGAAAAATCATCTTGGGGAATTTTTTATTTATTTTTAAAAAGTTTTTAATGTTTACTTATCTTTGAGAGAGAGACAGAGTGCAAGCAGGAGAGGGGCAGAGAGAGAGGGAGACACAGAATCCGAAGCAGGCTCCAAGCTGTCAGCACAGAGCCCGACGTGGGGCTTGAACTCACGAACTCATGAGATCATGACCTGAGCCAAAGTCAGACACTTAACCGACTGAGCCACCCAGGCATCTTGGGGAACTTTTTAAATAAAGACCCTTAGGGGGTGCCTGGGCGGCTCAATCGGTTGTGCGTCCGACTTCACCTCGGGTCATGATCTCACGGTCTGTGAGTTCGAGCCCCGCGTCGGGCTCTGTGCTGACAGCTCAGAGCGTGGAGCCTGCTTTGGATTCTGTGTCTCCCCCTCTCTCTGCCCCTCCCCTGCTTGTGCTCTCTGTCTCTCAAAAAAAAAAAATGAGTAAATGTTAAAATTAAAAAAATAAATAAATGAAGACCCTTAGGTTTTGCCCTGCAACAATTCTGAATTGGTGGGTCTAAGCTCGACCCCAGGAGCCTACGTTTTAAACAAGCTTCCCAGGTGATTCTGAAACAGGGAGTCCACAAATCACATGTTGAGCAAAAGTAATGCTAGAGAAGCAGATAGCGATGTAATCTGGCAAACGCCGCAACGTGTAGACAGAGTCTGCTGGGGACACAGAGAAGGGATATCTAACCAGACTGGAGAATAGAGTGGAGAAGGCTTCCGGGAAGGTAGGCCTCCAGACAAACAGAAGTTGACAAGACGGACAGGGGAGCAGAGGATCCAGACGGAGGGTGTAGCTCCATCCACAAAGGCAAGAGGGCACGAAAGTGCACACAGGTTGTGTGGGATGCTGGAGAAAAGTGTGGGGGAGGGTCAGAAAGGAAGGACCTGGAATACGGAAAGCTAACTTTATCCTAAAAGCTCTGGGGAATGTGGAAACTTTCTAAGCAGGAGAACGAAGGGATCAGATCTGCATTATAGGCAAATCCCTCTGGCAGCAATGCCTTGAGGGTGCAGGAGTAAAGAGAGGGATGCCTTGGGGAAGAAGTGGTAGGTAGGTCTCCGAGGAGACGGTAGCCCAGGGCCGAGAGGAGGGAGCAGACACGGGAGGAGCTGAGAGGGCCCAAGGATGACGCTAAGGGTTCTGGACTGGGAGGCCAGATGGCGTCATTTCTAAAGACAAAGCACACACAGAGAGAGGGACGGGGTTGGGGAGGGCCAGAGAAGACTAGAAGAGGCACGACAGGGAGAGAGGCTGTGAACAGCGTTCCTTTCTGGTGTAATTGTCCCTGCCCTGCTCTACCCCTTGCCGTGTGATCTGAATTCTTCCTTAACCCCACCGTGCCTTGGCTGTTTCCTCTATAAGATACAGATCCTAATAGTATCTACCTCATAGGGTTGTTGTGATAATTAAATGAATTGACACGTACAAGGTGCTTAACAAAAGTGCCTCACACGTTTAAGACTCAATCGATGTTAGCTATTATTTATGGCCAGATTCCTAACTGGTTGCGGTACATTGGGTCATTGCTCCCAATGCTTCGGTCTCTGTTTTAGAATCAAACATCCTTGTCCTTGGCTAAACGACTTTGCAGCACCTCCCGCTAGCACAGAGTACGTTCCTTCTCCTGTTCGGCATTCGTGACTCGCTCTGACCCGTGCAGTGTTAGTGACACTGTGACACAAGCAGAGGCTCTAAATATGCCGGTGAGATCGGGCTTGCTCTTTTATGCGTGTGCAATTCACCAGCCACGACCTTGTGGGCCACCGGTTCTGGAATGATGAACACCAGAGAGCAGACCCCGGGCTGGACACGCAGCCTCAGTTGGGGGAGGGGAGGGCATCCAACCCACAGGCTTGTGAGCAACAAAATAAATGAGATACGAATGTTGTCATTACAGAGCATTATTGCAGCAACTGCTAATTAATCCACTGATACAGGAAAACACTTTCTGGCCAATTTTTTTTTTTCAACGTTTATGTATTTTTTGGGACAGAGAGAGACAGAGCATGAACGGGGGAGGGGCAGAGAGAGAGGGAGACACAGAATCGGAAACAGGCTCCAGGCTCCGAGCCATCAGCCCAGAGCCCGACGCGGGGCTCGAACTCATGGACCGCGAGATGGTGACCTGGCTGAAGTCGGACGCTTAACCGACTGCGCCACCCAGGCGCCCCTCTGGCCAATTTTTTAACACTTACTCAGAGACTATGATGTCTCGACACTAGGCTGCTCAAAGGACACAGCACAAGGTGCCCAGGTACTTTAGGTTTCTGACAAGACGCCAGGCCTTCTCAGCCTTTGTTAAAAGCAATCACCGGGGCACCTGGGTTGTTCAGTCGGTTAAGCGTCGGATGTCAGCTCAGGTCATGATGTCGCAGTCCTGTGAGTTGGAGCCCCGTGTCAGGCTCTGTGCTGACAGCTCCGAGCCTGGAGCCTGCTTCGGCTTATGTGTCTCCCTCTCTCTCTCTGTCTCTTAAAAATAAACACTAGAAAACGTTTTTTTTTTTTTTTTTTTTTTTAAAAAAGCAATCGTTATAGAGGTTTCCCAACTTGCAGTCACTGAGAGGTTACTTCGGGTGCCTTCACGTCCACCAGAAGAGAGGTACTGAGCCGGAAAAGTGGCAGGTGGGCAACCCACTTCTGCTTACACCCTTCCTTCCTCTTGGCCAAGCTCAACTCATGGCCCTGACCACAGAGTGACCCAACAGAAAGCTAAGTTTAATTATAGGCTTGAAACACAGAAGTGGGCCCAACTTGACCTCCAAACGTCCTAAGAGCAGCAGCGTCTGCAAGGCCATTCGCTGTGTGGAAAGGACCCACAGGAGCCAGCAGACCTTCTTTCCCTTTATCTGCGAGTGTTTGGGGCTTTGTCCGTCCCTCAGGTGTACCTGATAACCCTGCTTTAGTCTAGACAGCAGAGCGGAGAGAGCACTGGGTCAGGAGTCAAGGAAAACAAAAAAAAGTTCTGCTGACTGCTTGTCTGACATTGAGTAAATCACTTAAACTGGCTGCCTCTCTGTTTTCCGTCTATAAAATGGGGATGATAGGACCTGCCCCCAGGTATCACCTAGTTGTCATAAGGATAAAATGAAAATATGCCTTCAAAACTGTAAAATGACGGGCCCCTGGCCGGCTCAGTTGGTAAAACGCGAGACTCTTGATCTTGAGGTCACGCGTTCGAGCCCCGTGTTGAGGGTGGAGATAACTTAAAAATTAAAAAGAATTGTAAAAGGTACATATTTATTTATTTTAATTTTTTTTTCCACGTTTTTTATTTATTTTTGGGACAGAGCGAGACAGAGCATGAATGGGGGAGGGGCAGAGAGAGAGGGAGACACAGAATCAGAAACTGGCTCCAGGCTCTGAGCCATCAGCCCAGAGCCCGACGCGGGGCTCGAACTCACGGACCGCGAGATCGTGACCTGGCTGAAGTCGGACGCTTAACCCACTGCGCCACCCAGGCGCCCCAGGGTACATATTTATTTAAAAAACTATAAAATGGGGCGCCTGGTGGCTCAGTCGGTTAAGCACCAGACTTTGGCTCAGGTCATGATCTCACGGATTGTGAGTTTGAGTCCCGCCTGGGGCTCTGTGCTGACAGCTCGGAGCCCGGAGCCTGCTTCGGATTCCGTGTCTCCCTCTCTCTCTGCCCCTCCCCTGCTCTCTCTCTCTCTCTCAAAAATACATAAAGATTAAACATTTTTTTTTTTAAACTGTAAAATGAAGTATAAGTAATACATCCTAGCACCAGGAGCTTCAATGTGGGGGCTCGGAGGGTAGGAGCAGGAAGAATAATACGGAAATGGCGCCCCCTTCTGCGCATCTCAGGAACTGCCCCCCACCACCAGGAGCAGGCTTCGTGCCCAGCGGGGAGTCCGAGGCTCAGGCATCGCCAGGTTTCCTCCTACTTCATGTTCTCTTTGTCAGTTGCTTTATGAGTTTCCTCCTTGTTTAAATTCCCCACCCCTGTCTCTTCCCTCGGGTTTGACTTCAGTCTGAACACGGGATCGTCACAGCCACTTAGAATTCTCCCCCTGAACCCTCATCATTTCTTTTCTTTCTTTTAAAGTTTATTTCTCTATTTTGAGAGAGAGAGAGAGAGAGAGAGAGAGAGAGAGACAGAGAGAGAGAGAATCCCCAGCAGGGGTCGCAGCTGTCAGCACAGAGCCCAGAGAGGGGCTCAGACGCACAAACCGGGAGATCATGACCTCAGGGGAAGTCAGATGCTTAACGGACCGAGCCACCCAGGCGCCCCAGCTCCGATCATTTTTTATCCCACTGCGGGGCTCCATTCCTCACTGTGGGCCTCTCCTGTTTAGGACAGATTAAGTTCTAACAGAGTTCGTCTTTTCCTGTTTGGCTCATCAGTTAGTACTTGCTGAGAAATAAATATTTTTCACCGGCTCATCCACATATTCTGTGCTGTTCTCCAGACAGTGAATTACAAGCCCAAGGCGAGACTGCGAAGAGCGTTTGTCGGGAGGGTCCTTTCTGCACAGGGTTTTGTTGGTTTTCTTTTGTTTTTGTATTAAGCACCAAGAGCCAAGGACCAGGTGTTCCTGAAACCCTTCTTCCCATTATGCAAAGCCTCACGGTGCCCCAAGGCATCACAGTTTCATCTACTGGGACAAATTTGAGTAATTAACTTTTTAAAAGTTATCTGCTACCTGATAGTATCTTGATGTGCTAACACACTTGTCTTTTAATAGCAATCTTTAAAATCTTGAGTCAAAGACTGGGGGTGGAGAGATTAAAAAAAAAAAGAAAGAAAGAGAATGTCCACTTCCAATAAAAAGATTCGCCTAAAGAGATTATCACACATTTACACAAAGAGCCTTACATTTACACAATGATAAAGTGTTCCCATTTTACTAAGAGCCTCACCGCCTGCTTGGAGGCCGTGTGATCACCGCTTACTGAGCAGAGGGAGGCCCAGCAAGGTTTCGTATTCGCTCAGGTCTGTAGAACCAGGCCTGGGACTCAGCTCTTCTGCTGTGCCCCCCACTCTTCTGAAGAGAATATTTGATGGGGCAGAGGCTGCAAATACTGACTGAAAAGAGATATTGATAATTGAAAAGAATTGTTCACAGATTAAAATTTTCCTTCAATTACTACTATTTGGTATTACTGTGCACAGCAGTCATTAATACCCTCTTCTGCTCTCCAGAAGGAAGACTCCAGAGTGTAGAGGTTTTGCTGTGTTGATCGCTATGTTCCTGAAACCGTGGCTGACCTTCCGTAAGTACTAATTGAAACAAGCAAACAAAAAAATGAATCAGTATGAATAATAAAAAGGTGATGTTATCAATTATGCCTCAGTAAAGCTGAAAAAAAAAATACACTGAGAAAAATCCACTGCCCTTATTTTTTTTAAGTGAAGTTATGGGGGCGCCTGGGTGGCTCAGTAGGTTGAGCATCCGACTCTTGATTTCAGCTCACGTCATGCTCCTAGGGTTGGGGGGTCAAGCCCCGCATCAGGTTCTGAGCTAAGTATGGAGCCTGCTTAAGATTCTCTCTCTCTCTCTCTCTCTCTGCCCCTCTCCCCTGCTCACACACACATTCTCTCTAAAATAAGTAAACAGATAAAATAAAGTGATGTTAGATTGGATTTGTTTTATTCTATGACTGGATAAAAAGTATATAGATTCATTACAGCTTTTTCAAATGAAACAGAAAAGTGAAAAAACAAATGAACACGTCACACGCATTAGTTTGGCATGCACGGAACAGAGGCCATGGGAGGACAGGGTGAGAAAGTGGCCGTGTGCAAGCCCAGAGGAGGGCTCTCACCGGACGTCAATCCTGACGACACCTTGATCTTGGACTCCCAGCCTCCAGAGCTGTGAGAAAACAAAAAGTAAAGCCTCTCAGTCTATGGCATTTTGTGGCCACTGGAGCAGACTAATACAGGATACACTTCTCCTGTATAGGTTCTCCTGAAATACAGGTTGCATTTCTCTTGGGTAAACACCTATGAGAGAGATTCCTTGGTCTTATGGTAGGTGTGTATTTAACTTGACAAGAAATTGCCAAACTGTTTTCCAGAGTCGCTGCATCATTTTGTGTTGACATCAGCTGTAGTTGCCCCACATCCTCGTCAATATTCGGTGTTACCTGGTGAGGCCTTTGCTTTTTTTGTTGTTTTGTTTTAATTTTAGCTATCCTGGTGGGATATACTGGTATCTAATTATGGTACTATTTTACATTTTCCTTCTCTTTTTAATTTTTTTTTTTTTGAGAGAGAGACAGAGAGCGAGAGAGAGATCAAGTGGGAGAAAGGGCCAGAGGGAGAGACAGAGAGGGACAGAGAGATCCTCAAGCAGGCTCCATAATGAGCAGGACTCAATCCCACCATCCTGGGATCATGACCTAAGCCAAAATCAAGAGTCCAGTGCTCAGTCAACTGAGCCATTCAGGCACCCCCACATTTTCCTGATGATGTTAAGCATCTTTCAAGTGCCTACATGTTAATCATAGGTCTTCTTTGATGAAGTATTTGTTCACATTTGTTTCCCTTTTTGTTATCAGGTTGTCTGTTTTGTTATTATTGAGGTGTTAAGGGGTCTTTATCTATCCTAGGTATAAGCATTTCATTCAGTATATGTTTTGCAAAGATTTTCTTCCAGTCTGTCTTGCCTTCATATTTTCTAAACATTGTCTTTCAAAGGGCCTAAGTTTTTAGTTTTTATGTATTTATGTATTTATTTATTTATTTATTTATTTATTTATGTTTATTTTTGAGAGAGAGAGGGAGAGAGAGAGAAAGGGAGATGCGTGCGTGCATGAATAGGGGAGGGACAGAGAGAGAGGAAGACACAGAATCTGAAGCAGGCTCCAGGCTCTGAGCTGTCAGCACACAGCCCGATGTGGGGCTCAAACCCATGAACTGTGAGATCATGACCTGAACCGAAGTCGGATGCTTAACCGACTGAGCCACCCAGGCACCCTGCTAAGTTTTTATTTTTAATAAAGTCTAATTTATAAGGTTTTTCTGTTATGGTTCATGCTTTTTGGGTTCTAAGAAATCTTTACCTAAACAAAAATGACAAAGGTTTTCCCCTACATTTCTTTCAGAAGTTTTATAGCTTTTTGAAAGTTGATTTATTTTGAGAGAGAGAGACAGAGCACACAAGCGGGGGAGGGGCAGAGAGAGAGGGAGACAGAGAGAATCCCAAGCGGCCTCCACACTCCTATTGCAGAGCCCGATGTGGCACTCGAACCCACGCACTGTGAGGTCATGACCTGAGCTGAAATCAAGAGCCAGATGCTTAACCAACTCAGCCACCTAGGCGCCCCAAAGTTTTATGATTTTTAACTTTTACATTGAGACGTATGATCCACTTTGAATTAATTACGGCATATGATGAGAAGTAAGAATTGAGTTCATGTTTTTCCACAAGGATATCCTATTATTCTAGCCACATTATTATTTTTTGTAAGTAATCTCTACACCCAACATAGGGCTCAAACTCACAGCCCCAAGATCAAGAGTTACATGCCCTACTAACCGAACCACCCAGTCGCTCCTCTAGCAATATTGTTTAAAAGACCATCCTTTTCTTCTTTGTCAAAAATGAATTGACATTATTATATGTAAGTCTATTTCTGGATTCCCTATTCTGTCCCATCCATATGCCTATCTTTACATCAACACCACGCTGTCTTAATTACTATAGCCTTACAGTAAATCTTGAAATCTGCTAAAGTTCTCCATTCCTATTCTTTCTTAAGTTTATTTTGGCTGATCTAGATTCTTTCTATTTCTCCACAAATTTTAGAATAAACCCATCAATTTCTATTAAAAAAAAAACAAAAACAACAAACCCCACAACCTACTGACATCGTGACCAAGACTATGTTAAATCTATAGATGATTTGGGAGAGAATTGACATAACAATAATGAGTTTCTATGCATAAACACGATACATCTAACCATTTATTTAAGTCTTCTATAATTTTTCTTGGAAATATTTTGTAATGTTCAATATTCAGTCTTTGCATTCAGTTTGTTAGATTTACCCCTAATATTTATTTTAATGTTACTACAGTGCCACAACGGTGGCTTAGTCTGTTGAGTGTTGGACTTCAGCTCAGGTCACGATCTCATGGTTCATGAGTTCGAGCCCCACATCAGGCTCACTGCCGTCAGCCGGTTAGCACAGAGCCCGCTTTGGATCCTCTGTCCCCCTCTCTCTCCCCTCTCCCACTTGTGCTTTCCCCAAAATAAATAAATATTTTTTAAAAATATTACTTCAAATGACATTTTAAAAGCTTTTTATTTATTTTTTTTTATTTTCCATCTAAGTCAGTTAGCATATAGTGCAACAACGATTTCAGGAGTAGAACCCAGTGATTCATCCCCTATGTATAACACCCAGTGCTCATCTCAAGTGTCCTCTTTAATGCCCCTTGCCCATTTAGCCCATCCCTCCACCCAGAACCCCTCCAGCACCCCTCAGTTTGTTCTCTGTATCTAAGAGTCTCTTATGTCTTGTCCCCCTCCCTGTTTTTATATTATTTTTGCTTCCCTTCCCTTCTGTTCATCTGTTTTGTATCTTAAATTCCACACATGAGTGAAGTCATATGATGTTTGTCTTTCTCTGACTAATCTCACTTAGCATAATACCCTCTAGTTCCATCCACGTTGTTGCAAATGGCAAGATTTCATTCTTTTTGATTGCAAAAACTTTTTATTTGAAATGGTCTGTTGCTAGTGTATAGAAATACCATTGTTTCTCTGAATCTTGCAACTAGAACTCATTAGTTCGAGTGGCTTTTAAAAATTTTTTTTAACGTTCATTCGTTTTTGGGGAGAGAGAGAGAGAGAGAAACAGAACGTGAGTGGAGGAAGGGCAGAGAGATCTAGTAGCTTTTTTGTAGATTCCTTAGGATTTTTCACATACAACCCCATTTGTGAACGAGACAGTTGTGTTTCTTCCTTTCCAGTCTTCCTTGCCTTATTGCATTGACCAGCACCTCCAGAACAATGTGAAAGAGACATGATGAGGGTAGACATCTTTGTCTTGTTCCTTACCTTCGGAAGAATATATTCACCATTAAGTATGATGTTAGCTTTAGGCTTGTTTTCTGTATGCTTTGGTATCTTGTTAAATCCTGCTGTGACTCAGAACATGGTCACTGTAAATATCTCACATGTGAATGAAAAGAACATTATCTATCTATCCACCTATTGAGATCTCCTACATTTTCTCATTTTAACACTTCCCCACATCTTATAATGCGTATTACATTAACATCTTAGAGTTATATCACCCCAATAGATCATATATATATATATATATATATATATATATATATACATATTTTTTTTAATTAATTAACTTTGTTTACATCTTGGAAAACTTTAGTTATCAGTATAAAAAGGCTTCCTCATTCTGTTTTCTTCCTCCTTCCTTCTGAATGCCATTAGGTGGCATTTCATCATACGGATGGACCACACTTGACTTAACCAGTGTATCCCACTTTGAAGGGTATTTTTTGTTTTGGGAGTTTTGTTTTCTAATCAGGAAGGCAAATTTCTCTTTCTCTCTCTCTCTCTTTTTCCCTTTTCTTCTTCTTTTTAACCTTTTGACCCCTTTCTCTCATTTCTCCCACTCTCCACCCTTGCCTCTGGCAGCTATCAGCAGTCTGTACTCTGTGTCTAGGAGCTTGGCTTGTTGTTGATGTTGTGTGAGACTCCACATAGAAAAGAGAAGCATGGTATTTGTCTCTCTCTGACTTATTTCACTTAGCATAATGCCATCAAAGTCCATCAGTGTTGCAGTAAATGGCAAGGATTTATTCTTTTTTTTTTTTTTTAACATTTATTTTTGAGACAGAGAGAGAGCATGAACGGGGGAGGGGCAGAGAGAGAGGGAGACACAGAATCTGAAACAGACTCCGGGCTCTGAGCTGGCGGCACAGAGCCCGACGCGGGGCTCGAACTCACAGACTGTAAGATCATGACCCGAGCTGAAGTCGGACGCTCAACCGACTGAGCCACCCAGGCGCCCCAGGATTTATTGTTTTTGATGGCTAAGTCACATTTCTTGGTATATACCACATTCCATTGCATACACCACAATTTCCTTATCCGTTCATCCATCGATGGACAATTAGGTTGTTTCCATGTCCTGGCTATTGTAACTAATGCTGCAATGAACATGAAGGTCCACGTATCCTTTCGAATTAGGGTTTTCGTTTTCTTCTGACCAATACCCAAATGTGGACTTGCTGGATCGTATGGTAGTTCTATTTTTAATATTTTGAGAAAACTCCATAGTGGTTTTCAGAGTGGCTGAGCCAATTTACATTCCCACCGGTGAGGCACGAGGGTTCCCTTTTCTCCACATCCCCGCCAACATTTACTATTTCTGGTCTTTAGCCATTCACGTTATAGCCATTCTAACAGGTATGGGTGGTATCTCACCATGGTTTTGATTTGCACTCCCCTGACGATTAATGATGTTGAGCATCATTTCATGTACCTGTTGGCCATCTGTATGTCTTCTTTGGGAAAGTGAAATTCCATTGTATGAATATACTACATTCTGTTTATTCATCTGTCAAAGGAGGTTTGAGTTGTTTCCACCTTTTGGGTATTATGAACGATGTTGCTATAAACACTCACGTACAAGTTTTTGTGTAGACCTAAGTTTTCAGTTCCTTTGGGTATATACCTAGCAGTGGAACTGGGTTATATGGTAACACTATGTTTCACTGAGAAATCGCTGGATTGTTCTCAAATTACTGCACCATTTTACATTTCCACTGGAAGTGCATGAGAATCCCAATTCCTCCACATCTTCACCAACACTTGTGTGATCTGACTTTATTTTAACCTTCTTACTTTCCAATTTTTCTTTTTCCCTACCTCCTCCACTCACTTCTCTATTTCCTCCCCTCATTTGGACAAATCTTCAGAATTTCTTTTCTTTTTAAATATTTTTTAACACTTATTCATTTTTGAGAGACAGAGAGAGACAGAGCATGAGTGGGGAAGGGGCAGAGAGAGAGGGAGACACAGAATCAGAAGCAGTCTCCAGGCTCTGAGCTGTCAGCACAGAGCCCCATGTGGGGCTCGAACCCACGAACCACAGGTTCATGACTTGAATTGAAGTCAGACACTTAACCGACTGAGCCACCTTGGCGCTCTTAACTCTTCAGAATTTCTAATATTACTGAGACCCTAAAATAGTTCCACCCAGGAACCCTTTCCCTTGTATTAGATCTTAAACTTCTGCATGAAGTCGCTACCAGCCTCTAACTCATTTCTACTATGCGCATTTTTGGATTTCTAGTCCTCGACAGCCAAGCCCCCATCTAAATGCACCGCACCCTGTCAGTGTTTCTGATCTCAGGGTTTGAAAAGAATCTTCAAAGTTTCTTAGTCTTGTTCATTTTAGGAAAGAAGGATGTGGAGAGAAGACTGAATAAAAAGAAGGTGGGAAACAAGAGAAGGGAAGCAGAGGGAGGAGACAGGAGGGAAGCACCAAGCGTGTGCCTGACATTCTACATCATCTTATGCAAATCTCACAGCGACCCCCAAAGATTGGTGTTACCTTTCCCCGGTTTCAAAAATGAGGGGACTGAAGCGAAGAGAAGTTAATTATTTTGTTTGAGGTCCCCCAACCTGTGAGAGTCGAACTTAGCTACTTGCAACTACAAATCCTGTGATCCAGGAAACTCGAATTTCGAGGAGAAGAATGACCCTCATGGGTGTATGATTACCTTATCCCTCGGTCCTGGGACAGACATACCCTGGATGGACCACGGCTCCAGCAGTGAAGGGGGATTATTAGGAGAATAACACAGTGTCTTGTTTCTGAGGGGAAGTCAGTGCTGTGATGGGAGTAGTTTTGTCTCAAAGGACAGGAGATGCCTCTGGCTAGGAGAAAATAGGCTGGGAAGTATGTCCCTCCAGCAAGGTTATGGTATTTGTCACCTGGAAGGAACTCCAGAGTTAGATATGTGAGACAGTATAGAAAATTCCAGGAGAAAACTTCAGAACATGGGTTACCTCAGAGCAAAGGAAGCTACTCATATTTCTACATATTATTCAAAGAGCAGTAGCGGGTGCCTGGGTGGCTCAGTTGGTTAAGCGGCTGACTTCAGCTCAGGTCATGATCTCACAGTTCGTGAGTTCGAGCCCCGCATCAGGCTCTGTGCCAACAGCTCGGAGCCTGGAGCCTGCTTTGGATTGTGTGTGTGTGTGTGTGTGTGTGTGTCTCTCTGCCCCTCCCCTGCTCGCACTGTATCTCTCTCTCAAAAAATAAACAAACATTAAAAAAAGATAAAACAAGAGCAGTAGCCATTTATAAAAATAGAACAAGGTCATTACACAACCAAGTTCAATTGTTTCATTTTTGCCTTTGACTTGTAGGTCTTGCTTTTGAAAATATTTTTGAAAAATTAAATCTTGTTGCATAACTAACAAAGTCAAACCGTTAAACCATAATCAGAGAGAAGTCTGATCTCCGTCTCTATCTCTCTGCTCCATTCCCCCCCCAGAGGTAATCAGCATTTTTTGTTTTTTAATTTGTTCTTTTAACTTTGTTTTTATCTTTCTTCTTCAATTTCTTTTTCTTTCTTTCTTTCTTTCTTTCTTTCTTTCTTTCTTTCTTTCTTTCTCTTTCTTTCTTTCTCTTTCTTTCTTTCCTTTCTTTCTTTCTTTCTTTTTTTTTTTTAAGTAATCTCTGTGCCCAAGGTGGGGCTCGAATTCATGACCCTGAGTTGCATGCTCTACTAAGCCAGCCAGGGACCCCTTATGTATTTCTAAAAAATATATAAGGTAGGGGCGCCTGCCTGGCTCAGTCAGTGGAGCATACAATTCTTAATCTCAACGTTGTAAATTCGAGTCCCACGTTTGTTGGGTGTAGAGATTACTAAAAGATGAAATCTTAAAATACGGGATATTCATTTCCTCTTCCCCTTTTAGTTAAATGGTAGTATATTACCTTAGTTTGGCAATCCTGCTTTTTTTCACTGGATATCATGTCATAGCAGTACATAGAGGTATTTCTTACTTGTTTTTAGAGCTATGTACTAATTCTAGTATGTGAACGGGTCCTAGTTTATGAAAGCATTCTGTGATGGATGATCATTGAAGTTGTTTCCACTTTTTTGGTTTTGCAAACAGTGGTCACTGAGCAACCTTATGTATCTTTTTGTATTTTTGTCAGTGGATCTTTAGGCTTGAGGCCTAAAAGTGGGATATTTGGATCGACAAGTTATTATCTATGCAATTTTACTAGATAGTGCCAAATTCCCCTCCCCCTGGATTATACCATTTTTGCGTTCCCACCAGCAAAAAATTAAAGTGCTTGTTCCCTGACTGCTTTGTCAACACGTTTTGCTGTCTAAACTTTTAGATTTCTGCCAATCTGAGAGTTGGGGAATAGTATCTTCGTGCAGTTTTCATTTGCATTTCCTTTAAGTGTGACTGTACATCTTTTCACATATTTAAAGGTCCTTTATTTTCATTATTGTGTGTGTGTGAATTGTGTGTGTGTATCTCCTGTCTATTTTCCACAAGGTGATGGTTTTCCTTTTCTTCTCCAAGTGATGAAGCCCTTCGTATATTTACGAAGGATACTGATGGTGATGTGCTGAGAGCCCGCCTACAAGCGCCGATTGTTAAATCGTCAGGAATTTTGTGACCCAGCTGATGTCACATGGGTACAGGTGAGCGCATTTTGGCAACTTAAAATCTACTGTGGTGGGAGGATTTACACCATGACAATTGGCAAAGACTGTGAACCAGGAGTCCTCCTTGCTCTCCAGAACACAATCAGACAACATTAATCCTTTGTAAGTCAGAAATACCTATCACAGTTTTTAACTTGTCTTTTTATTTTGCTTATGATGTGTTTCGCTAACGCAAAAATTTTATTGTCACTGTTGTTTTGTATAGTCCCAATTTCAGTCTTTTCCTTAATTGCCTCCGGATTTTGAGTTCAGGAAGTTTCCCCAATTCCTTAATTATGGAGGAATCTGCTCTTACTTCCTTCTAGTAATTATACAGCTTTGTTTCTTTAAAAAGTTTTTAAATCTTTGACCCATCCGGAATTCATCTTGTGTAGAGAAACGGATATGACTGTCTGGCTACCTATTTACCCCAATACTATTTACAAAGAAGGACTTTTTCCTCCATTGATTTCAGATGCCAGCTTTATCACATATTAAATTTCCAGATGCAATTATTTTTGGATTTTCTACTCTGTTTCATTGATCTATGTATTCATGTCCCAACACCATAATCTTATTGTACAAGCTTATAATGTTTTTTTTAAATTTTTTTAAATGGTTATTTACTTTTGAGAGAGAGACGGAGCATGAGTGGGGGAGGGCAGAGAGAGAGAGGGAGACACAGAATCCGAAGCAGGCTCCAGGCTCCGAGCTGTCAGCACAGAGCCTAATGTGGTGCTCGAACCCACAAACCCTGAGATCATGACCTGAGCCCGAGTCAACCGCTTAACCGACTGGGCCACCCAGGAACCCCAAGTCTTTTATGTTTTAATGACTGGTAGGGCTGGCCTCATTTTCTTCTTTCTCAGAGCTTTCCCAAATATTCTCATTGATTTAATTTCCCAAGGCTCCTTCTTCTGTTGCTTTTGCAAAGTGTTTAAAAAAAAAAATATGGGCTTGGGCTGCCTGGGTGGCTCAGTCGGTTAGCGTTCAACTTCGACTCAGGTCATGATCTCACAGTTCACGAGTTCAACCCCGCAACGGGCTCTGTGCTGACAGCTCAGAGCCTGGAGCCTGCTTCGGATTCTGTATCTCCCTCTCTCTCTGCCCCTCTCTCACTCTCGCTCTGTCGTTCTCTCAAAAATAAACAAACATTTAAAAAACAACAACAACAACAACAACATGGCCTTGTATTTTCTGACTTCTGCCTCCTCTGTAGGGTCCATAACCCTACTTTAGTTGAGACCTTCTCTTTCTTTTTCCCCTGATGTTCTTGTCCTGGATAAGTTGAATTCTACTCACAGACGTTTCCTCGGACAGAAAGCATTATGTAAACTTCATCTAGCATTGTGAATCACTAATTCTGTTCCTGAGTAACTATGGGATCCGGGGGCAAAACCATCTCCAGATTTTTTCAACTATACATTGAAAATAAAAAATAACCTATTTCATAGGGGGTTTGTTTTGTGCAATTAGAAATAATTTTCAGGCAGTTCTCAGTCCCATCTGTCAGTAGAATTTGACTCACTTAATTACTCCCTCTTTGGAACACAACTGGCTGACTTCCAGCTGACCCCACACTCACCCTAACTAACTTACCTTCCCCCTCAGGCTCCCTCAGTGTTGCCTCCTCAGCCTAGAAAGTGGGGGGACTCCAGAACTCAGATTTCAGATTCCTCTCATCTAAATTCACCCCCCTAGTGAGTTTATACTATGTGCAGAATTTAAAGGATGACTCCCGGGGCGCCTGGGTGGCTCAGTTGGTGACACGGTTACACGTCAGACTCTTGGTTTCGGCTCAAGTCATAATCCCAGGGATGGAGCCCCATGTCAGGCTCCTCGCTGAGCACGGAGCCTGCTTGGGATTCTCTCTCTCTCTCTCTCTCTCTCTCTCTCTGCCCTTCCCCTGCAATTCCCCCCCCTCAAACTTAAATAAATAAACATTTCCAAATTTTGTATCTCCAGCCCAGACCTGCACTACATACTCAAAATCTGTACACCTAACTGCTTCCTTATCAACTCCCACTGGACGTCTCAAAGATATAACCAATTTAATGTATCCCAAAACAACTCTAATATTCTCCCCCAAACCTGTTTCCCTTACGGTCCTCCCAATCATCTCAGTTAATGACAATTCTGTTCTTCTAGCAGCTGGGGGGGGGGGGGGGACACTTTTTGTCCACTCTCTAATCCACCTACCCCTGGGTTCATCCATGTGGCCACAAGTGGCAGTGATGAGGTCTTGGGCTGGTGGGTGTTCGGAGTTAACAGCTAAGAAAGAATTCTTGAGACGTCTTCGGTGCAAAAGGGTGATTTTACTGGGGCGCCTGGGTAGCTCAGTCAGTTAAACGTCTGACTTCGGCTCAGGTCATGATCTCACAGTTCGTGAGTTTGAGCCCCACATCGGGCTCTGTGCTGACAGCCCGGGGCCTGGAGCCTGCTTCGGATTCTGTGTCTCCTTCTCTCTCTGCCCCTCCCCTACTCATGCTCTGTCTCTCTAAAATGAGCAAATGTCAAAACAAAATTAAAAAAAAATTTTTTTTTAAATGGCCATTTTATTAAGGCACAGGGGTAGAATTCATGGACAGAAAGAGCTGCACGAGGGTTGTGCAGAGTGACCAGTCATATACTACGGAGTTGGGGAGACAGAGTCAAATGGGAGGCCTCCAGAGGGACTGGGATGTGCTAAGGAGGACTCCCAGGACCTGAGGCCTTGCTGTCTTCAAGCAAAGGTGGTTTTCCCTCCCGTAAGGCATTAACATCAGGACAGCAGGGGGTTTCTGGAGAAATGTTCTATTCTGTATGTGCCTCAAGTATTTGCCAATGGGCTGCAGGTTATAAGGAAGTTTAATCTTACCTGCCATTTCCTTCTTGCCTTTGTTCCCACATCACTGTGGACGGGAGGGTGACGTTGGGGCTCCAGGATATGAGGTTTCTGGAGATTAGGCTGTTGATAAGATTGCCTTTTTCTTGGAATTTACTAAGATATTTGTAAACTGATGGAGACTCCAGTCTGCAGCACTGGGGTCTCCATCAGTTAACTATTTGTTTTCTCTCCTCCCCTTTGTCCTTGGGCAGCCAAGGTGCCTGAGGAATGCCACCAGTATCCAACCTGGGGGGGGGGGGGAGGGGGAGGGGGGTGATGCCAGCTTGTGCTTCCCCCCTCGGCTCGCCTGATGCTCCCTCATCACCAGCTCAGCTTTTCCAGGCCGGAATGACTGTGACAGCCCGGCGTCCCGCCACAGGGTCTATCTCAGGCTTCTTCAGACCCTGACTTCTGCAGGATCCCTAGAAGGCAAGCCCCAGCACACAAGCCCTTCCTGAATCTCTTGTCCACGTACATCCTCTGAGGTGTTACCGTGAACTCAGAGCCCTTACCGCACTAGGCCCCGCGAATGCCTATGTATGGAGAAATGCCCGTGTTAGGCCCAGCCGCCCAGACACCTCCCACAGCTCGGCACTTACTTACTCATTTGTCATCAACGAACTTTAGCAAAGCTGCAATTAGTCGACAGCTTTTGTGGGGCCTGTTGATGTGACCACAACACTCAGCTTTTTTTCTCCCCGATGACAGGATGATTCCTCTGCTGTTTTGTTTGTTTGTCTAAACATTTTTTTTTTTTTTCCTAAGCCAAACTTCCTCACGATTTTCTTTTAGGGCCCTTTTGCAGCTAAAAGCTCAAATATTCCCGGCGTTGGAGATTAGAAGTTCTTTCTCTACACCTTCAGGTTTTCTAGTGTCTCCCCACTTGGACTTGTGCAGACTTTTCCCTTCTTTTGTCACTTCTGTTTTGTAAGTTTTCCACTCCTTTCGTTTGTGTTCTTTTTCCTTACGCAATCCCTTCCTTGGCTTTCCTTGGGTTATTTTGATGGCCTTTTTCTAACTACATGAACTGCATGTGTAAGTCGTTTGTTTTCACTCTTTTTTTTTTTTTTTTAATTTTTAAATGTTTATCTTTGAGAGAGAGAGAAAGAGAGACAGAGTGGAGTGTGAGCGGGAGAGGGGAAGAGAGAGAGGGAGACAGAATCTGAGGCAGGCTCCAGGCTCTGAGCTGTCAGCACAGAGCCTGACGGCGGGGCTTGAACTCACGAGATCATGACCTGAGCCTAAGTTGAACGCTCAACCCACCGAGCCACTCAGGCGCCCCTGTTTTCATTCTTTCTTAATCATGAATAAATATCACAACCTATTCAATGCCTGCCTTCCTTCCTTCCTTCCTTCCTTCCTTCCTTCCTTCCTTTCTTTCTTAAAATGTTTATTTTTGAGAGTGGGGGAGGGGCGGGGGGGGGAGATACAGAATCTGAAACAGGCTCCAGGTTCTGAGCTGTCAGCATAGAGCCCAATGAGGGCTCGAACTCATGAACTGTGAGATCAAGACCTGAGGCAAAGTAGGATGCTTAAGAGACTGAGCCTCCCAGGCACCCCATCTAAGTGCAGTGCCTCCTACCATTAAACGCCCCCTCCAGCCCCCCAGCCCCCACCCCACCATCCAGTCCCCCAGGTCAGATACACTTACCCTGTGGCTGGCATTGTAGTGGACACACGTTATTTTAACAACTCATGCCAATCTTCCAGGCCCATGTTACAGGTGAAATAAGCACTCAGATGTCTGTCTTGCGATGCCTGGCTGACTCAGTCAAAACAGCATGCAACTCTTGATCTCAGAGTCATGAGTTCGAGCCCCACCTTGGGTGTGAAGATTACTAAAAAGAAAAATAAGTAAACTTAAAAAAAAAAAGTCAGTCTTGTGTTTCCATTCCTGGAATAGAAATATTTGAACAGTTTTAAGGCTTTGCCCCCTAACCGTGCCTTCCTCCCTCCGTCCTCTAACTCAACACCCAGAGCAAATGCCATCTCTGCAAAGTAAAGGTTCCTAAAGCACTGACCACCTGATATAACACAGCCTCCCTCCACACTTTCACACGTTCTATTTTGTTCCTAACACTGATCTCAAATTATCTTGCTCGTTTGTTTCCTTGAGACGACCTGCCTCCCACCACTAGACTTAAACTTCCAGGAACAGAAACTTGGTGTTGTTCAACACCGCATTGCCGAGGCTTCACTGAAGAAATACCCGTGGCATCAATGCGTTGCCGAAAACAGAGAATGGAGCTTGTGCAGGAGCCGGCACTTCTAGACTCCGCTAAAAGTAACAACAGCTACTCCTGAATCTGAAAGCGTGATCCTGGGAGGTCAGAGGCACCCCTCCACGGCTGGGACTCAGGGCACCTCACTGAATTTCGGCTGGGTGTTCCCTCCTGTGGTGGGGGGGAGGAAACGAGCCTAGTCACCCATTGTGATTCTACGCACAACGACGTACCTTAAAACCTGCGCGAAAGCAAGTGGGGAGGAGGAGCGGTCGCCCGGCCGCAAAGGAGCTGGGGAGGTGCGGGCTGGGGGTGGGGGAGGAGGGGACAGTCTGGAGACCCGGGAGAGGGGGCGAGGGGGCGCAGGGGTGGGGAGGGGCGCGAGGGAGGGCCGGGGCGGGACGGGCGCGGAGCTGGGGGAGGCCGAGGGCACGCGGGGGGGCGCCGACGAGACCTCCCGGGCCCCCGGCGGCGGCGGCGGGGGCGGCGGGGGAGGGGAGGAGGCGCGGCGGCGTGCCGGCGGGGGTCGCTGAGGCCGCGGCGAGGGCTGCGCGGGCGGGGCGCGCGGGCGGGGGCGCCGGGGAGCCGCGGGGCGGGCGCTGGGGCCGGCCGGGGGCGGGCGGGGCGGCCGCGGTGGCCGTCGCCTCACTTCCGGGAGCGCCCGGGCGCCGCGCCCGCCTTCTGCCGGCCGGCCCCGCACCGCACACCGCACACCCGGGCGAGCGCGCAGCCGGGCCGGACTCCGCAGGGCGCGCGGCCCGGGCCGCTCCCTCCGACCATGGGGGCGTCGGCGCGGCTGCTGCGCGCGGTCATCATGGGGGCGCCGGGCTCGGGCAAGGGCACCGTGTCGTCGCGCATCACCAAGCACTTCGCGCTGAAGCACCTCTCCAGCGGGGACCTGCTCCGAGACAACATGCTTCGGGGCACAGGTGGGAGCCCGGGCCGGAGCGGAGGCGGCGCGGCGTGGCCCGGGTTGGGATTTGCTGGCGGGGATGCGGGTCCCGCGGAAGCGAGACCCCCGGAAGCGAGACCCCCGGAAGCGAGACCCCCGGATACGGGTCCGGGTATGCGGGTGCAGGGATTACGGGCGCAGGGTCGCGGACGCAGCATCCCTCTCCCGCTGCCCAGCGGGGCAGATCTTAGCTGCTGAGCAATTGCGCCCCGAAGGCTCCAGCCTCCGGGGGCCGGGGGCCGCTTCCGGCGGGTTATTGGTGAAAGAGATTAGGAATTTAGGACGAGTTCGAAGTTCAAAGATCAAAGTAAACCGCTTGCTTGGTTTGTTAGAGAAGCACGTCCAGTTCCAGTCGCTGCTGCTCCCTCGGGTGCTGTGGCCTGATCTCCACGTGCCCTTTAACCTGGAGGACTGAAGTTTGACCTGAAGGGTTTGATCTTCCTTTTTTTTTTTTTTTTTTTTTTTCTTTTTTGTTACACTGGGATTTTCTGGTTCTGACGTTTCTTCCATAATCTGAAGGCCCGAGTATTTTTCTTAGGCTCGTTGTAGTCACAAAAATTGGCTTAGATCTTTGATACCCCAGAGATTTCTTAGACAGGAAAGCTATTCTTGTGCATAGTTATCGGAAGTTTCGTTTCTCGTGCCAGATAAATTCTGATAACTCAGTGCCAAATCCAGGCAAACTCTATACACTGGATGAGTTTTATGTCAGTGCAAATCATCTCTTAAGAAACCTGCTTTTATGTATTTATGTTTTATTTTTATTTACTTATCTTTTTAAAGTCAGCTCCACACCCAAGGTGGAGCCCAGTACGGGCTTGGACTCATGACCCTGAGATCAAGACCTGAGCTGAGATCAGGAGTCATATGCTTAACAGACTGAGTCACCCAGGTGCCCCACGAAAGGTGTTTTTAAAAAGTCAGCAGTAGGATGAGTTTTTTTTCTCAAAGGTGTTGACCTTTGTTTTCCAAAAAACTCATTTTGAGCCCCCTTTTATTTTTTTAAAATGTTTATTTATTTTAAGAGAGAGAGAGTGCACGCATGCAACGAGAAGGGGGGGGGGGGTGGCTGAGAGAGGGGGAGAGAGAATCCCAAGCAGGCTCTGCGCTGTCAGCCCAGAGCCAGTCTTGGGCCTGATCCCATGAACCATGAGATCAAGCTGAAATCAAAAGTCTGAGGCTTAACCACCTGAACCACCCAGGTGCCCCTGAACCTCCTTTTCACATTCATCTTTTTAAAGTTTTATCTATTTATTTTTGGAAGAGAGTGAGCAAGTGCTGGAGAGAGAGGGAGACAGAGAATACCAAGCAGGGCCACACTGTTAGCACAGAGCCCAGTTCAGGGCTGGAATTCACAGACCATGACTTGAGCCCTTATCAAGAGTTGGATGCTGGGATGCATGGGTGGCTCAGCGGGTTGAGCGCCCGACTCCAGACTAGGTCATAATCTCGCCGTTCCCGGCTTCAAGCCCCGCATCCGGCTCTGTGCTGACAGCTCGGAGCCTGGAGCCTGTTTCAGATTCTGTGTCTCCCCCTCTCTCTGCGCCTTCCCTACTCAACTTGTGTCTCTCTCAAAAATAAGCAGTAACAAAAAAAAGTTTTTGAAGAGTTGGATGCTTAGCCGACTGAGCCACCCAGGCGCCCCCACATGCCCCTGAACCTGCTTTTAAAAAATTATAGAAGTAATGCCTACAGAGGTAAAAGAAGAATTGGAAAAAGGACAGAAGTACATGAAATGAAAAGTAAAATCTTCTCTCATTTCCTGCCTCAGCCCCATTCTTCACAGGGGAACAGGATCTCGTGTTTCCTTTTAGAAATGTGTGTGTATGGGGCGCCTGGGTGGCGCAGTCGGTTAAGCGTCCGACTTCAGCCAGGTCACCATCTCGCGGTCCGGGAGTTCGAGCCCTGCGTCGGGCTCTGGGCTGATGGCTCAGAGCCTGGAGCCTGTTTCCGATTCTGTGTCTCCCTCTCTCTCTGCCCCTCCCCCGTTCATGCTCTGTCTCTCTCTGTCCCAAAAATAAATTAACGATGAAAAAAAAAAATTAAAAAAAAAAAAAAGAAATGTGTGTGTAGGGGCGCCTGGGTGGCTCAGTCGGTTAAGCGTCCGACTTCAACTCAGGTCATGATCTGATCTCGCAGTCTGAGAGTTCGAGCCCCGCGTCGGGCTCTGGGCTGATGGCTCAGAGCCTGGAGCCTGCTTCAGATTCTGTCTCTCCCTCTCTCTCTGCCCCTCCTCCGTTCATGCTCTGTCTCTCTCTGTCTCAAAAATAAATAAACGTTAAAAAAAAAAAATTAAAAAAAAAGGAAATGTGTGTGTATAACACACACACATATGTGTGTATAGGTATGTGTGTATATAGGTGTGTGTATAACCTACATATCTCTTATTTTATGAAATATGCAATCATACTGTGTATGTATTCTGCACCAGTGTATTTTCACTTTATATCTAGGATGTTTTTCCACATCAAAACATAAAAGTCTGTTTCATTCTTGTAATGCTTACTTAGGTATCTATTTGCTGAATATTAAGGTCTGTTTAATCCCCTATTGATGAGCATTTAGCTTATTTTTAGGTGGGATTTTTGTCTGCTTCAGAATGCAGACAAATACGGGAAGAAAAACAACCACCTCAATGTTTTTAGTGCTCTTGGATTTCTCTGTTCAGCACCTAGTCTGGCGAATTGCTGTTTTCATTTTTCTCTTCTAACGTTGATCCTTTAAAACATACAAAATGTTTTGTCATTAGTTAGCGCTTCTAAATAAGGTTAAATTGCTTGGCCTGCTTGCTAAATGTTCTTGATGCAACATACTTCAGTAGTTAGGTAACAATAAACAGCCTCCAGAATAGCACACCAGTGGGGGTAAGGTTATCCAAAGTAGGAAGGCATAATCCTTAAGGGGGCCTCTGAAAAATAACTGGAGCAGTGAGGTGTAACGATGTGTTTAAAGAACGCCTTCAGCAGAGAGTTCAAGTTACCTTAATTTGTGAAAACATAAAAGGTTTTTTAAAGTTAAGTTTAAAGCCTTAATTGGCTTTACTTAATTGTAAGCTTTTTTTCAAAATGAAGAAACATTGCTCTTTGTGTATCCTTAACATCCCTTGACGGGCCTGCTGTCCTCTTTCTGGCTCCACAGGGAGGAAGGAGGCTGGAGGGAGGGGAGAGAGCATCCTGGGAAAAGGCATCCAGCTTGCCTCAGGCACCTGCTCATTTTTAATAAGTCTTTAAAAAGGACAGTTCTTTACCAAAGAAAACAAAGTGGAGCTTAGGGAGGCGTTCAGGAGATTGTTATCACAGATGTTCAGTATCTCAGGACTAAGAACATATTCTCAATAAAAATGTTTCTCTTCTAATAGTTTTCTCTTTGAATATTTCTCCCCTTCCTCTCCCTCTCTCTCTCTTTCTCTCTTTTGTGTGTGTGATTGGATCTTTCCCACAGGATCAGAGCCAGAAAAGAGGTGTTGTCTTCTATTGAAAAAAACTAGAAGTGAACTATACTTACTATAAAGGAAGAAAAACACGTCACGAGACTATACAAAAGAAAATTAAAATCCTCCTAATTACAACACCCAGATACAATTGTAATTAATCCTTTAGTGCCTTATGTGCTTTTTTCTTTCTCTTTTCTCTGTTGCATTTGTATGTCCAGCAAAACCTCGGTTTGCAAGCATAATTTGTTCCAGAAACATGCCTGCGATTCAAAGCACTCATATATCAAAGTGAATTTCAAGAACCATGGGTGCAATTGTGATCATGTGACGTTTGGCATCATCTACTACTCGTTTTGCAAGACCTCGCTCGTTTATCAAGTTAGAATTCATTAGAAATGTTTGCTCGTCTTGCGGAACACTCTCGGAACAAGTTACGTGCAGTCCAAGGTTCTATTGTATTTGCAAAATTGTTGCATTCTAAATGATTGTTTATATACCTTTTTTTCTCACTTACTTTGAGCATGCTCACATGCCACGAAGCGGTCTTAAGAATGATATATTTTTTAACATTTCCCTGTTATTTGGACACTTAGGTTGTTAACCATTCTCTGCCATAATAAATACCGATTACGACTGTCCTTGTACATGAATGTTTCGTAGCATCTCTGCCTATACTTGTGTCCTTCCAATAGCAAGTCCCTGTTGTGGAGTTTCTATAAATATGGTATTTCATGAGGGTGCTGTGTTTTTGTTTTTGTTTTTTAAGTTTTTTTTTAATCTTTATTTGTTTTTGAGACAGAGAGAGAGAGAGAGACAGAGCATGAGCGGGGGAAGGGCAGGCAGAGAGGGAGACACAGAATCCGAAGCAGGCTCCGGGCTCTGAGCTGTCAGCACAGAAACCCACGAACCACGAGATCACGACCTGAGCCGAAGTCAGCTGCTTAACCGACTGAGCCACCCAGGCGCCCTGAGGGTGCTGTGTTTTATAACCTACAGCTGTCATCTATAGCTAAAGTTCATTTTTATTTTTTAAAGTTTATTTTGAGAGAGAGACCGTGTGAGCAGAGGAGGGGCAGAGAGAAAGGGAGAGAGAATCCTGAGCAGGTTGTGAGCTGTCAGCATGGAGCCCAACGCCAGGCCTGAACTCTGGAACCGTGAGATCATGACCTGAGCCAAAATCAAGAGTCAGACGCTTAACCGACCGAGCCACCCAGGCGCCCCTATAGCTAAAGTTTAAAATCAGCCCAGAGGATGTGGTAAGGACCCTGGAGACACAAGACAACCTGTTGACAGTAGCAAACCTGTAATAATGGTGGGCCAGCCCTGACCCTGGAGTCAGGAGACTTGAATCTGACCCTTAGACATTAGGCCAGCCTTCTCACTTAAAGATGAGAAACTGAGTTCAGGAGAGGTTGAAGAATTTGCTCGTTAATAAACAACAGTTGCTGGGAGACCAGGATGAACACTCAGGTCTCCTCGAGCGCCAGTTAAACCCTTACACTTACGCGGTATTGACATTCAAGAAATAATTTTAGGTAGACACGATTTTTTAATTTCAAAGTATATTTGAAAAGCAACTAGCTTTTACTAGTTTACTTTACTAGTTTACTAGTTTACTAGTTTAAACTAGCAACTAGTTTACTTTTATGAACATTATAGTCTGTTCATTTAAAAAGCTGGGTCACTTTAGGGGTGCCTGGGTGGCTCAGTTGGTTAAGCGTTGAGCTCTTGACCTCAGTGCAGGTCATGATCTCACGGTTCGTGGGACTGAGCCCTGCAGCGGGCTCCGTGATGGCAGTGCAGAGCCTGTTTGGGACTCTCTCTTTCCTTCTCTCTCTGCCCCTCCCCTGCTTACAGTCTCATTCTCTCTCTCTCAAAATAAATGAATAAACTTAAAAAAATAAATAGAGGCACCTGGGTGGCTCAGTGGTTAAGCATCTGACTTCAGCTCAGGTCATGATCTCACGGTTTGTGAGTTTGAGCCCCACGTGGGGCTGTCTGCTATTAAATTTTTTTTATAATGTTTATTTTTGAGACTGAGAGAGACAGAGCATGAATGAGGGAGGGTCAGAGAGAGAGGGAGACACAGAATCTGAAGCAGGCTCCAGGCTCTGAGCTGTCAGCACAGAGCCCGACGCGGGGCTCGAACTCACAGACTGTGAGATCATGACCTGAGCGGAAGTCGGAAACTCAACTGACTGAGCCACCCAGGCACCCCCGGGCTGTATGCTATTAATGTAGAGCCCACTTCAGATCCTCTGTCCACCCCCCCCCACTCTCTGCCCCTCCCTTGCTTGTTTTCTCTCTCTCTCTCAAAAATAAACATTAAAACATTAAAATAAATTAATAAAAGAAAATAAAAAGGAAATCATTTCTGGGGCACCTGGGTGGCTCTTGATTTCATAGGTGTGAGATTGAGCCCCACATTGGGCTCCACACTGAGTGGGGACCTGCTTGAGATTCTCTCTCCAGCTCTCTCTGCCCCTCCCGCACTCTCTCTCTCTCACAATAAACTTAAATAATTTCTATTATTCTTATTTTTTTTTCTGATAGAAAATTTATAAAATACCCAATAGTGTAAATATGTACAAAAATCACTTACATCACACAGAGATGGCTACCATTTTTTGTTTAATATTTATTTTTGAGAGAGAATAAGCAGGGGAGGGGCAGAGAGAGGGACAGAGGATCTGAAGTGCTGCACCGACAGCAGAGAACCCGACTCGGGGCTCAAACTCACGAACCGTGAGGTCAGGACCTGAGCCCAAGTCGGACTTGGATGCTCAGCCAACTGAGCCACCCAGGCGCCAGTGAGGACTACTATTAACGAGTTGAGAGTGGCTTTCCATTTTTTTTTTCTGTCTATATATTTGCATTTATATATTTTTATATAATAGAGAATTTGAAATAGGTGTAGATTATTTTCCAATTCTGTTGACAATGCACATTATCATATGAGTGTGCTATCCAGAGGTCCTCTTTAGCTAGCGGTTTCCTAGGGGGTCTGGAATGGGATAAAACAAATACACCTGCTGATAGGTTTCGTCTCCCTCCTCTGCTGTAGAAATCGGCGTGTTAGCCAAGACTTTCATCGACCAAGGGAAGCTCATCCCAGATGATGTCATGACTCGGCTGGCTCTACACGAGCTGAAAAACCTCACTCAGTGCAGCTGGCTGTTGGACGGTAAGTGGTGTTGGGAGCACTTCAGCTGTCCAGAGTGAGGAGCGTGGGCAGAGAAGGAGCATTTCGTGGCTATGGACACACGTCTGGTGGGCAGCGGGCCTGAATGCCGCCATCCAGCACCCTGAAGACTTAGGCCACTCATCTTCTCTGGACCTGCTTGTTCATCTGAAGGGAACGACAGAAGTGGACTACACGATTTCTGTGCTCCCTTTAGATGTGACTCGTTCCTTCCCCCTCCTTCGAGAATATTTTATGGTGAGGGAGGGTCACGACAAAAGGGAGAAGGAACGGTGGAGAGTAATTTACAATCCAGCTGTGAATTTCCCCAGCAAGAGGTGTGGTGGAATCCTTGAGGGTAGGTTGATACTCAGGTCTGGGGGGAGGCGGGGGGGAGAGAGAGAGAGACAGGTATTTATTTTGAGGAATTGCCTCACACGATGATGGAGGCTGAAGAGTCCTAAGATCTTCAGGGTGAGCGTGCAGAGACCCAAGAGAGCCGATGGGCGATCTGGCTCCAGTCCGAAGGCCAGCAGGCTTGACAGCCAGGAGGAGCTGGCCTCAGCTTGAGTCGAAGGCGGGAAAAAACCGAGGTCTCAGTCTCAACCCCAGGGCAGGCAAGCAGGCAGGAAGAACTCCCCCTTATTTGGAGGGGAGAGTCAGCTCTTTTGGTTTGTTCAGGCCTTGGGTGGCTTAGGCGAGGCCCACCCACATCAGGGGAACAGTCTGCTTCACTTAGTCCGCCGACTTAAATGTTACTCTTGTCCCAAAACAGCTTCTCAGACACACCCAGGGTAACACTTGACCACGTGTACGGATACCCCGTGGTCCAGGCGAGTTGACTCACAGAATTAACCGTCATCCCAATTGCCCTACAGCTGTGATCAGCCTGCCTGGTATTCTTGCTTTGTTTTCGGACTGTTCAACATTAATGAATCCTCTTCCTTCTCTCCCCTCCTCCCCCACTCCCTTCCTCCCCTTATTCTTTTGTCATTGTTGTTGTTGAATTTGTAAAGGTTTTCCAAGGACACTTCCACAGGCAGAAGCCCTGGACAGAGCTTATCAGATAGACACGGTGATCAATCTGAACGTGCCCTTTGAGGTCATTAAGCAGCGTCTCACTGCTCGCTGGATTCATCCCGCCAGCGGCCGAGTCTACAACATTGAGTTCAACCCTCCCAAAACCGTGGTGAGTGGCTGTGGTGGCACTGGCCCGGCCTCTCACGGAGCAGACGGTCTCTTGATTCCTCTTGCCCTCACAGACGGAAGTTCTGTGACGCCTGACCAAAGCTCCAGGGGGACGCTCTGGGGTCACTTGGCGCAGTGGACGAGTCCAGTCCACTCAGCTTGTTGGGAAAGGAGTCCCCAGGAGCGACAGGGGGCTTGGTGCTCGTTCAGAAGTATTTGCGGATTTCCTACTGCGTGCCAGGCGGTGTGTTAGGAGTTGGGGTGATAAGGATTAGTGACCACTTGAGAGGGTTTGCAGTTGAGATTCCCAGTCTATAGCTGATTCATTCTGTGTACGTACGAAATTATTTAGAGGCTGGAGATGATCCTGGGGTCTCGTGGCCCTGTGCTGCAAAACGATCTATGTTTGGATTTGCTTCTGTTTACTGAAAAGCACGCTTTTGTGCTTGGTACTAGCATACAGATGTTTAAAAATCACTTAGCTGCTTATAAAACTATGCTTCAAAACGGAGATGTTTGGTACCAGCCTCTCCTAACTCTTCCATAGGGCATTGATGACCTGACTGGAGAGCCTCTCATTCAGCGTGAGGACGATAAGCCAGAGACAGTTGTCAAGAGACTGAAGGCGTACGAAGCCCAAACAGAGCCGGTCCTGGAATATTACCAGTGAGTTTGTCGCTCTTCAGAGCTTCTCTTGCGTGATGAAACACCAAGTCGGTTTTGAGTTAACCCATGCTTTCCAGCTGGAATGCTAACATACCAGAAGATCCGATTCAAACTGGTTTGAACGGTAAGGGGGAAATGTAGCATGTGTAACAGAGAAGTCCCGGGCTTCGGTCACCACGAGGTCTGGACAGAATGTTGGTGTTCTCCCAGCTTTCTGTGGGCTTTGTCCTTAGACTCCCCGCGTGCTCAGACACAGTAGCCAGGAAACAGGCAGGGCGTCCTCTTTCATGGAGGGCTGAGGGGTCAGCTTTCCCCCCAGTGGACAAAAGCCCCACATGTCGTGAAGACTGCACCAATTTGAGCAGCCACTGTGGTCAGGGAGCACCTTGCACCGACTGTTTTAGGCTTAGGTGACCGCTCATTCTGGAGCTGGCCCCTGCTCGGGAGGGAGGAGACTGGCCGGTCCCCACCTGGAGCTCGGAGTGGACGTCGCCCGAACTCTGCTGGCAGGTAAAGGGCAGGCTGCCGTGAGCGCTGGGGCTGCGAGTCCAGGAATGCCCGCCACCTGTGCCACTGGAGGGCGCCTGGAAGCTTCAGGCGGCTCCCTATCCTCCCCTCGTTTGGCTCACAGTCTTCGAAAGCTTATATTCTCACACAGTTCTGTCCGCTCTTCAGGAAGTTCCTATCCCACAACACCTACGGGAACTCTCCTGGATAAATCTGTGACCCAGTCTCCTTTTGTCCGGCTTTCCCTCTGCTTATGGAGGAGGGATCCCTCCCATCCCCTTTCCCTTCACACACGCACTACCTGACCAGTGCTTCGGAGTCAAGACAGCACAGTGTTGTGGTTGGAGCAGACTGTGGAGCCAGACTCCCCAAGTTCACATCCCCGCTCGTTGTTTATTCACCTGGTCTTCACCTCTTGCTTAAATGGGGGTAAGAATAGAGGGTCGAAAGGGTGAGTTAGTGTGTGTAACTCCTAGGATTGTGTCTGGCCCATAGTAAACCCTGTGTAATCAGTGGTGTTGTTGTAATGGGGCAGGTACGCAGCGAAATCGGAAGCAGCAGTCTCCAGACTATTCTAGTAGTACTTTCTGGAGGGCGAAATTACAAGGGCACTTTCTGGGGTCGCTGTTACCTGTAACTCCGTGGTTCCTAGAATGAGCTTGTCTCTACTGGTTACCAGCTGTGCGTGTGTGGCCCCGGGCAAGGCATTCAACCTTTGTGGCACACATTCTGTGTGTGTGTCAAGTCAGAGCAATAGTAGATAGTACCTACCGTACAGGGTTATTAAGGGAACGGAGAGAATCCACATGAAGACTTCCCGCGGCCCTGGCACTAATAAATCACTCAGTGGTAGCTGCTATTATTATTCCCTCTGTTGACACCGTGCCAAACGTTGGTCCACACGGATCAAGGCCGGGCCCCCAGGAAGCCGTATCTGCCATATGTGGAGGAGGCTGAGAGCTGGGTAGATCGTGGTTACCGTACAACGTGCTGTGTGCTGCTATCAGTCAGGAACCTAATTCACACTAACTTTAAGCAAAAGGGGAATGTATTGTAACCACAAGGTCCAACGATAGTTCCTGTGTCCAGTGTTCAGACAGTGTCCTCAGGCCCCGGTCACACTCGGCTCTACTTTTCCATGTTGGCGGCTTCGATCTCAGGCGGGC
Source organism: Prionailurus bengalensis (assembly GCF_016509475.1). NCBI lineage: Eukaryota > Metazoa > Chordata > Mammalia > Carnivora > Felidae > Prionailurus > Prionailurus bengalensis. The sequence goes on from NC_057359.1 coordinate 6,806,095, forward strand.
TGTCCCTCCGTGAGCCTCTCAACACTTCCCAGCTTATCTCCTACCAGTTGAGCTACTGAGCAGAAAAGAGAGTGTCTTTGGCAGCAAAAGCCCTCTGGTCGGCACTGATTGGCCCTGGTCACGTCCATTCTTGAAGCTGGGAAGTGGGGAGAGTCCCACCCAAATCCCATGGATCTGGTTTGGTGAAGGTGGTGTTTCCCAAAAGGGGTTTTGTTATTCACTCAAAAGTAAGCAGAAGGGAGAAGGCATTGTTGCTGAGCAGATAAGAACCCTGCGAGCCTATTCGTGGAGGTAACCACCCATTACTTCTCTCCCGATGTGGGAAGAGGGGTCGGGAGAGCTGCAGAGAGGAAACATAAGGATCCAGGTCCCTGTCTTAGGAGATAAACCTGGTCTTCCCAGGCTTCCGGCTTTTGCTACCTCTTGCCATTAATTGAAGCTTTTCCTTCTAAACGCCTGCATGCAGAACTAGGGCTGGACTTAACAAAAACTAAGAGTGGTATATGGAATATCAATATGCGTTGATATTTTTATTTATTTTTAATTTTTTTTAATGTTTATTTATTTTTTGAGAGAGAAAAAGAGAGCATGAGCAGGGGAGAGGCAGAGACAGAGGGAGGCACAGAATCTGAAGTAGGCTCCAGGCTCCAAGCTGTCAGCACAGAAACCCACGAACCACGAGATCACGACCTGAGCCAAAGTCGGATGCTTCACCGACTGAGCCACCCAGGTGCCCCTGCACTGGTATTTTAAATACTGACAGTTGTATTTGTTTTTAAAACTCTTTCAGCAGTGGGACATTTACAGAGTAATTAGGTCTGTGTTAACAAACAGCTTTATGTTCTTACTCTTTAAAGGACCTACAGTTGAAGCAGGTTTTATTACATAGAAATTAAAAGGGCACATGGTCATCCAAGGTACAGCTTTAGGATTGTATACAATTGTATACAATAGGTGCCTGCACTTGTGCCCTCAGTAATTAACTCACTTGTAACACTGGCTTGATTCAGGAGGCCACAGCAGTTAAGAAGCTTGTTCTCTTGAAAGCTTGACAAGATGCCTGTGAATTTAGGAGGGCTTCTAATATGCAGAGACTACACTATTTGCATAGTGTCTTTCCTTAGCAGATGTTTCTTAACCAAGAAAACAGTGGGAATTACTCAAAGTTAGTCTTAACTCTCGCCAATTGTATGAGGTATCGAGAGAGGAATGCTTTAGTCCCCAGGGAAGCCTCTGAAAACCAGGTGAAAGGTTGCAGAGGTACGATGATCCTGTTTTCAGGAAGAAAGCAGGGTTCAGCCTTGAAGACCCTGTGTGCGTGTGGGTTGCAGGAGGAGGGTAAGCAAAGAGAGGAATGCCAGCATGTCTGGAGGGAGTCTGTCTTTTGAGGAGCAACCCTGGGATTCTGATCTCACCCCCAGGAGTAAACAGACACTGGCTGCTGGTCTGATGGCAAGCCAGACAAATCTGCCTGGGGAAAAATGGAGAAACACAATAGGAAGCTCAATAAAAACTTTGTATTCCCTTTTCCTCTAAAATGTGAAAGGATAGCATAGAGGAAGAAATAAAACTAGGCAAAAAGAAGGAAGCACAAGCATTAGACAGCAGTTTTGCAAGTGGGGAAGTAGACAGAGGCAAGGAAAGGTATCTGACAGGCCCCGTGTTGGGGAGCTACTCCCGTGTGTGATCTGGGCTGTTACTTTCTAAACACACAGTTGTATCAGTAACAAAAGGAATCTGAGCTCCAGAAAGGATTAAGTGAGCCAGTATATTTAAAACACTGAGCACATACTCAATAAATAAGTGCTACTATTTTTCAAGTGACTGTTTCCATAAGCCAGAGGGCACAGCTGAAACTAAAATCTAGGTTTACCAACGCTAAGCCAATGCCTCTTTCTCTGGATCACAGATTACTTACTGAGACCCCTAAATCCACTTTTTTTTTTTTTTTTTTTTTAAGTAAACTCTACCCCTCAAGGGCTTGAACTCACCACCCTGAGATCAAGAGTTGGATGTTCTACCGACTGAGCCAGGCAGGCGCCCTCACATCACCATCTTTGAAGAATCACTTTGAGGGGCACCTGGGTGGCTTAGTCATTAAGCATTTGACTCTTGGTTCCTGCTCAGGTCATGATCTCATGGTTCGTGGGTTTGAGCTCCGTGTCAGACCCTGCTCTCTCTTTCAAAATAAATCAACATTTAAAAAAAGAAAACAACAACAATCACTTTGAAAAAGCTCATTAGGAAGAGTCAGACCTGTGTTTTTCTGTTTGTCATCTTTAGGAAAAAGGGGGTGTTGGAAACATTCTCCGGAACAGAAACCAACAAGATCTGGCCCTATGTCTATGCTTTCCTACAAACAAGGGTTCCACAAGCAAACCAGAAAGCATCAGTTACTCCATGAGGAAAAGTGCATAAAACCAGTAAGATGAGCAGGGGCTCCTCGTCCGCAGCCTGCCATGTATGAGTTTTTTTTGAAAATTGTATTAGTTTCAGTTGTACTGATTTTATTCTGGAAATTAAGGATATGTCCAATGACGAAGATTCATATTTCCGTCCAATGTGTTTTATCCACTTATCTTCTATGGGCATGCAATTAAAAAATATCAGATATGTCTTAACTTCTGAAAATTTGTCTAAAGGATAATTAAAAGAGCAATAGGAAATAACGTAAGTTTTGTTCAGAAGAGCAAGTGATACAAATTTTATTTTTCTGGAAAAGCTAATAAAAAAAATTCCACGTCACTCTGGAAAGTATCTCATCAGAGAAATTTGCATAGACTGTTGCCCAAAAAACGGCATCACTAGCATTATGGTACATGGTTTTGTGAGACACTAGGTCTATCAAATTCCAGAAAACAACTGGAAACGCGCATTAGTTTCAGGATGCAAATTCACTGCTGCCTTTACACTAAGAAACTTACAAGCATAGCCATTTTTGCTGTATTTATTTTGTCGTTAAACATACCTTCAGTTTACTCAGAATTTTCAGTCTGCTATACAATTGTATTAAACTAGCATATAGGAAAATACTACTTTCCTATGACATGTTGTCTTTTGAGAATACGTGTCCTGAGGAAAATGTTAGAAAGTGACCCTAGAAGTTCTTGCAGAAGCACCGAAGTTGAATTGTCCACAGAAAATGTCATTACAGTCTTATGTTTCTGGGTGTTACTCAGGTTAAGAAATACGTGCTACTTGCCAGAAATATGACCTACTTGCCAGTTTCTGATCAGTGTGTAACCTCTGGGTGAAGAGTGACCAGTTAAAGTACAAAAAGAAAAGCAAAGCCACGGCCCGAAGTGAAGTAAGCATACTTGGTCATCAGGAAGTAGGAACAGGTGTGCCTGGGGAGCGTTCCCTTGACAGAGGGAACAATCCTAATTAGTAATCAGGTGTAGCAATTAAGAAGGATTTACCTGAAAGGCTGAAAAGGACCGGGAAGGTAACTGAGTTTGCTGAAGTTCTTTGTTCATCAGAGAAGCGGACACCTCGCTTTCCCTGCTGCCCCCGTCGTCTGGCAGGAGAACTGTGTTTGCATGCTGGGCAGCCATCTAAGAGTGACGGCAATTTGGTTTCTTAGCGGGGCAGCAAGGATGCACGCTTCTGTCCCGTGGCCTGCTGGGAAGAGCGGGGCGATGAGGCAGAGGGGAAACCCAACCACATCTTCAAGGGCATATTTACTCTTCTTTTACCTGGTGCTGAGTCAAACGAAACGAGTCCTCGTACAAGCGGTTAACTGCCTGTGAACATTTGGCCCATTTTATTCCAGGCGCTTAAAATACACATGCCAGCAAGTTGTTCTTTATTCTGTAGGGAGAAACTCTTCTCTTTCGATTTTTAAAAATTCAACGTTAATCTTTCAGAATGGACCAAGGCTTTTAAAAATAGTAAGCATTTCTTTACAAAAGTTTCTACGATGCTTTATTTGAATGTTAATATTATGTGCTTTCTAAAACGGTTGTGAACTACTAAGCTTAGGAATTATCACTGGGTTAGCAGGTACATGAGTATTAATGTTCTACAGTAAAAGTGACTTTTAGAACTGTGGGTATTACTTTGTGTCCAGCATTCCACAGGGCTGACTCCATCCCACCCTTCTGTTCTGCTGCCCTGATGTCTCCCGTGCTTCCGAATTAGTGACTACTTTCTAATAATTGTCTTAAAATTAAAACTGTGTCTTAAACCAGTACAGAGGCTGGTTTCATTTTAAGCTAGATCTCCTGCTGTAGTATTGCAGGCATACTGGACACACTTGGATTTGGAACTCAAAAAGGGGCAGAAGTACATGGCGATTCAAAGTAAGACCTCTTCCTGTTACCACTCCCTCCCCGCCTCAGAACACGTAACTGGAAGTTTTGCACGTACGTCCATTACTTTGGGAAATGCGCGCACTATTACTTTTTTGCTTTATTAAAGCAAATAAAGAGAAGTTGTTTTACGCCGAGTTGATGTCATAGACAGTTCTGATGAAGACTGTCATTGTTGAAAAGCTCAGTGACCGTCGTCGTGATTTAAGTGCCACATGGAAGTTATGTCCAGAGCTGAATGCCAGGGCGAGGAGAAGCTGCCGTGCCTTAGTTAAAAGGCTGGTAAGGACAGTAAGTACCTCAGCCCACGACCCTGTGTTCTGGGGTACCCGTCGTTCTGGTACACCTTTCGTAAGCAGAATGTGCTGCGGGAAATGCAAATTGGCAACACCATCTGCAAATATTCTCCATTTCTCTTTTGAAATGGGTTAAATACTGGCTCAAACTTTTAAACCCCAGTCCAGAGCTATTTTCCAGCCAGGTATTTACAATGGCATTCCAGCAAAATATCTGAGACATTCAATAGTCTGTGACAAAACTTATGTTAACAACAAATCATGGTGATTACAGACCTGAAATTGCTGTTAGTACCCGCAACCAACATCAAGAATAAATTTGTATTTAAAACATGTTTGTAAGTTGTGTCTTCTTGTTGACAAAATAAATAGCTTTCGTAACTTTGCAATTCAAGATTTTGATTTTGGAAGTTACTAGTTTAAAATGTTTAAAGCACGGTAGAAGCCAATATGCTCAGTAGAGTGCATACCTGACTCCTTGTTTTTGTTTTTTTGTAAACTAACGATCACGTTTTCCCATATATGTAGCACTGGGTAAAGTTAAATTGTCGTGCCAAATTGTATTTTGGAAGGATTTTACCCGAGGAAATCAATTTGATGATGTTTCATATTTTACCAAAGACTCTTAAGTGTTTGAATAGTAAACAGCAGGAAGAACCATGCTGTTTTAAGAAACCAAGTGAACGATCCAATAATTTTATCATTTTCATACTCAGAAAAAAGTTCAAATCTAATTCTTCAAGGCGTATGAGAATGGTTTTGACTTCACTATTACATGCTAAGCAATTCATAATCAACATTTTATTCATGTTTGTAACCGCCCCCCCAACCCCCCGCCACCCTGCCATCAGCTTAAGCAAGCAAGCAAATACCTCTTCGAGGAGTCTGCTTTTCGGAGACCTGTGACATGGTAACAAATGTCCACTATGGAAATCAACGCAAAGGATTTTCAGGGTTTTAAAATGCGTATCACATAGATGCAAAACCAAAATGAACAGCCTTAAGCTTAAATTTGACAAGTGCATCTCTGTCTGGAATCAATTTAAGAATTGAAATACGTGACTGATTTTTGAGAATAGTAAACGGACATCTTTATTTTTCTCAAAAAATACCCCAAGGTTAACTTCAGGATCACTTTGTCTCAATCTACAGTTTTTCATCCTGTAAAAAAAATCCACTTATTAAACCAGATTCATGTTCTTTGTTCAGCCCGTTACTCATTTTTTTTTTAAGTCTATTTATTTTGAAAGAGAGAAAAAGAATCCCTACAGGCTCTGCACCATCAGCGCAGACTGATGTGGGGCTTGAACCCAGGAAAAGTGAGATCATACCTGAGCAGAAATCAAGAGTCGGATGCTTAACCTACTGAGCCACCCAGGTACCCCATGTGAATTCACTTTTAATGTTTATTTATTTTTGGGAGACAGAGCGTGAGCAGGAAAGGGGCAGAGAGAGAGGGAGACAGAGTCCAAAGCAGGCTCCAGGCTCTGAGCTGTCAGCACAGAGCCCGATGCGGGGCTTGAACTCACAAACTGTAAGATCCTGACCTGAGCCGAAGTCAGATGCTTAACCGACAGAGCCACCCAGGCGCCACATCATGTGAATTCACTTTTAAAGGGGGAACAGGACTGTTAAAGAACACTCAGTTTTCCTAAAGGTAAGTTATAGGACACTGTGAGCTTATTACACAAAATTTGAAAGAGCCCACTAATGGTATAACTGGATGAGAATGTTACCCATCTCTACCTCGTAGAGAATAATTTTAAATTCGTATTCTCTCCACTACCATAGATAAAATGACACGGAGTTAGCAGGCAATAAATGGAGTGGTAGCAACCCAATTAAAAAAAATCTTTTGTTAGAAGCTTACTTTTACCAAATGAAACAAAAGTCTTTGATGGATCCTTTCAGTCATCTGTTGGGACATTTCATCTGTCTGGACAGCCCACCAAAGTTCATTTTGAAATGTGAATTATCCCCTTGCTTAGTACACTCCTTATTTCTTAAGAAACAGAGAAGAGGACGTTTTTCTTAAAAGTAGTTTGTGGTACTAAAGCAAAATAAAGAAAAAGTGTCAATTTACTGTGCTCAGTACTAACGTACTACTAAATATGTGAAAGTTAAAGTCTTTAAGTGCAAATTATGGCACTCCTCAGTGGTTCCCAGAATAAACCCAGTCACACTTACATACAAAACCCAGAACACTTCCCTTGGACTGTAAAAAAAAAAAAAAAAAAAAAAAAAAAATTATATATACACACACACACACACACACATATATACACACCTGCAAGTTACACCTTAAATAGTTCTTCCAGAATTCCTGTTTCAGAGAACAAAACCGAACAACCCTTCAGGATTAGCTTATTCAGTGTGCTGATCACTTCTCTCCTACCGGTAGTCAGTCCTTAATACCTTTAACTTAAAAGCGGCAAATGAAATCCAAAACAATCTGGGTGCTTCCAGGCAAATCCTGGGGAAAAGTGGAGTTGAGGAATGGAAAGTAACGGCTCAAGAAACATGTCAGTGAAATCAGGGATTTCACTCCTGTGTCTATTCTCTATTTGACAGGAAGGGAAAACAAGAGCTTGCTCCAGAACAGAAAAAAAGAAAAAACTTCTATAACTAGGTCATTAGTTTAAAAAAAAAAAAAAAATTACAGGCTGATGAATATTACCATATAAATTAGTCAAACATTTTATTATAGCGTATATATTTATATCAAAAGCACAAAGTTTTATTCTGAAAACCAGGAAGATTGTGATGTTCCAGAAGTGTGAGTCAGTAATTCCAGTCCATTTCTACTGGTGCCACGTGCCTTATCACCTCAGCCAAACCAAGGTGCAAACGAGGCTATGGTCACAGGTCTGATCACCGTACGGGTCCCTTAGCATTAGCGGTTTCTCAAACTGAGACACGGACTCCCAATCCCAGTCAGCCGTCTTCCAGATGTGTGCTGCTGCTCTCAGTGGGACTCAGCCACAGACCACACTCAATACACACCGAAGCCCACATTCCCCTAAGTCCGAAGATTCATCCTCAATAACAAGGACAGCACAAGGTGCACTGTCATCTACTTCCAAATAAAACGAGTCATCACACGCCCTGGCACATCTGAAGTGAATTATATAGGAAGTGGTAAAGCTCAGAAGCATTCTATGGTAACTGACCTAAGGACAGCGAGGACAAATGTGGTAAAAGCCATCATTACCAACAAGGATCACCAAATTCTTAGAAGTAAGTACTTGGGCAGCTCGAGGCAGTGAGGTCTTCAAGAGTTCTCCTGCCTTTTAAAAAAGTCCTTGGGCTACATAAAGAATGAAACAAACAACCATGATTTTAAAAATCAGAATATTCTTCCTGTTTGTTCTTATAGGCCATTAGTATTCTTTTAAAACTTGCTCCCTGAGAGATCCCAAACTATGTCAAGAAATTAAGAGTGAGCTTGAAGTTATCTTATTAAAAAAAAAAAATCTAGGTTAGCTTTATCACTTTTTATATTACTATAACCCTTAATATTAAAAAGTCAACAGGATAAAATTAACTTCTAAGTAATACAGTCTTGAGAATACATAGGGGGTAAAGTCAGTATCTATATAAAAATGGTATTATACTCAAAGATTTAACTGATGGTGTCGAAAATACAAATGTAATATTATTTTAAAGGGAAAGACTTTGTTTTAATGTTTACCACCCAGCTTATTTAGTAAAGTAGATTATCCACTACTGATTTATTGCTTTTAATATGATGAAACACCAGATTTGACAGCTAAATTAGCAGGATACAAGTACATTTTATCTTTAATTATTTTTGTAGCGTAGGACATGTACATACCCATATAAAAAGAGACTGTAGCAGATGCCTCCTAGAATCAACCGGTTCTTGTAAACATTGCATTTGTGCAGATTTTCCTACTTTGATTCCAAAATTGAGTACAATAAGATTAAAGGCAAATTTAGTAGCCAAAGAAAACCAAAAAAACCCAAAGTCCAGTTTGACGTCCCACAACATATGGTATCACTCTCCTCTCTTCAGAAAAAAAACAAAAAACCTAGCAGCACATAAAAAAAATTTTACAAAACGTTTCAGTACTCTTTTTTCCCCTCCCATCAAAACCAAACAAAAATAAAGTGCAGCACCCATAAAAGTGTCAAGAAAATAGCCAAGTTCTTCCTTTCTTGTAACAAAATAGCACTTGGCCTCAGCAGTCTTAACCAAATCATACAGTGTCCATCATTTTGGATTCATCATCTTCTTTATGTACCACTGAGTTTAAACTGCAAAGAGCTGTATTGACAGAATACTGAAGATAATCTGGATTCTGGAAAACATAAATAGAGGGAAGAAACAATGGATGATAACCAGTTTTATGCCAGCATATACAACTACATGTTCAGTTTCGCACTATTTCTCTGCGATGTATGTGGGAAAGAAAATGGACTCAGAGGTCAAACTTGGGTTGAAACCCAAGACGATGAAAAAAATAGACAGGACCATCCAAAGAGGATGTGGCAAAGACAGATGATATACGTAACAAACAGAAATGTAATAAACACTAACTTTTTTTCCCTTTTAACAAAACGGTGCAAGTTAAATTATTTAGTCATAGAAGGGTACATCTTTCACGTAACTATGTGTACAAAGCTATTGATAATTTAAAAAAGATATGACTTTAAGTCAGCAATGTGTTTTTTTTTTTATAAATTTTTTTTTTCAATGTTTTTTATTTATTTTTGGGACAGAGAGAGACAAAGCATGAACGGGGGAGGGGCAGAGAGAGAGGGAGACACAGAATCGGAAACAGGCTCCAGGCTCCGAGCCATCAGCCCAGAGCCTGACGCGGGGCTCGAACTCACGGACCGCGAGATCGTGACCCGGCTGAAGTCGGACGCTTAACCGACTGCGCCACTCAGGCGCCCCAGGTCAGCAATGTGTTTTAAAGATTACTATCTAATTACCACAGTAAATATTAAAAATGCAAAACACTTGAATAAGGAAAAAAATACAATTACCGAGTAAAAATTAGTTACCTTCAGAGTGTATTTTGGTTTTTCAAAGATTAAAAACAAACTCAAATGAGAAATTATTAATCTTTTGAGAGGCACTTAGATCCATGTATTAAAAATTGAGAATAAAAGGACATTTTAATTTCAATGTTTGTAGTTCCTAAATATTCTATCTGTTCGTTTCTAAAGCTAAGAAGAAAACCTTATTTAATAAATGCAAAAACAAAACCATTATTTGTTAAAGCACCATGACTAGGGACATAAGCCCTTAAAGATCCAGGACTTTAGGAAATTCTTCCCTAACAATTCAATTTTGTCTATTCAGTTGTTCTGAATATCTGCCAGCTACTCAGTGTTTTAGTACTGTTACACCCAGTTTCATCTGTTTATTTAATGAACACCAATGAGGAAAACAGCCCAAAGAGAAGATAGATGCCGTAAACTTTCCCATCTCATAAGGAGGGGGGGGTTTCAGAAGATCCTCTTAGTAAAGTAAATATGTGTAATTCCATTATTTGTAAAAGTCAAAAAGCTAGCCAGAAGTTGGATTATTCCCAATCAAGTCTTGATGAAGGCAATGGCACGAACAACTGAGTGAGGTCTGGAACACTTACGTGCTGTTAGACCTCAGTTCGAGTCCTGCCATCACCACCTAATGCAATGTAATCCTGGAAGAGAAAACTTAGCACACCGTAGTAGATTAAAAAGCTGGTCTACAGGAAAAACCTAGGGTAACTGTCACAACACCTCTAAGAGGCCTTGATTAGTTCTCTCAAAACTAAGGATGAGGGGATTTGGCTTATTTGACAAGATTGTTGTCAACTGAAAAAAAAAAAAATGAAAAGCTAAAGTGTTACCCAAATTTAAGTTTTAAAAAAAATTATTAAACCCTCATTACATTATCCCATTCTCCAAAGAAACAGAGCTAAGACCTTTACTGACAACACAAGCCCAATTCCAAAGGCCCTCAGAACGGAGCTTACAATTACTCTACCAAGACTGGACAGGAGAGGACCTCCAGAACTCAATATCCATCTCCCCAGGAACTGTAAAATCTACGGAGAGACTTAAAAACAAAAAGCAATGAAAACACCTAACCTAATCCAAACTTAAACTGAACTGATTACCGCATATTCTCATCTAGTAGCATTCCCAACACATTTCTCGTCCCAGTGACCGGTTCCTCCCAAGGGGACATGACTGCGTATTTCGTCCTGTTCCTAGCGTGCGATTCAACAACCGTCTGTAGTGCAGGTGAGTGAGCAGTGCAGGGGACAGAGATCCGGGACCGGAGTGATTGGCTGCATCAACTGCTGGACTGACTTGAGGCCAACTGCCTAACCTCCGTGAGCTTCGGTTCACTCATCCATAAAAATGAATGAGAAGATTAAATGAAACAACATATGAAGGTTGCAATCTACAGACTGATGATAATAAAAATGGGATGTTATCATTATGGTAAGCTTTTCTTCCAAAAGCTTCCCCTCAACCAGTCAAAGGTCCTTCGGTGCATCCAGCTGAAATTTTACACAGCCCTTCCCTCCCTCAGGAGGATTGGCGCAGAATGCTCAACTTTTCCAACCACGAGGAACAGTCTGTTAGCCCGGAGGAATTAAGTCTGAACAACCCCGATAATATCAGCAATTTCAAAGTGTCAAAATTGTACAATCTCAGCCCCGCACCTCGCAAATGCGACAGCAAGGAACGCCTAGCAGCAGACCTCAGCTGCTACCGGTATGTGCAATAAGAACTTAGTTCTCTCAGACCGGAAGCAGCTCTTTGGTAATATAGACCAGTTCTCTTTGAACGTAGATCTTTTCCCTCTTACGTTCAGAATCAATGACGTCCCTCCAAGTCTCTTTTTCCCTTTGTATTCATTATGGGGTATCTTCATTTTAGGAGATTTATATATTGTACATATTAGATGTGACGGTGTCTTACAGTCATAAAAGTCCCTCGGAAAGACTAGTTAGATGTGGGCTATTTCTCAAAGAAGAGGAAATCATTACCATATTTAAAGACATTAAGAGATACTCTGCAGGACAAATCAAGGGGAGATATTGCTTATCTATCTAAGAGGTAACATTACTAATTATGTAAAAATCAAGATCTTCATTATTTCTATCCTTGAGAATTAATATTTCTGGCTGAGTTGAATATTATCAACTCTTGTCCTTAAATTGTCACTTTGGCCTACAATTTATGTAACAGAAATGGTGAAATTATAGTCATAGGTACAGGTACTGAAAATCTCAATTCCTACTGCTTTATGAGATTTAAAACTACAGGGCTCTCCTCACATTGTCTTCTGAATGAGAATTCCCTTTTCACTATGTAGTCAACAGACTAACCTGACTAAAGTTGGTCTTAGAATCTTGGGGTCTGGAAATGAGAGATGACTGAGCTCAATTACAATGCCACTACAATTAGCACAGGCAGCAATTTTGTTGTGGTAACTTAAAATTGCAATCCACAGTATCAGACCAGTGGCCTAACCTCTCCTTCTGACATAAGCGACACAGCTTTATCTTGATCTTGTTGCAGAGGCTCAGACAGTTGATGCATATTACTAGAAAGAGCAGCTTAGCATAAGGTGCACTGACATACTAAGCATGCTGCCTCTGCTAAGCAACACCAACATTTAATAAGACAATACTAAATAAACTCATGGAACAAATCACCTTGGTTGCCACTGAGATGTATGCTCTGAAGCCAACTCATCCTAAGAAATTCTTCACAGTATAGTTCTACTGAGAATGAGGGGCTACTCAGGAGCCACGCTGAGAAGTTCAGGATCGAGATGATCAATAGGTAACACCTGCCCTTAAGGATGCTTAGGTACAAGGGGCCTGGGTGGCTCAGTCGGTTAAAGCGTCTGACACTCGATTTTGGCTCGAGTCATGATCTCGAAGGTTATGAGATCGAGCCCTAGTGTTGGGCTCTGTGCTGACGGCACGGAGCCTCCTTGGGATGTTCTCTCTCTCTCTTCCCCCCTCCCCTGCTCACGCACACATGCTCTCTCAAAATCAATAAACGTTAGAAAAAAAATGCTTAGGTACAACTCTTCTATATTTGAAGGAGTGGAATTTGGTGTCTAAATCCCCAAGGGAGGGAAGACATTTATTGAGTGACCAAACATGGCATGAGATGAAAGAGTTATCTTTTGAGGCGAAAATATTTAAAATGACCTCACATACATTACATGTAAGAAGAATAGTCCAAAAGAACAAAAATTGTGTGAACTAATAAGTTTATAAAGTATTTGCTTTTCCAACTTACTTGTGATAAGGATTCTAACGAACCTATAGATCCAACACCAGAATGGGGAACATGATTTTGAACTGTCATAGGTTGAAAACTTGGTGATTGAGAATAAAGTCTGACTCTTGACTTGAAAGCTTCAAGTTCATTTTTGAATGCTTCAAAATAACCTCCTTCCTCTGCCTAGAAAACACAAAAGAACCAAAGACTGTTTTTTAAGACTTCCAGACCACACAGTAAATTCTAACAAACATATATCAGATCTGAAGTGAAGGAAGTAAAGATAAGGTGAATAGTTTAAATGTATGTAGAAAACACCAGGATCCTTGTCAGATTTGTAAAAACTACCAGTTTCATAGGAATACGAAGAATTGGCTTCGTCCATTTTCTCTGCTCCAGCAAAATAAACAACGTGCACACACGCACGCACACACACACACAAATATAACAAAAGAAAGCAGGTATTCTCCGTATTTCTAGATTCTTGACAGGATCCAAAGTAAGTCTCATTTAACCTGTCATATGCATTCTATCCCTTCCAATTGCCAAGCAACAACCAAGGGCTATTCTTAAAACCTTCTAATTCTCCATCGATTACCTGTTTATAATAATTCTCCAACTCTATACTCCCTATTTGTAAAACCATGAAAACTAAATAAAATTCAATATTCACCTCCATTACGGAAGCATCTTCGTGTTTTAGTGAAGCAAATACCTTTTCAACATTATGGAGAGAAGAAAGTATGAAGAGTATGCTGCAGGAGGGGAACTCCCTCCAATGACGTATGTAATACAAGCAAGATTCTTGATGGAAAACACCCAACTGGCAGTCGCCTCCACTTAAGTCTCCCCTGCAGGTAAAGAATGACATGGCACATACCCTACACTAACAGGACCTTAGGCTTTAAGTTCAATGATGGAAGAGATTTTGTCACAATCTCATTCCATGATCTCACTGGGCCCATTTGTGTGGAATGCTGTATTTTCTTTAATGTAGTCTAGGTCTTGTGGATTAGTTATTAACATTATATCCATACACATCATGCAGACAACATTCCGTGCTGCCATTTTATCTTTTTATGAATTCAGCAGCCACTTCTTTAATTGTAGCATTTCACTTTAATCAGTATATGGCACTTGTGTGGACACCCAGGACGTCAGCCTGCATATCCAGAGGTAACCCTTCTCAAACGGTTATGCAACTACTATTAAAGGAACCAAGCGGCACAAGTGCTGGCGTGCCTAAGGCCTAGGGATTTAGGTCTGGAGAGACTGGACTGACTCTTGCCGGAAGTAACCACGGGTCACTTGCTTCGTTTCTCTATGCTACTTTCCTAACTTGTAAAATAGAAAATAATAAACCTTATAAAATCTTATGAGGATTTAACGAGCTAATCCATGTAAAGTTATTAGAACAATACCTGGCACAAGGTAAGCACTCTATGAAAGTTAGTTATTCCTGAACTTAAAAAAAAATTATGAAGAACATAATGTTTACGATTAAAGACTTTTCAGTTCTACTTTGACAAAGTAAATTTCAAAGGATAGACACAGTTTGGCTATGTTCCATTATTCTATTAAGCACTAGTCCAAACATAACCAATGATGTAAGGCAAAGAAGAAAGTATGGCTTTTATTATACCTATATGTCAAGTGAAATTTAGAACAGTCATCATAAGCATAACTAAAATACCAACTCCATCATTACTCATTAAAACTCTACTGTTTTGGGGAAATTTCCTACTTAGGCTGCACTTTAGAAGAGTTTACAACATTTAAGGTAGAGCTACTATCACCCTGATACGTTAAAGTTCAATACATTTAATACATTTTTCCCGTTTATATAAGAAAATATTTTCACTCTAGTATATAAAAAAGAAAATGGAAATCACTTATAATTCTCCCATCCAGATATTATCAAAGTTAAGTTTTTGGTGTATTTCCTTCTAACATCTAATTGTGTATGCTGAAATGTATCAAGTCACTCCTTTGCCTCTTTGGTTTTACTGCTTACACATGTATCCTTCAACAGCATATTGTTCAGTTCTGCTTGTTTTGAAACTTCATAAAAAATACAGGATACTCTTTGCTTTTTCATCCACAGTGACGCTGGTTACTATTTTACCAAATGAACATCCCACAGTTTATTCCTTCTACTGTCAAGAGACACCTGGGTTGCTCTCAGGCTTTTGCGATTATGAACAATTATCCTCTGAACATTATGTATCTGCACATGTAGCCTTGCTTCTCAAGGGCAGCAGTTCTCAAACTTTATGCTCTCAGGACCCCCACTCCCTTTTCACTGTTGAAAATGACTGAGGAACCTGAAGAGCTCCTGTTTATGTTGGCCATTATTTGTCAATGTTCACTGTGTTAGAAACTAAAACCCGGGCATTTAAAAATTATCTAAAATATAACAAATTCATTACATGTAAACATTTATAACACTTTTATAAAAAAAAAAAAAAAACAACCAACCCTATTTCTGAAACAAAAACATCTACTGACAAGTCTGGCTTAACAGAAGATAGCTGGATTCCCACATCTGCTTCTGTATCAAATAACATTTTAGTGTCACTATGAGAACAGTTTTGACTCTAGGCCTCCCAAAACCAGGTCTTGAAGACTGTTGGGTGTCCCTGGACCACATGCTGAGAAACCTGTTCTCTAGCATATACACCTAGAATTTCTGGGTTTTAGCACTTGTTCAACTCTACTAGGAAGTTTTCCAAAGTGGTTGCACCAATTTATACCTCTACAAGAGTGAATGTGAATTCTTAACTGTTCTTCTTGTACAACTTTTCAATCATTAAGTGTGAAATGGATTGAATGGATTTGTCCATTTTTCTTTCATAGGCCAATACATATCACTTCTTTTGATTTATAGCAAAGCATTTCCTCACATCATTAAAAATTCTTAAATTTTAATGTCTGCATAATATTTTATGTACCACAGATTGTTTTTATCCATTCCTCTAGCTGTTGAATGTTTAGGTTGTTTCTTGTTTTTGTCCATTACAAAAGTCATTTCTCTTTAACTGTGAGTTCTTTTATTTTATTTTTGTTAAACTGTGAGCTCTATACATAGAGGATTACCGTACCTACACTATAGTCGCATCACCTTAAGCTGCAGTCCTTGCATTCGTAGGCAGTCAATACTTACTGGCCTCTTATAGAGCTCCCTTAAGTCTAAATTAGCATGAGATCAGCAATGTAATTTTTTCCCCCGGTATAAAATCTATAGGGTTTAGCGTGTGGCATTCTGGTTGGGTGGCTTCCTTTAATGTATATGGACCAAAGAGGTCTCAGCTAAGGCTTAATCTTCCCATTCATTTATTTTTAATATTTGTTTTGGAGGGAGGGAGGGGGAGGGAGGGGGGGGGAAGAGAGAGAGAGAGAGAGAGAGAGAGAGCGCGAGCGAGAGAGAGAGCGCGCACGCTGGGGAGGGGCAGAGAAAGAGGGAGACAGAATCCAAAGCAGGCTTCAGGCTCTGAGCTGTCAGCACAGAGCCCGACGCGGGGCTCAAACTCACACACCGTGAGATCATAACCTGAGATGAAGTCGGAGGCTCAACTGAATGAGCCACCCAGGCGTGCCCCTTAATCTTCCCATTTAAAAATATTAAATAGTTACTTACTTTGGCTTTCTGGAAAAATAAACGAAAACACCCTCTTGGATCCACATTACAGTTTTTGGCCATTTCCATAATAAACTGCATCACAACAGCTTGATGTGCTATTTGTTCCATTAGAGCCCCTTTCTGAAAACAGACATTAAAATTACCGAGAGATACCTCTGGAAACATATTTGACATTGTGCTTACTATGTGGATTTTAAAACATGATTTTCAAATAGGCTAAAAGAGAAAAAGGTTTAGAGTATGCAGGAACAAAGAAATGAGGCAGCAAAAAAAGCCTACTGGCAAGGTTTCCTTATGCTAACTAAAACAACTATAAAAGTTCCCACGGTAAACTCAAGTAGGTCTAAAAACAAAAAATTATAATTCTATTTAATAACCTTCCCGTTTTCACTTAAAGGAAGTAACATAAAAAACAAAAAACCAAAAAAGCATATCAGAATTAAATTAAGGGTCCCAGAAACTCAAGGTTTACACAATACCTGTTCGGCTTCTAGATGAAAACACCATAAAATAAGATATTTAGCGGTTTCTTCACATACAAGGTATGGGTGGTCAGACAAAAATCTCTGACTATCATCCCATCGACTCAACATACCTATAAAAAAAGGATTAAATCACAACTGTCAAATACTCTTATAAACAAAGAAATGGTAGTTTAAAATGATTCCCTTTAAAGACAATTCACATTACTACAGCAATAGGTTATGGTAAAAGAGCAAAGAAAGGAGAATAAAACTCTTTTAAAGCAATCCCCAATATATTGGAAACAGCTTCCAAAATTCACAGAAAGTTTCATTTCAGATAATTAGGTTAAAATAGGGCGACTGATTTAAAGTGAAAAAAATCCTGCATCTGAGGAATGCCTGAAATTCCAGGCAGACTGGCTGGTCATCCCAGGCAGAAGTAAGTACAAACGATTTCAAGACACTCAATGTTATTTACTCACAGAATACAAATTTTTCTATTAGAAATATGGAGAAGAAAGCACAACCTCAAGAAACTATACTTAGCAAAGACGTAATAAAAGTGAAAAACCCCGTCATCTCTAATTTATTAAAAAATGTCTACGCTGATAAAGTCAAATGTTGACAGCAGAGAAAACCAATCAAGTCTGACAAAAGTAAATGTACTTTAACCATTTAGTCACGTTTATAACACACAGAAAACCTTTAGAAATTAGTGAAGCATATTTAAAAGCAGATGCCATTTTGCTTCAAAATATCAAGCTAATCCAAATACTACTTAAGGTGTATCTGTATCTTTATCCAAATTAATAAGAAATTTGGCCAAAAAGTCAATACCATCACGGAACCAGCAAAGCGTTCAGCTTTTAACTTTGTCCAGTAAGCTTTACACGTGAATAAATTAAGTAGAACAACATTAGCTTTAGACTCTTAAGACTCATCCAAAGAAGTCTGTATGTCACTGAAGCATTCTGGAAATTTTAGAAGGTGGTGTCAATAGTTTGGCAGTGACATCTTTCCTCTAGATACAAATTGAACTTCTATACGTTAAAGTTCCACATTAGAACACAAAGAAGAACAAAACTGAGGACAAATGTCTTTTTGACAAACACACGTTTAGCAACACATGGGAATCAACTGAAAAGAAACGATTACTGTTTCTCATTTAAATAAAGGAGGGAGGAAGCATTTTAGCATTTTCTCGTAAAGAGTTTTATTAAGTATTTTCCCAATGCTTCAGATGGAGTGATTAGGGCATTTTAAATTCTGAGAAACAATGATTTTGAAAGTTCCTTAAAACTACTTCTCAAGCTACAGTTAAAGAGTCTAATAACTTCTGAGGGTCAGATCTAAAGAAAGCATAATCCTTATTTCTTATACCTGAAGCCATAAAATAAATCCTATGAAGCAGTTTTGCGTTAGCTTTGTTAGAGTCCTGAAGAGGTATTTCAACTCTATCCACATCCACACAGAGAGCATTGCTTCTCTTTACTTCTCCATGGCAGCATCATGACTGACTGAGGCACCCAAATCCTATCCATTTTGGTTTCTTTTACAGGAAGGATAATACGAAATGGTTAGTGACATTTATAGGGATCATGAGGGTGTCATCGAATGTTAAAAATTTTAAACTATCCATTTAATACCTAAGACAAAATACTTGACCACAGCTTTTCTTTATCCGAGAAATACCTCTCATCACTTGATTTCAAAAATGCATACCGATTATCATGAAACTGACACGTCAGGTTACAAGAGCCCACACACACCTTCGTGGAAAGAGTGTGGAATTTTATGAACAAAATACTTCAAGAAACTCCAAGGCTTTAGTGGAACAACATACCTGAAATCACTGTGACGTTATTTTACAATTTGTAAACAAACTATGAGTAGCACAATCTCTCGCGGTGACTAAAACAAGCAGACTCGAGAAACAAACGGCCTAGGTCCGAATACTGGCCTTACCATCTCCTATGCCTTGGCTAGCTCTATGCCTCCTTTTCCTCTTCTGTAACATAGGGCTAAAAATAGTATCTCATTCAGAGGGTTTCTGTTGAGAATTAAATGAGTTAATACACATGAAGCATTGGGGACAGTGCCTGACAAGAGGGTACATACTAGGCAGTATCAACACAAAAGGGAACAATTCACTCTTTCAGCGAGTATTAGACGCTTTGGAGAAGACTAACATAGTCATTTCAACCGGCCGGCCAATCTCTGAATGCTTGAAAAACCTTATCTTGATGAATTAGAATGCTTTAATTGTGTGCTTCCACGTATGTATTTTCCTGAACATCTAAATCCCAACCCATCCATCAGCTCTCGATATTCCACCGGATTCCGAAAATGATTGCCCAAGACACACAACCTTATTGATTTCCCTTTCCTCGTGGCATTATACTTACAGAATAACAGATTTGAATCCTTCAAATTACACTAATGATTTTCCTATCTCTAGCTGCGGAAAACATCCCAACAAGGTTGAGAATTTCTCAATGGAAGTTAAATAACCTTTTTCTGTATTTCCCGAGTCCCAGATCACCTATATTTCCAGTCACCTGCCACCAGACAACTATTTCTACCTACACGTTTGCACATAAACTCCTCTTATTTGAAACCAAACCCATTTTTCTCTCCCTGCTATCTGCAGTGCTTCACAGGCTCCATGTCACCCACTCAAGAATTCTAGAAATTCCTCTAGACATTTCCATTCCTCCCACATCAAACTGATCACCAAGTCTTGTGGTGATACTATTATAAGTTGTTAATATGGTGAATCATGTTAATAAATTTTCCAATGTTAAGCCATCCTTGAATTCTTAGGATAAACCCTTTAAAAATACTTCTTTTTCATGTTATAAAAATGATGTATATTCATTGTGAAGAATTTGAAAAATCCAGAAAATCATCTGCAATCCTACTACAAGAGATGATTAATGTTAATGATAACACTTTAATGTATTTCTTTCTGGAATTTTTTTTTCAGTAGGCTCCACGCCCAGCGTGCAGGGCCTGAACTCATGACCCTGAGATCAATACCCAAACTGAGATCAAGAGTCAGACACCTAACTGACTGAGCCACCCAGGGGCCCCAGGGCTTTATTTTTAATTACTTAAATAAAATTAGGTGCCTGGGTGGCTCAGTTGGTTAAATGTCTAACTTTGGCTCAGGTCATGATCCCACGGTTCGTGCGTTTGAGCCCCACAGTAGACTCTGTGCTGACAGCTCATTCTGTCTCCCTCTCTTGCTGTCCCTCCCCCGTCCCCGGCTCCTGTGCTCGCTGTCTCTAAAATAAACACTGAAAAAATTAAAAAAAAAAATTAGAATCATATCATGCATATTCGTTTTCTATTCATTTCACTCCACATTCTATTCAGGAGTTTTTATACTAAATGTTTTTCAACAAACAGGGTATCAATGTGGTTTTGAAAAGCAATGTGTAAGCGCTTACATTGAGGAAATGGAGTATCTACCTTCAATACAAATGAGAAAAATCCCATCAGAGTATTTACGCAAACATTTACATCTTTCAGTAACAATTCCAGTGACGACATCCCACATAGATTCAAAGATGTTAAATCACAGCTAACTTTGGCTGGAAGTGAAAAGCTGATGTACCATGAAAAACCGTGTTAGATCATCAAAAAGCAGCTCTGATGATCACAAAGAAAATGAGGTCAGAGATGCACAGGACTTGGAATAAAACTTCTGGGAAACTGAAAAGAAAACAGACTTTGCTGCTAAACTGGTATATTTATAAAACATGAGTTAACTAAATTAATAAATTAAATTCAACTGTAGGGAGGGAAATCCAAGATTTCATTGCTTCAAAATACTCCACGATATGGTTGTACCATTTATCATTAGATGGTAAAGTCACATAAGTAAGAGGGTCAACAAACAGCACAATGGAAATGTTAATGTCAGGCACACATGAGACCGCACAGAAGTACCGGTGTCAGGTCACCGGAGCCCATCACAGCTCTCTGTGTCTCAGGCTCGTGCCTTCCAAGAGTTGGGAATGCAAGCCAAGTTTGGAAAGCCTCTGCTGGAAACTTTAATTACAGCTGCTATTCCAGATGTGATACACTTTGAAGAAGTGTATCAATGTAGTCATAATCCTGACAAATGCTTTCTTCACTCTCCACCATAATAAGCATAGAACACCAGAAACATTTGCTTGCACCCAGCAGGAACAGCATTACACTTTCACTGAGCTGCCTAAGGTCTCTGGCTGCTCTGTGCCACAATTCAGTCCACAGGGACTTCCATCATCCCACCATCCCGCATGCCTGCAAGCTGGTCCACGTCATGCTGACAGAACTTGGTGAGCAAGAAGTGGCAGGTATCCCAGATGTCTTGGTAAGATATATGCAGGCCAGAAAGTAGGAAAAAAACACATGGAAAATTTGGGAGCCTACTACCTTAGTAACATTTCTAGGGATCCAAGGAACTGTGGCAAGTAGGACATCTCCTCCAAAGGAAAAAGGCAGCGCACATTTCCATCAAAAAACAGGCACAGTGTGAATCTGGGAGTGGCTATGAGGTCTGGTTGACTTTGAAGACAATAAGGCTCTGATTAGTCTTAGGGGATGAGACAATGGAAGCCCCAACACGCAATGGCAAAACCTCTCCTTATTAGTCCTCTACGTATGGAGGTCAAGTCAGCTTTTTTCCTCAGCCATCTCCCTGTCTGCATAATATTGTATAAATTCAGGACTCTCAGTGGCAGACTTGAGATTATGCAGAGATTCAATGGCATGGGATCTCCCCATTAAGGATATTCCAGGACAGCCTCTCAATACCTAATTTGCCAGTAGCAGAAACCAGCGCATGGTGGTGCCATGCTTCCACCGCTAGTATGTCTGTGGTCCTACTAAATGAGTTATTGCCCACTTCACATTATTTCTTGACCCAGAAACTCATTCTACAACAAAAGACATGAAGACAAGAGGCTCATGAAATTCACTGGTCCTATAAACATCACCACCCAGAAACGGGTATTATGGAATGGTTAAATGTTTTGCTGAGGACTTAAAAAGTCGTAGTGCCAGATGGGTTACAATACCCTGTGAGGCTGGGTTATTCTCCCACACAGAATTGCTTATTAAAGTGCTCTGTCTGCAGCAAAAATGAGGGGACCATTTTGCACCATTAGGCTTCCCATGGCTCCAAAGCTTACAGAAGGCCATCTGGGTGAGAGCACCTTAAAAGATGCTCTTCCAGTACATGCAGTGGGACACACAGGCTAGGAAGCAAGGACTCCAGGTGGGAGTGGCCAATCACACTATCACAACCAAGACTCATTTACAAAATTTTAAAAAGTAAACCCTGTTCACTTCGTCAAGTTCTGTTCTTTACTTAATTCGAATACACAGCCTTTCTTTTTTTAAAACAAAGAGAGTGAGAAAAATGAATCCTTTATGAATGAACTACATAAAAAGGGGAAAAATCCAAAGTAGTAGCAATCGTTTTAACATAACTGAAGGATGAATGGAATTCTAAACGCTTAGGGGAAAAAAAACACCATTGGAAATATATTTCCAAATGTCACTTAATAAGCTTATTAACATACTATAAGTGAAAACTATGTTTACTAAATTAACATGTTACTTGGGATCAAAATACAGACCTTGAACCTTAACCACTAACACTTCCCAAAAGCACTCTCTCCCCAACAGCACCACACTGCTTACGCAGTGCAACATGTTATTTCCCAACTCTGCACTCGCTGCTGCTCCCTCATCTACACGGGGACCTCCTCCTATGTGTTCTTCAGTCTAGCTCAGATGTCACCTCCTGTGCGAAGTCTTCACTACACCACCCCAAGCCCGCAGTCTTTCTTCAATAGAGAAAACTCGTTTTCAGTACCCTGTAGATATATTTCTATTACTGTATTTATCCGAATAGCAGCTGAAGGATCTGCGTGACTTATACAGCAACTATTCCAAAACCTGAAAATAACGAATGCTAATCTTATCCCCATAAAATAATCAGATGCCATGGAAGCAAAGAGGGAAAAAGAGAAGAGCAAAGACCAGTTGGGAAACAGAAAGATGCTGTGGAGTAAACAAAGACTAGGTCTTAGAGGGCAGCGTTATATAATAGACTGAATTTTGCTTCTCTTCACAACTTAGTTTGCTGTCAATCTATTTATTATCCAAAAAAAGGGTCGAAAACAAGAGCTGTCCAACTGTGCCAGAAGTGGCTACCCAAAAGGAGTTTTGTCATTTACCTTCTTTTTGGTACCCACTATAATACAGACACTTTCTGTACACATATTTATGGTATCACTTTATAAAAGAAGGAAAACTAAGCAGCAGACTTACCAAAATGTCTGATTTTTTGTTCATATTTCTGCATAAATGATTTGGATTTATCTTCATCTTCTATTTCTTTTCTTTTATCTTGATTAATAAAACTCTAAGAAAAAAATTCTTTAAGTTAAAATCAGATTTTATATTCTAACTGAATCTTTCTCAGATACTGAATGCCTAGCAATCCTTCCTATAAACACTATAACAAGATGGTACATTATACTGATATTATATCATTAAATTTATCTGCTAAACTCAATTAAGAAGTTAAAATTTTCTGTACTAGTTTCAACAGTTTTAAAAAGTGATGTATGTGTGAAAATTATAAACACTTTAGAAATCATACAAATTCCCTATTAAAGCACAGAGAGATCCTTTACATGAATTGCATGTAAATTTGCATTATTCATTGCTATTAAATATTTGCAGCTCTAGTCTAATCTTCGGAGTTCTTGCTGGAAATAAACTTAGATTTTCAAAGCATATAGAGAATGAAATATATCTGATATAACTTCTTGGCTAAGACATACACCTAAAATATAGACCCTTGGTTTTAAACTTTTCTTAGGAAAGGCCAAACAATTTGATTCTGAAATCAAGTGCAAATTCTATTAAGGAAGTGCTTATTTTCAATTAAATAAATCATAAAGCAGATCAAGATGAAGTTTTTATCTAGCCAGAGAAACTGGCAGGACAGTTTCTCAGAACATTCTGTGATCACATTTAAACCTTGAGATCATCACTGCCAAAAAAGAAAATTGCAAACCAGCTCTGCCAGTTTATAATCTGAAAGCACACAAATTTACATATTTCAAAATAAAAGCATTTTTTCTTTTACATATCCTGCTATCTAGACCAGCACTGTCCAATAGAAATATAATCCAAGTCACAAATATAAAGTTTTCTATTAGCCACATTAAAAAGCAAAAAGATACAGATGAAATTAGTAACCCATTTATTTAAACCAGCATATCCAACATATGATCATTTCAACATGTAAGCAAGACAAAAAAATATTAATGAAATTTTTTACTCTGTTTTGTACTAAGTTATCAGAATCTTGTGTGTATTTTACACTTACAGCACATCTCAATTCGGGCTAGCCACATTTCAAGCGCTCAATAGTACATGTGGCTAGCGGCTATCGAGTTGGACAGCGCAGATCTAGACCAGTCCTCTCAAGTCTCAAGCTCCCAGACAAAATCAATGTACGATTTTGAGCAAATGACTGGAACATAAAGACAATCCTAATTAAAATGTGGTACAAATGTAGGCTATGTTATAACCCAAGTTCAAAAACAAACAACAACAACAACCACAAAAAAAAACAATTAAAAGCAGAGACAAATGAAAATTTTTCTTTGTGACCACTGTGTTAGGAGACATTAACTTTATAAAACAAAGAAACACTGCTTTGACCATTCTCTCTGGAAGAAAAAAATCATTTTAAATAGTTATGGTGTATATATGCAAACCAGAAATAAAGTAAGTGCTAAGAAGACACACCCCTTGGAACAATATATATAGACACCGTGAATCATTCAGATAAAGAATGATCTTGGTATGTGTTCAGGGGTAAATAAATATATACTGGCATGAGTACATAAAAAGTCTAGAAAGATACAACTTACTGTTAACAGTGGTTATCTCTGGGAAATGAAACTGGAAGTGAAGGAAGCCTTTCAATTCTATTTTACATACTGGTGTATTGTTTTGTTTTTAAATTTTTTTTTTTTAGGGGAGAGTAGTGGGGGAGGGGGGAAGGGAGAAGGGGAGGAAGAGAACGAGACGGAAAGAGAGAAAGACAGAGACAGAGAGAGACGCCCAAGCAGGCTCCATGCCCAGCGCAGAGCCCAACGAAGGGCTCCATCTCACAAGCATGAGATCATGACCTGAGCTGAAATCAAGAGTCAGACACTTAACCCACTGAGCCACTCAGGCGCCCTTGTTTCGTCTTTTGTAATAAACATGTTGCGCTCACAATTTTTCTCAATGTAATAAAGCACTGATCGAGCTTGTAGTGTACATTTAACCTGTGTGTATTACTTGCTGCGGCAGAACTAGCGCTGGTCCAAGGGAAGGAAATTAAAAGCGCTTAAGAGGGTAGGTTGGGAGTGGATGCTAGGACAGAAACAAAGAGTGTTACAGACTGAGAAGTCTACAGAGTAATGATGGTTAAAGATAAAGTGAATATGACTTACACAAGAAAGAACAGTCTATCCCTGAAGCTTTGAGTTACGTTTACAAAGAAAAAGTACTACTTTACACAGCAGTAAAAATGAATGTCATTGCCCATTTCTTCTTCAGACACGACAGTCAAAGAATAAAGCCCACATAATCGAGGGCGAGACAGAACACTACTCTTAATGACTACTAACTTGGCAAAAGTACTGTACTGGTCCTCTCGGTTACGTTGGTAATGCTAAATCTGGATTACTACCCGAGGTTTACTAAATACACACCAGGAAGTAACAGTGAAACACTCGTTAATAAACTCCGCATCTACACATCAGCATTACGCAGCGGACAGCAAGCCGACAGAAACAGCAGAGAGCTCTCATAACATCTGAGCTTTACCACATGCCAGGCCCTGTCCCGTGGGCTTTTAAGACATTACCATATTTAGTCTTCATACCCACCCTTTATTGCTGAGGAAACTGAGGCTTAGAGAGGTTAAGTGACTTGCCCAAGGTCACAAGCAGCAGCATGTGACAAAGCTGAGGTCTGAGGCGGTCTGATTCCAGTCAACACTCACATTCGGCGTGCTATGCTTCATGTCCGCGCCACGCAGTCACCTTCACGACCACCCCCGTTCGACGCTACGGGGATACAGGTTTCCTGTAGCCAATGCTTTTCATAAACTGTCAAAACCGGACACCATTCACAGCATTCTGCCGCTTTGCTACCAAATGTGCACAACTGGTCTGTACAAACACTCAATTTCTTCTCCTTTCATTATGACCCAATCAGAGGTCGTACCTTATTAAAAACATCCTTGCTAATGGCATCCATGTTCCACAGACACATTCTCTCTCTCTGTACGAGAGCCTCTTCTTTCTGCCTCCACTCTTCTTCATGTTGCTTCAGCTCCGATACCGCTGTTTGTGCTTTGGCATGTTCCTGATCCAAGGACTCCGAGTTATGCAGGGCTAGGCTACCAAGTTTCTGCTGAGCTTCTGCGAGATTCCATTTGCACGCCACAGAGCTCTTGACAAACTCTTTCTGCTTTTGGCAAGCCAGTTCAATTCCATGACTATACATCTGGAAACAAAACAATATTGTAAGAAACGAAGAAGGCGACGGGTTTGTTGGTGCAGCACAATTTTATTTTCTTGCAGTCAAGGATTTCTGTTCAGTCTTTTTTGGCACACAGGTATTCTGCCTTCTGTGTATGCAGTTATACTTTTATATTACAGGTCTTCTCTTCATCAACTAGATTCTAATCTAGAATATACCACTTCCTTGACAACCATCAGGCAAAAAGCCTGATAATCAGCACAATGTTCTACACATAGCTGGTGCTCAAGAAACATTTGATTGACAGCTTCGTAGTACTGAAACAGCACAATAATTGGGAGCAAAAGCTTAAATCTAGTTCCTCACCTTACAATATGCTGAAAACCAGATCTTTAGGGTTTTGTTCTCTATCACACAGATAGTCTTTAACTTAATCCTAGTCAAAACAGGCAGAGCTATCAAAACAAAAACAAAAACAAAAACAAAACTGGTCCACCCTGATGACTGCCTCTGTTCCACTCATAAGCAACGGTAATTAGTCATAATATTTACTGAACCACTACATGTAGGGCACTTTAGTGTTTAATTCCTTATATACCCCAGCTCTATAAAACAAAAGCTGAAGGTACATTCTTTAAGACTTCTCAGCCAAAACGCAGAACAATTTCAAACTACGTATTCCAAACAATTTTACTTCGATCTGTTCCCTAATCTGCACCACTACTCAAGTCCTTATAATTTCATACCTCAATTATATAAATACAGCCTTTCTCACATGAAGCCATTTCTCCATTCTACCAGACTTGGAGTGATCCTGCCAAAAACCAAATCTGATCACTTTCCTCATTCTTAGAGTCCTGGGATAAAGCACAAACTGCAGCATGGCGCAGTCCTTCATGATCTCACTTCCTACCATCTCTCTAGACTCAGTTCCAGTTACTCTCCTCCTCGTTTGCTTCTTCCTTCCACCGCCCACCCCTTTCAGTGTGGCAACCCCTCATCCCCCCAACTCCTATCTCCATTCCAGATTCTGGCATCACTTCCTCACATTTTCTCTAATCCTTCCTTTCCCACCCAAGGTCTGCCTACTTCTTAGTGGTGTTTTCACACAACATTGTGCTTAATTGTCTACTCAACTATCAGCTTCTCGAGGGGCTAGAATTCCGTAAGTCTTAGATGAATAAATGATTCTTCACTTTTTGTAACAGACTAGTGGTGGCAATTATGTTGTGCAAATATTTTTACAAATATTTGAGGCAAATAGCACTCAAGGTCTTTACTTTTGAGCCGAGTCTTAGATTTCTACTGCAGCAAATGTGGATGTTGTTGCTACTCAGGTGTTTTATTTACTCATTTAGTAGGTTTGAATCCCAGGTATCACAAGGCCCTAACCAACCAAGTAATATATATAGATATACATATTTTGCTATCTGAAAATAGGAGCAAGAATAACTGTAGCCTAGCTATGCTTGAGCAGGAGCCAGGAAAAGGAGAAAAATGAAGCTATAAAATTTATCTTATAAGAAAAGACAAAAGTATACTAAGAAAGGCATATGGACAAATGGAAATGCCCTGCATTTTCAAATTGTGTGGGAGCAAATATTCATGTCTCAAATCAAACACAGAAATCTTATTTCCAAATTCTAAAAATGATTCATGTTTAAATTCTTCTCCACAGACTATACAGACAACATCTGGCATTTGAGCAAAGTATCCAACATGTATTGAGATGATTAAAACAAAAACAAAAACAAAAAAGGTCCTATTTTACCTGTGAACATATTGAGGTTTTAGGGGAACGTTAAACATGACTATATTTTCATGAACATAAATTCAAAAAAGGAACTAGGCTGGCATTAGGTTTACTAACATCACTTTACAATTAAAAATGCTCAAACAGGATCTCTAAATTCCGAACTGCTTTTTACTTTAATTGGATCTCAGAACTGTACATCACATATGACATTAAGAGGTCTAGATTCCCCATGTCTGGTAAAATTAAACCGAAGCTGTTTTTTGAAAAGATTATAAAATGCTAACATTTTATTCTTTCCAAATATGCCAATCCAAAAACTTAAGTCCTAAAGCCAGCAAGACAAGTACGTAGGTTATAAACACACGGACAAACTTAGCATCAGTCACTTGGCAAAACGTAACACCAAAGGTAGTTTCAGCCTCGTGGTTTGACATCACAGGATGGGAAGTGCAGCAGGTAGGAAAAAACACTGTAGTAGATGTCAGAAGTGGTTGCCAGTTTTAATTCTGCCATTAATTGGCTACAGAGTCTCAGAGAAATCACGTTTAATGAAGAAGGTAAGCCTGTTTACTTAGAAAATACCTCCAGCTAAGTAAGCTTATAATTCCAAGTGCCTAAGTAAAGAGTTAATACACAGATATTTTCAAGTTTATCTTTTTAGTAATCTCTACACCCAACATGGGGCTCAAACCCACAACCCAGAGATCAAGAGTCACATGCTCCTCCGACTGAGCCAGCCAGGCGCCCCTCACAGATATTTTCTAAGTTCAGAGTTTATCTTAGGTTACTTTTGTGATTCAACCACAAGGCGCTGAAATTCTGGAGACCTTTTATTCTCTCCATATGCCTTCAAAATTGACAAGAGCAGCTGCTGTTCATTTTTCCCCCTCCATAACACATTCATTATATGCTCACATAACACATTTTGAATATAAAGATGACACTAGCAATCCATAATTAGGGGGTGACTACTAACCTGTCGACTCTCATTCTGTCCTCCTAAAAAATGTCTTGCACTTTCCCAGAGACTGGCTGGCCGAAGTACAGTCTATGGTTATGAAACAGCATTTTTCTCCCTGAAGCCAACTAACCCAGTGTACTGGGCACAAGACCTTACACTTATTAGCAAATGATTTAAATCACTCATCTTTACTAACAGCAAGATGTGCCTAGAGAAAAGCTGTTAATTCAATTAAGCTCTTAGGGACCCTACTCTGCAAGAAGCCTGGAAAGTAGAGACATCCATAACCGTTTCTCCGGACATATTAGTGTTTAGTCTGTGTTCTTAAAATATTCTTCCAAAACACACCCAGATTAGGAGAAAAACCGGGATAAGGTGATGAGTATGTAAGCACTCCCTAAGACAGGACTCAGAAAAATCCTAATGGGTACCTCATTTGGGTAAGTTTCAGAGGAAAGAAGGCTGGATTGAAACCTACAAGTAGCACCGGGAATCTGAGGAAGAACTCTGAAGAAAAGGGCAAACGTGTGCCTATGTGTTTTCACTGGAGACTGATGTGGAGCAAAACTAAAAACCTAACTGGAGGGGAAATGGTCACATTAATGGGACGGATTTACACCACCCTCAAAAGCGAGGTTTTACGGAATTTATTCGGATGTCCAAAGTCAATGAAATTGGATCCTAAATTTGTATAAAGTCAGGAGCTCAGTGAATTATTGAAACACAACCAACCATTCGCTGTTCCTAACTATTAAGTGGGCACAAGTATTAGAGCCTTCAAGAGAATAAAGTGCTCGGGTAAAAACACGCACGAGGAGACAAAGGGTCAACGTTAGAGCGTTAGCCGCCCCAAATCTGGGTGCTGTCGGGGGGGGGGGGGGCGGGGAAGGGGGAGGACCATCTTCCCAGGATGGGAAGAAATTAGCCAAGGTGAAAAGGTGTGCGTGGAGGTGGAGATTGGGAATATACGGCCAGCCCTTCTCAGAAGCCCTCAGAAGATGCTACAATAGCCGCGGGATGGCATCAAGCCCCTGACCCCCGGGAGTGAGATGGGGACGCAGAACAGGGTACAGGGAGGGTCGCAGAGGCAGGGCCGCGCTGGTCCCCAGGCCGGCACCTCCCCATCCCGCCCCCCCGCCCGCCCCCGCGCCCGAACGCGGGACCCCTCTCACCTGGGCGCCGCCGCCCGGCAGCTGCGGGCAGCGGGGAGAACTGGGGGACACGTCCAAGTCACTCTCTTCCTCGGCCTCACCCTCGGCCCGAGGGAGGCTCCAAGGTCCCGGCGGCGGCCACGGCTGCTCCATGTCCGGCTGCCCCCAGCCCTAGAGCCGCCACTGCCAACGGACTTGGCGTGAGCGGAACCTGCTGCGCGGAGCCAGCCGCCCCAGCCTGCCGGGGCCGTTACCCAGAATCCCTCTGCTGGCCGCGACGCCGACGCACACCCCGCGCTGGCCTGGGCCGCGGACGGCGGAAGAAGACGGACGGACTTGGCTACGTCACTTCCTGCTTGGGGGTTGGGGCTGGGAGGGCAGGTTCTGGGCGTGCGTGAAGGGGGTGGGTCGGGGCTTCGCGTTTAAGGTTGCGTTGTCTGAAACCTTTGAGCGATGCCAACATAGCCCTAAGGGCGCTGCGGGTGTCATAGTGTTTAGTTGTGGCCTAGCGTTCCCTTCGCTCTGCACCGTGGGTCCCGGACGCCGAGAGGTGCCGTGTCCGCTTCGCAAGTTGTTTACAGACGGCAACGCCTACCTCTACGTTGGTCTGCAAAGTAGCAGTTCTGAAGCGAGGGTGGGCGGAAAATAGGGGAGAATTTTGAAAGGCAGAGCTAAGTTTTCCCTCATTTCGAGTTCCAAGCTACAGGAGTTTGGCGAAACTTGGCTGGGAGGAGGAGCGCGTCGACGATGAAGTAGCCGAGCAAGCGCGGTTGATGAGGACGAATGCAGGTGATAGCGGACGAAGCCCTGTGTTGCTAAGTTATCTCATTTAGTCCTGAAGACGGGGAAACACACCCACGGGGCGCAAGGTCACACATTTGAAGGAGAGAAGCTATGATCACCCCGGGGGTCTAACTTCAAAGCGTGTAAGGCTAGCAACCGCACACTGCTGCCCTCCCTACCCGCGGTTACAGGGACCCAAATAAAAACGAGACGCCATTTTTTCAGTCTCCTAGATCCACAGACTTTGAAGTTTGCCAATACCGAGTGTTGGCAAGATGCGAGGAAATGCTTGTTCAAAGAGAATGTGATTTCTGTAACCTTTTTGGAGAGAGTAATTTGACAATGTCAGTGACCAAAGGGCTTTGAATCAGCAATTTCACTACCAGGGAATTCTCCCAACTGTTATTTTTGTACCAATATCCAATGATTTATCTATAAAGATGTTTATTGCAACATTCCGTGTGTGTGTGTGTGTGTGTGTGTGTGTGTGTGTGTGGCAAGAAAAAAAACAGGAAACAATCTAATTGCCCATCAATAGAGGAGCCTAAATAAATTATGGTATATTAATACAATGTAATATTATCAGTCTTTAAAACGTAGATATATACGTGCTGATACAGGAAATCTCCAAAATGTGATGAATTTAAAAAATTGCAGTATTATATATATATATATATATATATATATATATATGTATATGTGTATATATATATGTATGTATATATATTTGTGTGTATATCTACATCTACCTTTCAAGAGAAGGATCCAATTTGTGTGCGTGTGTATAGAAAATTCCTGGAGGGTAGTGCTCGCTTTGGCAGCACATATACTAGAAAATTCCTGAAGGGTAAACAAGAATTGTTAATGGTGGATCAGGCTGGGGAGGAAAGTTTCTGAGTTTCTTCGCTTTTCATTTTTAGCATTCCTGTGTTAAGCTGTTCGAATGTTTTTCAGTGCGTATATACCTTAATAATTACAAATAAAAGTTGAGAAGCAGTGTGCCTGAACCTTTTGGGTTAGGAAAAGCCACAGGAGAAAACAGAAAGGGAGGAAGAAAGGGAAAACACTTTTTTTTCTCTTTGTTTCCATGAAGGCATAAAGTGCTTTGAGCAGTGCCTGGCTTAAAGTAAGCTCAATATTGGTTTTCCTCTTACCTGTCTCACTACTTCTCAGGCTCTTTGGCAGTCTCTTCCCCTTCTAAATGACCTCTAATTTTAAAGTTCTTCAATTTTTGGCCAGTGGGGAGGACCTTGTCTGTTCCCGTGGCTTTAAATAACATCTGTGTATTGACAACTCACTAATTGAAATTCAAGCCCTGACCTAACCTCAGTATTTCAGACTCATTTGTCTACTTGCTGACTTGACATCTCCCTTTGAATGCACATCTTAAATTTAATATTTCCCCAAAAAACCTCTCTTGATTCCATTCCTTCCCCAAACTTCTTCCTATCTTCTCCATATCAATAAGCAGCACCACCACCAACTTCAAAAGAGGGTGGCTTTCATTCATCCCCTCTCTTTCACCTCCCATATCTGAACCAACAGCAAATCTTGTTATTTTTACCCTCAAACACATCTGGAATCTGTCTACTCTCCGGCTGTAATGCTTCCTCCCTAGCTCAGGACACCAGGATCCTTCCTCAGAATTACTACACGCTACTAGTACTCTAGTCTTTCATGCCTCTGTTCCATTTTTGCTCCTTACAAATGTCTTCACACGGTTGCCGAAGAGATTTAAAAATACGTGTATATAAATCAGATCGTGTCACACCCCCGCTCTATCATTTAAATGCTTTCAACCCCAGAAACAGAAACCCCAGCTAATGGAAACTTAAACCGTAAGGAAAGTTATTTTCTCTTTAATGAAAAAGGATGAAGATGGGTGTTCTCAGGATTGGTTTAGCAGTTTGGCGATGTCATCAAGGACTCCAGTTCTTTCTATTCTTTCCACCATCCTAAGTCTGTTGACCCTCATCCCCAGGCCTGTCATGGTGGCAGGATGGCTGCCACAGCTCTGTATGTCACATCGAAACACGACAACAGCCAAAGCAGGAAGAGGGAGGAGGCAAACAGCTTTACTTACTTGTGGCTCTACTATGAGACATAAAAATGTTTCTCAGGAGTGCCTGGGTGGCTCAGTCGGTTAAGTGTCCGACTTCGGCTCAGGTCACGATCTCACAGTCTGTGAGTTCGAGCCCCGCGTCGGGCTCTGTGCTGACAGCTCAGAGCCTGGAGCCGGCTTCAGATTCTGTGTCTCCCTCTCTCTCTGCCCTTCCCCTGCTCGTGCTCTGTCTCTCTGTGTCTCAAAAATAAATACAAACATTAAAATTAAAAAAATATATTTCTCAGAAGCTTCCAGTGACTTCCCCTTATAGCTCATTGTCCAGAACTGGTTAAATAAATGATGATTCATTCCCCAGGGCTAGATGCATTGCCACCCAAGCAAAACTGGTGCTCCAGTAGCAAGGAAGAGGGCTTATGACTATTAGGTAGCCACATTGTCTGCTATAACTTTGAGTTCCCATGTAATCTAATGCCGGCTACCTCTTCAGTGTCACTTCTTAACCCCCTCTGCCCCCCGCCCAGATCTCTCTTAGTATGTTCATTGGCCTCCTTTCAGTTTCTCAAACATATCCATCCCCTCCCTGACTCATGGCCCTTTACATTTGTTGCTCCCAGCACTGGGATATTTTTTCTCTGGTACTTAAAAGTCCGGCTAGTGGTCATGCTTATTTTTTTAGATCGTAGATCAAATGTCATGCCCTTAGAGATGCCGATCTGTCCACTGGGTCTAAATTAGGTTCTTATTCCCTCTCTAACCTATGACCTTCTCTTTCACCCCCAACTCCCAAATTCCTTCCTAGTATCTATCACCCTGTTATTATCTTAGGTTCACTTATTTATTATATTTCTTCTCCCACCAGAATATAAAGCCCACAAAGGCATAGATTGTTTCTTGTTCACCCTCGTACCTCCATTGTCCAGAAGAGTACCCTAGCATACAGTAGGTATTCAATACATATGTGTTGATAGATGCATGAGGAATGAATGAATGGAAACAAGGATAAGAGGAAAGGTGTAGGACTAGATAAAGACAGAAGAGGGTGAAAAGGAATGAAAAGAGGTATATTTTGGTAGGAGAAGAAGGGGTAGATGTAATGACATCATCTTAGCCATTGCTGACTTTGGGGCCTAAATCCCGTGCCCAGGTTCAGTGGATACATTTTACAAGTCTTGGAACTAAATCAAACTCTTTTCTACTTTCTTATATTGGATAATAAATATAATTCCTTGGAAACTGCTTTGGGTCATAATTAGCCTACTGCCCCCATGGACATAGAACTAGTCAGCTGAAACTCAGAGGAGCAAATTACTTTTTCTTGAAAAGAAATTACTTTAAAATGGAAGGATATGGACTGTGTAGTCCAGAATGCCCAACGGCAGTCCTTGTGGAAGAGTTTGTGTGGTTTTAAATAAGTACTGAGCCTACAAAAGCCAGTGAATCAAAGTAGAAGCCAAAGAGTAACATATGAGTCTGACTCATAAACTCTAATAAAGTTTGTGAAATAGATCCCATGTGTGAGTCCAGATCCCAAATGACTTCAAGGTTGTTAAACGCTGTGCAGTTGCAATTTAATTCCTTCCTTGAAAGCTTTCCTGATACTTGGGGAAATTCTGGAGAAGTATGGGCACTTAAAGAAATACTCAAATTGCCAGCTCCCGTTTTGTATATTTACGCAAAGGCCGCTATTCTGGTAATACAGTGCTGCTTTTTTCTTTAAGTGGATTTCTCTCTGAATCATTTGGAAAGTATTATACACCTCGATGATTTTCTTATCTGCATTTGAGGGAAATGGATCCACCCTGTTATCTCTTTAAGTGTATGTAAGAGTTCTACTGTAGGGCATTTCACTGTGATGCCACTAAGAATCCTCTTGACGGGTTATTTTAGGACAGAAGGAAGCTCACATAAGGATGTGATTGCTTTTCTTATTTAAGTGTATATTAAATATTTTTACATTGTTATTATGAATATTTTATACACAAAAATATAGAATTATGATAACCACTATATATCCATCACCCAGATTAACAATTGTGAAGATTTTGCTACATTTGCTGTATCTATTCCTTTTTTTCATTTGCTGGAGTATTTGAAAATAAAATCTTAGACATCAGATCATTTTACTAGTACATACTTTATTAATTTTTTTAATATTTATTTTTGAGAGAGAGAGAGAGACAGAGCACGAGTGGGGGGAGGGGCAGAGAGAGGGAGGCACAGAATCTGAAACAGGCTCCAGGCTCTGAGCTGTGTCAGCACAGAGCCTGATGCAGGGCTTGAACTCATGAACCACGAGATCATGACCTCAGCTGAAGTCCAACCCTTAACTGACTGAGCCAACCAGGCACCCCTGCTACGACATACTTTAATATGCATCTCTAAACAATGTTGATATTTGCCTTACATAAACACAAGGATGTTACCATACCTGTCAAAATTAATTGCTTAGCATCATCCAATGCCCACACCATAATCAAATTTTCCTAATAGTCTCAAATATTCTCTTTAAGTTGGTTTGTTTGAATCAAGGCCCCAATGAAGGCCACGTATTACATTTGATTGTCAGATTTCTGGAGTATTTTTTAATCTAGAGCATTTCCCCTGACTCTTTCCTTTTTTTCTTCTTCAATGTCATTGACTTGTTGTAGACTAATTGGATCAGTTGTCCTATAGAATGTCCTACGTTCCAGATATATCCACCATATTTCCTTTAATAAGTCAAGTTAGCTCTAGAGCAACACTGTTCAATAGAAGTTTCTGTGATGATGGAAGTATCCTACCTGCCTTGTCCAATACAGTAGCCACTCGCCACATGTGGCTAGTGGGCACTTTACATGTGACTAGTGTGAGTGAGGAACTGAATTTTAAGTTTTATTTAGTTTTAGTTAATTTAAACACAAATAGCTATATATGGCTATCTTATTAGTGCAGCTCTAGTGGCTTGATGAGATTCAACATCAACTTTCTTGGCATAGGGTGGTTTCTACAATCACATAGGGAGACATGATGTCACTTTCAGTGATGTT
Source organism: Prionailurus bengalensis (assembly GCF_016509475.1). Lineage (NCBI taxonomy): Eukaryota > Metazoa > Chordata > Mammalia > Carnivora > Felidae > Prionailurus > Prionailurus bengalensis. Next base: position 6,842,370 of record NC_057359.1, read on the forward strand.
AAGATTAATTAGTGCATTCATTAACTTTTTAAAAAATATAAACTTCATCTTTGTGCAGTTGATGAGAAACGAGGAAAGGGCCCAGCACAGTTCATTGAGCTCTGTTACACATTCATAGTAAAAGTTAGAAAGATAAACTTTTCTCGTCTGTATGTCAAACTGTAAGAAAACTAAATTGTTGACATTTCAGAGAAAGATTTTAGAGAAGGCAGATATAAAGCAATTATTTCTTGGGTCTCGAGATTGGGTCTGTGCTTTAAAAAAAAAAATCGGTGATTTGAAAATGCACCTTTGCTGAAATAATCCAGATTGTTTCATATACTTGGATGTTTTTTTTTTCTTCTGCTTTTCAGGCATTTCTCACAAATGCTAATGAGCAACTCACTTTGGAAACTCAATCTGCTAGTGTTATTCACATTTGCTAATGAATAACTCACTGTATCAAAAGAATGTAGGCCTAACAAATGGATCTGAGTCCACATAAACTAATGGCCCAGAACAGGACTTTGGAAGTCTTTTTCACTTGTTATTGAATACAGCTGCCCTTGGAGAGACACTTTGCTCTAATAAGTGGGCATGAATGTTCTGGAGAGAAGAGCCCCCTTTTCCTTACTTGCTGCTTTTGTCAGATAAGCCGGGTGGCCCTTCTTTTTGCTGTGCTAGGAACTTACGGCAGGTTGGAGGGCGGGATAGTAATTCTAAAACCTGGTTTGACTAACTCTATCCTTTCCAGATTGACTCAGAAAAACTACAGCCTGTCTTCCCAGAAAAATGCACATATGCACATGAAGGAAAAGTTGCCTATTATTCCAGGAGTTGTAGGACCCCTGAGACAGCCAGGGATCGCCAGATAAGACATCCTGCACTGGAAGCTGAAGAGCAACCACGCTTGCGTGGATGTTTTCATGGCATGCAGTATATATGATACAGCCCAAAGAGCTGAAGAATCCAGTTCCTGGTCCTCCTAATTTAGCCACATTTAGCCTTTTTATTATTTTATGTTTTCTACCTGTTTTAATTTGTTTTCTTTTTGGATTAGATACTGCAAATACTTGGCAAAAATGTTCAAAAAATACCTAAGGATATTCAATGAAAAGGAAGTTCCTTTTCTCTCTCTCTCGCTCCTCTAGGTCCCCTCCCTAGAGACATCCACTATTAGGTGTTTCTAGCATATCCTTTTAGGAATGTTCTAAGCCTGTATGTACATATCATATGCCCTGTCTCTTCCAAAAGGCAGCATACTCCACACATTTTTTGTTCAATGCTTTTTGCCCCCTTAGTCCTATATTTTCGGGAGGATTTATTGCTGAGATGTGCATCTCAGATTCATACTTTTTCCATGCTGCAGAATATTCCAACTTGAGGCTTAAGCATAATTGATTGAACCTGACCCTACTTAATGAACATCTAAGTGGTTTCCAGTATCTTTTTTTATTACTATTTTTTATTTTAGAGAGAGTATGAGTGGGGGAAAGGGGTACAGGGATCGAGAGAGACAGAGAGAGGCAGAGACAGAGACAGAGAGAATCTTAAGCAGGCTTCATGCTCAGCATGGAGCCCCATTCAGGGCTTGATCTCACGACCCTGGGATCATGCCCTGAGCTGAAATCAAGAGTTGGATGCTCAACCAATTGAGCCACCCAGGCGCTCCCAGTATCTTTTTTTTAAAACTGTAAATAATGCTGCAGCATGTATTTTTGTGTATGTGTGGAAGTATATCCATACACACCCATTCCTAGCAGTAGAATTGCTGAGTTGAATGAAAAATTTTGATAGACATTAACAAACTGCTCTCCAGAGAGGTTATACATGGTAGGCAGAATAATAGTCCCCAAAGATATCCACATCTTATTTCCTGGAACCTATGAATATGTTACTTTCCATGGCAAACGGGAATTAACATTACAGATGGAATTAAGGTTGCTAATCAAGATCTTAAAATAGGGAAATTATCGGGGCCTCTGAGTGGCTCAGTTGGTTGAGCATCTGGCCCTTGATTTTGGCTCAGGTCATGATCTCATGGTTTGTGGGATTGAGCTGTTCATCAGGCTCTGTGCTAACAGCATGGAGCCTACTTGGGATTCTCTCTCTCTCTCTCTCTCTCTCTCTCGCTCTCTCTCTCTCTCTCTCTCTCTCCCTCTGTCCCTCCCCTGCTCATGCTCTGTCTGTCTCTCTCTCAAAATAAATAAATAAACATAAAAAAAAGATAGGAAAATTATTCTGGGTTATCTGGATGGGCCGAGAGTAATCACAAAGATCCCTAAAAGTGGAGGAGAGAACCAGAGAGATGGCAGTGTGAGAAGGATTAGCTCCAATTTGCTGGCTTTGAAGATGGAGGATGGGAGCTAGGAGACAACGAATGCAGGTGACCCCAGAAGCTGGAAAAACAAGGAAACGAAAAAGGCAAGGAACGCAGCCCTGCTTTTTTAGCTTTGCTTTTAGCCCTGTGAGATCTGTGTTGGATTTCTGACCCACAAAACTAATAATAACAAATAATAAATTTGTCTCGTTTTAAGTCATTAAGTTTGTGGTTATTTGTTACAATAGCTATAGAAAAGTAATGCATAATATATATTTACACTCCTACCAACATCCATAAGATTAGAGCCTTCTTTTTTAATACATAGTTCCCTTCTCCATATGAATATTCCTTTCTACATTATTTGAGGAATGCTTACGATTTGGTGTAAACGATTTAGATTCATGTGTTTAGTTAAATGGAAAATTCGCAACCATAATTGTCTGACTGTTACACCTTTGTTCTTTGCTAATTAACTCTTCGGAAATTTCCCATTTGGGACATGTGCCTGGTTTTTTTTTTTTTTTTTTTTGCAGTAGCCAGGATGTGAGCAGGATGTGCTGATGTGTTATTTCTGCAGTGGTGATATCACTGTTGACCAGCCTGCAGTGCAGAAACACTGTGGGAATAGAAGTTGTTCAGTGGGATTTGTTTTCTGCCACCAAGGTGGCAGTCTCGATGATGAACTACTCTGCAAGACGGGCCAAAGGCACTATGTATGATAGAAAGTTCTACATCTCCATGGTAGCTCAGGTGACCACGGTGGGGAAAATTAACAGAGTATAAATATTCCTTATCAACTCAGTTGGTAAGCCTCCACGGCAGAGTAGCAGAAGTAGCTAGCATAATAGAAGGGAGGAATCAATCTTTATTGAGAACCTGCAAAGTGCTAGCTTACAAAGGAGGCACTTGGGTGACTCAATCGGTTATGATCTCACAGTTCAACTTTGGTTCAGGACATGATCTCGCAGTTCATGAGTTCGAGCCCCAGGTCGGGTTCTGTACTGGCAGCTCAGAGCCGGGAGCCTGCTTCAGATTCTGTATCTCCCTCTCTTTCTGCCCCTCCCTTGCTCTCACTGTACCTCCCCACTCATCCCACTTTCAAAAATAAAGAAAAATTAAAAAAAAAAAAGTGCTAGCTACAAAGTGCCATTTAGTCTGCCCTGATGTGGTGTTGGTTCCCAAACTCAGAGCTTCCCTGGGTGATATCTGAAATTGGCTCCTAGTTGTGGAGGACAGTGAGAGACTGAAGGAAGAGGCAGGCCACTCAAGATGAGTAGGTGGCAGTTTTAATAAGCAAGGGAACTTACACAGGAGGCTTGTCTTAGGCGGCCACCAGATGAGTAGATATCTGCACCCACCCACCAGAAACTAGAAGTTTATTTAGAAGCTGGAACTGGATTCAGACACATTTACGATCCAGATGGTCTCAACAGCATTTTGCTCTCTCAAGGCCTGTGTTCTTGAAGTAACTCCCACTGAGGGAATGGTGGGTAGAATGTACATTCCAAGCACAGTGGGGGGGGGGGGGTGCAGAACTTCCAGTTGCCTTGGTCCCGCCTGTGGGTCAACCAGTGGTCACGTCCTCTTGATGACCGCCTCCAACAAGTGGGAACCCCCTTCCCCACGTACGTTGAACCCTACAGACTGCCTTGATCAGCTCTGCATTTAACATCGCTTCAAAGCTATTTATTGAGCATCTGCGAAGCTAGGTATTTCGAATACAAACTCTTAGCCAGGCAAAGCGTGTAGTTTATAGAGAAAAATAACAATCACAGGAACAAATGTGAAACTGCTATTGTGGCAGCTGCTACAAAGAGGGGATATATAAATATAAATATAGATATAGATATAGATATAAATATAAATATAAATATAAATATAAATATAAATATAAATATAAAAGTAGTGAGATTCCTCCTCATCAGGAGGCCTGGGTGAGATATGTAAATCTGCATACATGTTTTTATCCATACCTATATTGTATGCCACCCTAGGTAAAAGGCATAGATTATGTAAAGGAAAGGACCTGGAAACACTGCATAGCCAGGTAGAGGAAGATGAACAGAGAGAAAGAGTGGCCAGAGAGTTGAAGGGAAACCAGAAAAGGGCTGTATTCTAGGAGCCAAGCAAGGAGAGTCCGATTAAGACTAGTAAGAACACAGGATGGGGCAGTGTGTTTGTAGAAATCAATAGGATTTCTATGCCACAGGGGCAGTGATGTGGTAGGGCACACCTGGATTCAAGTGTGGCTGCTTCCCTTTAGCCGTGTGACCTTGGGGAAAAGGCTGTTTGGCCTCAGATCCTGCATCTGTCAAACGGAGAATCTCTTCCTCCAAGAGTTAATGTGGAGATGAAATGAATTAGCGTATGCAATGTGCCTAGCACTTTGCACGTTCTCAAGAAAGAGCGATTCCTCCCTTCCATTGTGTCCCTGTCCACTCATTTATTCATCTATTTATTTCATCTCACTTATTCATCTATCCACCTTGTTTATTCATCTGTTTTGGTTGTTACTCTCCATGATGACTTAGCATTGGTGGTGGTAACTTACCTGTGAGGGTCGACACAGTTCATGTTCCTGTGTATCCCTGCTCTTGTCTGGGTGCCGGCACGCTGTCGTGAGTCAACAAATCAGTTCTCAGGATGTCGCAGGGGGCCAAGCACGCACCTGTGTTTCTCTCGGTATGCAGACAGACAGAGCAACAAAGATTGGATAAGGACATAATATACCTTCCTTCATCATACTGAGCCTTTCTGTTCCTGGGAAAGGAACTCCGGTTCCCAAAGAATGCCTAATTCTTGTCACAGAACACTTGGATTTCTGCAGTGGCATAAATCTCCAAAAGTTTAGTAATAAATGACTCATCACAATTTAAGATTTCTTTCCAGAGACAGCACTGGCCCTCCCAGATTTTTCAGATTGGCTAGAAGCAGTCACTCCCGCCTCCTTTCCTGTCTTTTTGTCTGTTAAACACAGTGAATGGACAAAAAGCAATTTCCCCTACTGGTGAAAAACTTTTTCTCTGCCTGTCCCCTCTGATGGTTTTTACAGTGTGGCCCTGCCTTTGGCAACCACCGTAACTACCCACTGGGAGATAATGTAACTCCCTGCTTGCTCCCGGTTAAGTAAACGCCAGAAAAGAGAGACTGACAAATATTTCCACTGTGGCTAACGTGGAAACCAAACGTTTAAATCTCTTTCGGAATTATCCTTGTATTTCCAATAAGCAACATGTTAATTTCTTGTTATTGAAGGGGGCCATGTTTTCCAAACTAAACATAAGGACATAACATTTCGTAAGCAAGAGAGTACCTTTAGGGACAGGCTATTATATTAATTGAACAGTTAAAGAAATTCTGGGGCTTGGCGGTTTTACAGCTACTAAAAGCGGGTAGCACTTAAATGATAACGGAGCTCATGATCATATTCTCCTTTCAGAATGGACTCTGTGAACATTTTAACATAGCAATGGGGGCCATAAAGAGAGGTAATGGAGAGAGTTGGGGGAAAGGAAACGGGAGCTCTTTCAGCAGCTCAGGGTCCAGCCGCCAAGCCTGCACCTGCTGGGGCTCTCCCGCCCGCGCACAGCCTGGGAAGCCCACTTCGGGCGCGCGCCGCGTTCCCAGTGGGGCAGCCGGGGGCGCGCACGCCTGCGCAGAGCCTAGCTGGCGCGTTCCAGGTGGAAGGCTGCGAGTTTGAGCGTTCATGGCAACGCGACGCTTCCGGCTTCTGGAAGCCTTGGCTCCAGCTCGCGCAGGGTGAGACCCATCCCGGTGGGAGGGACCTGGGCTGGGGCGGAGGGCGGGGGGACGGATGGCGAGACCAGGGGATAAAGGGCCTGGGGAAGCTGCTGGGAACGTTTGCCCTAGGGATTGAGCTAAACCAAGAAAAATTGGCCCAGGGCTGAGCACAAAAGGATCTTTTCATTCCAGTGCTTTTCGCCCACACAGGGGACCATGCCTCTGGAGGTGGTGGTGGAACTCCAGATCCGGGCGGTAAGAGAAGTCGACCGACCTCCACTCCTTGCCCCAAATCACACTCTGCCCAGGGTTCCTAAATGGTCTTGATCATTTTCACCACCTCCTACCCACCTCACCACACACATCATTGTCTTTGGGGACAGATCATACCTCTCAGTCCTTAAGATCCTCTACATTGGTCTTTCCTGATTTCTCAACTCTTAATTCAGCCCAACCCCTTCCAACTCCCCCCGCCCCAACGACTTGTTAGCTTTATCCTAAATTTTTCTGTTACTTTAAAATAATGGGGGCGCCTGGGTGGCTCAGTTGGTTGTGTCTGACTTTTGATTTCCACCGAGGTCATGATCCCAGGGTCATGGGATGGAGTCCCTGATAGGCTCTGTGCTCAGCGAGGAGCCTGCTTCAGATTCTCTTTCTCCCTCTACCCCTCTCCCCTACTTGAGTGCACTCTCTAAAATTAAAAAAAAAAAAAATTAATTATAGCCTTGCATTAAGTCCAAGAAGAATTTTATTTTTTTCCAGGATAAAGATTTGTGAAAGAATTAAAAAAAAAAAAACAACACCCTCCTTTAAATAACAAGGGAAGAGTTTAATTCCATAAAGCCCAATGACTTCCTGATAATTTGCCACCTCTATGAACCAACTGAATATATTCTAAGGTATTTCCCCTAGAGATGGCTCTGGCTTGCTAATTCCAAAAGGGAAGTCAATCAACCAACACTTGTTTTATAATTGTCCACTGAATCCTGCTCAAGTGAGGTGCTTGTGGCAGAGTGACTGCATTGTTCCTGTTTGGGATCAGGCATTTCTTTTAATTCAGCTTATATTTTCCAATCCTTCCATCTGTAGTTGGTGACAGACTGTCATACAGCTTTGCCTGTCAGCTGTAGGGGCGTCTCTACTGGCCGTGAGTACAAGCAAAATGCCGACGGGTTACGGCCGTGGAAGATCTGTCAGCCTCCGTACAAGTGACAAGTGCTGTGCTTTCATCAGACATGCAGTTCTGAAAGATAAAAATTTCCTGGATTTGTCCCATTTTACTAACAGCAAATAGGACCACACTCTATCAGTTGTGCTCCATCAAATGCCAACTCTCAAAATTCTGCAGTAAGAGGAAGGAATTCTTGAGGAGCTGAGTGATAAATCAGTCTTCCTGCTCATCAAGGCCAAGATTAAACCAGTTTGCATCTCGCTCCATTCAGACATTATTGGTTTATTTTATTTTAAGTTTTAAAAAGCATTCCTCAGTGCACGATTACAGTAAAATCAGTTTTCTAGTCTACAGTACTTAGAGTGCTTCAGAAACATCAGCTGAATTGATCTGTGCTTTAAAAGCCTGCAAAGTCAGGTCTGAACAACTAAGATGTGGGATTCCAGGGACCAGAAGAGAAGCCTAGTGTTGAGCCCCCAATATTCAGACTTGTGAACACTGCAAAGGCAATAAATGTCATTGCTTCCAAAAATAGCTGGCCCGAATACTGCTGGATTAAAACAAAGATCTCTCTAAGGTTAAACAATTAAGCAGACCACTAGAGCTTTACAGTTGGGCTGATTCCGCGAGAGAAGAGGTAGTCCATGTTGAAGATGTTGTGGGGATGCAAATGACTTTATTTTACTTTGAGGAGTTCCTCTTTCAGTGTGCCTCTCACGCTCAGGAAGTTCACACTTCCACCCAATCAGAACCTACTTGTCACGCTATTCTCCAGATTCTAGTGTTCACCTCTATGTGGCAGATCAAAGGCCATAATCCTTTCTCTTTATAAATGTCAAAATAATTCCTCATTCTCTGAAAACACCAGTTCCACGGGTAATTTAAAGGTTCTCATTTTTCAGGGAGAACAGCATTTAAAGCACATCCCGTTTTGTGGTCTTTCCTGGTCAAAGAATAATGAGCAGAGTCCATCCTGCGTTTGGTGGTCTTTGGTCTTGTGATTTGGGGAGGCACCATGGATAAACCGATTTAAATGTAAAGGTCACCACCATAAAGGGAAATTTAGGAGTTAGTTATACCTTGAGCCTGGTATAGCAGTGGGTTCCCCTGATGAGTTTCAAGTTGAATACTGTTACCTAAAGTGTGCTGTGCACAGGGAAATGGGATTCTGTACGAAAAACCGTAGTATACAGGGTCACCCCTGTGGTACATATGAGAAAGCTTATGCCCTTGCACTGCAAAGAATCAAGTCATTTTCCTATTTTATTACCTACGTAGAGAAGCATCAGTGGGCAGCACAGTCCCATCTCCTTCCATACTGGCCCACTGCCATCACATGTGGTAAGCTCACCCCCAGACTCTTAGTTCCTGACATCCTCAATGGGTGTTTCTGCCCTCTGTCATGCCATGCTATTTGTTGTCAATAGAATCAAGCATTTGGTCATGGTCCCAGTCTTTCTCCACTGGCACTGTAGATATGCCCATATCTACATTAAGTGCTGCTTCTTCAAGGAAGTTCTTGGCTTGTTCTCTGAATGCAAAAAGATAACATGAGAGAGTACTGGGAGATCTATTTAAAGAATTTTTGAGAAGGTAGAGGGAAAGGAAAGAAAGATATATACTATAATCTCTCTTCTCGCTACCCAATCCATAAAGAGGGAAGAGACAATAAACAAAAAAAGCTTATCAAGAAAATCGGGATTAAGAAGACACTGTGGCAACAGATTTTCAGGGAATCAGCGAGAAAAACCCATGCTTTAAACTACTGTCTACAGTCTATCCCAGGAGAAGAACCAGGCTTAGTAGGTGGTTCATCTGCATGTACATTTACAGAATGCAGACCATGTTTTGCTTTTTTCCCCCAAGTTCACTTTACAGGCGATACGTTGACTTACGGGATAACTACAAAACACAAAATTTACCGATGTCAACTTTTAAAAAACAGCAGTATTATAATCACCCCAGCTTGTTTTCTTTGCAGTTGTTCTGGAGATACAAACAGTTGTTGAATAAATATGTAATAGAGAGATTTTTTTTTTTTTTTTTTTTTTTTGCTTTCCATAATATGGCTGTGGTCCAATGGCCAGCACGTTCTCCGGCCTAGCAAGCCATCAAGATGGAATGACACCTGAAATTTCAAAGGAAGCCTGAAATGTCCTTAGAGGGCCGAGCAGGAGTGCGGCTGGTTTTTGTCAGCATGGTCGCATGTGGAAACCTTCAGATCTCCTGGTGCCATGATGAATGAGATGGTGTCATTGTTGGTTCCACAGTAGGAAGAGGACCGGGGCATTGTGCGGTGAAAGCCAGCAATAGTCCACGATGCTGTACTGCGTGTAGCCCAGAAAAAAGCCAAAAGCCACGTCGGTGACGTTGTGCCGCCCCAGCATGACCCTGGAGAGGCCCAAGATGAAGGCCCATAGTACCACGAGCACCCTCAGCGGAATGGCCAGCACCAAGTGGTTCAGGATGAACCGGGACACCAGAGCGGCCCTGGTGGCGTGGCCCGAGGGGAAGGAGTATTTGTCTACCGAGAGGGTGACAAACATGTCCATCTGGTTGTGGGCCGGGCGGCGCCTGCGGACCAGCCCCTTGATCAGGGCCACCAGCAGCAGGTCCAACAACAGGGCAAAGAGCAGGTTCATGAGCACCTCGCGCCCGGCCCAGCTGTCGCTCCTGGATAGGCAGTAGAGGGTCCCCAGCAGCCAGGGGATGCCGTGGCCCGAGATCTCCAGCAGCTTCATAAGGGGCCGCATGCTACCCCAGGACGAGCTCTCCCCGGCGCACACTCCCAGCTTCTTGGACAGCCACAGGTCGATGGCCAGCAGGGAGCGCAGGGCGATGCCCAGGAACGACGGGTTCAGGTCCATGCGGTCCTCCTCGGGGAGCGGGGCGGGGGGCGCCTGCGAGGGGCCCGCCCCGGCCAGGGGGAAGGACCCGCGGCGGTGCACCGGGCTCTCGGACGCGCGGAGCCGGGTGCAGGTGGGGTCCAAGCCCGGCGCGCGGCTGCTGAGCAGGGACTGGAACTCGAACCTGCCGCCGCCGCCGCCGCCGCCGTGGGCCGGGCTGCCGGGGCCGCCGCTGCTGCTCGAGGCGGAGGCGGCCAGCGGGCGTGCGTCCACGTTCCTGCGGGGGCTCGGCATCGCGGCGGGGGGCCCGGACCCCAGGACCCGACCGGCCTAGCGAGCGGCTCCCGGCCCTGCAGCCTCTTCCGCTTCCGCATTGCCATCCCCGCGGGGGCGGGGAGAAGGGCCGGCGAGAGGACGATTGTGACACCTGGCGGAGACGTGGGAGGAGACTGGCGTTTCCACTTGGGGAAGGGGGGACGGGGCAAGGAAGGTGGAGGTGTGGGAGATGGCGGGGCGGCGAATTCCACCGCGTCCGTGCGAGCCTAGGGAACGCAGCTCCACTTCAAACACGAAACAAACCAAGCCCTGTTCTCTACTCTCTTGTTTTTAAGATTTCTTGTCCAGGAGTGTTCCTTCCCGACAAGCAAGATGTGTACCTTGGGGTGTACCTCCTGAATCAGTACCTGGAGACAGACTGCTTTCCCTCTGTGTTCCCTATTATGATTCAGCAGAGCATGAGGTTTGAAAAGGTGATCTTGACTTTCTCATTGCTAAACGGAGAAATGTAGATGTTGCTGTCTGAAGATCCTCTAATGGTTCTTATAAAGAACGCGGTTCTTAAAAAGTTACTTGGTACATTTTCTTTAAAAAATGACTTGAAGCGGCCTCAGCACACCGTAGTTGGAGGAATAGCTTTTACATTGTAGGTCTGAGCCAAGTGCTGTCAACCTAGTGCTAAATACGCTGGTGGATGTTTTCTATTCTTGGAACTCCCATGGCATTTTTCTAACTGGAGCACAGAGAGCATTTTCTCAAAGTTCCTGGAGGTGTTAGAGGCAGTTGCGTTACATTCATGACAGGGATTATCAGTAAATTATGGACCTTAGAAACAAACTGGTAGACTCAGAGAAATAATGAAAAAAAAAAAAAAAAAAACTAGATTCAAATTAGTAAAACCCTGTACCTGAAATCCCGTAACAAAACAAGGCTCTTCAGATTTACTGAGTATTCTTAGGCCATACCTGGTTTATTTAGCTACAGCGATAAAGACTAGGTTTCATTCCTACGAATAGGAACATGATATTAATAGAACATTTATCAACCTGCTTCCCGCTTCAATTTAGAATATCAAGTTCATTACTATGACTCATTGGCGGTCCTTTGAAGTTTTTGTTTTGGAATTTGGAGGTGAAATCAGTTTTAGCCTTGATGAGTCTAATGATTTCCCTTCAAAATGATATCACTGAGCTGCTTCTTTGGGAGAGGGGACAAATCCGGGAAGGGCTCCAGGGTGGAGCCTATCACTTTTATGTTCAATTTTGTTTTTTTTTGTTTTTTTTTGTTTTTTAAATTTTTTTTTCAACGTTTATTTATTTTTGGGACAGAGAGAGACGGAGCATGAACGGGGGAGGGGCAGAGAGAGAGGGAGACACAGAATCAGAAACAGGCTCCAGGCTCTGAGCCATCAGCCCAGAGCCCGATGCGGGGCTCGAACTCACGGACCGCGAGATCGTGACCTGGCTGAAGTCGGACGCTTAACCGACTGCGCCACCCAGGCGCCCCCGTTCAATTTTGTTTTAACGTTTATTTATTTTTGAGACAGAGACAGGGCATGAATGGGGGGAGGGTCAGAGAGAGAGGGAGACACAGAATCGGAAGCATGGAGCCTATCACTTTTAAAGGGCTGGATGGTGCTGCCCAGAAAATGACATGTTTGAACTGAGAATGGGCGATGAGATGAGGGTTGGTTTTCCAACAGGCTAGGGCTGTAGATAATATGTTTGTACATTACAGCTTGTTTATTTAAACAGAGTCTACCAAACTGGTTAGATAAGAGAGGAGAAGAATAAATGGCTATTACCTTGGGACATACAGTCAGAATCGAAAGCAACCTACTTCTACTAGATATTAGTAGTGGTAGGAAGTGAGTGGTGAAAATCCAGTCTATGTTTTCGCCTAAGAATTTCCTTTTTAATTTATCAAGTTTGCTTCTGTGGAAGACTTTAGAAATCTTTTTATAAGAAACCCAAGGGTACAAAGGCAAAGAAGCACAGAATGATAATTCTGTAAATGAACTTGGAGGTCATCAAGTGCAACATCCCTGATGTGAAGAAAAGGAAGGAGAGACTCACACATACTCTAGATGCCCCTCCTGCTCTCTTGCAAAACTGCATTTAAGGTTGCTGGTCAAACGTGTATCATGGGCCATTTTTCTTTTTATAAAATGTGGTTATTTAAAAATCTGAAATACTACCCTCATGTGTGAGCGGTTTGGGTTCATATTCCAGCTTTCTCCATTCGGCTCTAGTGTTCTTGGATTTGTTCTATTCTCCAGCTGCAAATACGTGCAGCAAGTATCAAAATCATCTTCTCGTCTCTGGACCTTCTGTGTAACCCAGAATTGAACGTCCTAAAACAATTGGATAAATAAACTGTTCATAACGAACGTATGAGACATTGTGTTTGAACAGTTCATGTTGATCATTTACTCCCCAGGGTCATACTTGAGAAAATCCTTAAGCATGGATGAAGTGAAGGGATGCCATTACTGAAATATTTTAGGGGGAAAAAAAAACCCTTACCCACATTTGCCCTGATACATCTAGGTCAGGAAGGCAAAAACGGATTGCAGGGATAGCCTCCACTTTTGTAGTTAAAGCAGACCTGGCTTTTAGATCAAGAGCAGATTTTAACCATGCTTACGTTTAAATACCATTTAAATCAGAACATTAATGCCCGAAACCAACCTCTGGTGAAAACTTTGGTTTCATGCAGGCTTCCAGAGTTTGGGGAGACCGGCGTGGTGTGCTTTCACTTTCAGTCCTGTCCCAGACCCTTTTAGCTCGAGGACAAAATAAGCATATTTGGCGTTGGCGAGGCAGATACCACAACGTTTGTCTTGTGCTTTATGATATACTTTAAACTTATGAGGCTCTCCCTCTCTCTAGTTATTTTGTTCTGTAGGAGGGCGCGTAGGTTTTCTTTTGTGTTGCACATAGAATTTGTACTGACGTTCCTGTTTAGCACAACCAATTGTTAGAGTCGTTTATTCAGTTAACATCACTTAATGAGTGTCCGTGGTATGCAGAATGTTTTTCTAGGTATTCAAGCAAGACTCTTTGAGGTTGATGCCAGATGTGCTTTTAGCAACAAACTATAAGACTAGGTCAAGTTGATGACGTTTTGAGCATGGGGTAGAGTCAGCTAACTCAGATTTTCCTTGTACTTGGTATTGCGTTTATTCTCATTCTATAGTCATTTGTTGAACTTTTAGCCGCATACACGTTAAAGATACTCCCGTTGAATTTTAAAATACTGTATGGCTGGAATTGACATGTGTTAATTGTTTGGAAAGATAAAACCTACAGTTTCTATAAGCATATATTAATCTTTGAAAATTTATTTTCACCCTTTTTTTTTTTTCCTGCAGGTATTTGAAAATGCAATAGATCCTGGGGCTGTAGCAGAAATTTTAGAAAGTAAGTGCTCTTAAAACAAAGCAGAACAACTATTGGGTGTATGTAATTGTGTGTGCAGATACAAAATTCTGTATTCTAATTCTGTATTGTGATATTTCCATTTTGATCCATACTTACATTCAACAGTCTGTGTCAAATTTGAATCATGGTTTTGATTCTATTACAAACCCTTTTCTAGATAGAGATGGGATTTATTTGATGGTCCACTTCTGTTTGTTTATATATTATAATTAAATGGTTTTTGTATCTTCATACAGTTATGTGACCATCATAATTTTTAAAAATTAATTAATTAATTAATATTTAAATTTACATCTAAGTTCGTTAGCATATAGTGCAACAATGATTTCAGGAGTAGATTCCTTAGTGCCCCTAACCCATTTAGCCCATCCCCCCCTCCCACAACCCCTCCAGCAACCCTCTGTTTGTTCTCCATATTTAAGAGTTTCTAACGTTTTGTCCCCCTCCCTGTTTTTTATAATATTTTTGCTTCCATTCCCTTATGTTCATCTGTTTTGTATCTTAAAGTACTCATATGATATTTGTCTTTCTCTGACTAATTTCATTTAGCATCATACCCTCCAGTTCCATCCACGTGGTTGCAAATGCAAGATTTCATTCTTTTTGATCCACTCATCCATCAATGGACATTTGGGCTATTTCCATACTTTGGCTATTGTCGATAGCGCTACTATAAACACGGGGGTGCATGTGCCCCTTCGAAACAGCATACCTGTATCCCTTGGATAAATACCTCGTAGTGCAATTGCTGGGTCGTAGGGTAGTTCTATTTTTAAGTTTTTGAGTAAACTCCATACTCTTTTCCAGAGTGGCTGCACCAGTTTGCAACCATCACCATAATTAATTTTGGGGTATTTTTATCACCATAGAAAGAAACCCTAAACCCATTCTTCCTTATCACTCCTAGCCCTAGGGCACTGCTAACCAATATTTCTGTCTCTATAGATTTGCTTATGCTGGATATTTCATATAAATGGAGTTATATAATATGTGGTCCTTTGTGACTGGCTTCTTTCACTTAGCATGTTTTCAAGATTCATCTTTGCTACAGCATGTGTCAGTATTTCATTTCTTTCTGGGGCGAAGTAGTGTTCCATGGTATGGCTGTGCCACATTTTGTTTATTCATTTAGTGGTTTAGGGACATTTGGGTTTTCTTCATGTTTGGGCTATCATGAATAACGTTGCTGTGAATATTTGTCTACAAGTGTTTTTGTGGGCATGTGTTTCCATTTGTCTTGGGTCTATACCTCAGAGTGGAAGTGTTGGGTCGTATGGTAATTCTTTTTAATTTTTGGAGAAACTTCACCAAAGCAACTGTATCATTTTACAGTCCACCAGCAATGCGTGAGGGATCCATTTCTCCACATCCTGGTCAACACTTGTTACTTGTCCTGTTGATCAGTGGCCATTCTTGTGGGTATGAGTGAAATCTCATTGTGGTTTTGATGATTTTGAGCATTTTTTCATGTGCTTACTGGCTGTTTGTATATGGTATTTGGAGAAATGTGTGTTCAGAGCTTTTGCTTATATTTTAATGGGGTTATTTGACTTTTTATTATTGAGTTGTAATATATTATGAACTTGTAATGTATTGAATTCTTTGTATATTATAGATGCAAGTCCCATAGCAGATGTATGATAGACACTTTCTTCCATTCTTTGGATTATCTTTTCATTTTCTTGATGGTGTTCTTTGAAACACAAAAATTTTTAATTTTGATGAATTCTGTTTTATTCGTTTTTCTTTTTTTACTTGAGCTTTTGATGTCATAACTAAGAAACCATTACCTAATTTAAGTCACAAAGATTTATGTCCGTGTTTTCTTCTGAGAGTTTTATAGTTTTAGCTTTTACATTTAAGCCTATGACACATATTAAGTTTATTTTTGTAAATAGCATGAGGTAGGGGTCCAGCTTCATTCTTTTGCATCTGGGTATCCAGTTGTCCTGGTCTCATTTGTTGATAAGAGTATTCCCCTCCCCCCTCCCCCCCCCCCATTGAATAGTCCAGATACATTTGTTGAAAATCAATTGACTGTAAATATGAGGGTTTTTTTTTGATTCTCAATTGTATTCTGTGGATCCATATATCTATCATTATGCCTGTAACACACAGTCTTGATTATTGTAACTTTGTGAGTAAGGTTTGAAATCAGGAAATGTGAGTCCTCCACCTTAGTTCTTCATTCCAAGGCAGTTTTTGCTATTTGGATTCTCTTGTATTTCCATATGAATTTTAGGATCAGCTTGTCTGTTTCTGCAAAGGAGCCAACTAGGATGTTGATAGGGGTTGCCTTGAGCCTGTAGATCAATTTGAGGAATGTTTCCATCTGAACAATATTAAGTCTTCCAGTCCATGAACATGGGATATAGTGAGAATTCACTGAACGTAAGGGATTTAGAGCCTGAGACAAATGGAGGGCTTAACATTCCCATTGTCCTACTTGGAAAACCTAAAATTACAAACTGTCTTAACTGTCAGTTTCTTGGCATTTAAAATTCTGTCCTCATACATCCACATGCTTTTCATAAGTCTGCAGAGGGAGAATTTTACTTTTCTTGTATACAGACTTCTAGCTGTTTTGAAACATAATTGACATATCACATTATGTAAGTGTAAGGTATACAACATGAGGATTTGATACACTTAGATATTGCAAAATGATTACCACAGCATGAGCTAACACACTCATCCCATCATGGGACTGCCATTTCTTTTTTGCGGTGAGAACATTTAAGACCTACCCTCTTAGCAACTTTCAAATATATAATATGGATTAGTAACTATAATCGTCTATGATTGCCACCATTATCGTCTATTTTAAAATGTATTCACTTCTATAATTTGGGGGAATTATCTTTATTGATTTTTTATTGTTATACCATTTATGTTTAAGTGACTTTCAGATTTGAATTTTACTCTTGTCCTTATAGATTTTGTACATGGGCTCACTGTAAATATACTTTGGACTCAGGAAGTATAAAAAATGTTATATTTTATGTTTCATTTATATTGTCAGAGAGCATACTGTTTTAAGCAAGATAAACTTGTATAGGTTGATGGGCAAGAGTTGGATTTTGAATTTTTATTTATTTATTTTTATTTTTTATTTTTTTTAAATTTTTTTAGTGTTTATTTATTTTTGAGACAGAGAGAGACAAAGCATGAACGGGGGAGGGTCAGAGAGAGGGAGACACAGAATCTGAAACAGGCTCCAGGCTCTGAGCGGTCAGCACAGAGCCTGACGCGGGGCTCGAAATCATGGACCGCGAGATCATGACTTGGGCCGAAGTCGGCTGCTTAACCGACTAAGCCACCCAGGCGCCCCTTGGATTTTGAAATTTTTTTTTCTTTTCAACGTTTTTTTTTTTTTTTTTTTTTTTGGGGGGACAGAGAGAGACAGAGCATGAACGGGGGAGGGGCAGAGAGAGAGGAAGACACAGAATCGGAAACAGGCTCCAGGCTCCGAGCCATCAGCCCAGAGCCTGACGCGGGGCTCGAACTCACGGACCATGAGATCGTGACCTGGCTGAAGTCGGACGCTTAACCGACTGCGCCACCCAGGCGCCCCGGATTTTGAATTTTTAAAATGAGAATCTGATTTTTATGTCAGTGATTTATGGATACGTTTTTAAGACAAAATATTACATCCGTGTCATCAATACTTCTTAGGGCACAAAATGTTATTTTTATAACTTAGTTACTCCCACTCTATGCCCTTGGATTACTGGGTCCAGAAATACCTGAATCCTTGTTGATATGGCATTATTATTATTATTATTATTATTATTATTATTATTATTATCATTATTGTAAATGGAATGTTATGGCAGTTTTGAACTTAGCAATTATGAAAAACTCTCTCATTTTTTCTATTTTAGGCTTCCTAACCAGGTTTGAATTAATACAGCTAGTATCTCCAGGTAATGTGCCCATAAATGCATTTCTAAATCAGTTTATTTTAATTTTGAAGGGATTTTGGCACGACAGAAGGGGGACTGGTATTTACAAGTTGTGCTTTCTAGAACACTCACTTTCCCCCTGACCAGTCTGTTGAATTTTACCAATTCTCACAGAAGTCACTTTATGGGTCTGGTGGCAGTAAGCATAACTTAAAGGCGCTTTGGCTTTCCATTTTTTCATGACTTTAATTCTCACCAAATAAGAAAAGCTTGGCTCAGTTTTTTTCAAGTTTTTGCCTTCGGCTTTGTTGGCGAACCCAAAACTATCTTCTGTGTTAGATGCCAGAATGGGTTTGGTAAACTGTAGGCCAGTCCAGCCTGCAGTTTGTTTTGTGTGACTCGTGAGCTAAATTTCTATTTTTTTTTTAATTGAGATTCATATACTGGATATTTAATTCATATACTATAAACCTCTCCATTGCAAGTGTACAACTCAGTTGCTTAAGCATCTTCACAAATTTCTGCAACCATCACCACCATCTTATTCCAGAACCTTTTTATTATCTGGAAAAAAAACCCCCAAAACCACTGTAGTCCTTAATAGTCACCCTTTATTCCCTCTTCCCACAGCCCTGGCCACCACTAGTCTACTTTCTCTATGGCTGTGCCTCTTCTGGACATTTAGTGTAAATGGAACCAGACAATATGTAGCCTTTGGTGTCTGGCTTCTTCCATGTGGCATGTTTTCAAGATTCACCCAGGTTGTAGCCTGTTATCGTTACTTTGTTCCTTGTCCGGATGCATAATGTGCTTTTATATGGATGTGCCTAGTTTGTTTACCCGTTCGTTGGTTGGTGGATGGACGTTTGAGTTGTTTCCACTTTTTGCATATCATGAATGACACTGCTATCAACATTCACGTACAAGTTGTTGTGTGAGTACATGTTTTCAATTCTCTTGGGTTCATACCTAGGAGTAGAGTTTCTGTATCCTATGGTACCTCCACGTTTAACTTTTTGAGGAACTGCCAAACTGTCTTCCATTCTGGCCATTTTGAAGGGTTGGAAAAAAATTTTAAAACATGCGTATTTTGTGATGTGAAAATTATATAAAATTATATAAAATCCACATTTCATCGTCCATAAAGTTTTACTGGAACACGGCCATGCTTCATTTATTGTCTGTGGCTGACTTTGTTTATGCTGGAGTTGAGTAGTTATGACCGCGTGGCTTGCAAAGCCTAAAATATTTACTCTCTGACCCTTTTACGGAAGCAGTTCTTGCCAGAATCATGGGACTTTAGGAGGAAACCATTCTGTGGTGCCTCTGCTTCCTGTGTGTCTCGAATGGCAGGGCACCTGAGCTAAACTTCTGCATGGTGGCATCAGTTCTCTTACGTAGTTTCTCAGTGTGGCTGGTTACCTGGTGATTTTAGTCGTGTGTGTGTGTGTGTGTGTGTGTGTGTGTGTGAGAGAGAGAGAGAGAGAGAGGGAGGGAGAGAGAGGGAGAGAGAGATAATATTTAAAACTCAGGGGGCACCTGGATGGCTCAGTCGGTTAAGTGTCTGACTACAGCTCAGGTCATGATCTCACGGTTCATGAGTTCGAGCCCCGCGTCAGGCTCCGTGCTGACAGCTCGGAGCCTGGAGCCTGCTTTGGATTCTGTGTCTCCCTCTCTCTTTGCCCCTCCTTCCCTTGTTCACTCTCTCTCTCTCTCTCTCTCTCTCTCTCTCAAAAAGAAATAAACATTAAAACTCAGAAACATTTAGAATTCTTTTTTGATTTTTGCTGTTACTGGTTTTTGCCTTTTCTCTTCCCAAGATGAAAATAGCTTTATGGTTTTTAGTTGCTGCAAAAAGCATTCCCAAATGATGAGAAAACCTCTATTTATAATTTGGTGAACATGTTTCTTGATATTTGTCTGTGGACAGAACACCTAGATATGGAAATTCTACATAATAGTGTCACATACATTTTCTTCTCTTATTGGCTTCCCCCCGTCAAATATCACTGTTGTGTTGTCATTTCTAAAAGCCTAGAGGTACCTCATTCTTTTTAACTGTAATAAAGAATTCCATTAATTTACTTATGTGTCCTTAAAAGTCTCTAAACAGTAGGGACATAATATTTGGGTTTTTTTGACTGTACGTTGTTGTCTGTAGTTTGTCTTTTTTCAATAGCTATGTGTTTTTCCAGAATATTCTAATTATCCTTAAATTGATATTGTTGAACATGTAGGTTTTCCTTGTCTTTCACATATTTATAAAAATTATTTTTTTCTCCTGGCTCCTGGATGGCTTAGTCAGTTAAGCCTCTGACTTCGGCTCAGGTCTCAATCTCATGGTTTGTGAGTTCGAGCCCCACATTGGGCTCTCTGTTATCAGCGCAGAGCCTGCTTCGGATCCTCTGTCCCCCTCTCTTTTTGTTCCTCCCCTGATCACACTCATTCTCTCTCAAAAGTAAAAATAAAAGGTTAATTTTTTCTCTTGGTATATTTGTAAGGAATAGAGTGACGGTGGTCCCCCCATGTCTGGGGTTTTGCTTCCTGTAGTTTCGGTTACCCGCCATAACCATGGTCTGCAAGCAGACGATCCTCCTTCTGACCTTGTCAGAAGGTCAGAAGTAGCCTAACACTGAATCGTGACTACTCGGTCACTCACCTTGTGCCATTTCATCACGTAGGCAGTTTTTCAAATCCAAATCACATTATCACAAGAAGGGTGAGTACAGGACAATAAGATGTTTCGCAAGAGCCATCCGGGGGGCTCAGTCGGTGACGTGTCCGACTTCAGCTCAAGTCATGATCTCACGGTTTTTGAGTTCGAGCCCCACATCGGGCTCTGGGCTGACGGCTCAGAGCCCACTTCGGATCCTCTGCCCTCCTTACTCTCTCTCTCTCCCCCTGCACTCTTTCTCCCAAATAAACATTTAAAAAAAGATATTTCGCCAGAGATTACAGTGTGTTGTTCTGATTATTCTATTTTATTACTAGTTATTGTTGTGAATCTCTAACTATGCCTAACTTATACATTCAACTTTATAATAGGTATGTATGTATAGGAAAAAACGTAGTGTATGTAGGATTCAATACTGTCTGCTGTGGGGACCTTGGTATATAATTCCCCATAGATAAGCGGGGACTCGACTAAACCATCCATCCTTATCTGTAACCTGGAAGTAAACCGATCGCCAGCAAGCTTCCATTATTACTGTGTTCAGCAGTGTGTATACAGCAGGTCCATTGCCCATATCCTAGCTAATGGTGGATATTAACGTTTGAATTAATCATGTTTGCAAAGTATATAATAATTTCTTAAAAGTATATTGTACTATATTTTCTGGCCTCTTCTTTTTTGCAGACATGATTTGTGACAACCTCAAATTTAAAATTTACTTCTTAAAAAATTTCCATTTTCCCATGATTTGTTTTCTTTCTTTTCCTCTGTACAACGTGACTTTCTGTGCCCCGTGGTTACTTGTGGAGTGATGTCTGGATGTTAACATTGCATTTGGTATAACTTCCTGATATTTTTACCAAAGTTTTTAATAAGTTATGCTTACTGTGTATGGATTCCCCCTGTTTTGTTGTATGTTCTGATATGTTATTGTTTGAATTTTTCTTCTTTTAAAAATACTTTTTTTTAATGTTTATTTTTGAAGGAGAGAGAGACAGAGTGTGAGTGGGGGCTGGGGGGAGGCAGAGAGAGAAGGAGACACAGAATCTGAAGCAGGCTCCAGGCTCCGAGCTGTCAGCACAGAGCCCGACGCGGGGCTCAAACCCACAAACCGCGAGATCGTGACCTGAGCTGCAGTCGGACGCTCAACTGACTGAGCCACCCAGGCGCCCCTTTCTCTTCTTCTGAAGAAAGCATGAGGGAAGGAGAGTGAGCCTGGCAGATTCCTGAGCTAAAGCAGAGGTGGCTGTGGAGGCTTTTAAGAGGATCACAGTTGTGCCTGGTGTGGCCCTGCCTGTGGCAGGTCAAGGCCCCAAGGGATGGAGGGGACCCAGAAATCTGTAGCTCTTCTGCCTCTTGGCTCACTGGCAGAGGAGGCCCCGAAACAGAGAAGTACC
Source organism: Prionailurus bengalensis (assembly GCF_016509475.1). NCBI lineage: Eukaryota > Metazoa > Chordata > Mammalia > Carnivora > Felidae > Prionailurus > Prionailurus bengalensis. The sequence continues at coordinate 6,864,125 of NC_057359.1, forward strand.
CCACTCTCTGTGGATTTAAGGACGGGTACCCTCGTATGTGTTAGGGCTTTCTTAGGTAGACAGAAGAGAAGGAAGGCCAGTGGTGCCTCTTCCTGGCTTTCCAGAAATTCTTACTGAATATTTTTCAGCCTAAAAGTGACAGACTAAAATCAGGGCATTGAATTTTTTTCCACGTTTTTTTTTTTTCCTTATTTGACCTAGTTTTATGTTCAAACATATATCAATGCTAACTGGCAAGTTATACTTCAGTATGTTAATAAAATAGGAGCAGACTCATTTTGGTCTTATTTAATTCTGCACGAATTAAAAAAAAAATAACCCAATACCTACATACTCTCACTGCAAAAATTAAACTAACACAAAGTTATATAAAATAAAAAGTCAAAAGCCACATTCATCAACAGCTCCTGACAACAATTACTAATAATTTTCAGATGTTTTAAAATGCATTTAGTATATGTAATGCATTTAAAATATAAAATACATACATGCATATATATACATACATATACATACATGTGCTATATATATATCTAGTATTTATCATATGTATGTTTAGTATACATATTGGTTGAATATACATATTCTGCAGCTTGCTTTTTAAAGTTTAATATATCTTAGATTGCCATATGTTCTTTTTTTTTTTTCATTTCGAGAGAGAGAGAGAGAGAGAGCGTGAGCAGGGGAGAGGGGCAGAGAGACAGGGAGAGATCAAGAGACTCCTCGCTCAGCGTGGAGTCTGACATGGGGCTCCACCCCACGACCCCGGGATCATGATCTGAGCCAAAATCAAGAGTCAGATGCTCAGCCGACTGAGCCACCCGGGTGCCCCAACCATGTGTTTTCCACAAGACCAGAAATCCATCTGTGAGTGGGTTGCAAGAATAGCTCGAAGCCATGATGATTGGAGAATACTGAGGCTGGGTACACACGTACTGTTTATAACTCAGAAGTTACTCAGATACAAAGTGGAGGCTGTACGAGACGTGTTTTCCTTTTGTCTACGGTCCTTCAATTTCAGATTGTAATCGTAGTGGAATGAAGTTAGAATTGCTCAAAATAATTTCACTCAGCTTCAGATGCATTGGAGACGAATCCGTTAGTTCTTCCGACGTGTTCATTGAGGGTGTGCCCGGAACGTGCCCCACAGTGTGCTTCTGGCCTCCCACCAGTGGTGCCAGGCGGAAGGGTGATTGTAAGCCCTTTTGCTCTGCTGGGTCTCGATAGCAGATAATTAAGTAAAAATGATTTGTCTCATTGTAGGCTGCACCGTAGGGTCACATGGGTCACATGTAGGTTCACAGGGACCAGCCCTTCACTTGGCTGAATTGTTACCTTTTCATTTTGCTGTAGATGTTATTTTATTGTTTGATTCCTTAAAAAATTTTTTTAATGTTTGTTTATTTTTGAGAGAGAGAGACAGTGCAGGCAGGGGAGGGGCAGAGAGAGAGGGAGACACAGAATCCGAAGCGGGCTCCGGGCTCCGAGCTGTCAGCACAGCGCCCGACGCAGGGCTTGAGCTCACCGACTGCGACGTCATGAGCTGAGCCACCCAGGCGCCCCCTCATTGTTTGATATTTATTCACATTCCTTTCAAACACGCTGATAGTCAAAAGACATATTATGACCATGTGTTAATGATACAAGTAGCTTAGATTTACATACAGCTTTACTGCTAAAGAATGAAGGGGTCCAAAGATTTGGCTTAGAAGCTGTAAAGATGCCTCGGGTTCTTGTTTACCAAGATGGGAAAAAAGCAAGTGGACACAGGGGGGCAGCAGTGTAATCCTGTTGGACTGGGAGCTTGGTGCTTTCTTTTTACTGATCTCTTAGAGAAAAAATGTCTACTTGGGGATAAGTCATGTTACATTCAGTCCAGCTGTAAATCGCCATTTCTGTGGGCACCTGTTCCCTCAATCAGAGTTTGGTTTTATACTTTGTAGTGGTGTTTACCAGGTATCAGCAAGAACAGAACTCCTGCCTCGGAAAATATGGTTTTGAATTCCTGCTTTGCCGTGTGGCATCATGATAAGTGTCTTCTACTCACAGAGCCTCAGTTTCCTTATCGGTAGAGAAGGCATCAAATGAGACTCCATAGTGGGAAGCAAGCTGTCGATTCTGATGTGCTCTATAAATGTTAGGTTTTCAATACAATATTGTTATTAAAATGATCGATTTTGGGGGCGCCTGGGTGGTTCAGTTGGATGAGCATCCAACTCTTGATTTCGGCTCAGGTCAAGATCCCAGGGTGATGGGATCGAGCCCCCTCTGCACTGGGCGTGGAGCCTTCTTGAGATTCTCTCTCTCTCTGTCTCTCTCTCTCTCTCTCTCTCCCCCTCTGCCCCTCTCCCCTGCTTGTGCTCTCTCTTTATCTCTCTCTCTCTCAAAAAAAATGTTTTTTTTTTTTCTTGAAGTCCTCATTCGTTTTCCTTTTTAGGGGAAATGTTTTTCATCGACGGCATCGATGATGTCGTTGTCTGTCTGTGCCATTAGCCTATAAGAACACGGATTTCCCTCAGACATAGCACGTGGCCTATGAGTATGGCTCAGCCTGTGTAGAATCCAGGCTCTTGCTGTAACATCCTCGTGGGGTGCCAACATTTTTACACTGGGTAGCAGTTAGGACTCTAGAATGTGATGGAACCAGAGAGAGAACTGAGGACGTAAGCCTTCTGTCTATCTCCTCCAATTTCAGTGCCTTCATCCCCGTGATTCCAAAGGTAGTAGATGAGCAGGCCTCCAGTTCTCTGACCTCTTATTTTTATCTTCATTCTTGCTAACGACGGCGATAGTGACTCAGTCATTGGGTTGGTGTCATGGAGCGGACACGATAATGGCAGGTGGTGTCCGAGTGCTCTACATTTTGTATATGTCACGTGACCTCACAGTAGCCCTAGGGGGCAGGTATTACGATGACTTTTACGTTTTCCCGAAGAGGCCCCTGAAGTTAGGAGATGACGTAACGCGCTCCTGGTCACACAGCTGGTAAAGGGTGGGGCAGGGATCTGAACCAGCTCTGTGTGCATCTGGACACGGTTCTTCCCCACTGTACATGGACCTCAGCAGAAAGCTGTGTTCCGTTGCTGGTGACGGGTGAGGAGACCGTCGCATCACTTTCCATTTTCAGGTTGTGCTTGTGAGACCTCAGACTGGAGGAAGTCTGGCTGGCCGGCAGAGGTGGGGAGGCCATGCCCCTCCTAGGGAGCACTGATAAAAAAGGTGGCCAGGATAAGACTGGGAAATGATTGATGCTAAGCTTGATTCTGGGATAGCACCCGCCTCCAATGAGGAGACATTGGACGTGAAGCTTGAAGGACGAAGGAGATCTCAACAGGATGGGAAGGAAGAAAGGACATTTTGGAAGGAACAGCACCGGCAGAGGAAGGACGCGGCGGTGGAGGAGGGAGAGATACATCATCAATCCCTTGTGGCCTGAGCACGTCTGAGAGAAGGGCGGGGACACATGATCTGATGACGAAAACCATAGAATGCGTTCTTTTTGCACATAGATCCTTATTAGAACCCAAACATTCATATTTATTTATTTTAATTTTTAAAAAATGTTTTATATATTTTTGAAAGAGAGAGAGAGAGATGAGCAGGGGAGGGGCAGAGAGAGAGGGAGACACAGAATCTGAAACAGGCTCCAGGCTCCGAGCCGTCAGCACAGATCCCGACGGGGGGCTCGAACTCACAGACTGTGAGATCATGACCTGAGCAGAAGTCAGACACTTAACTGACTGAGCCCCCCAGGCGCCCCCCAAATATCCGTATTAAAGAATAAGTAGGAAGACATTGGTCCATTATACGTGATAATGTCAGGTGTTTTCTGCCATCGATGTGCCAGAAATCCACCCTCGTCAGACTTCTTCTCACAAACAGAATGGTAGTCACCAAACAGTAAAGCTACCTGGTTGACCATAGTCTCTTCTGTGGCGGTGTGCCATACAGAGGCCACTCTTAGTCTGAACCTCTTGTGTCGCCCCTGCTGTGTAGACGAGGAGCATTCAGACGGCAGCTTCTCCGTCCTTCGCTCAGTGATTCTCGGTCCTCGTAGCCCCCAGATCTTTTGGTAATGAGTGTTTGGGAACATCCCTTTCGTCAGACTGAAATCTGAAATGATATTGATGGTTAATATAACCAACTGAAGCGAATCACTGCCAATGGAGAAATAAAAGGAAAATGGTTTAAAATAAAACGATAGCGTATCAATACATAAATGGTGGGCACAAAGAAGTATTTAGATGTGGCATGGTTTTCAAACTGCCGGTAGGGGCTCAGTAAAGACCCAAACACAGTCAAGTACGACGGTCCCTTAATTCACATGTACCTGCATTCCCGAAAATTCAGTGTATTTTAAAACCATGCAGAGTGGGGCGCCTGGGTGGCTCAGTCGGTTAAGCAGCCTACTTCGGCTCAGGTCATGATCTCATGGTCTGTGAGTTCGAGCCCCGCGTCGGGCTCTGTGCTGACAGCTCAGAGCCTGGAGCCTGCTTCAGATTCTGTGTCCCCTCTCTCTCTGACCCTCCCCGTTCATGCTCTGTCTCTCTCTGTCTCAAAAATAAATAAAAACATTAAAAAAAAAATAAAACCATGCAGAGAAAGTGCTTTGTGTTTACATGTAGCCGTGAGGTTCCAGGCTTCACTAATTATAAGGGAAGAATTAGCTTCTCGCCTAAAAGAATGTCGGTTATGATGTTAGAACGTTGTGCAGGAGTGTCTTGAGTGTTGCAACGTCTTGACCCTGGCACCTTGGCTCCTGCCCATGACATGTCCCCACAAATTTTGGAAGTGTCCCTGAGGCTGGTACCAACCGTGCTAAGAACCACAGCCTCGGCTGTTCTGGGGGCCATCAGGATACTGGTGTCTCTGCATCAGAGGACACGTCGAGCCCCAGTCTATGCTGTAAGCTTTGTGTGAACAGGGCGCTGTCTGCTTTGTTCCTGTTCTGTCCCTAGGACCTGGCCCAAAGTGTGTCCTTGGAAAACATGTGGAAGGAAAGGATGGGTGGTTGCATGGATGGATGGACAGACAGATGGATGAAAAGAGATTTTTCTCTTTGTTCTGTCTTGTGGAGTAATCCTTTAGATATTTTTGTCTCTCTCTGTTGTGAGTTCGGAAGACTTTTAAATTTTATCCATGAGATAAGAACCAGTAGAAGTGTTTTCTACTTTGCCTCTTAAATAAGAGGTGCTTTAATCAAAATGTTTATTTTTTTAATGTTTATTTATTATTTTTGAGCATTTATTTATTATTTTATTATAATAAATACATATTTTTATATAAATAAAAATAAACATTTTAATTTTAATAAATAATTATTATTTATTATTATTTTGAGCTCACCCCGAGTGTGAGCAAGGGAGGGGCAGAGACAGGGAGACATAGAATCTGAAGCAGAGTCCAGGCTCCGAGCTGTCAGCACAGAGCCTGATGCGGGGCTTGAACTCACAAACCGTGAGATCATGACCTGAGCTGAAGTCTGATGCTTAACCAAATGAGCCACCCAGGCGCCCCAAAATGTCTACTTTTATCTGAGTGCCTTCTCTGCCATCACCTGTCTGAGCTTTTATTTTGTTAAACTCAAGAAGTAGATCATTTTCAGAACGTAAATCTACTTATGGTTTTTCTCCTTGCATTCTAGCATGGGAAGAGTTGGCCTGCTATGAAGAAAACACACGAGATTTTCTTTTCCCTGAGCCCAAGCTGACACCTTCGCTCCCTGGCATGTACAGGCAGGTGCTCATGAAGACATTTGCAGGTTTTCCAGTAAGTGATTCATGCCCCGCTGGACTTCTGGGAGAGATTCTTGCGACCTGGACATTTTATTTCCAATAGGGGATGCTCTTGGGCAGATCACTTCCATCTGGGTTAGTTCCCTTGTTCTGTTTAGCAGCCCCGTTTAGATGCCCCATTCAAAATACCAATTATACTGGTCTGAGAGGTGGGGATCTTACCTAGCCAGGTAAATCATTGCATAGTCACACTGTCACATACTTAGAAGGATGTTTTTTCCACCTTCTCTGAATGCAGACTAACTGAAAGATTTGATACTGGTTTGTTTTTTATTAAATGTTTTATTTATTTTTGAGAGAGTTAGAGAGACAGTGCAAGCAGGAGAGGGGCAGAGAGAGAGGGAGACACAGAATCCGAAGGAGGCTCCAGGCTCCGAGCTGTCAGCACAGAGTCCAACACGGGGCTTGAACTCACCGACCGTGAGATCACGACCTGGGCTGAAGTCGGACCCTTAACTGACTCAGCCACCCAGGAGCCCCTGTACCAGTTTATTTAATTGAAACTATTGTTTTAGTAGTAATGATGAAAGCAAAATACAGTCGTAATAGTAATAATGCCACCTCTCATTTATTTTGAGCTTTCGGTTCTTCATAAGATATGTTATTTTCCTCAGAGTTCTCATGTCAGCCAAGGCAGCTATCACAGTCTCTACTTAACGGAAGGGAAAGAGACAGAGGTTCACAGTGATATTATTGAAGGATCTTAAAAGACACAGCAGTGATTCAGATGACAGTCTGTTTTGGGGGCATTGCCTGAACCCAAATTCAAAATATTCATTTTGATGATATCTGTGATAGTTTCTAACCTCACAGCAACTCGGATGGTTTTCTCAACATTTCTGTTGCCTGGATGGCCTCTCTTTTAAGGGCCGCACCTTTATGAATTATAAAAAGCATATTTAATACTCAACTTTTCTGTTACTTGCCCATGAATCTCTGTTACTATCACTTAATAAAATGTTATTGCCTCCCATTTTGTTGAGAGTACTGTGTAGAATATACAACACGCAGGACCCTTACTTCTGTGATGTTTAGGACGACAGAACTTCTAGTTCTAATACTTCAAATGGCAAACTTTCATCAAAAGTTGTCCTCCTCAGAATTGCTAATGTCTGTAACTCTAAACCCTCCATAATCTTTGAGGATTCGGTGAATATCACTGACGCCATTTTTTTCCCCCTCCGAGATACTCTTTGTATATCACCTATATCCATCATACTCATGAGAATGTTTGCCTTTATCATATTGAGTTATTGGCATATTTCTCTTCAGGAGCTAAAAGGACCAAAACTGGCGAGAATCACGTGAAGGATATTCCTCATATTAACTTCGGTTTGCCTGAGTTTTCTATCACGGAAAAGCCATCCACAAACACTGAGCTGGTATCCAGCTGAGTCTCGAGACGAGGAGAAACACACGTTCTTATATTTTCTCAAGTGTTGTCTCTGTTTAACTTTATGGGCATAAGTAGGAAGAAGAACATATAGGAAGTTGTGTTTATAGTTTTTTGTAAATGCAGAGAAAGGGCTTTAAAACCGCAGGGAAAGATCGGCAGGCATTAGAGGTAAAGTGTCAGTGAAGTTAATGAAACTATGTTTTAAACAATTTCTAAAAAGATAGCGGAGCTCAATTTCTCTCAAATGTTCTGTAAAGCAACATAAAGCCAGGTGCCACAGTTTTAGTGGTAGCAGACATTCAGTGCCCGCTCGCTAGATGCCAGGTACTGTGCTGAGTTTGTTACAGGTTATCTCGTGCAGTCCTCCTTGACCCTGCAAGGTGGCTCTCAGTTTTTTCCTCATTTTACTGATGGGTAAGGTGGCACAGGGAGTTTAAGAAGGTGCTCGAAGAGAGGCACCTGGGTGCCCAGTCGGTTAAGTGTCTGACTCTCGGTTTTGGCTCAGGTCAGGATCTCACGGTTTCATGAGATCGAGCCCCACATCAGGCTCTGTGCTGACGGTACACAGCCTGCTTGGGATTCTCTCTCTCTCTCTCTGCCCCTCCCCTACTCACGCTGTCTATGTCTCTCTCAAAATGAATAAACTTTTAAAATATTGAAAAAAAAAAGAATGGGCTTGAAGACACAGGGCTGATGAATGATGGGGCATGCTTGTCTGTCAGACTTCAAAGTCTGGAATCTTGGTCACTGTGAGATGCTAATTCTCTCGTGTTTACTTCAGCCCATTGTCCACTTTCTCTACATTCATATCATAGAACTTGAGTGTGTACATGTGTGGGTCAGGCAAATCATTCACTTGTTTTCTCTAAGTTGTTAATTCATTAAGAAGTAGACTTATTTCCTTCACGAAAATGTGACTTTTCCTTTGTATTTCTGTATTTCGTTTTATTTCACTTGATACCTTAACCGCTGTTTCTCCCCCCTTTTCCTGCTGAGGTTAAGAATTTTTTTTTTTAATTTAATTATTTTGGGGGGGGGAGGGGCAGTGGAAGAGGGAGAGAGAGAATCCCAAGTAGAGAGTGCAGAGCCCAATTCGGGGCTCAAAGTCATAAACTGGGAGATCATGACCTGAGCTGAAATTAAAGAGTCAGACACTTAACTGACTGAGCCACCCAGGTGCCCCAAGAATTTTTTTTTTAAATATAATTTGTTTTCTTGTTAGGTGAAGATTGTAAAGTAAGCAGAAGGAATATTATTATTTCTTCATTGTTAACTTTTAGTTAATAATTTCATTTTTTCTTTAGGGCCATGATTCTAGAAAAGTCGTACTGTTAAATCCATTTCTTGACCTAACCATCATTGCCCTCATCCTGTTGCTAAGGAAATTGGACAAGATATACCCTGTAAATTTCAGCTCTAAACTTTTACACTAAAATCAGTGCTCCTGTGAACAAGAAAATACGTTCTTCCTTATTATCTGTCAGTCACTGTCAGGCATCGAGGTTATATGAGGCGAACAGGAATGTGTTACGGGGTGTGGATTCCTTGCTGGTGGGGCACCTCCCTCCTCCTCTCCAGGCAAAGTGTAACAGCGGTTTGAAGTCCTGCTAGGCAGCCACACGTGCGAAGCGTGGACTCGGACTGTCTGGGTTCAGTCCCGGCTATGTCACTCATTACTGTGACTTTGGGTAAATTGCTTTCTGTTTACCTTAGGTTCCCAGCTGTAAAATGGACTGATAACAGTACTTCCCCTGTAGGGTTATTGCGAGGGTTGGATATATGTACAGCGTTTAGCATGCTATCTGGCATATAGTTAGGTTCACGGTAAACGTGACCTGTTGTGGTTTATTAAATTGTCATTCAAATGATGATGCTGCCTCCTTGTGAGGCCATGAAAAAGTGCACGAGTCTGTGGCCCACGTGGGGACGTGCTCAGGCTCAGACGGCTGGGCCACGGGGGACCTGAGGTCTGGCACACACGAGGTCTCGTGATTCTAACCAACAGCGCTGTGGACCTTGGAGCTTCCCCCAGTCTCCTCTCCGGTGGGCAGTCTCATAGCTGGAGGTGAGGCTGATCAGGTCACGTCATTGTACGCTGTTTGCCAGATGTCTCCACCCCCCACCACCACCCTTCCCCCCCCGCCCCCGCCAGATTTTCTAACTTGGCAGCAATTGGGCTCATGTGTTTGTAAGCCCAGAAATCTTGAGTCTCTGGCCCAAGCCTACCGCTTGTATGGGCATACCACATTCTAGACGCAAAAAAAAAAGAAAAAAGAAAAAAAGGAGCTGAGGATCTAGGCTGTGCCTGTAAGGACATGTTCTGTGGACAAGATGAACGCACAAGAATGAACGTGCATAGGAGTGAATAAATGCCCAGGAAACAAGCTGACTCCTGGCTCCACCAATCCCCAGCTGCGTCACAGTGGACAGACCTTAACCTCTCCAAGCTCGTTGGATAAAATGGGGATAGGACTGTGTGCTACCCAGGTGGTGGGAGGGTTAAATGAGATCGCGTGAAAGTCCCTCACTGTAAAGATACAGTACTTGTCGGTATCCTCTCCCCCTGGGGCTTCAGCTGATGCAGATCCTTCTTACTTACTACGTCCTATAATGAGAATGAGCTTTCACAGCCCGGAGGAGTGAGGGGGAGGGCGGGCTTTGAGAGGCGACTGGGGCTTGGACAGGAGATGAAGAAAGGGAAGGCACACCCGGGACAAGGAACACCTGGCCAGGTGATGGTGTCTGGGGGAGGGAAGAGCAGAGGGTCCTGTTGGGCGGGGGAGGGGGGGAGGGAGCGATGGCTGCAGGTGAGTCCATGAGGTCAGTCGGAGATCCTGTGACTCGATCAGATCCAGTTCTGTTCCTGTTTTGCCATCTAGAAGCCACGGGACCTTGGGAAAACTGCTTTCTGTCTCTCTAAAGCCTCAGTCTTTTTAGAAAGATAATGGTATTTTTATTTTATTTATTTATCAATTAAAAGCGTTTATGGTTAAGTAATCCCACACCCGACATGGGGCTCAAACTCGCAACCCCAACGTCAAAAGTCGCACTCTCCATTGGCTGAGCCAGCCAGGTGCCCAGATAATTGTATTTTTTAAATGACCGTGCGGTAAATTGATTTTTCTGATACACGGTTACACGAATGTTAACACATGTATAGATTTGTGAAACCACCACCGTGATCAGGATGTGGAGCTCTCCCATCAACCCCCAAATCTCCTCCCTTTATCCCTTTATAGGTGCAACCTCTCCCTTACCCCTCACCGCTGGTCTGCTCTCCATCACTGTAGTTCTGTCTTTTTCAGAAGGTCACGTAAAGGGAATTATATGGTCTGCACCCTTTTGAGATTGGCTCCTTTCACTTAGAAAAATGCCTTGGACAGTCACCCATGTGATTGTGTGCACCTGTACTTTGTTCCTTGTTATTACTGAGTGTGTGTGTGTCTGTGTATTATTCAGTATGGCACCGATCCCCAGAAAAGTGTCAATGACACGAAGTGGGGAGTTTGGAAATAGATCTAATGAGCATAAATATTTGGTATAAGATACAAAGCACGTTTTTCAAAGCAAGTAGGCAAGGAAGGAGAACCTCTATCTATCCCAGATAATCCTAGATAATCTCACTCAATTCTGTGGTTCAGTGTTTTAATTTTTTAATGTTTATTTATTTTTGAGAGAGACAGAGACAGAGTGCAAGCAGGGGGAGGGTCAGAGAGAGAGAGGGAGACACAGAATCCGAAGCAGGCTCCACGCTCTGGGCTGTCAGCAGAGAGCCCGACACGGGGCTCGAACTCACGGACCGTGAGATCATGACCTGAGCTGAGATCATATGTTTAACCAACTGAGCCCCCCAGGTGCCCCATATGTATATATTTTAGGCGATATGTGTGGGTTATGCCAACCACACAAAAGAGTAATTAGGTTCTTACAGGCTTTCAAGTTAGAATGGAATGGGCGAAGAATCTGTTTCCAGTAATTTATTTGCTTCCTTTATGCTATTTCATTTTTAGGGCATTGCTCCCAAAATAGAGTTTTCCACACGGACAGCCATCAGAGAACGCGTGTTCCTGCATAGAAACAGGTTTCTTGTAAGTATAATCAAGAAGCCAGTAGTAGATCTGTCAGGAATTTTCTCCGCAGAATGTTCTCAGCTCAAACTCAGTTACCAAGTTTAGATGCAACTGGATGAGTAGAAACCTGGAGACTCCTGGCTGGGTTTGAGTTTCTGTATTCGGACTGTTCAGCCTGCCCCATTAGACTGTGTCTGTCATGGGTTCCTTCTGGTCTGTGGTGGAGCGGACAGAAAAGCGATACAAAAGCCAAAGTCACAAGTTTGACAGAAGTAGGCTGGTTAGCTTATTTGCTATTGTTTCATGGCTTTTGCTCTTGAGCTTGTGAATATGAGTGTTCCTTCCCTCTTGGCTGAGGCTGCTGCTCCGAGTTGTATTTGGGGCCGTCTTTGGTGACCGGGAAGGGTCTCGGGCATTCTTGTTCAGCCCCGATTTCCCGTCATCCTGAGTACTTTTGGTGTTTCTTTTACCTTGTGGCTTATAATTTTTAACCATTAAAATCCTTTCTAGAACAATATGGAGCATGGGTGAATGTAATTGGTAAAGCTTCTTCAGGTGCTTTGCTTGTCATCCCAGATCTTGCCTGGTGTCCTGGAAAATCCTTGAAAATGTAGGCTGTGGGTTAAGGGGGTACTGAATGAAAAGGGTCACTAATCTGTGCAAATCCATCAATCCTGTGGGCATCATAACTCATATAATGGGAGGCCAATGATTAATTTAAGGAAGGCATCAGCTGCTTTTTAGGTTTTCCTTATTTAAAAAAAAGCATTTGTTTATTTTGAAAGAGGGAGGGAGCGGAAAGGGAGAGAGAGAGAATCCCAAGCCAGCTCTGTGCTGTCAGCGCAAAGCCCCATGCAGGGCTTGAACTCACGAACCATGAGATCATGGCCTGAGCCGAAATCAAGAGTCAGATACTTTACCAACTGAGCCACCCAGGTGCCCCAGTATTTCCTTACTTACCTGCTATTTTTTCCAGGCTGATGTGGGTGCATGGTGATTTTTCAGTTTATCTTTCTTTTCCACTCCATCATATTAATCTTGCTTTGATCTCCTAATATAGGTCTTCCTTTAAGTGTTAACTTTTTATTTTTTTAATTTTTTTAATGTTTATTTTTGAGAGAGAGAGAGAGAGAGACAGAGCACGAGCAGGGGAAGGGCAGAGAGAGGGAGACACAGAATCCGAAGCAGGCTCCAGGCTCTGAGCTGTCAGCCCAGCGCCTGACGCGGGGCTCGAACTCACAGACCACGAGGTCATGACCTGAGCCGAAGTCGGCCGCTTAACCAACTGAGCCACCCAGGGGCCCCAAGTGTTAACTTTTTAAAGTAACAGATTTATTGTTTTTTTCTTATGGCAAAAGTATTCATTTTAGAAAATTAGAAAATACAGATAAGCAAAAAGGAGAAAATAAAAATTGCCTGTCATTCTTATTATCTAGAGATGAGCATGACTCATTTTTTTTGAGCATGTTCTTCTGTATACACATACCCACACCCACATAATTTTAATGTTAAAAGACTGCATATCACTTTGCACCTTTCCCTCTTCACCTCACATACCCTGGGAATGTTTCTCACATCCTTAAGTATTCTTACACCAGGCAGATTTTCACGGCTTCACTGCAGTCCACCATATGGAAGCACCATAATTTGGTCATTTTCCTGTTGTTGGGCACTTCACTGATACAGTAGTCAGAGTTCAGTCGGGAAAACAGACTGCACATGTTATTTTAGTAAACAGATTTAATCTTTTATTTTTTTGAAGTTTATTTATATTTTGAGAGAGAGAGAGAGCACGAGAGAGAGCACATGCACCTGTGTGGGCGGGGGAGGGGCAGAGGGAGCGAGAGAATCCCAAGCAGGCTCCACGCTTTCGGCAAAGGGCCCTACCTGGGGCTCGAACTACTGAACCGTGAGATCGTGATCCGAGCCAACATCCAGAGTCAGACGCTCCACCCACTGACACACCCAGCCGCCCCAAAAGATTTAATGTTTTAAAGTAAAGCCAAACGGGTTGAAGGACTTAAGGTAAAAGGGACACGGGATTGACACCACTCACCGCTGGTGACCCGGGAGCTTGGAGGAAGGGTCCTGTGGGGCAAGTCCCAGAGTTCTGAGCGGGGCCCTCTGGCCAGCTGGTGCTGGAAGGTGTGAGTGGGGCGCAGGAGGCTAGCTCTGCGGTTATGGGAGGAACACTATAAACCCGGTACCTCTGTCACTCGGAAGGTGAAGAGTGGTTGCTGGGGTGGCGCTGACAGCCGTAGATGGCAGCCCTGGGAGCCGGGCCTGGCCTGCCTTCCCGGCTTGCAGCCGCTCCCCGGCGCCCTCCAGCGGTGGGGCCTGCCCGAGCGGCTCGACAAGCGGCCGGTTTGCCCCAGCATCGCCCGGCTGAGCGTTGGAGCAAGGGGGGTTCCCAGCAGAGAGGAAATTGCTTACTCACCGGTATAGCTGACTTTCCCAGGTTTGGAACGGTTATGAGAATGTTTGTAACTATACACATTGCCGCAGTTATTTCCTTATAATGAATTCCTTGACGTGAAATTGCCGGGGTGGGGTGTGTGCCAGGTTCCATTTCTCTCTCTTTATCTCTGTCGCTGTCAGTCACCTATCTTCTTTTTTAAAGAAGTTGTTTATTTATTTATTTTGGAAGTGGGGGGCAGGGCAGCGCAGAGAGAGAGAGAGCGTCCCAAGCAGGCTCCGTGCTGTTGGCACAGAGCCTGACTTCGGGGCTCGAACCCACAAACCGCAAGATCATGACTGGAGCCAAAATCTACAGTCAAACGCTCAGCCGACTGAGCCACCCAGGTGCCCCCCAACTTTCTCCTAATACAAATAAATGTCGCTGTTACTGGTGGAAAGATATTACCCTAGCGAGTTATAAATACTAGTGATGTTAAGCTGAACTGAAGAAAAGCTAAGTAGAGAGAACACCCTTTCTAAGTTCATGGTTTGCAAATCTGAGGTGTTCACTCTTCTACAGAGTTCGATTAAATACGGTTATATTCTGATTGAATTTTCTTTTTTTCTCCATTTTCATTTTTGAAAACGTTTCTTCTTGGTTTCAGGAAGAAAGAGAGAAGTCAAGAAGGCCTTTATCTACATCAGATGGGCCCAGATCCCCCTTAAATAACGTGAGGATGAGGCCAAAGGACAGTAAGGTTGAAAGCACGCAATCCTGGGCCCCCTCGCCCTGCTCCCCCAGGTGCTTCGTTCAGGACCAGCCCACTCCACCGAGCCTTGGAAATAATTTCAGAATCTCCGGGGAAAGCAAACCTCCATTTGTAGTTAGACACGTGAGCCTAAAATTATTTTTCAGAGTTTGGAAGGGTGAAGGTGCGAATGAGGGCAGAATACGGGAAGGTCAGGCCATGAAGACGAATGGGCAATATTAAAATAAAGAGGGAATTCAAGCTGAATAGTAACTATGATTAAATGATGTTCACTTCCTGGAGTCATTGTCAGGAAAGGCATACGAAGCTGTCTCGTGCACAGGACTTGCTCACTGAATGTCAGTCATCCCTATTTTTAATTTTTGGAAATTATTAATAGAGGGTGATGTCTGCATGTGACAACCTGCCATTATCCAGAAGAATCAGCCAACTGACAGGGGTGGGAGATGCATAATGAAGGCTGACATGTGCTCTGTCCCCATCGCAAACTCAAAACGGCTTGAGTTTTTAAAATGAGGTTGTTTTTACTTTAAAGAGCAGGAAAAACTATGTCTGAGTTAGAAGCAATGACGTGCCATACTCAAGGCCCTTAATTAAAGCTTCCTTAGGTTTAGCCCTCAGGAAGTAACGGGGAAATTTAATCGCAGCAGCCCACATCGCCTCCTTACATTTTTTTTGACTACTATAAAAGTAACAGAGGGGCGCCTGAGTGGCTCAGTCGGTTGAGTGTCTGACTTCGGCTCAGGTCATGATCTCATGATTCATGGGTTCGAGCCCCACATCGAGCTCTGTGCTGACAGCTCGGAGCTTGTAGCCTGCTTTGGATTCTTTCTCTCAAAAATAAACATTAAAAAAAAATTTTTTTTTAAGTAATGGAAAATATAGAGAAATTGAAAAAAGATTACCTATAGGCTCACCAATGTAATGTAAATAAAAATTTTCTTTAATGGATTTTCTTTCACTTTTTAAATATTCATAAGGCTTTATTTTTTCCACAAACTTATAATTATACTGTATATATAGATTGGTTTCTCAATATATATGGTTAATATTACATTAAAAGCATTTCCTATATTAGTTCATATTCTTTATTCCACATTCTAGTTAATGATTTATTCTCCAGGAGTCCTTATAACTCCCAGTAGTTAACTGTGGATATTACTGTCAAATTGATAACTTGGCTTAAAGAAGTCACTGGTGGTGATGTTTGTGCATGAGATATAAGAAAGGGCACCTGGGTGGCTCAGTTGGTTGAGCTTCTGAATCTTGATTTTGGCTCATGTCATGATCCCAGGGATGTGGGATTGAGCCTTATGTCAAGCTTGCTTGGGATTCTCTCTGTCTCTCTCTCCCCCTCTGCCCCACTCCCCTGCTCGAGTGTGCTTTCTCTCTCGCAAAAAAAAAAAAAAAAAGATACGAAGCATGGTCAACCCCGAAGTCAGGGTGCTATTGATTGAGGTGACTGTGTGCAGAGCGGGTTTATAGGTTTAACAGAGATGTTATTTGGCCAGAGACCGTAGAGCAGCTGGGGTTACCTCATGGTAACCTGGGTAAAATGGTAGAAACCTAGCGACCAATCTTTAAATATTGTTGAACTGAGTTTATTGGACGCTCTGCTTCATTGCATTTCATTTTTGTGAAATACAACTGTAGTCGAGGCCCTTTGGGCTACATAATCTTAAAATCTTGATAGATTTCATAGGGAATAAAACCTGCTTGGTGTTTATTTTATTTAACAAATTCTTTTTTTTTTTTTTTTTAATTTTTTTTTAACGTTTATTTATTTTGGAGACAGAGAGAGACAGAGCATGAACGGGGGAGGGGCAGAGAGAGAGGGAGACACAGAATCGGAAGCAGGCTCCAGGCTCTGAGCCATCAGCCCAGAGCCCGACGCGGGGCTCGAACTCACGGACCGCGAGATCGTGACCTGAGCTGAAGTCGGACGCTCAACCGACTGAGCCACCCAGGCGCCCCTATTTAACAAATTCTTGTACAGCCTCTGCTATGTACCAAGCTCTTTTCTAAATGCTTTATACGTAGTAACTCTTATGGAGCCAGATTTCCTGATGGCATGTGACGTTCCTTTAAGCAGAAGCATTAAAATTTAGAGGACTTAATGTCGTGAAGACAGTAAATTCTAATCAATAAAATTCTGAAAGTAGAATGGAGAGTAACATTATAACCTGCCTTCTTGAGATTAAAAAAAAATGGCAGAAATAAACAAGATAAAAAAAAATCCAGCGACTCTATGCCATAAGTAGTCTGAAGTAGTTAGTTCCCTCTTTCGAGTGTTTGGACCTGTTTACAGATTATGTTGCCCAGTCAGGATAATAAGGTCACCTTAATTAAAATCACGCAGCTGCCACTATTCTTTTTTTTTTTTTTTTTTTTTTTTTTTAAGGATACAGACACTCAGATTGGAAGGGAATGGGGAAGGCTGAAATGTCACCTTGTGATAATCCCCTGATTTCAGGGAGGACCCTACCTAGGCCAGCACTGCGTCCTGTTTAGGAACATGAAACTGTCCTGTTTTGAAAGATTTAGAAATAAACTTCACTTACTCATTTCTGGGCTTGATCCTGAACCTGTGGTTAGAATATAATTTGCGTCCAACTTTATGCTAAGAGTTAGCTCATACCTTCCTGTTTAAGCCTCAGCGAAGGTAGGGACACACAGCTTCCTTTGTTGGGATAGCATTTAACATACATGGAGATATGATTCAATTTGTTCCCAACCTTTTCTTCTTTTTTTTTAATTATTAAAAAAAAATTTTTAATGTGTGTTTATTTTTGAGAGAGAGGGAGAGACAGAGCGCGAGCAGGGGAGGGTCAGAGAAAGAGGGAGACACAGAATCCGAAGCAGGCTCCAGGCTCCGAGCTGTCAGCACAGACCCTGACGCAGGGCTCGAACTCACGGACGGCGAGATTATGACCTGAGCCAAAGTCTGTCGCTTAACCGACTGAGCCACCCAGGCACCCCCCTGCCCAGCCTTCCCTTCTTACTTGCGTGGCCCGCAATTGAATGGGAGAAAGGCACTACAGGTAATGAGGAGAGGGTAACATGAGCTATGGTGGGTTCAAATCTTATTTCTTTCCTTTCTTTCAGGTGGACAGTGCGAAGCCTTTTGGTGACAATATTTCAGAGCTTCAGCCCCGGAAGTCTAGCACAAAACCCAAGTTTTCAAACTTACCTTTTCCAGGGAGAAGAGGTACTGGAGTTTCTTGTTATTCCTACAGATTCCCCAGTGGAATTACTGGGTTTCTCCTACAGATTCCCCATTCTCCTTCTGAATCTTCCTTAATTCTTTTTTTTTAATGTTTATTTATTTATTTTGAGAGAGACAGCACGAGTTGGGGGGGATGGATGGGCAGAGAGAGAGAGAGAATCCCAAGCAGGTTCAGCACTGTCAGCACAGAACCCGATGCGGGGCTCGGACCCACGAACCATGAAATCGTGATCTGAGCCGAAACCGAGAGTCAGATGCTCAACTGACCGAGCCACCCAGGTGCTCCCTAAATCTTCTTTCATTCTGAAGCATCCCACATTTTTGGGGGGAAAATCTTTGACTTGATTGTCAAGTGCCGTCCAGCTGTGGAGCTTGCAGGGAAGGCGTTCCCACGGAGCAGAGGCCAGGGAGAGCTGTCCCCTTCCTGGTCCCCCTCGCTGTTGAAGGAGAATGCTCTGAGTTAGCACCGTCACGAGGTGGCTGGGCCGGAAGAGGGGCCAGCTTGTCCTGGTGGGACACCCTCAAAGGCACCCCACATAGCTAACAGAGGAGGCTCACCATTTCTCGAGATGGGAAAGAGCCGGGGGTGTGGGAGGGGATTGGTGGAGATCAAAGCTTTGCTTTACAAGAGGCCAGGTCAGCAAAGAGGAGCACCAGCTCCACCTGAAGCAGTTAGGTTAAGGCAGGGAGTCCCACGTGCAACTGTCAGGACCCTTCTGCATTCTTTTAAAAAATTTGTTTTATGTGTACTTATTTTTGAGAGAGAGAGAGATTGAGACAGAACATGAGCGGGGTAGAGGTGGAGAGAGAGGGAGACCCAGAATCCGAAGCAGGCTCCAGGCTCCGAGCCGTCAGCACAGAGCCCGACGGGAGGCTCGAACCCAGGAGACGTGAGATCATGAGCTGAAGTTGGACGCTTAACGGACTGAGCCGCCCAGGTGCCCCAGGACCCTTTTGCATTAAGGGGTTTTGAATTAAGTATTCTTAAATACTATTGAGGTCCCCAAAGAGCTTTTGTTTAAGTGGATGATACCTCTTAATAGTTAGCATATTAGAAATTGAAACTGAGAAATTTGTAATATACGAGAATTTTACAAGCACACGTTCCATTAGCCATGTAGAGTGGTGATGTCATGACACATCATGTAGCTTCGGGAAAATTCCCTCGTGCGAGAATGAGAGAAAGATAACTCGTGTCTTAGTATTATTAGAACGGTTTTGACTTTGCAGATCTCCTGGAAGTTGTTGGTGAGCCCTGGGGAGGTCCCTGAACCTTATGCTGAGAGTCACTGAGTTAATGCATCCCTTGGTGGCATGTACCTTATGATGTGGCAGCTCCCAAGGTCACGGCAGTGAAGTGCATCCATTCCTGAACCTGATAAAAATTCTTAGGCTTGCAGTGCTGGCCTATTTTCTTGACTCCTGGTGGAACTGGACCGAGGCCAATCCTGACAGCACATTCCCTATTTTAGGCTTAAAGGCTTATGCTTTTTAAGGGGCTACACAGATTCTTTTAGTAACTCAAACCAGTGTTCCTGGAACACGGTGACTGTTAGCAGCCGACCAAGGACAGAGTACGGGGTTTGAAGCAGAAAGTGCTTTATCACCTCTGACATTTAATTTAAGTCCTTTGGATTGAAAATCACCCACGTAGCCTATAAAAGCACCACTGCCTTCCCTATTACCGTGAGATCAGGCAACGGCAAGTGTCCTTTCCTGGAGAGGACACGTTGGGCTTAATGCTGGCTCAGTTACGACAGGACTCTCATGCCTCACACTGGTCTCGGCCTCTCTGTCTTTTCTTAATCCTGGCAGGTGGAGAACTGAGGTTCCAGAGAAGTTACAGATTGTAGGGCACACCTACCTTTAGAGAAGACGTTCAGACCTCTGGGCTCTCAGATCCTTGGATTCCCTGTGGGTCCCAAGCCAGACCTTTGCTTAGGTCATCGGTCAGCTCATTCATCCCGGCCTAAGGCAGAATAAAGCAGCGGCTTCTCAAACTTGAATGTGCATTTGAATCACCTGGGGCTCTTGTTAAACTGTAGATTCTGATTCAGTAGGGCCGGGGTGGGGCCTGGGAGCCTTCTTTTCTTACAAGCTTCCCAGTAATAACAACATGGCTGGTCCAGGGACTGCACTTTGAGAAGCAAGAGAACAGGGCAGGCCCCTTGTGAAAGGCAGTGATCCCAGCCAGTAGCAAGGGGTTTCTGTCTACAGGGCAGATTTGTGGCTATAGCCGTAAAGGGCCTTAGCATTGCCAGCTCCCGGCTCAGCTAGGAGTTGGGGAGAAGGGAACTTCTGGGACAAGGTAGTCACACACACCTGCATGCCGGGAAGTGGTGGCGATTACCAGTCTTTAAAAAGGCCGTTTCGTTTCGTATCTTCCTTCTTACTGTCAGTGACAGAGGGACATCAGCAGTCCATAAAAAGCCCTTGTTACTGCCTAAGCCCCAAGTGCAGAGGGGGAAGTCACGGTGTCTTTGGCCTAGCCCTGCAAATACTCCTTCCAAAAGCATTTTTTTTTCTGACTTTGGAAGAATCCAGTTTAGTCTTGATTTTGCCTGTGTGTATTTATTACTTCACTTCCCAGCCATCCTTACCAGTCTCTGGCATGCGGTCTACTTACTCATGGTTGTTTAGGGTAATCCTAATGATTTACACTTTGCTGCATTATGTTTTCCCAAGCTCTTGTCTATTCATTGTCCCCATTTAACAATCGTGTCTACCTTGGACAAGCATGCTGGAGAGTTGTGCATAAATAGGATCTCCACGTAAACCAGAAAGGAAGGGAATGGCAGACGCAGAGTATAATTAATTTTATATGAGAGTCACACGGTTTTCTTTTAGGCTCTGGGCAATTGGGCGAATATGAGTTTTGTTTTGTTTTCCAGGCTGCGTGAGGATTACTGAATTTACTGCTTCACTGTAGACCCTCCTTTGCCCTTTCCACGTCCCTGTGTACTGTCATTAATAATACAACTTCACCGGACCTCAAAAGGACGGAAACACTCAGAGATAGGCTTACTGTGACTCAAGGGACGCATAAAAGTTGACAGTGTAATTTACAAGGGAGCGCTTAGATTCTTTAATAATTCATTCACGTGTCATAGTTTTGTGCTGCTGCGGAGGAGACCTAACAGCAGTTGTAGGGGTTCCCGGTAAAAATGAATCACTGAAACACCTGTTCCTCTCTCTTCTAGCTTCTTCTTTTGACAGCTTTGCTGCTAACATAAAGGTAATTGTAGAAGTAGCATTTGTAAATGATTTATTTCCAGCTTCTAATGTCGGTTATTGTGCGTTTCCCAACGAGGGGTGGAAAGGCTATTTCTAGCAAGTGCTGCTTGTGGAATTGCTGTAGATGCACTAGAGTTTAAGAGATGCCCAGGCGCCACTGTCCTCTTGCATTGGTCGCTCTGTTCCCCTCCTACAAGCTCTTTCCATTTGTGGAATGAATCACCAGGGTCGAACGCCCCAATACCTACTTTACCAGTTGGTATTCTTATTGCTTTTTTCCCCCAATCAAATACTTTTTATGACACAAAGAGGTGGCAAGCCACTTACTCTTGAAGTTTGGTTTGTCAGGGTGAAGGCTCACACTTGTACGTTACAACATGAAAATAGACGTAGGCAGAGGGATGGGATATACTGAGCTTTTGATGCCACGGCCTTGAAATATTTTATTTAAGAAATTGTATCTTTACCAAACCCGATAATCCCTTATCCTCTCAAATCAAAGTTCGGAGCATGAGTTTATTTGGGCTTGTTCGTATGTGCCAAACGTGCAGAATTTTGGTTTTCCTTCCCTTGACCTTGACTCCTCAGCATGTTGTTTCAGTGCCGCCTACTCCTGCCATTCTTTTACTGCAGGAGCTCCTTGGGGCAGGTACTCAATTAGCTTGCCCCCTTCCTCATCCCACCCACCCCCGGCTCTAATTAAGCAGACCAAAGCAAAATGACAGCTAAAGAATAATGCACATTGTCACTCAGGTTATCAAAGAGCCAGATGAACGGATTGTTTTAAGGAAAGAATCACCATCACCTTTAGATTCAAGTAAGTTTGGAAAACCGTCGCCCAGTTATGGTAACCAAGGGGACGCCGATTTCCACCGGGAAGCCTCATTTGCCACCTACCAGCCTTCCAGATCTTCTAGCCCTCTTCTGGATCAGCCCCTTCTCCGAGAAAGGTCAGCGGCCAGCACCCGTCTCTTCGTTTGAAGAGCGTGTTGTGGTCTAGTGGGAGTAAAGCCTGGTCACTTCACCAGTTGGCTTCCTGACGAGTGTTCAGCTGGTGATAGGAAAAATCACCATTTCTTTTCAAATCTTCCCAGAAGGAAGGATTGAGCCTTTTCTCTTGCCCGTGGAAAGCATATCTCATGTTTGTCGAAAATGGGACAGACAGCTAACTTGGCGTAGATACTATTTATCTATCCGTTTTTTCATCTTTCGTAAGTTTAAACCTTCAAGAGTTTGATGTCTTTCTTCTTTTTTCTAAATAATTTTTTAAAAAATGTTTATTTGTTTTTGAGAGAGAGTGAGAGACAAAGTGCAAGCTGGGGAGGGGCAGAGAGAGAGAGAGAGATGTACAATCCGAAGCAGGCTCCAGGCTCCGAGCTGTCAGCACAGAGCCCACGGGATCTGTGGGGCTCGAACCCACGAACCGTGAGATTATGATCTGAGCCGAAGTCGGACGCCCAACTGAGCCACCCAGGCGCCCCAAGAGTTTGATTTCACCAGTAGAAAAGCACCCACTATAGAAAGTTGGGAAATTCCAGAAAAACAGGGGTGAAAAAAAAATCATCCATGGTTCTGCCACCCAAAGACAAGAATTACCAACATGTAGGTGTATTCTCTCTCTTTCTAGACATGTTTTCTTGGTTTATTTATATGATTGCCACAAATAATAACCCCACCCCCCCCCCATTGCACCTATCTGGTAAGCAGGACAAAATTGAGAGAAGAACCCATATTTTCCAAATTGTCCTCTCTGGTAAGATGACCAGCCATCCAGTTGGCCTGGGACTCTTCTGACTTTGGCTCTTAAAGTCCTGCATTCCGGGAAACGCCTTACTCCCAGCAAACCATGACATGTGGTCACCTTAATGCTGGGAAGTGGTGAAGATTATATATATATATATTTTTTTTTTTTAAGATTTTTAATGTTTACTTTTGAGAGACAGATGTGGCACGAGTGGGGGAGGGGCAGAGAGAGAGGGAGACACGGAATCCGAAGGAGGCTCCAGGCTCCGAGCTGTCAGCACAGAGCGGGGCTCGAACTCATGAGCCGTGAGATCATGACCTGAGCTGAAGTAGGACGCTCAGCTGATCGAGCCACCCAGGCTCCCCCTGAAGATAATATTTCTAAGACAGCTTTAAAAAAGGAATAATTGACATTATGTTAGTCTCAGGTATACAACAAGCATCATGATTGGATATCTGTACAGACTACAAAATACTCACCACAGTAAATCCAGTATGCACCTGTTGCCATAGTTACAAATTTTGTTTTTCTTGTGATGGGAATTCTGGACGTTTATTCTTGCAGCAACTTTTAAATATGCAATATGGTAGTAACTCTAGTTGCCATGCTGTCCGTTACATCCCTAGGACTTATTTTATTATTATTTTTAATGTTTATTTTTTATTTTTGAGAGAGAGAGAGAGAGAAGGAGAGGGACACAGAGGGAGAGAAAGAGAATCCCAAGCAGGCTCCATGCGGTCAGCACAGAGCCCGATGCAGGGATGACATCATGACCTGAGCTGAAGTTGGACACTTAACCGACTGAGCCACCCAGGCACCTCTGGAAACACTGACACTGAAGACGTTTCTCCTGATCTCTGAGAACTTGCAACTTAGCAGAGGATGTAAAAACAAACGTGTACCGAGAGCTTTCTACAAGGCAGGACTTTGAGAATAGTGTAGACCAAATGTTATCAGAGTATGAAGCAGGAAGAAGGAATGCTTCATGGAGCAGGTGGTATTTCCCAGGTGGGCCTTGAGGGGAGGGGATTGGATTCTGATGGAGTTAATGGAGGGGAGGGATTGGAGGTGCGAAGCCACAGGGCTCTGGCACCTTCTAGAAGTTAGAGCAGCTTGAGGGAATAGTGGGTGCCAAGGCTGAGGGTCTGAGGGACTGTGGAAGCCAAGCTAATGGAAGGCAGTGGGGAGCTTTTTCAAGTTCATTCTCAGGAGTTAGGACATTTGACTGTAGGATGATGGCTCCGGCTGCAGATCAGATTTTTATCCTCTACCTCTGGCGAATCAGCAAGTTCTGTGTGCCCCAAATCACTCTAAGTGGAGAACTTTGGAACTAATTAGACTATGAGTTTGTAGATAAGGCTGTGATCAACTGTGACAAAGGACAGCACAGTCATGGAAAGGCCATCTGGCTTGCCCAGCACTGTCCAGTGTGTATCATACATTAATTAAAGAGAATGATTTCAACATATTGCTAAATTTCTTAGGAATTTTTAGAAAACAATGTGTGTTTTTTAATCCTTGCATAGCTTTTTAAAAATATGTATTATTTTTGAGAGAGAGAGAGAGTGAGCACAAGCAGGGGAGGGGCAGAGAGAGAGGGAGACACAGAATCGGAAGCAGGCTCCAGGCTCTGAGCTGTCAGCGCAGAGCCCGACGCGGGCCTTGAACCCACGAACCGTGAGATCATGACTTGAGCCAAAGTCGGATGCTTAGCCGGCCGAGCCACTCAGGCGTCCCCCTCCCCCATCCCAATGTCAGACATTAACCAAATAATGACAAAATGTCACTGGGTGAAGTGCTATGAATGACGTTGAATGGACTCCAAGTGCACGTAGGAGGTGAGCCGGTTCCCTCTACAGGAGGGGGCTCAGGGGAGACTTTGCTGAGAAATCAGTGATTGGACTGAGCTCTGAAGGGGAGTCGGGGTTAGCACGGAGTGGGGATCGGGGTGGGAGTGGCAGCATTCCAGGCCCTAGCGAGCAGTGCTGGCGGGTGTGGAAGGGAGAAAGTGCCTCCTATGTGAGGAACCGAAAGGCACCCTAAGGTGTGTGGTGAAGTTTGGGTCTGCTCAGCCTAAAGTAGGTGAGATAAACAGTAAATTCCCGGGCCCAGTCGGTCAGGTTAAGCGTCTGACTCTTGATTTTGGCTCAGGTCATGCTCTCGTGGTTCTCGAGATCGAGCCCCGTGTTGGGCTCTGCACTGACAGTGGAGCGTACTTGGGATTCTCTCTCTCTCTGTCTCTCTCTCTCTCTCTCTGTCTCTCTCTCCCCCCTCTCCCTGTCTCTGTCCCTCCCCCACTCACATGCATGCATGTATGCATGCCGTCTCTCTCAAAATAAATAAATAAACGTTAAAAAAATCCTTGTGGTGGAAAACAATTGGGATTACGTTTCGTGTTAAACATTGGCGGATTAAATTTTTCAGCGTGAACGCAGGCTTTATTCTTTAGAGAGCTATCTGAAGCACGCAGCAAAGAAGAAGAGAATCCCTCATAGGCACCCACCCCCACACAGGCCATTCTCCACCCTGTGGTTTTTATTCGTCAGTGTGTGTCGTATGCATCGGGGTTAATAAGGACACTGAAACCACACTATGTGTACAGGTTGCCTGTTGCTGCTTTTTCTTGCCATCAGGCTGTAAATATCAGCCCACAGTGTTCTGTATTCTAGTATCCTTTTCAGCAGCTGCCTAACACTCTGACCTGTTTCATTTTCTGAGCAGATTCCACCTTTATTCTCAGTCCACTTGGAGGAAGATCCACGAGAGGGTGTGCGGTCTTCTGACAACCCACAGAGCTCAGCAACACCTAAACAAGGTAGGGCTTCTGGGAACACCTAATCGCTGACAAAGTTCCACGGGAACTAGGACTTACAGTCTCCGAGGGGGGTGTGTTGGTGGGGGGAAGATGGACATTAATCAGGCCACCGTAGAAATAAATGTACAGTTGTGACACTTACCAAGGAGGGTGCATGGGGTCCTGAGAGCGTACGAAAGGGGGGTATTGCCGTGGTTGGGAATCAGGGTGGGCTTCCCTGAGGAAGAGACACAGGAGCTTCCATCTGACCCATGAGTGCAGCTACTTTGCAGTTCAGCATGCACGGGGCAGAGGTCCTGCATCGTGAGGGAGCACGGTCCTTTCAGGGACTGAGGGAGGACCTCTCACCAGTCTGGAGCACAGTTTCTAACCCATAGTTAGATATACCCAGTACTCTGTCTACTGCGGTGTGCAGCACGAGCTAAGGGACCTGTCGCCATTTCCAAGGAATTCCAATGAGAGGTTAACAGTGCCCCCCATGGATGGATTTAATGACACCATGTAGTAGTTGAAGCGGTTGTCTTGAGTTATATAAACACTGGCATGTTCTAGATTTATAGGATGACACTCATAAATGAGCATTGGGGCACCTGGGTGGCTCACTTGGTTAAGCATCTGACCGGCTCAGGTCACGATCTCGCAGTTCGTGGGTTCGAGCCCCGTATCGGGCTCTGTGCTGATAGCTCGGAGCCTGGAGCCTGCTTCGGATTCTGTGTCTCCCTCTCTAGCTGCCCCTCCCCCGTTCATGCTCTCTCTCTCTCTCTCTCTCTCTCTCTCTCTCTCTCTCTCAAATTAATAAAAGCATTAAAAAATACAAATAAATATTGATTTTCATGGAGAGGGTTGTGAATTACTTTGCTTCTTCTCTGCAAAGTCATTGGCTTTGCTTTGTTAATTTCTAGTCTTTTTAAGGAAGGGAATCCTTTCAGAATGTAAAAAGAAGGAAAGGAAAGGAAAGGAAAGGAGGAAAGGAGAGAGAAGAAAAAGAAGGAAAAAAGAAGAAAGTATCTGCATGTATTTACATATATAGTAAACCCCATGTATGGGGCATGCATGGGTCATAGACCTCTTTTTGTTTGTTTGTTTGTTTGTTTGTTTGTTTGTTTGTTTTAAGTAGGCTTCATGCCCAGTGCGGGGGTTTGAACTCATGACCCTGAGATCAAGACCTGAGCTGAGATTGGGAGTCATTTGCTTAACTGTCTGAGTCACCTAGGTACCCTCCCCACCCCTCCACCCCCCGGCTTCTTACATGCAGAAGCACACATCTGGGTATCATTGATCTATATGACACTATGAGTAATGCAATTGCCAGGTTTGTTTTTGTTACAGGAATATACTATCTCTGAAACAAAGTATATCCTTGAAAGACCAAGTTACCCCCTGAAGAAATACCCAGTGCAGGAACAGAGATACTTTTAAGCGGCTGTCTTACGTAAGTGAGCAGCTTAAGTGCTGTTTCCTATTTTGATTTGCTTAATTTCCTGTCAACATGAAATAACTAGAAAATGTGGTGGACAGGAGACGGGGTGGAGACCTAAGAGCCACATTCTTCTTCCACGCGGTAGAACCATAGCACGCGTGTCTGTGGTCGGCTAGCCTGGTCTCTGTCTGTCTCTGTCTCTGTCTCTCTTTCTCTCCCCTCCTTCCCACCCTTTTATTTAATGGGACCTCTTTGAGCTCTAGGCTCTCTTTCCTGCTGTGGGGTATTTACACATGCTGCCCTCCATCTAGAATACTGCTTCCAGACCCTTCTAGAAGTGGGTCACTTCTATTTATCCTTTGGTCTCGTGACCAAAGCGCTCTGCACTTTTCTCGGGAAAAGTATCCTTGTATCAGATCACCTTCCACTGTGGTTGGTGCTCGGTAGGTATCCCTTTATGAGTGAGTGTCGAACAAGGGGATGAGGCCAACTCTAGGATTCAGGTGTTATGGTAAGTAGTTGGCCGTATGATGCAGTGAATTCTGTTCTTTTCCTCTCCTGCCTGGGCCTAGAATTAGAATAGCTCTTCCTTACAAAGTGCTTCCTGAGTGCCAGAAACTGGTCCGAACACTTTGCATGCATTAGATGAGTGAATGTCGGGGTGCCTGGGTGGCTCAGTCGGTTAAGCGTCCGACTTCAGCTCAGGTCACAATCTTGCGGTCCGTGAGTTCGAGCCCCGCGTCGGGCTCTGGGCTGATGGCTCAGAGCCTGGAGCCTGCTTCCAATTCTGTGTCTCCCTCTCTCTCTGCCTCTCCCCCGTTCATGCTCTGTCTCTCTCTGTCTCAAAAATAAATAAAGGTTAAAAAAAAATTAAAAAATAGATGAGTGAATGTCTAATTCTCATAACAACCCTATGAAGTAGGTTCTGTCATTAGTCCCATTTCATAGATAGAGAAACTGAGGCGCAGGGAGGTTAGGTGCCGTGCTCAAGGTCACATGGCCAGTGGATGGCGTGGCCAGGAATACGAACATTCTGTGGCCTCCTGAAACCTAGATTGTGTGATAGGGGAGCCCTGGGGAGAAAGAGCAGAGCCCTTGGGAATCTGAGCAAAGTCTGTGGACGGTGCCCTTGAACATCTCCCTCGGGGATCCTGTGTTGTTGTATTATGTAGTCCCTAGCATCCTAGCAACATCAAAATGATTATGAGTCTTTTTAAACCATAAAGGAGTGTGAGATGATATGCTAGGTTTTCACAGTAGTTGGGCTCCAGAAAATCTGGCTCGAGGGTCACTCATGCTTCAGGGCACAAGTTGCTTGCCCACCCCCTCCCCCCACCTCCAGGGCTGGCCAGGACTCACTGCCTTTAGCACCGAGGTGTGGGGAGGACAGCTCAGTAATAGCCCATTCTCCAAACTTCTACCCCAGAACGTTCTGCTTGGTAGATTAAAGGATAGATGCTGGGCCACTGAATCTCCAGTTGCCAAAATAGTCATCTCGGCATTTATTAGGCAGTTATACGGAACAGGGCCCACATAATTACCACCATGGGAACCATGCCCACATAATTACTGAATGCCAAGTTGTGTTGGCATCAAGTTCCAAAACCAGCTGATACGTGGATGCCGATGGGAGGGGAGAGAGTGAAGGGAAGAAAAAAAATGAGTAACTTCTTAGAAAGTGGGTTTCCTTTGGGGCATCTGGCTGGCCCAGTCCAGTAGAGCATGTGACTCTTGATCTCAGGGTCATGAGTTTGAGCCTCATGTTGGGGATGAGTTTACTTAAAAAAAAAGAAAGATGGGCATCTGGGTGGGTCAGTCAGTTGAGCGTCCGACTTTGGCTCAGGTCATGATCTCGCAGTCTGTGAGTTCGAGCCCTGCATCGGGCTCTGTGCTGACAGTTCGGCGCCCGGAGCCTGTTTCAGATTCTGTGCCTCCTGCTCTCTCTGCCCCTCCCCCACTCGTGCTCTGTCTCTGTCTCTGTCAAAAATAAATAAACATTTAAAAAAATTAAAAAAAGAAAGAAAGAAAATAGGTTTCCTTCCAAACACAAGTTCCCACCCACTGGTTTGGAATAGTCTCGTAGGCCTTCTCTGGAAGTGCTCCATACCACTCCCCGATCACCCCCCACTGTTTGGGTCATGCATTCCTGGGGAGGCAGGAGTCCTGGAGGGCTGTGTCTGTGAAAGTGTTCATGCGTGCAAAGAAACACGGGTGACCTTGGCTCATCTTAAGCAAACAGGGCACTTATTACAAGGATGCTGAGTATCTCAGTGAATCTAGGGAGGATCCAAACAAGCAAGATCAGGCCACTAAAATAGGACGGCTAGAGTCCCCCCTCTGGGTCAGGAAGACAGTCCCAGAGAGGAGCATCCACAGAAGACCCCCTGGGCTTCCACTACCTGTCCCCAACCTTGATTTTCTCAAGGACCGTCTCCCGCTTGGAGACTCCAATTCTTATCGCTTGCCTTTGCCACTTCGGCTCTCTTGCTGTTGACCAGCTGTCCCCCTCCTGGGTGCCTAGTGATCTCAAGACTGGGGGAAATGAAACAGTCGACTCTTACCACAAAAGGACCAGCAATTCTTGACCCAGAAACAGTGAATCCAGTTGTCTGACAAGGGAACGGGTGGAAGAATCGGGTAGTGGGGGTGGGAATACATCTCTTTCTCCTTATTCTGGATGATTTGGGACTTGGCACTTTTGGTATAAAACAGATTATTCCTTGTATACTTCAAAATGGTTGAAATTTTATAAACCGTGAACATAAAATTTTGTGTTATGTGAATTTTGCCACCAAAAAAAAAAAAATCCCGTATACCACTCCCCACCCCCTAGTTCTCTTGGAATGCGTGCTTGTCTCTGTGTTTCGGTCCTTACCAAGTGTGTGAGCTGACTGTGTGTGTCTGGCAGGTGCTCACTGAGACTCCGCTTTCAAGGGCGAGCTTCCAGGGCTGTCCTCTGCGACGCCTGGTCTCTCAGGCAGACTGAGGCCCGCTGCCCTCTGCTTCCAAACGAACCTCCACTGAGCACTTCATTCCCGCAGCCATGTATTATAGTTGGTTTCCTTGTGAAAACCCTCCGAGGAAGGGGACAGAGACTGACCAAACGGCACCAGCTCCGGCCCACTGAGTTCCAGCACCATGGCCGGTCTGGAGCAGGGGCCAGTCTGCTAGGAATGCTTCCAGCCAGAGGGCGGGCAGGGAACCCAGGCCTCGTGTCCTCAGACACAGACGAGAACCGTAGCACAAAAACCTCTCTGAAATTAAAGAATAGGGGGGCGTCTGGGTGGCTCAGTAGGTTAAGTGTCCGACTTCAGCTCAGGTCATGATCTCGCGGTCCGTGGGTTTGTGCCCCGCGTCGGGCTCTGGGCTGATGGCTCAGAGCCTGGAGCCTGCTTCCGATTCTGTGTCTCCCTCTCTCTCTGCCCCTCCCCCGTTCATGCTCTGTCTCTCTCTGTCCCAAAAATAAATAAACGTTAAAAAAAAATTAAAAAAAAAGAAAAATTAAAGAGTAGCAAAATGGAAAAAAAATCAAGAAAGAAACCAAAAAAGGACAAAAGTTAATTAAAATGCTGATTGTTGGTCTGTCTCAGCTCATTAGGCCTCCAGGTCCTAAGACAGTGGTTGGTACAGCTACCAGCCTCACTCTGTCTACACTGGGTGGGCAGGAGTCTGTTTACTCCCTGTCTCAGGGGCTTGTCCTCAAACTGATGTGACGCAGAGAAGTCAGGTAACCTGCCCAAGGTCACACATCTGCTCGGTCAGGTTTTCCCTAACGTCGCCTCCCCCTGCACTGGGAATGTAGAGGGGGCTCAGACACCAAGGGATCTTCGGGAAGAGCTACTTGTCTAGATTAGGATTGAGCGAAATCACCGTCTCCTCCTTGGCGCTGATCCTTTGCCTTTTTTCTCAGGACCACGTGCCGTGCACGACGTTGCCGGTTTCACAGGGGAAACTGGAGTGAGCAAAGAACTCACTCGAGTCAACTGACACATCCTTCGAGAAATGAACAAGTTTTTGTTATGTGCGTGGAATCACCAGTGTCTCACCCCCTTTACACCAAACCCTGTACTCACTCAGTCTTCTGTACCTAGGTCAGAGTCGTTGATTAAAGTGTTTCCAGTGTGGGGCTCGTATTTCCTTGTCAGGCTGGAAACTTTTTGATACACTTTGTGTGTGCGTGTGTTTTGAGCTTGAACGAGAAAGTAGCGGAGGGTGGGTGGCCGGTGCTTTTATTGGGAGGGCACCTGTAGAAATCGAACAGCTCAGGATGCCTTTGGAGGTGCTCCTCATTTGTGGCAGCTGATGTGTTCTTGAACAGTTTTTTGGTTTTTTTTAAAATTTTTTAATGTTTATTTTTGAGACAGAGAGAGACAGAGCATGAACGAGGGAGGGTCAGAGAGAGAGGCAGACACAGAATCTGAAGCAGGCTCCAGGCTCTGAGCTGTCAGCACAGAGCCCGACGCGGGGCTTGAAATCACAGACCGCGAGATAATGACCTGAGCTGAAGTTGGACGCTTAACCAACTGAGTCACCCAGGCGCCCCAGTTTTTTTTTTTCAAGTTTATTTATTTTGGAAGAGAGAGAGAGAATCCCAAGCAGACTCTGTACCAACAGCACAGAGCCCCGTGTGGGGCTCGAACTCACAAACTATGATATCATGTCCTGAGCCAAAACCAAGAGTTGAACGCTTACCAAACTGAGCCACTCAGGTGCCCCTCTTAAAAAGTTTTCAGTTTTTCCTTCCTTCCCCCTCCTTCCGCCCCTCCCTCCCCCTTCCCCTGCCCTCTCTCTCTCCTTCCCTCCTTCCCTCCTCCTCTTCTCAGCTTACATTTTACTTGACCTAGAGGAAGCTGCTGTTTACAGGAATAACCCCATAAATCTTCCAGGGAAAAATGGTCAACTTGATTTTCTCTTTTTGGTAAACCTGGGTTTTGTTGTGTGTTTAAAAAAAATTTTTTTTTCAATGTTTGTTCATTTTTGAGAGACAGAGTGCAAGTGGGGGTGGGGCAGAGAGAGAGGGAGACATAGAATCCGAAGCGGGCTCCAGGCTCTGAGCTGTCAGCACAGAGCCTGACACGGGGCTGGAACCCACGAGCCTTGAGATCATGACCTGAGCCGAAATTGGATGCTTAAGCAACTGACCCACACAGGCACCCCTGTTTGTTTGTTTGTTTGTTAGTTAATGTTAGGCTTGATTTACATGAAGTCCACTGAAAACTTGGGAAGAGGGGGCTTTATGTCAGGAGAATTCAGATCTGGCTCTAAAGGGTCACTTTCTAGGACACATTTGCAAGAGGAGGCTAATTTCTTTGGATTATAGTTTAAACCATCCTCTCACTTTACCTCCCTCCTCTGTTTCTAGCAGTGCTTAATAAATTTCTATGAGGAACAAAATCTTCCTCAAATATTTCTCTGAAAGAGCTACTTTAAGTAAATACATTCTGCAAATATGACCGCCAAAACCACATTTAAAATCAGCTAGAAGGGCGCCCTGATGAAATGCTCACACAGTGTTAAGGAGCACCAAGAGAACACGGCCAGGATGATGTGGGACTAGAGGCTCATTTGTCTTCATGGGGACAAGCCCAGAGCCCAGGGGCCTGGAAATGGGAACCTCGGTCTTTCCTTCACATTATAACCTGGCATTTTCCTCTACCATACCCTAAATCTCTTTTAGTTTTTACAGGATTCGGCGAGAGTCAAATTTCCTTTTCTTGTTATGACCACAGGAATTGGTTTGTGTTAGGTAACTTAGGAAAACAGCATTAATAATTAAAGGAAAAAAAGGCCTACAGAAACAATAAAACAAAGCTCGTTTATTCTCTTCGACTTTCAGCCAAGTAAAGGTGTATATGTTACAACAAGCATTTCATTGACCTTTGGAAAACAGCCAACGTACTTAAAATTACACCTGCTTCTGTATTCTGGGTGTGTCTGAGACTTAGAGCTGTCAGTTTGTTACTTTGACGTCTCACGAGTCATCAAAAATTAAAAAATATTGTGTTACACGAAGGCTGTGGCAGAATCCTCAGAAAAGGATCACTTACGAAGTGTGTCAGCAGCTAGAGGAAATCAGTTCTAGAGAATTGGTATCTCATGGCGGTTCCCTCTCAGACACACACGGTGACATTCAGCGTTCAGTTTCTCTGAAATGGTTTGAGCATGACTCCTTGATTCCATTTAGGGACAAGATTTTTCAGGGCGCCTGGGTGGCTCAGTCGGTTAAGCGTCCAACTTTGGCTCAGGTCATGATCTTGCAGTCCGTGAGTTTGAGCCCCGCATCGGGCTCTGTGCTGATGGCTCAGAGCCTGGAGCCTGCCTCAGCTTCTGGGTCTCCCTCTCTCTCTGCCCCTTCCCTGGTTGCATTCTGTCTCTCTCTCTCCGTCTCTCTCAAAAATAAAATAGACATTAAAAAAAAAAAACCTTTATTGCCCATTCTTATTTAAAGTTTGTTTTGTTTTGTTTTCAGATCAATCTTTTTTCTCAGCTAATTCTATTGTTTAAATTATTCTTATTTTACCTTTCTGTTTCTCAAGGAATTATTTCCATTTTGAGGAATCCTATTGGGGCCAGGATTGCACTTGAGGTGTTTTGCTTTTGGAGAATGTAATAATGTGAATACTTTTGTGACGGATTGAGATTTCTTTGGGAAGACCTACGTCATCAAACATGATACAGATTCCCACCTGTCTTGCTTCAAGTTCTTATTCCTATTTTGACTTTCACAAAAAGTCAAAGCCTGGATCGTAGTTTACAAGCAGGTTTGTTGGGGTCTGGGTTTGCAGAGGCTCCTGGGAAAATCTCCTTGGGGGAGCCTGGGCCACCCCACGCAAAAGTCACCGCACAAAGAGGTATTTCCCTAAGGTCACCTGGCTGACCCAAAGTTAGCTGAAACGTACAGACCCTGCATTATAAATACTATTTTTTTATTAAAAAAAATTTTTTTTAATGTTTATTTTTGAGACAGAGAGAGACAGAGCATGAATGGGGGATGGTCAGAGAGAGGGAGACACAGAATCTGAAATAGGCTCCAGGCTCCGAGCTGTCAGCACAGAGCCCGACACGGGCCCGAACTCACGGACTGCGAGATCATGACCTGAGCCGAAGTCGGCCACCTAACCAACTGAGCCACCCAGGTGCCCCTATAAATACTATTTTAAAGATGAGAGTGTACATGGTGTGTTTGACATAGAAGGTGGTTGCTTTTATATGGGGAACCGCAGAGGTTTGATGAGTTATGCATGCAGGTTGACCTGGCCCCTGAGTGCTGCTCATAATGGCCGTGACTCTACTCGATTATTCCATTAACAGAGCCCTCTGGCCTCCGTGCGGGCAGCCCGAGGAAAGCGCTCTGGCCCATGTGTGACCGATGAATCTTCTAGCACAGCTGTGCTTCTCTGAATAGATGACCCAACCCAGCATTCCCTGGGGACTTGCAGTTCTTGGCGAGGACCCCCTCCTCTCTTCCCAGGTCCCGGGAACCCTGCCGACAGAGGAGGTGCACCCCCTGTTCACCCGCAGCCCCCCCCCCCGCTCCTTGGGCCTGCTCCTCTCCACCCCCTGCCCCTTGGGTCTGCTCCCATCGGCCCCTCTGAACTGGGCCCAGGGGCAGCTGTAGTTTTTTTGCTCATCAGAGGAAAGAGCCAGTGCTTACTTTCGCCCTCAGAGCTAGGAAATTTGGCAAAAGCAAGGTCGGGCCGAGGACAAGAACTTTTCCTCGGTGCAGATGGGTCATTTCCCAGATGGATAGGTTGTCGAAGGTTCTTCGGCAGAGTGAGGAGCTCCCAGGCTGAAATCTTCCCTTCGGGATTCTGTGCCTTTTACAGCGATCCTCCGGCACCCCCGTAAGTACGTGTTTTCCTTGTCTTTTTTTTTTTTTTTTAATTTTTTTTTTTAACGTTTATTTATTTTTGAGACAGAGAGAGACAAAGATGAACGGGGGAGGGTCAGAGAGAGGGAGACACAGAATCCGAAACAGGCTCCAGGCTCTGAGCTGTCAGCACAGAGCCCGACGCGGGACTCGAACTCACGGACTGCGAGATCGTGACCTGGCTGAAGTCGGACGCTTAACCGACTGCGCCACCCAGGCGCCCCACCTTGTCTTTATTTTAAAAGCACCCTGTAGCCCATGATATAATATCCATTTTCCTCATGTACCTGTAAGAATCACCCGCTGGGCCTCATTTGCTCTCTGGGGCTCTGTGGTGACCGCAGCTTTGCCTCCACCAAGACAGACAATAAACATCATGTACGGCGGGCCGTGCTTTGTGTGGGAGGGTCACATGGGGTGGGGGTGGGGGGAATCTTCATTTCAACACCAGAACCCCAAGGTGACAGCACTGAGGGCCACCGTGTCCGCCCCAGACGTGGCGAAGGGGATCTGGGGGCTGTGAGACCGCCCAGTCATCAGGATTAGGACTTTAAAGGGAAGAGGGAGAAGAGAGGCCTCTAGCAAGGTGGAGAGTTTGCTCTGAGGTCGGAGAGTTGAAGTACACAGGTGGTCTTGGGCCTTTGGCTTGTGAGTGGTCAGGATGCTTCTGAACCAGCCAGGCTGTGCTACCTCGTGTCCTGCTTAGGTTGGACGGGTGTGGAGGGTGATTTAGTCTAGCTCCTCCCACAGAGGAGGCCAGGACAAGGGCAACAGTTTAAAAAAATTTTTTTTTCGTGTTTTTATTTATTTTTGAGACAGAGAGTGACAGACCATGAGCAGGGGAGGGGCAGAGAGAGAGGGAGACACAGAATCTGAAACAGGCTCCAGGCTCTGAGCTGTCAGCAGGGAGCTGGATGGGAGGCTCAAACTCATGAACTGTGAAATCATGACCTGAGCTGAAGTCGGATGCTTAACCGACTGAGCCACCCAGGTGCCCCATTTTTTTAAAGTTTGAAAACATTTATGTTAGAGGGGCGCCTGGGTGGCTCAGTCGGTTAAGCGTCCGACTTCAGCTCAGGTCACAATCTCGCGGTCAGTGAGTTCGAGCCCCGCGTCGGGCTCTGGGCTGACGGCTCGGATCCTGGAGCCTGCTTCCGATTCTGTGTCTCCCTCTCTCTCTGCCCCTCCCCCGTTCATGCTCTGTCTCTCTCTGTCTCAAAAATAAATAAAAAACATTAAAAAAAATTAAAACAAAATTTATGTTAGAGAGCAAGCAAGCAGGGTTAGAGGGGAACAGAGGATCTGAAGTAGGCTCTGTGAGAACAGCAGACAGCCGGATGTGGGGCTCGAACTCAAAAACCTCAAGATCATGCTCTGAGGAGAAGTTGGATGTTTAACCAGCTGAGCCACCCAGGTGCCCCGAGGGCAGTAGTCACATAAAGACCTTACCATCTAACTTTGGAGTACTTGGGATTCCAGTAAAGAGATATAATAAAGCTTTTTTTCCTTCTTCCTGCCTGCTCTCTTTTCTCTCTCTCTCTTTTTTAAAATTTTTTCTTGAGAGAGAAAATGTGAGCAGGGGAGGGGCGGAGAGAGAGGAGACAGAAAATCCCAAGCAAGTTCTGTGCTCTCTGCACGGAGCCCTACGTGGGACTGGAACTCACAAACTGTGAGATCATGACCAGAGCTGAAATCAACAGTCCGGCCTACCCGACCGGCGTCTTGGCGTTTTTTCATTCATTCGCTTAGGGCCTCAGTTTGCCCGTGCTAGATCAAGTGCTCCCAAGGGCACTCTCGTGAGGGGTCTTCAGGGAGAACACCTGCATTTGAACGGCTTCTGCCATTTACCGCGTGACTGACTTGGGCAAAAAGTGGCTTAGAACTCTGTCTCAGGGTCCTTCTGTGCGTAAAGGAGGCAGTTACAACAGCTACTTGAAAACGTTAACTGCTGTAGGCAGATGAGTTAACACATTTAAAGCACTTTCGACCAGTTGCCGCCACAAAATAAGTCTCAGCAGGTGCCAGCTGTTTATTGGCACCTCATTGAGTTATTTGAGGAAGGTGTTAGGTCTCCCCCCCACTTTCTTTTGCTAAGGATACCAAGGCTCGTCACAGCCAGTTTCCAAACCCTGGTCCGTCTTGTCTCTAAACCTCGTATTCTCTCTCCCGCTTCCCGCCACCCTGTTGGCTGTCACCTGATTGTCCCTGAGGCTTGTGCATACTAGACAATACAACCTAAGGGGTTAGACAAAAAGGAACTCAGAACCTTTCCGTAGAGTGACAGGGCAGCTAAGGTCTCTTGCCAGAAGTTGGAATGAGGTTAACCACTTCTTGTTTCGGCCACCAGGAGATGCTGTCTGGTCTTATTTCCGGTCACTGGAATATGATGTTTGTTATGAGCCTTTTTAGGAAGCCAGCTCCCTTCCCCTGTCGCCAACGAAATATCCCTGTTCCTTTTCCTCCGGGAACTGACACTTAAACTGGTTTTCTTGAACTGAGATTATTACCACACCTGTTTCAGTGGGATGCCTTTCAGGGACAGACCATGGGTACTGGGCGATATTGCTACAAGTCTGGATTCACGGACAAGGAGCTCCGTGCCATGAAAGCTCATTTGTTGTTGCCTAGGGGAGGTTCAGCGTGGGCCACTGATGACGTCCTTCGTTCATTGATTCATGCCGTCTCCCAGCCCTGACAGTTCACTACATTGATTCCACAGACTCGTATAGAATCACTCAATTTGTATTAAGCTCCTACTGCGGGCTCAGTATTGTATTGTGCCCTGGGGATGGGGGTGGCAGGGGTGAGCTATATAATGAGTATAAGACCCATCCTGTGCCCTCCCGGAGTCTCTGGACTCGCCAGGGCAGTGAGATGTTGCAAACGTGACTCTCAAAATGTGTTACAACCTCCCGTGTCTTCAGGACCAGCCCGGATTCACGGCTGTCGGAAGCAGTGGGGTTTGAAATAACCGTGTGTGATGGGGACTGGGTGAAGTGGACAGTGAAAGGTGACGCCCTCCACCTCCTGCAAGGCATTCACATTTTTTTTTCAATCTTTCAAGTTCAAATCTAAAACAACAAAAGGCTCTATGGTCACGTAAAGCTGATCTGAAGCTGAATCTTGCCCACAGCCACCTGTTTTGACTTGTATTTAAGACAATTGAGGGGCGCCTGGGTGGCTCCGTCGCTTGAGCGTCCGACTTCAGCTCAGGTCATGATCTCACGGTCTGTGAGTCTGAGCCCCGCGTCGGGCTCTGTGCTGACAGCTCAGAGCCTGGAGCCCGTTTCAGATTCTGTGTGTCCCCCTCTCTCTGCCCCTCCCCTGCTCATGCTCTGTCTCTCTCTGTCTCAAAAATAAAAACATTTAAAAAAATGTTTTTAAAAGAATATTGAATAATGATACTCAGTTATCATCCGTAGTTTGTGGAACTCAATTTTATTATGTCATAATCATATCTCATATTAATTAAATTAATAAGGTAGTATCTGATTGTGGACCAAGATACTGTGACTTTTCTAAGGCCTCTGAGGTAAAGAAAGAATAGGTTAGAAATGATGAGGTCTTGGGGCTGAGGCCCAATAATTTATTTTTTGACACTAAGGAATAGGAAGACCAGGTAGAGAAGAGGTTTGGAAAAAGGAAATTGGAATCTAATGAAAGGTATGTGTATGGAGAAGGAGAAGGAGGAAACATCCTCTAGGGATATCTTCTAAAGTGTCTTAAATGTTAGACTCGGTATTTTAGACTTTGAGCTATAGGCAGAAGCCATTAGAATTTGGGGATGAGAAAGCAGACTGTTAATCTGATGGTCCTTGTTCAGGGTGGTTTGGGGGTGGGTAGAAGCTGGAGGCAGGTGGTTCAGCAGGTGGGTGGAGGCTGGCAGCAGGGAGGCCACGACAAAGCCATTGAAGAAGTCTGAAAATTAGGACAATAGAATCTTGACAGGGTGGAAGGGTCATAGAGGAGAAAGGGGGCCACTAAACATCAGGGCGGGAAGACATAATCAGGCAACTTATTTTAACGGTGCTTTAATGGTGCGTGGGGTGCAGGGATGGGGAGACTGGCTCCTGTAAGAAAGAACCGTCTGGCCTTGGCTGAGTTGTGAAGTGAAGGTGGGATTATTTAATCATCAGGAATAAAGTATTGATTGAGAGAGTAATTACTCTGCCGACATAAGGACACAGTGGCCTTTATTTCATAGATTTGTATAGATATGTGACCTGAGTGAGATGAACTCAGGACTAAATAAAAGAGAAGGTCAAGTCAAAGCTTTTGGGGAGGGATCCCCCCCCCCCCCCCCACGGTGTGTGTTTGGCAATAGGGCCAGAGCAGGGAACACTTGGGATTATGCTGTGGAGTGGGTGCTGAGAGGCAATGGGGCGGGGGCTCCTCTTGGATTCAGGTGTGGGTTCTTGTTACTGCTGCATATTCTTCCTATTGTGAAGGTGTCATTGTGGTAAATAGACTTTAGAGGATTATCAGGATACCTGTAGCTCATTCAGGAATTACGTGGGAAGAAAAGACGGAGGGATGCACATGGCCAGTTATCACGTCTGAACAGAGGCTCAGCCTCGGGCTGCTCACTTCACAAAAAGGCAGCGCTGTCGCTCAGGGGCTCCCTCAACCTGATGCGCCCCCCAAAGCGGAAGGATTTAAATACCTGAATGAGGCTCTGTAGACCTGCCTTGCAACTTCAAACCGTTTGAGGTCAAAGAAGGGAGACATTGTTATCATCCTAGGTTTCAGTGGAAATAAACCACAGATCTTGAAACCACGATACCCAGTTTTGAAAAGAGAGACTACAAACGAAATTGACAAGGTTGATTTTGGGGTAAGCTCAGTTTAAACAAATGCCAGAGTGGGGCCCCTGGGTGGTTCAGTCAGTTAAGCATCTGACTTCAGCTCCGGTCATGATCATCGCGGTTCCTGAGTTCGAGCCCCACATTGGGCTCGCTGCTGTCAGACTGTGAGCGCAGAGCCCGCTTCGGCTCCTCTGTCCCCTTCTCTCTGCCCCTCCCCCGTTTGCGCTCTCCCAAACATAAACATTAAATAATAAAAAGTGATAACTTTTAAAGAGGTGGCGATCGGATACCATCATGCATTGCCTTTTTACATCGTAGGTGTTTTTTTTTCCAGCTTTATTGAGATATAATTGACAAAGTTGTGATGTATTTAAAGTGTACGGTGTGATAGTTTGATATACCTATACACGGTGAAAGGATTCACACCACTGAGTTAATGAGTACATCCATCACCTCATGTACTTACTCTCGGTAAATGTCCATTATACAGTACAGTCAAGTATAGTCCCCATGTTGTACATTAGATGAGAGTTTGTACCTGTTTACCGACCCTTCCCTCCTCCCCTCACCCCACAGCCCCTGGAAACCACCATTCTACTCTGTTTCCGTGAATTTGACTTTTTTTTTTTTTTCTTCTGATTGCACATACAAGTGATACGATGCAGTGTATTTTTCTTTCTCTCTTTGGCTTCTTTCACAGCAGAATGCCCTCCAGGTTCATCCATGTTGTTGCAAATGGCAGGATTTTTGTTTTTAAGATTGAGTGATATTCTACCTTGTGTATGTATCACATTCGTTTTATCCACTCATCCATCATCAGTGGACATTTAGCTTGTTTTCACATCTTGGCTATTGCGAATAGTGCTGCAATGAACCTGGGAGTTGCATGTCTTTTTGAAATAGTGATTTCATTTCCTTTGGATACGTGTCCTGAAGTGGGATTGCTGGATCTTATGGTAGTTCTATTTTTAATTTCTTGAGGAGCCTCCATATTGTTTTCCACAGTGGCTGCACCATTGACATCCCATCAACAGTGCGAGAGGGTTCCCTTCTCTCCATATCCTCACCAGGAATTGTTATCTCTTCTCTTTGATAATAGACATACTAGTGGATATGAAGTGACATCTCTTTGTGGTTTTCATTTTCATTTCTCCGATGAGTAGTGATGTTGAGCACCTTTTCATGTACCAACTGACCGTTTGAATAGCTTCTTTTTTGGAAAATGTCTACTCAGATCCTTTGCCCATTTTTTTTAAATTAAATTTTATTTAAATCCAAGTTAGTTAACATATGGTATAGTAATGATTTCAGGAGTAGAATTTAGTGATTCATCACCTACAGTTAATACCCAGTGCTCATCCCAACAGGTGCCCTCCTTAATGCCCATCACCCATTTAGCCCCCACCCCCACCCAACACCCCTCCAGCAACCCTCAGTTTGTTCTCTTTTAAGAGTCTCTTATGGGGCGCCTGAGTGGCTCGGTCGGTTAAGCGTCCGACTTCTGCTCAGGTCACGATCTCACGATCCGTGAGTTCGAGCCCCGTGTCGGGCTCTGTGCTGACCGCTCAGAGCCTGGAGCCTGTTTCAGATTCTGTGTCTCCCTCTCTCTCTGCCCCTCCCCTGTTCATGCTCTGTCTCTCTCTGTCTCAAAAATAAATAAACGTTAAAAAAAATTTTTTTTTAAAAAGAGTCTCGGGGCGCCTGGGTGGCGCAGTCGGTTAAGCGTCCGACTTCGGCCAGGTCACGATCTCACGGTCTGTGAGTTCGAGCCCCGCGTCGGGCTCTGAGCTGATGGCTCAGAGCCTGGAGCCTGTTTCCGATTCTGTGTCTCCCTCTCTCTCTGCCCTTCGCCTGTTCATGCTCTGTCTCTCTCTGCCCCAAAGGTGGATAAACGTTGAAAAAAAAATTAAAAAAAAAAAAAAGAGTCTCTTATGATTTGCCTCCCTCTCTCTTTTTATCTTATTTTTCCTTCCCTTCCCCTATATTCATCTATTTTGTTTCATAAATTCCACATATGAGTGAAATCATATGATATTTATCTTCCTCTGATTGACTTATTTTGTTTAGCATAATACACTCTAATTCCATCCATGTTGTTGCAAATGACAAGATTTCATTCTTTTTGATTGCCGAGTAGTATTCCATCACACACACACACACACACACACACACACTTCTTTATCCATTCATCAATTGACATTTGGGCTCTTTCCGTGATTTGGCTGTTGTTGATAATGCCTGCTATAAACTTTGGGGTGCATGTGCCCCTTGGAATCAGCATTTTTGTATCCTTTGGATAAATACCTGGTAGTTCCTTTGCCCATTCTTAAGTTGGGTTCCTTTTGGCTGTTGAGTTGTGGGAAGACTTGTGTACTGTGATTATGAACCCCTTATGGACAGACGGCATGTCTCCTCCCATGCATACATTGCCTTTTCATTTCATGGATGGTTTCTTTTGCTCTGAAGACTTTTAGTTTGATGTTGTCCCGCTTGTTTATTTTTGCTTTAAGCTTCACTTTTGGTGTCAACTCCGAAAAACTCATTGCCA
Organism: Prionailurus bengalensis; assembly: GCF_016509475.1. NCBI lineage: Eukaryota > Metazoa > Chordata > Mammalia > Carnivora > Felidae > Prionailurus > Prionailurus bengalensis. The sequence continues at coordinate 6,906,215 of NC_057359.1, forward strand.
GGATGGGCATAGCTTTTCCCCTACGGTTGCTCCTAGCAGTTTGACAGTTTCAGGCCTTACATTCAAGTCTCTCATCCATCTTGAGCTGATTTTTGTGTGGGGTGTACGTTAGGGTTCCAGCTTCATTCCGTTGCGTGTGAACATCCGGGTTTCCCAGCACCATTTATTGAGGAGACTATTTTTTCCTCATTGTGTATTCTTTGCTCCTTTGTCAACAATTAATTGAACACATATGCATGGGGTCACTTCTGGGCCCCCTCTTTGGTTTCATTGATCCCCGTGTTTATTTTTATGCCAATAACATACTTTTTTGATTACTATGGCTTTGTAATATTATTTGAAATCAAGAAGTGTGAGGACTCCGTCTTTCTTTTCCTTTTTCAAGATTGCTTTCTTTTTTTTGTTGTTGTTTCCATACAGAAATGAAAGATTGTGATTTCTATTTCTAAAAAAAATACATTGGAATTTTGATAGGAATTGGGTTAAATCTATAGAAAGCTTTGGGTTGTATGGACATTTTAAAATCCTAATTCTTCCAATCTGTGAGCCTGGAGTATCTTTCCATGTATTTATGTCTCTTGCAATTTCTTTCATCAGTGTTTTCTTTTTTCATTCATTTATTTTTTTAAATGTTTGTTTATTTTTGAGAGAGAGAGCACAAGTGGGGGAGGGGCAGAGAGAGAGACACACAGAATCTGAAGCAGACTCTGAGCTCTCAGCACAGAGCCTGACACTGGGCTCGAACCCACGAACCATGAGATCATGACCTGAGCCAAAGTCAGACGCTCAACCAATTGAGCCACCCAGGCGCCCTGTTTCATCAGTGTTTTAGTATTCAGAGTCCCGGTCTTATACTTTCTTGGTTAAATGTATTCCTAAGTGTTTTATTCTTTTGTTTGTTTGTTTTGTTTTTTGGATTTTTTTGTTTGTTTTTTGTTGTTTTATTCTTTTTGATGCTAGCATAAATAGAATTTTCTTAATTTCTTTTTCTAATAATTTGTTGTTAGTCTGTAGAAACTCAACTGATTTTTGTGTATTGATTTTATGTCCTGAAGCTTTGCTGAATCTGTTTATTCTAACAGTTTTTGGCAGTGTCTTTTGGGTTTTCTATACATAATATGTCATTTGCAAAGAAAGACAATTTAACTTCTTTCTCTCTGATTTGGATGCCTTTTATTTCTTTTCCTTGCCTCATTGCTCTAAGATTTTTTTATACTGTGTTAAAAAAAAGTGGGGATAGTGGGCATCCTTATCTTATTCCTGATCTTACAAGAAAAACTGAGGTTTTCACCATTGAGTATGATGTTAGCTGTGGGCTTCTGTATATGGAAGCTGTATGTGTGATGTTCCTTCTGTATATGTTGAGAGTTAATCATGAAAGGATGTTGAATTTTGTCGAATATTTTTTCTGCATCTATTGAGACGATCCTATGATGTTTATCCCTCATGTTGTTACTGTGGTGTATCACACTTATCAATTTGCAAATGTCGACCATCCTTGTATCCCAGGAATAAATCCCACTTGATCGTGGAGTATGAACCTTTTAATGTGTCGTTGAATTCAGTTTGCTACATTCTGTTTGAGGATTTTTGCATCTGTGTTCATCAGAAATACTGGCCTATACTTTTCTTGCAATGTTCTTGTCTGCCTCTGATTTCTGGGTCATGCTGGCCTTAGAAAATGAGTTTGAAAGTGTTATCTCTTCTATTCTTTGGAAGAGTTTGAGAAGGGTTTGTAATCTTTTTTTTTTCTTTTTTTTTTTCAACGTTTATTTATTTCTGGGACAGAGAGAGACAGAGCATGAACGCGGGAGGGGCAGAGAGAGAGGGAGACACAGAATCGGAAACAGGCTCCAGGCTCTGAGCCATCAGCCCTGAGCCTGACGCGGGGCTCGAACTCACGGACCGTGAGATCGTGACCTGGCTGAAGTCGGACGCTTAACCGACTGCGCCACCCAGGCGCCCCAAGGATTTGTAATCTTAAAAAAATTTTTTTGTTTCAAGTTTTTATTTAAATTTGAGTTAGTTTACGTATAATGTAATATTAGTTGCAGGTGTCGAATTTAGAGATTCATCACTTACATATGACACCCAGTGCTCATCCCAACAAGTGCCCTCCTCCATGTCCGTCACCCATTTAGCCCATCTTCCCACAACCTCCCCTCCTGCAATTCTCAGTTTGTTCTCTATAGTTCAGAGTCTGTTTTATGGTTTGCCTTTCTTTTTTTTCCCTTGTATGTTCATCTGTTTTGGTTCTTAAGTTCCACATATGAGTGAAATCATATATATCTTTCTCTGCCTGACTTATTTCACTTAGCATAATACACTAGCTCCATCCACATTGTCGCAAATGGCAAGATATCATTCTTCTTAAAATCTATTTATTTTTTTGAGAGAATGTGTGTGAGCAGGGGAGAAGGGCAGAGGGAGAGAGAGAGAATCTTAAGCAGCATGAAGGAGCCGCGGGGCTCAATCCCATGACCCTGGGGTCATAGCCTGAGCCGAAATCGAGAGTCGGACGCTCAACCGACTGAGCCCCGCAGGTGCCCCAAGTTTTATTCTTTTCATGCCTGAGTAATACTCCATTGTATATATATATATATATACCTCACATCTTCCTCATCCATTCATCAATTGATGGACATTTGGGCTCTTTCCATATTTTTGCTCTGACTGATAGTGCTGCTATAAACATCAGGGTGCACGTGTCCCTTCGAATCAGTGTTTTTGTATCCTTTGGATAGGATTGGTATTCTTTACATGTTTGGTAGAATTCACTAGTGAAGCCATCTAGATCTGGACTTGCCCTTGCTGGGAGGTTTTTGATTACCCTTGCTTTCCATTTGCGTGGATTTTTTTTTTAGACACTTTGAGGCACCCCCTCAGTGGTTAGGAACACAGGCTCTGGAATCCGGTTGGAGTCCCAGCTGTGTGAACTTGGGCAGATCACTTCAGCTCTCTGAGCCACAGTTCCCTTATCTGGAAGATGGAAAAGTAGGAAAATAATACCTGCTTGATAGGAGTGTTGAGAAGGATAAATGCCATTAAGCGTGTAAAACATCTAGGAGCGTGCCAGGCACACAGTTCACACTCGGTAAGGGTAAACAATGACTATAAGTTGTCTTGAAAATTTTAGGCCACTCCAAAGTTGAGTTAGAATTAATACTCTAGCTTCCTGGCCTTCTCTGGCTGTCAGTGTCTGGTCAAGAATGTTGACACTTTGGGGCACCTCAGTTGGTTAAGCATCTGACTCCAGCTCGGGTCATGATCTCATGGCTTGTGGGTTCGAGCCCCGCATCAGGCTCTGTGCTGACAGCTCGGAGCCTGGAGCCTGCTTTGGATTCTGCCTCCCTCTCTCTCTGCCCCTCCCCTGCTCACACTCTCTCTTTCTCTCGAAAACAAATGAAAGTTAAAAATAAAAAAGAATGTCTATACTGGAGCCAGATTGCTGTGTGAGCTCAGTTGTGGTCCCAGGCAAGTGAACATCTTGTAGCAGTTTCCTCGTCTTTAGAAAGGGGGTAACACTACCTACTTCATGATGTTGTTGAGGTTAAATGAGTCAACATATGTCAGGTGCTAAGAACGGGGCTTGCCACACAGTAACTGCTGTGCAAACATCTGTCCAGTAAACAAAAGCGAGCTTCCCGTGTGCTGTTCTCCTGGAGCCCAGACAGCCATTCTAGCTGCACTCATCCTGGCGGGAGAAAACTCCTCCCTTGGTGCCTGTAGCAGCTGGGCCAACATCTTGAAAGAAACTGGACTGTTACTTGACTTTGAGTGTCATCTTTACGGAAGGTGATGACACCCAAGAACAGAGTATGTGCCAGGGGCACCTGCGTGGCTCAGCCGCTTTAGCATCCGACTTCGGCTCAGGTTGAGATCTCACAGTTTGAGTTCAAGCCCTGCATCAGGCTCTCTGCTGTTAGCGCAGAACCTGCTTCGGATCCTCTGCCCCCCCTGCCCCCCCCCCGCCCCTCCCCTGCTCTCTCTCTCTCTCTCTCTCTCTCGCTGTCTCTGTCTCTAAATAATAAATAAGCATTAAAAAAAAAAAAAAGAATCAGGTAGGTGGCTGGCTGCCTGGAATGGTATTCCTGGAATGGTATTCGAGCAAACTTTTCCTTCTTGCCAGAAAGGCAGACTCAGTATCCTTGCAGCCTGGGTCAGCCTTGTTTGCTTTTCTGGTTTTCTCATGGACTACAGGTGGCATGTTTTTCGCACTGGCCCCTCCTGACCTGGCAAAAGAGCTCTGAGTTTGTGTGTGCTTAATGTGAAGTTGACACATTCTTGTCCGTCTTAACCTTTCTGGCGAAATTAGGAAATGGCGGGACTAGCATCTAAACCCGGGGAATTAAAGCCAATTTGCGGTGCTGGGAAGACAAAAAGCCAGGTGTTGGGGGAAGATCAAGCTGGTGTTCCTCTTGCTCCCTGTGCTGCTTTATTAATAACTTAGGTATGAGTTACATAGTAGCACTTTTCTGACATGCGACAGGCCCACCCAGGTTCCTAGGACCTGGACGTTTCAGTATCCACTGGTTCATTCTGGAGAAACATTTTCCCCTCCCCGGAGTCTTCGGCTCAGACAAGCCTTGCTGCTGGGCTCTCATTATTCTTGCCGAGCTAAGCGGACACCTCGGAAACACAAACACTCCTTAAATGAAAATTACATTTGTATGCTTGGTGGAAGATCAAAGTCATGTTTCAAATGCACGCGCCTTCAGCACTTTGTGAAGAAGGCGGTGCCCCTAAAATGAAACAAAGCATGTTTGCAATGAAGCAATGGTGCCTTTTCTCCTGCGCCCCCGCTGGGACCAAGCACTCCATTCGTTTCAGTGGGTCTTATCCTCACCCTGGAAAACAGGCCTTTCTTTCTCTGCAGGGCGTGGAGGAGAGGAGGCAGGACCTCAGACCCTCATTTCTTCCCCTGGCGGCCAGACCTCTGACTGTGAAATTCCCAGAGGAGGCAACTTGGCATTCTCTAAATGCCCTGAAATGAGGGAGGATGCGACGTCCTCATAACCTGGCTGATAGCTGTCCTGAGTCTCGGAGGAACGGCAGCTACCAGAGCCACTAATGTGTCAGGAAAAGTCAGCTTCTTGAGGGAAAATGGGGTGGGGGTGGGGGTGGGGGGGTGCGTCGTGGGGCGGGGGCTGGGATCCAGACACTACTGCTCAGGAGTTTGGCTGATTCTGTATATTACTTTCACGACTTCTTTGCCTCCATCTTTTGATAAAGGGCACTTTTCTCCCTAGGTAGTAACACCTGATTGCACTCCCCGAGGCCAGGGCTTGGAGCTCCAGGCTGGTGAGGCCCCCTAGAGATCAGGGAACCGTGTCTAGAGGAGGTCGAGGCTTTTCCTTCCCCTTTCCTCCAGCGAGAATAACAAAAGGGATATTGATTTCATCTGGGCTTTGGGGGTTTACGGATACCTGTGCGGAACCTCGTGATACAATTGGCAAAGTGGAGATTTGTAGACGAAACCTGGAGTGTCTCAGTAATCCCAGAGACGTCCTCCAAATCACGCGCGGCCCTGGATTTTCCCAGTGAGAGAAGAAATGGTGCATCAGGGGTGTGGTTAGATCTTAGCGCTTAAGAGTTGTGGCCTCACGTAGAGCAATGTCCCCAGGCATCTCCCACCCGTGGTCAGTAACTTCATATGCTGAAATGCAGCACCTAATTCAATGTATACAGATCCACATGTTGTTCCCAAAGCTAATTTCACAAGGCCTCCTTCTGGGTTTATATTCTATGGCTTTCACTTAAAAGATCTAAGATTGCAGGGAGGGAGGCGTACCTGCCAGCACAGGAGGGGATGTTAAGCCCCGTGTGGGGCCCGGAACAAAGTCTACTTCCGGCAGGTGGGGACAGTTACATGAGATTTATGGACCAAGATGGCAAAAGTGAACTTCACGTTGTACTTTGATTTCAGAACACGTGAAGGGGTGTGCTCTGTGAATGTGCTTCTTAGCCTCACACATGAAGCCCGAGCACTTCAAAGCCCTCTGTGTGTCCCACAGAAAAAAGATTGCCAACCATCGTTTTTGCTTAAGCCCCACGTGATTTTTTTTTTAAGTTATTTTGGGGCTCCCGGGTGGCTCAGTCGGTTAAGCGCCCGACTTCAGCTCAGGTCATAATCTCGTGGTTCGTGAGTTCAAGCCCCACGTCAGGCTCTGTGCTGACAGCTCAGAGCCCGGAGCCTGCTTCAGATTCTGTGTCTCCCTTTCTCTCTACCCCTCCCCCATTCATGCTCTGTCTCTCAAAAATAAATAAACATAAAAAAAAATTAAGTTTACTTATTTTGAGGGGAGAGGCGCAGACAGGGAGGGAGGGAAAGAGAGAATCCCAAGCAGGTTCCATGCTGTCAGTGCACAGCCAGACAGGGGTCTCGAACCTACCAACAGTGAGATCATGATCTGAGCAGAAATCAAGAGTTGGACGTTTGACTGAGCCACCCCCCTCCCGCCACATGATCTTTTAGGAAAGAGGCAATATTCTAGGTCTTATACTGTTTAAGTGAAAATGTCCCATTTTCAGAAAGAGCTTTCCATTTATACAATGGGGGTTGCTTATTAAGTTTCACTAGGTTGAATTTACTGTTTGTTCTAATAACCCAGGTAAGGCCAAGTGGTGAAAACTATAATTTTCGGTCATGTCAGTTGGATGTCTGTGGGTGACCCATGTAAGTGGGGGACGAGGGTGTACAGGACTTTTTGGCAGGAGGCACTAGCTTTTATGAAATGTTTCATGTGCTACGTACATTACGTCTATTTTCTCATCTAATGCTTAAAGCAGTCTCACTGGGCTCTGTGATTGCTTGCTGGGCAGTTAGAAAATACAAAATAGTTGCTTGGCAAATTGTGTCTCCTTGGCATCATGTCAAGGCTCTGCATGACCATTTCCTCTTTCCGTTCCAGAAGGGAAGATTCTTAACATCTGCAAAGCCAACACCATTGCCGGCCCACTGCCTGATTATAAGCCAAACACAGTTTTCTCAAGCTATTCTAAGAATGGGGTGTGTTTTTAATAGAGGGCCTCGTCCAATGGTTTGTTGAGAAATAGTCGTTTATTAGAGCTGATAACACCATCCCTCTGTATAGGAGTAGACTTTGGGCAAGAACCAAGTCATTGGGGGTCCTGCTCAAGTACACTTAATCTTCCAAGCAAATCTCTAAGTGATGTGTTGGGTGTTTTTATCTAATGTTGCCTCAAGAAGGACACTACTCTGAATGAGTCTGGCCACAGACTAATGTTTTCAATGACAAACATTTCTGTGAGACACTGCCCTCCCTCAGTAGGGCCTAGGGGGTTGTCCATTTGTTTGCTGTCTATCATAGACTACTAGCAAAGGCACCAGCAGAACCCTGTTGTGACTCACGTTCCGGGCAGGACCTCCCTGAATACAACATTTGTAGTCTATCATCCCATTTCTGAGGGCAGGAATGGTCCTTCAGTGAAACCAGGTCGCCATCATATTGAGATAAGACTACCTCCCAGTATAGTAATTTCTGGCCAAATCACACCTTCTCCATCTCAGCCATAAAATATGGACAAACTATTTATAATTTATGGCACTGCATTTCAGCCTTATCATCCCCACTGATTCACTTGAACAATCAGATTACTTTTCCTCAAGCCCGGCTTTTTCATTCTCGAGCATAAACAGTTTTGAAAACAATAATCCGTTTACAATCTGTCTCCACCTTCCCACGCCCCACCTGAGTGAGATAAAAGATAAAGGAAGAACAAGGCGGGGGAAGAAAGAATGACGGAAGTATTTATTGAGACTGAAATGGAACATTGGTTTCTTTTTATGAGTTAACAGCACAGTGTGTTAAGAGGCTGGTTACAAACTCACTCCAAAATTAGGATGACCTATAGTTCACGAACAGCTCTGCCAACTTGAGTGCCTCCAGTCGGAGACAAACGGCCAAGGGGGTAGGACCTCTCGGGCCCGAGATAAGTTATGAATACAGTTGCGTTGATAGTTAGATTTACCTCCAGTGAACACCCCCAGTATTTGCAATTTAAAACGCACGTGGAATCAGTCGCTGGTCCATATTTGCGGTGTTTACATGACAATCCAGTATCACTCTCTTGTAGATTTCAGGGACAGGTGGTCAACACTGAGCATTTATTTACTTTTCCTGTACCTTTGGGACAGTTTCTGGTTTCTTCGATAGAAAAGCGCAGGCTTAAACTGGCTACTCAACACTGCAGAAACAGGATTATTCTGGATCTCACTGTAAATACAAGTTTTTCTGTTCAGCATTATTTACAAGATGAGTGCTGAAGCACAGCCTTTTTAATAAGCTATCTTCATAAATTAGAATGACAGGACATGGATTTTAATTAAGCAGGGCCGAGGTGACTAGATTAACCAGTTAGGACAATCGTCCCTTCAGGAGGAGACAAGTTTAATACAATGGAAGAATTTCCCTGAACCACGGATACCAACATCTCGTGTTGTGGGGATCAACTCGTGGGCTTACTCTGCAAGAATCCAGGGTAAGGACAGTGCTTTTCCAGCCAGGGTGACTTGTTCCATCCACCAAAACCATATTAAAGTACAATTTAGCTGGTAGTCTGCCACCGTTGTTTGGGCCCTGATGGGTACGAAATGGCAAAGAACCATCATTTTTTGAGTGGGTGTAACTGACCTTGGAAGAATGAAGCCTTCCAGTTGGATAAAAACACATCCAGCCTTAGGTGAGTGACACATCTTCGTACTATCTTATATAGAGCCGATATGGATTCCTTCCCAGCAGTAGAGTCTAGAAGTTGTACATGAACGGCCACCTTACCGTATCACCATAATACATGTCTGCTAGGAGGCTGGTACACAGATGTGGAACAGACAACACAATTTTTCATTCTCGTGCTCCTGAGACAGGAGTTGGGATAAGCCCCAAAGCAGATCTGGATTGAAATCGTAGTTATTATTCAAGTACAAGGAGAGCTCTTTATTTCCCATTGACAGTTCAATTCTGATCTCTGTCTGGCAACTTATATGAAAATAATAAATATATACATAGCTATATATATATATCTAGCTCTATACTGAACACTGGGTTACTAGTTACCAGTGTTCCAATACAGTACATTGAAAAAAGAACCCTTCTCCCTTCCTGCAACACCCCTCACCCGTCTTGAAACTGTTATTGCAGAACTGTGCTGGTCTGTTTTCCTTCAAAATAGTTTGACATTGGCTGGAGATGAGTTAAAAACGGACAATTTGGCACATTAAATGGGGGGGGGGGCAGCGGTGGTAGTATTTATATGCATTATAATCTATAAAAATGTGAGAAGTCAAAGGAAATCCATGCCAATAGAAAGCTTGAGTAAAAATTTGTAATTAAGGAGTCTTTTTAAAAAAAAACCCAAACACTGGACTGCGTATGAGAAAGCAAGTTTTCTTCCACACCCATTACCTAATCCAATAGTTACTACTCTACCTACTTCCAAACTTTCTCATAGAATTTTTACATTGCAGACAATACAGCTTTCCTTTTAATCTGTTTTCTTTCATGGTACCCCACCTGGAGAGCAAAAGCGGTGAATCCAAATATAGAAAATAATCTGGAGGTCTGTATATCAAATCAAATGTACAATTGGCCATCAGTGTGTTTCTTCTCCTTATTGAATGTTTGAATTTGCTAAGAGATGACTCTCAGGGAGCTGTCCTTCACCGTTCCTGGTCCTATGAAGCCAGGGGTTCTAGAACTGTGAGGTCTGGGTGAATGAGATGCTGTCGGACTTGTCTACCGCAAAGCCTCCGTTGACGTAGGACTTCTTGGTGTCTGAGTTTTCGTTATCCAGTATTGTGGATTCCAAGGCAAAGGGGTTCACGATGTTGACTTCAGATGAAACATCCATTTGCTCCAGTTCCTTCTTGGAGAGCTTCTCCACAATGCCCGTCCCGAACGCATCGCCGAGGACGTTCACCATGGTCCTGAACCGATCCCTGGGGAAGAGAGAGGGGGAGTCAGACAGGAGGCCCAGATTTCATTTCCATTTGCCACCGGAGACAGAAAGGGATCTGGAGCGTTCAGGTACGAATTAAGCAGATGCAGAGAGTGCCATCCTCATGGTGGGATGGGAGGCTTCTCTCCTTACAGGTCTAGAGCAGAAGGTGGCTCATGAAAGTACAGAATGAGTAACCAGGTTCCCTGGGTGTGTGCCCCCAGTAAGTCACAACGGACCCTCATAAGCCCAGCACCAGTTTCCCCAAATTCCCTCCTCTCCTCCCCAAGAAACGTGAAGAGAGTCTTTACAAATATTTTGGGGGAGCCGAGGGAGGCTCAGAATTGAGTGAGCCTCTCACTCTTAACCTCCGTCTTGGGGCATTTCCCGGATCTGTCTCAGCTAAGGTGAGAGGCCCCTGGGGGTAGTGTTTCTGCCAAAGGGGGAGTGTGTGTGTGTGCCTCCAAGTGTTCCTGTGCGTTTGTGTGTCCCTGGTGTAGTCGTTTTTCTGTGCCACCAGGTCCCTCTAGAAGTAAGCCAGCAGGGACACAGGGTCAGAAAACAGAAGTCAGCCAGGGAGCAGCTTTCTCCTTATGACACCCCCAGCCGGCCATAACCCCGAGCTTGGAGAGGACCCTGTGGCAGGAAGGCGCCCTGGTGACAGAACACCGGAGCACTGCTGGTGGGAACTGTGCACGTGAATACTTCTGTGAGAACTACACCTGCGGGACAGACCTCCGCATCTGGGCGCCCTCCTGTGATTCAGAATGAGGCCATGGAATGAACCAGACCCTGGTATGAACCAACTAGTGTCTTTTTATCCCACGGATCAGACTGGACCTTTGGCCTCTCTGGGTGTCTTGGAAGTGAAGGTCACTGGTTCCAGAAGAATCGAGCAAAGGAGAGAACTACAAACCCACCATGGTCACTAGAAGGAAAACTAGAAGTACTTGCCTCAGGGGTGGTGTATCTTGGCAAGAAAGGGCCCACCTCCGCTGGGGCTGGGGGACACAGCCAGCTGCTGAGTGGGCCCCCATGGCACGCCTTCCCGGGGCAGGAGCCCAGGCCTTCAGGGGCGTGACTGTCTTCACCATTTCAGCTGATGTTTGCAAACCACACAGTGCCAGACTCCCTGGTAACCCTGGGCTGGTTCCGAGTAATGGCTCAATATGCAGCTACACTTGCCCCTGAGGGCCAGGGGACAGAGCGAGACCAATGCACAAAGCGGGTACCAAGATAAAGCTGGGGACCAGGCTCGTTCCAACCTGAACCGTGGGGGGGGGGGGGGGTCACACAAGGCACGACCTTGCCCAGAATTTCTGCTGTGTTCGTCAGCCCTCTGTGCATGTGTCCATGCATGCACGTGTGCGAGAGAGTTACGATGCAAATGTTCCAAATCATTCTAATCATAAGAAAACCTGCCATTTATTGAGCAAATGCCCACCAGACACTGTTCTAGACACGCTGGTCACATGAACCCACTCAGACCCTGCACAACCTAATGAAATGCACAGAATCTGTCCCATCTCACAGATAACGCAACTGGGCCTCTGAGAAGCTAAGGGATATCCTCGAGGTCAAAAAGCTGCTGAGACACTGAACAGCGATTCAAACTCCAGCTGGTCTTTCCCCACAGCTCCTACCATGGTCCCTGATGATGTTGAAGATCTCGGGAAGACGGGCTGACTTCAAACCAGGCACTTCTACACCTATGACGCTGACCCCGGGCCGGGTATAGGCGAGGGTGGCCTATGGGGTTTGGCATGCTTGTGACTCTGTCTTCACCTTATCATTCTGTTCATCTCCTCCCACCACCCATCCTCCAGCATTACCAGGTAAAACAAGCTAATGGAGATCACTGGCCTTTTAAAATCACTGCCCCAAGTTATGAGGAGTTAATTTTTAAGCGCGTTTTATCAGATGGCCTGGCCAGAGGGAAATTGAAGCAGCAACGAATGGCTCATGAGGCAGTGGCAGTCTGAGGACAGAATGACGACAGACTGCAGGTTCTGCAGGGCGGGGAAGCCTGCCTCCCCAGCCGGCAGAGGCAGCGTGTTTATTCCAACTCACAGGAGCCAGTCGACAGCAATGATGAGGGTGACGTCCTCGGCGGGCAGGCCCACGGCACTCAGCACGATCACCATGGTCACCAGGCCGGCCTGCGGCACCCCCGCGGCTCCGATGCTGGCGGCCGTGGCCGTGACACTGCAGCCAAAACACACGAGCCGAAGAGGAGTTAGACACCTGTGTCTCCCTTCAGGGCCCCTGGCCTGGAACCTTTAGTCCCGATGGCTGTTACCGCCGTGTTCCCCCCACATTGGCCAGTCAGGATCTGTTCTCTGCTGAGCATCAGCTCTGCCTCGTTAGGGAGCGGTGGGGGACCTTCGAGAAGTCCATCTCCTTCCGCGGGGAGACATGGCAAGTGTCTCTAACGGAAGGAAAAGGAGACGAGCTGCCTGAGCGCGCTCAGAAAATGAGCAAGAGGGCTATTCAAGAGGAAGGCGAGAGTTTTACCACCTGGGGTGTTTGTGGAAGGCATCAGCTACCTATCCGTGCGTCCATCCCCTTCCATAAGCGCCAATTACCTCGCTGCCTGCCTGCCTTTCTCCCTTTGTCCATCTGTTCACCCAGCCAGTCATCAACTGGCATCTCATATGTGCCAGGAATTTACATTGCCTTGGAGGATGGTCAAAGGGAGGGTGGTCCGGGTGGATGGCAAGGGTATTTCCGGGGAAGACAAAGGAATGAGGCTGTGGTCAAGCACGTTTTATGCACTTTCTTGACATCGTGAGACTCTTGGCTTCTGGGAGCTGCCCGACAGGGCACTGAACGGAGAACCAGCCATGCTTCCTGTGCAAGATACAAGCGTTTATTCCTGACTGCTCCTTTGGCCAGTGGATGCACCTGCTGCAAAAGGAAGAGGGGTCTGGAACGAGGGGAGGCAGCCAAGTGAACTTCCTTATGACACATTTAAAAAGACCCCTCTTATGGGGAGCCTGGATGGCTCAGTTGGTTGAGTGTCTGACTTGATTTCAGTTCAGGTCATGATCCCAGGGTCAGGGGATCAAGCCCTGTGTCAGGCTCTGGGCGGAGCATGGAGCCTGCTTAAGATTCTCTCCCTCTCCCCCACTCTGCCCCTCTTCCCTGCTCATGTGCTCTCTCTCTCTCTCTAAAATTAAAAAAAACAAAAATTCTAAAAAGATCCCACTTGGGCAGGTAAAATGTGGTGCTAGGGATTCCTCTCTTTGGAATGTGCCGTTTTTTGTCAACAGTATCATCCTTATTTAAGTCTGGTCATTTTGGAGGAAACCATGCCCTGAAAAGTCCCTGAATTTGAATGAGCTTGACGGGACACCCACTGTACTTTCTGGACACATGTTCTCATCCTTAGTCCAAGGAAGCCACTGGGTTGAAAGGGGGAAGATGTAGAAACAGTCCATTTAAACTAGAAGACTCCCTGGGGTGCCTGGGTGGCTCAGTCAGTTGAGCGTCCGACTTCAGCTCAGGTCATGATCTCGCAGTTCATGAGTTCGAGTCCTGAGTCAGGCTCTGTGCTGACAGCTCAGAGCCTGGAGCCTGCTTTGGATTCTGGATCTCCCTCTCTCTGCCCCTCCCCTGTTCACGCTCTCTCTCTCTCTCTCAAAAAAACAAACAAAAACCAAAAAACAGTACGGGACACCTGGGTGGCTCAGTTGGTTGAGCGTCCGACTTCAGCTCAGGTCATGATCTTGTGGTTCATGAGTTCGAGCCCCGCGTCAGGCTCTGTGCTGACAGCGCATTTCAAGGGTAAGGTCAAACACAGGCCAGCATTCTTTGACAGGTGTGTTTTCCTCCAGGGGCTGTGGCCACCAATTTACAGTAAATTAGAGATTTCTGGGGCTGTCCCAATTCCTCTAAAAGTTTCAGGTCTACATAATCCTTGAGATCTTTTCTGACTTAAGTACTCTTTGGAAAACCCAAGTTTATGTCAATGCTGGTTGAAAATATTTAAACTGAATATATCGGTGGGCTCAAAACCCGCCTGGTCAAAGAAAACTCTGCCCTTGAGCCTTGACCTTGCTTCCTAAACTTTGGCCATTTGACTTGGCTTTGGTCTGAGACTGGGAATTACAAATCTTCAGATGGGGTAAAAAAAAATATAAAAACGTATTCCTTCGGCTTGAATATATTCTACTTTGACTTTAAAGGGTTTTCACAGAAGAACACACAATAACCATCAGTAGAAAGTACTTTCCTAGCATTGATCTAGTTTTTGGACCGGCACTTAGGTCTCCAGACAGGCGGGGTCTGGGGTGTGAACTGAAGCCAGCACGCGTTTTAGCGTCAAGGAGACCTGGCTCTGGGGCCCCTGGTGGCTCAGTCGGTTGAGTGTCTGACTTCAGCTCAGGTCATGATCTCACGGTTCATGGGTTTGAGCTCTGCTCTGGGCTCTGTGCTGACAGTCCAGACCCTGCTTCGGATTCTCCCTCTCTCTCTGCCCCTCTCCCACACCCCTCAAAAATAAATAAACATTAAAAAACAACAAGACCTGCCTCGGCTGTTTTCACTCACAGCGTGTCCTTAGGCAAGTTCCCTCCGGATTGCAGTTCTTGCCCGGAGGATGGGGAGACTGTCTTCCTTGCAGGGCTCCAAGAAGATTAAATGAGGTAATATAGGAAGGGCATCCAGTATGAGCACCAAGATACAGCAGATGCTTAAAAACTGATGGCATCTCTGGGGCCCCTGGGTGGCTCGGTTGTGTGTCAAACTCTTGATTTCAGCTCAGGTCATGATCCCAGGTTTGTGGGACTGGGATCGAGCTGAGTGTGGAGCCTGCCTGGAGCCCTCTCTCTCTGCACGCCCCCCGCCCCCCCGCCCTTGCTCACACACACTCTAAGATAAAAAAAAAAACCAATGCCATTTCTGCTATTTAGCTGCCATCAGTATTCCTATTACTGCTAACACAAAACAATCACTATTATTGCCCCTATGGCTCCTTTTCCCCTCTAAGCTCTTTGAAGGCCCCAAATCCAGTAATTCTCTTCTGTTACAAGAATATTTGCCCCATCTGCAATCAGGTATAACCTTTGATTAGTGAATATTATGATAAAACCACAAAAGGGTTTGTCTTGGGCGGATGGTGCCTATGTTTCCTCGATGTCCAGCCCAAAAGGACCACAGAAAAGAGATGAACTATGGGATCTCTTTAACCGTCAGCCACATGAGCCACAACTGTAACCTGTCAAGGGAAAATTCATGTTTCTTATTTCATTCTGTCCCAGGCAGAGCCAGAGAGGATTTTAAATTTTAGGTCAATGATTACTCTAGGCTTCACAGTTGTGGTTGTTGGCTATGGGCCGGTAGTTACTTATCAGCAATTCTGCCTGAAGAATACAAGGGACGCATGGCTGGCTCAGTCAGTGGAGCGTGTGACTCTTGATCTGGGGGGTTGTGAGTTCAAGCCCCATGTTGGATATGGAGATTATTTGAAAATGAAATCTCAAAAAAACCCACACACAACACTAGAGCAGGGCAAGAGGTTTTGATGGGAATTATTTAGCCTCTAGGCCCAAAGTTTACTTCTCTAGCAGTCAGTTTAAAAAAAAAAAAAACAAGGTTAGAAATATCTAGGAAATGTTAAGACTGAGGGGGTGTGTGGACTTCATCACAAAGTGGCAAATGCCCAAAAGAACGGGCGCCTCTTGCGACCACTGCTTGGAAATCAGTCCAATGCAGACTGGGTGCCACAGGCCAGGACGAGGGGGTTGGGAAAGTCTGCTGGGAATGGCCAAAGTCACAACCACTGGACCACACACAGGTGGCTGTGGAGCTTTCTCAGACGTGACTCAAGGTTTCAATTTTAACACACTCATTGCTGTTCCAACCACAGGACTTCACTCTAGCTCTTTGGGCTCAAGCTTCTTAAGCCTCGGACACTTTTTACAGGCCAGGCAGCATCGGTATTGCCTCCCAGCTGACGTGCCAAATGGTCCACTTTGTACTGGGCTTCAGTTAACATCGAGCAAATGGCAATAAATACTTTATGATTTAGGGCTGGGGAAAATTTAAAAATATACTGTATTAGGGGCGCCTGGGTGGCTCAGTCGGTTAAGCGTCCACTTCGGCTCAGGTCATGATCTCGCGGTTCGTGGGTTCGAGCCCCGCATCAGGCTCTGTGCTGACAGCTCAGAGCCTGGAGCCTGCTTTGGATTCTGTGTCTCCCTCTGTCTCTGCCCTTCCCCTGCTCACACTCTCTCTCAAAAATAAATAAACATTAAAAAAAATTAGAAAAAAAATACCGTATAAGAACATTCTCGGAACTTACTTTATGCCTGGAGTTTATGCCTGTGCCAAGTGCTGGGGTTGAAGCAGTGAGTTAACTCGGCAAGGTCAGAGTCCACCTCGCATAGGGACCCGGTTTAGTTGGAAACTCCCACTGTTCACTTCATAAAAGTCTCCAGATTAACTTTCAACCCAATCCACCCCTTCCAAGCAGCGCAGTCCAGCAAAATTTTCCATAATGGCGGAACTTATTTCTATACTGATGGAACCTTCTGTGTCTGTTCCGTCCAACCTGTGTGTGTGTGGCTAGTGACTACCATCTTGAATGGTGTTGTCTCAGAGAACCAACTGTGGAAAAATTCACGAGTGGCATTTGCAGTATCTACTCGAGCAGACAATATCGGTCTTCACCTGAGTAGAATTCTCTGCTTGGAAATCTCTCCTCTCTAGGTTTCAGGGCAAGATTTGTGGCTCTCCTACCTTTATTCTTTTTTAAAATTTTTTCTTTTTTTTTTAAATGTTCACTTATCTCCGAGGGAGGGAGAAAGGGAGGGAGAGACAGAGTGTGAGCAGGGGAGGGGCAGAGATAGAGGGAGACACAGAATCCAAAGCAGGCTCCACGCTCTGAGCTGTCAGCACAGAGCCCGATGCGGGGCTTGAACTCATGAACTGCGAGACATGACCTGAGCAGAAGTCAGAAGTTTAACCAACTGAGCCACCCAGGTGCCCCTCTCCTCCTCCCTTTCTGTTTCTTCTTGGTCTCCCTCTTGGCTCTCCCCTCTCTGCCTGCCTCTAATGTGAGGATTTTCTAAGGCTCAGTTCTTAGTCCTTGTCTTTTCTGCACAAACCTTCCCTATGTAATGCCCTCCTAACCGTCTCAACATCTCCTGAGGGCTCACTACATATACACCATTCTAAGCATTTTGTATGCACTGACTTAATTACCACCACTCGCATAAAATGTAGGTACTCTTATTATCCTCATTTTATAGGTGAGGAAATAGAAGCTTAGAGAATTCAAGTAACTTGGCCAAGGTCACAGCTAATCGTGGTGAAGCTGAGACTCGAACACGGATGACTGACTCACTCGTGACCCATGTGCTTGGTGACCACCCTCCAGGTGATGAGTCCGACTTCCTCATCTGCAGTCAAGACCACATTTCTCACTGTAGAGCTCTACCTGGATGTCCTAAAGGCATTTCAAATTCAACGTGACAAACAGCACAAGCTCTTTATCTTCCCACCGACTCTTCTCTTCCACTTGTTCTGGTGAGTGCCATTCGTCAGTCCAGAAGCATCCACCAACCCTGGAGGTCATCCTAACCTTCCCCCGTCCCTCACTCTGAATCCACTGATGCCCCTTGAATTTGGAAGCCCTTCTCCATCCCCAGGGCCAGTGCCTGGATGGAGGCCTTTTAATTCCTTACTTGGACTCCTGTGGTGGTCTCCTAGCTAGTCCTCCAGCTAACTCCTGTCCATCCACCCAGTCTATCCACCATATCACCAAGTTAGCTTTTAAAAAATGCAAATCTGCCCATATTAAGAAAGACTGAGCCCCTCCATGAGCGCCTCTCACAAAGCCTTTCATGAGATGATCCCTGTCCACTCATTTCTCTGTGTTCTCCACATTGTTCTCTTTATGTAGCCACATCCAATAGTCTGAACTCTGTAACTAGGCCATGGTTATTTCATGAACCCCTGTACATGCTAGTCCTTTTATCTCAAGTGCTCTTAGGTTCCTTCTCCTACTAAATTCTTACTCCTCTTCTAAGACTTAGCTAAGCTTTTTCCTCTTCCAGGAAGCCTCTCCTCACCTTCCCTTCCTTCTTTGGTGCCTTCTGTGTCCCCTCAGACCTCCACTAGAGCCCTTATCACACCACTCAGCATTTATTTAGATATCTATCTCCCTTACCTACTGGGGACCCCCTGAAAGCAGGGCCTGGCCCTTATTCAATCTTGAATCCTTGGCACCTACTGTGTGCCTAGCACCTAGTGGGTGCACTGAACTGAGAACAGTGATACCTTTGGGTATTCAGACCCTGAAGCAGAAACCTTCCACACCACGATTCCACTTCTGGTAATGTGTTTAATCTTGGGAAGGGACTTTAGACCAAGAAAATCAATCCACCAGTGGACCATTCGTGAGCTCCCTTCAGATGACTTTCACCTGCCACAATTCCAGTAACAGAAATGAAAGTAAGTGTGGCCTCGCGCCCTACCTGATAGTGATGATCTGCCCGATGCCCAAGTCCAGGTCATTCAACTGTGCGATAAACACAGCCGCCACCGCTTCGTAGAGCGCAGTCCCATCCATGTTGATGGTAGCCCCGACGGGCAGCACAAACCTAGTGATCCTCTTGTCCACCTGGTTCTTTTCTTCGGCACAGCGGAAAGTGACAGGCAGTGTGGCCGAACTGTGTGATAAAAAGAGAAAGGGGTCGGGGTGCCTGGGTGGCTCAGTCGGTTGAGCGTCTGACTTTGGCTCAGGTCACGATCTCACGGTCTCACGGTTTGTGAGTCTGAGTCCCGTGTTGGGCTCTGTGCTGACAGCTCAGAGCCTGGAGCCTGCTTTGGGTTCTGTATCTGCCTCTCTCTCTGCTCCTGCCCTGCTCACACTCTCTCTCTCTCTCAAAAATAAACAAACATTAAAAAAAATTAAAAAAAGAGAGAAAGGAACGTATGGTCTAGGAATGCTGGTGCTCAATCCCTGCCTGAAGAGACGCTTCTATTCCCGAAACTAAACCAAGAGCCCAAAGCATGCTGGCACTCTGGGCAGGTCCAGGAGTGCGAACGTGCTGTGTCCGCCATTCTCTGAGTTACACCATAAACCCCTTCTGGGCTGCAGGCCATGCCATGAGGGCAGGGAATATGCAGTAGGGTGAAGCAATATGCTCCAGGATGCGCAGGGGGGGAAGACAGAGGTCCTTCCTGGAGTTGAAGCTAGCTACAGAAGCACAAGCTGTGGCCGGTGCTTGGTCAGCTTCACAAGTGGCCCGTACAGCTCTCAGCCGCAGCCAGTAAGAGCTGACTAGTCTCTGCAGCCCAGAGACTTCCTCCAGACACTCCTCGTACATTTACCTGGAAGAGATCATGAGAGCTGTCAGAAGAGCCTGGGCCATTCCCATGGCGAACCGGAAAGGGTTCTTCCGAACGACTATGAAATAGATCAGCGGGAGAATGACGATGGAGTGGATTGCCAGCCTGGAAACAAGTCAAAGAAGCAGGTTCTTAGATGACACCACCTCCTCATATTAATCCTTTTTTTCAAACAGCTTTTTTACTCATATCATTTGATTTTCATTATAACCCAAAAGAAAATGAGAGGTAGGGCAGGTCTCCATTCCGGCAGTGAGGGTGAGGACATTCACTTAGCAAACAAAGTATCTTGTCAAAGTCGGCGGTGAAGCCAGTAGCTGAATCCACATTTCAGAGCTCACACAACACTTACATCATGCCGCCAAGCTTTGTACACGCTATTTCTGCCAACAGGTGCTAAAATGCTTTCACCTGCTGCTGCTGCTGAATTCTTATCCCTCCTCTAAGACTCAGCAAAAGGTCCCCCTCCTCCAGGAAGCCTTCCTTTACCTTCCCAGGTTGGGCAGATCCTTTCCTCTGTTGTAGGTTTGTGGCTCTGCACAAACCTCTACCATAGGCCCTTATCATAGCACTCCGCCCGTCTGTTCCCTGGACCACTGCTGTCCTGCTGGATGGTGCCCACCATCTAGTAGGCCAGGCAGGCTGTGGTGAGGAGGAAGTCCCTGCTCTCCTCCAGTCATACTGGTGGAGTCTCCTTCCACCTACTTCAGGACTGAGCCTCTTTTCTTTGTTATTCTT
Organism: Prionailurus bengalensis; assembly: GCF_016509475.1. Classification (NCBI taxonomy): domain Eukaryota; kingdom Metazoa; phylum Chordata; class Mammalia; order Carnivora; family Felidae; genus Prionailurus; species Prionailurus bengalensis. The sequence continues at coordinate 6,926,267 of NC_057359.1, forward strand.
GCCTTCCAAAACTATTCCTTATTTCACACTGAGATATATAGGTTACACAAAACAGGGGGCTTAAAAAATGAGACCAATTCAGATGCCATATAGTGTCCACGTAAAGGGTTTACAGATCAGTTATTCAAAGCTGAAACAATAAGAAATGATCATTGTTAATACGGATCCTGAAGGTCCATCTTGAGGGTCTTCACATAGAGCTTGTGGCTAAGAACTATGAGAAGCTGAGTCTTCTGTTAAAAACCAAGGTAGGGCGAGAGAACAGAAACCAGAACTGTGTTAGAAAATGGCTCAGTATAATAAAACTCAGCCAAATGACTGCCTGGACCCAGGCCCTGTCCTCAAGAAGGGTAGATGGCCCTGCTGCCTTACCACTGGGGCCCTGAGATTTGACAATGGCCCTCACACTGGAGGAACCCAGGCTTCTTCTTGCTGGCTGGCAGGGCGGTGCTTTTGGTAAAGACAGATAAGCTCCCCAGTGCACCTGCCTTCAATCGGGTGAGCTCATTGCTCAAGTTGGGCGTCTGGGGGCTACTGACCTGTGCGAGTCAAACTGATGATACTTATTTATTCCCTTGGTCTGTGTTTCTTAACACCTGTGACGAATCCTGTCCCTGCTAGACATCTGGGGCCAGCATTCCTAACTTATCCACCATACCTGCCCTTAAGGGGCCAATGACTGAGCTGCAATAAATATGCAAACGACCTGTCCCCTGCTGCCTTCCAGCTTTTACACAGTACCTCCCAGCTGAAGAGTTTCCCAGCATGCTCCCTGACACTTGGATGATGCATGGTGTGGCAGTGGTGCCCGGCCCCACCTGCAGGGCTGGGACCAACCAGCCATCCCTTCCGACTGGCTCAAGTCTCCTTCCACCTGGGCCCTGCCTAATGTCTTTCTTGGGGTTGGGGTACCTGTGGGCCATTCCTACTAGTTTGGTGAGTTTCCATCCTTGAAGAAGTGAACGCCAAGAGAGGCTACCAGTGGGTCTTGCTCATTTTAAAAAATGATTTTAACACAACTAACAAAGGCAGCAACAAACCATGGTCCAGGCTGTTCTGCCGAGATCTGGCAAGTAGCACAGTGGGATCCTCCTCCAGTGCAGCTGTTAAAGGGCAGCCCTCCTCCCCCTGCTCTCTTATCTCTCAACCATCTTTCCCTGCACAGGGGAGAAGCCGATTTTAACCAAAAGGCAGCTTCTCGGCACCAGTCCGTCGGCCCAAAAGAAGTTGGCTGCTTCCTCCCTGGAGTCGGACGTACCCACTCAGGACGGTGGCCATGTAAAGGCCCAGCTTGCGGAATATTTCCCAGTCTTCAACCTCTATGATCTTCCCGGCAATCAGGAACAAAATGCCAAGTGGCATGTAACTAGAAAGCAAGCATAGCAAAGACACTTCTGTCATCTGGTGTCTTTTCAAGGTGGGATCGCTGGGGAGGAAACGGGCCAGGGCACGCACCTTGGCCTGGCACGTGTGCTCAGCTGGGAAGCACACCTGCTACACGATAAAGCCAAGGTTTCGGCCTCAGGCCCTGGTGGACCCCTGGCACCAGGTTTCAGCACCCACACATGTGTCTTAAATCCTACCCACCTCAGCCACCCTAGATGAGCAGACTCGGCAAGAACGTGTGGTTAAATGAGTGCAGAGCCCATGCCTCACTCCCGGTACACATACGTCCTGCTAACAGTCACAACGGCAGATCTCGTTTTTGCCTGATCCCCCATATATGGCCCCCATGCTCTTCCTGGCCTCAGTCATCTTGTTCCCCAGGAGGTAGTGTCAGCCACAGAGCAGTATGATTAGTAGAAGTGGTCAGAACAGCCCTGTTTGCAGAGCTCTCATTACGTGCCTTGTATTGGGTTAAGTATTTGACGTGCATCATTTCCCTTGATGCACTTCTCCCAAACCTAGGGGCAGATTCCTATTATCCTTTTTTGCAGATGATGAAGGTGAGGTTCAGCGGGAGTAAGTGGCTGAAATCACGAAACCCTTTGAGTCACTGTCACTGTCTACACTTCAGAGTCCATAATGTTGAAACAACTCAATGTAAGTGGGGCAGGGATCACCTAGAAAAGTTGGAGTTTGGCATCTCCAGGGACAGGGTGATGCCATTGGTATGCTGACCCAAATGGCAGTTTTCATCTGGATGGATTAAGGCCTGTGCTGTACCAGTAGCAAGAATTTTGAACATCACTTATGCACGGGGCCTAACAAGGAAAGCACCTTGTGTTGTGATGTGCAAAGAACCCTTTCAAATCTTTAATTAAAGAAAAATTTTAAAAATATTTATTCTTGAGAGAGAGAGAGAGAGACAGAGTGTGAGTGGGGGAGGGTCAGAGAGAGAGGGAAACACAGAATCCAAAGCAGGCACAGAGCCTGATGCGGGGCTCTAACCCACAAACTATGAGATCATGACCTGAGCTGAAGCTGGATACTTAACTGAGCCATCCAGGCGCCCCTCAAATCCTTAATTTAAGAGTTATTTCCTAGAGGGACGCCTGGGTGGCTCAATTGGTTAAGCATCTGACTGTTGATTTCAGCTCAGGTCATGATCTCACGGTTTGTGAGTTCGAGCCCCATGTGGGGCCCTGTGCTGACAGCGTGGAGCCTGCTTGGGATTCCCTCTCTCCCTCTCTTCCCCACCCTCACTCTCTCTCTCTCAAAATAAATTAATTAAAAAAGAGTTATTTTCTTAGGTGAATGCTGGTTGGGTGTAAGACGATCAAGGGCTTTGCCAGAAAAGACAATAGCTAAAACCTAGATTCTTGTTAGTGAACTAACACCTATGTAATATGCATAGTTACTGAATGCTCTAGTGTCTTGATATTCTATGTTCACCCTTCCTAGGCTTCTTTACTCCAATTTTGAGGGGGCAACTGTCAGGAGAAGCAGGATGGCATTAACAGGCATCTGCTCACCACATAATGATCTGGACGATTTTCATGGTTGCATCACTCAGAGCAGTGAAGAAATCCACCAGAATCTGTCCTTTCTCTCCCATTTTTCCAATGACAAGTCCAAAGACGAGGCAAAAGACAATCAAGCCCAGGACGTTTATGCCGTCTGAATACATGCCTACGACTTTGTATTCCTTTGTTTTGTTCTGTGGGTCAAAACCAAGAGAATATATGGATGCGTGATTAGAATGCTGTTGGAAAGCAGAGGCCCCGAAATGGAAAGATACCACGGCCACACCTACTAAACTAGTGATCCACCAAAGGCCACCATACTTGGGGACAAAAAGAAAAAAAAAAAACAACCCAAGTTTTTACTGCCCCCACCATCTGCCGCTGAACTTTAAAGTGATTTTTTTTTTTTCTCTTTCTCTCTCAAAAAATCCAAACTTGAAGATTTCTTTTGAAGATGTCTTATTCTGGGATGTCTTATATTAAAAAAAATTTTTTTAATGTTTATTCATTTTTTAGAGAGACAGAGACAAACAGAGCACAACCGGGGGAGGGGCAGAGAGAGAGGGAGACAGAATCTGAAGCAGGCTCCAGGCTCTGAGCTGTCAGCATGGAGCCTCATGTGGGGCTCGAACCAACTGGGATATCTTACGTTTTTAATAAGAACTGTAGATTTGAGGTGCTTTTCAGAGTTATTCTAACTACTAGCTATATTTGGAGTCTGTGTGAAAAAGAGAGGAATTAATAATGCAGGAACTGCAAAATATTTAACAGGGTGAACATTTTTAGGACATTTTACTATCTGTTGTATCATGATAGTAAAACACAGGCGCATTCTTTCCCGCCTCTGATCCTGGATGACCAACGGGATTGTAGAGATATAAATATTAACCAAATACCAGCTACTATAAGCCATTTCGTTATCTTATCCTGAGTAAGAACAGCATGAGATACGCTGAGACACAACCTCATCTGAGTGTGCAGCATGAGATTTCACTGAGAGATTTCACAGGGAGATAACGTGATCTGAGTGCCGCAAGCCAGGTTTATAATGTATCATTTATGGTTGATAAGTTACTGGGGTGCCATTTTTTTACTTATCATCTGATATGCTCAAACTCATATTTATCGAGCAGCTAGAGTATGCTGACTGCATTGGTGACTTAGAAGTCTTAAAATACAGCTAGACAGATAAGATTAACCGTGAGAAAAACAAACCAATGGTAGCGGGAGGGTGTGTAATTAACTGCGCGGTCAAGTTACAGGCCTCGGGTGGAGACTGACTGGGGGCACCCGGCGGTTAGGGAAAGCTAAGCCTGAGCGGTAGGGGCAGCCAAGAGATGAAGGCCAACACCAGAAACATGGCATAAGCAGAGGCCAGTCATCCCCAGGCCGCTGCACCCTGCCTGGAGAATTCCACTCATCCTTTATGGCCCCCAAACTAATTTAAGCCTCTCTGTTGAAAGCCCTGGAGTAAGCACCCTGTCCTTCCCTATTGCAATACTCATCCCTTGTCACATGAGGGCACAAGCCTTGTCTGTCTTTGTACCACTGTCATCCCAATGCCCAGCAGGGCCTGGCTCACAGGGAGTGCTCAAAAAAATCTTTTCGGAACCACGTGGAAAGGCAGGAATAAGGAGTAACTGAGGAGGTGGGTCTGGATGGGAAAGAGAAAAGGCCACTGGGAAGGGAGCCGGGAAACCAGGGAGGAGCCCGGCCACGGAGGGCCACAGAGCCAGTCGGAGGACTTAATGTTTCCTGCAGCAGGAAGCTGGAGCCAACCGTGGTCTCTCTGATTTGAACCAAGTCTACCAAACATTTCTTTCTTCCTTAAATCGTTCCCTTCTGGGTGGGGGCAGAGAACGCTCAGCAGAGACCTTCTCTAGGACTACAGATTTACTGCTTCGGGCCCACACAGTCTCATCTCCAAAGCTGAAATGCCGACCGCTCTCAAAACCTAATGGATTTTATTTATAATTGGATGGCGAACTCCTGGTGGCAGAACTGAGGTGAGGCTGCTTGTGGTTTATTCCTCTTTACCTGGCAGGGCATTCTGCTGCAGGCATACTGACGTCCTCTGTCCTGGAGAGGGTGCTTCCCAACCCCACTGAATTGAGCTGCATGACACACAGTGCCTGCGCTGCATGGCCCATCGAGGGTGGAAAACTCCGGACCCCGAATCACATCTGGGCAGAGAGTTTTGGAGAAGCAACGTGGCCTTGTATTCCATATTTAGGTGGTCTTGCAACTCTAAAGCAAGAGGTGCCCAACTCAACTCAATGGAGTAGTGGAGAGTGTAGACGCAATGGGGCTCACCACCCTCTTCTCTGGGTGGTTCAGATGCTTCTCGTAATGCCTGGAGGTTATGTTTTACAAAGTGCCACCCACCAACATTGAGTTAGCAAATACTGAATCCTTGCTCCCAGGGGAAATACAAGGTCAGGTTCTGGGGAACCAGGGCTCACAACATTTTCATCAGATAATCAGCATATAACCTTGCTGTAGGTGTGCTTCTGTTCAGAAACACATGAATATGTAATGTGTATTACTGAGTCATTAACACTGAAGTCACAACCGACACCCTCGGCCTGAATGAAGCTGATCTAACACACAGATAATTTTCCACACGGGACACTACAACCTTCTCGCCCTCAGAACCACCGACAACACTGCAACATTATGCTTGGGGGATGTTTTAAACAGTAAAATCACCATGAAAAAGCACAGAGACATGAAAAATGTGGCATAAACATGCTACTCAAAGGACACTTGTTTACAATACGAGAGCTGAAACAAAAAGGCAGAGCTTGGGGTGCCTGGATGGCTCCATTGGTGGAGCATGTGACTCTTGATTTGAGGGTTGTGAGTTCAAACCCCACATTGGGTGTGGAGCCTATTTAAAAAAAAAAAAAAAAGGGCTTAGCCTTGTTCAGCCTCAGAGGGCCATGTGTGCATTGGGCAACTTAAACTTTTCACCGCTCTCTGTCCGCAAATGACGTGAGAGCGTTGTGTTGATTCTGGGGTGGCAAACACATTTTAGTGAGAAGATGAATTCGCAAGTAATGAGGACAGACTGTATCTCTGTCTCCTGCTTGCTCCATGACTCAGCGCCTGCCTGGGGGGGGGGGGGGGGGAAGGGGCACGGGCAACAAGGTACCTTGGAAATGGCAGTTGTCATGATGGTTGTGACAGATGCTTGGGTGATGTTCATCCCGGGCTCACTGGGAGTATTCACTTCTTCACGCTTGGTTTTATACTGCACATTGGAGGGGAAAAAAAGACCAAAGAAACAAACAAAATAAGAGTTTTTTAAGCACCTGAGTCTAAACGATGGGAATATGTGACTCTGGCTAACTGAGTGCCACTGAAGCCTTCTGCCTCTGTCACCTCTCTCGGTTGCAGATTTTGATAGTACCTCCCATGAGGCTTGGGAAGCCAAAGTGAGACCATAAAATCCAAACCTTGATTCCCATGGCCACCACTCAGCGATGTCAGAATGTTGTCTTTCATAGTAAAAGATGAACAGGGCGACGATGGGAAAGAAAGTTTGGGTTGTTGTTTTCTTAAATGTTTGTTTATTTTTGAGAGAGACAGAGCATGAGCAGGGGAGGGGCAGAGAGAGAGGGAGACACAATGTGAAGCAGCCTCCAGGCTCTGAGCTGTCAGCACAGAGCCCGATGCAGGGGCTGGAGCATACAAGCAGAGAGATCATGACCTGAGCCAAAGCGGGAAGCTTAACTGACTCAGCCACCCAGGTGCCCTGAAAGTACAGGTTTTATTTGGAGGTGCTTTGACAGACAGACTCTTACAGTGATCTTATCAATTATTTTCTTTCTATTTGTTTATTCATTTCTCATTTTATCTGGGAGGAACACCTCATTACTTGGGTAACTGTAGTCACCCTGACTTTAATAAACGTCAAGAAGTAGATGGTTGTTCCAGCAGCAACAGTCCCTTTAGGGCTAGTCCATGAGTGAGATTTCTGTTGAATTCCCTTCCTTCGGCTCTGTTTGGTCCTGCAAGGTTTCAGCAGAGAGGTTTAAGAAAGAGCTAGTATACCAAGACACCAGGCATAAATGTCACTCCTTCGAGGCACTGCCAACATCAAGAACCTTACAAATGACCACTGTGGCTGAGCTGCAAAGGCACCCTTGAAATAGAGGTGGTTCTGTGCCTCTTGGAGGTCGGCAGGGGGCAACTTCATTGCCATTTTTGTTGGTACACACAGAGGTCTCTGTTCATGTAATTTATGTAAATGAATTCGGCAGTTTGTGATAGACTCAGCTGTCTTAAGTGCACAGATAAACAAGAGAAAAGGGCTGTGAGGAAATGGGAGTGAAGAGATTGTTCAACTTTCCTAGAGAAAAAAAATCACAGCTTTGTTACATCGCCGGGGAGCCGGAGGGTCAGCAACGGGTGCACAGTGATTAAGGATAAGACTGAACACCGGGAATACCCAGTGTTCACCCAAAAGACTGAACACGTGTGGGTTAGATACCGCTCTCCCAACATGAGGGAGAAAGGAACAGGGAGTCGGAGGGTTGCTTTTCCAGTGCCTGCATCTGGAAACAGTCTGAGCGTCTCCACAAATATCACATGGTTCTCAAAAACACAGGCACAAGAGCCCACATTTTTAAACGCTCTTTGTTCGACAGGTTCCTGATGGCTTCATCTGAGCGCTCTTGGGGACAAGAACGTGTCACGGAAAGGGAGCAGCGGGGTCAGTAACAACAGGGACTTCTCTGGGACCTGAAGCCCAGAGGCACCTGTGATTTGCTCCACATTCACACTCCAGGGTGGGTTTCCTGCCATTTTTGATGTGCTCATTCTACTTCCTGGGTCACAGCAGGGAACAACGATTCTAATCAGTAAATCGAAGAGTACAGCAATCTGAAGGCAAAAGTCGTTATTCTTACCTGCTGAAAACAGGCTTGGACAAGGTTCTCCGGGAACATATTCCTGTTGGAGACATGAAAAACAGTGTCACGTTACAGCACAAGTGTTTTGTTTTTGTCACACCCAACGCATGGGTGAAGGTGAGCAGAATATAGAATCAGTACTCTGGTTCCTCTTCTGGTTTCTCCTTTGCAAAATACTTCCTTGTATTAAGATTTTTTCCCCCGCTGAGCTTCAACCGAGTCTAGAAAGTTCTCTCACACAACCATCACTCAGCTGAGTCACTGAGTAATTGGTACGCTCGCTGTCCTCGGTGAAACAATGCATTGGCAGTTGGACACTCCCAGTCAAGAGACTCCTTTAATATTCTGTACGCTTCTGTTTTCATTGACGAGAAAGTATGCCTACCGAGAGTCCGTGGCATCTGTTCCCAAATTCTTTATGCCAAATGAGAATATCAGCATAATGACTGAATTAAAAATGATGTGAGTCAGTGAAATGGGAGTGAGATGGAAGGTGTGGTTTCTCATCAAAACTAAACTCAATGCTTGGAAACTCGACCGAAGCCAGTGACTAAAATTTCTGTGGGTAAATTAGGTAAGGGGCGTCCACAGAAATGGAAAGAAAAACTGGCAGGATGTGGCACTCAGCATTCTTTATAGTTTCTAAGGATTTTGTTGTGTACTTCGTGAAAACTGAACCTGGAACTTGTACACCATGCCTTTACAAGCACAACAGGTGCAAGAAAAATGATACAGAATCACAGTCAACTGACACGCTCACAGAAAAGATTTTGGCCCTACATCAAAAACTGGCAAATAAACACATTTAAATTTTGTGTCCACAAAATATGTAATGTGTACCTGTGTCATTTTTTAATGATTCTCTGCTCTGCTATCTTAAAAGTAACTGACCAATTCCCAGCCCTGATTGCTTCTGAGAAGAGGGCTTCTCCGGTGCAATTAAAAAATGTATTTCTTGGGGCGCCTGGGTGGCTCAGTCGGTTAAGCATCCAACTTCAGCTCAGGTCATGATCTTGTGGCTCATGGGTTTGAGACCCTTGTTGGGCTCTGTGCTGACCAGCTCAGAGCCTGGAGCCTGCTTTGGATTCTGTGTCTCCCTCTCTCTCTGCCCCTCCCCTGCTCACACTCTGTCACTCTCTCTTGAAAATAAATGTTAAAAAAAAAAATTAAAAAAGAAGGTATTTCTTCAAGTGTGCTTCAGAGCTGACCCCCCAACGCAGCAGCCCAGCATCTTAGTGCAATAAGTGTATTTTCTGCTTCTCTGTCCATCCTAAATCCTGACAGAGGAGACTCTCTTCCCACTCTTGGAACCATGGCTTGGCGAGCAGGACTGGCTATGCAATTTTGAGGTCCAGGGCAAAATGAAAACACGCAATGATTCAAAAACTATCGGCCATTTCAAGACAGCTACAGCAGTGCACTAAAGCAAGCTGTGGTCCTCTGTGGCCACAGTACCACAGGCGGCATGCCTCGGGGGCTGCCCCACTGGCAAAACACTCACCTGATCAGATCCAACATGGCATCCACTGTACTGACTTCAGGGCTGCTTCCTGTCCTGTCAATCTCATCCACTTTCTGGGTCACACCAGGCTTGATGCTCACCACCAGCACGATGCCTGCGGCCCAAGAGAGCACCACAGAGCATTAAGAACCTTCCAGAACACCTGGCACCCCTGGGGTAGCCTTCTTAGAACCAGTAGGCATAGTGGCACCAGGCAAAACCAGAAGGAGGACTCCACGGTCCGGCCAAGATGCTGAGTCTCAGCTGGGACCTCCAAGCAGCCTTGATTACTTTTCTATTTAAATGAAGAAGGAACTCTTCCCACTTTTTTTAATGTAAATGAAGAGGCTGCATTCCAGAATTGCTTCTGGAAACCCTTGCTGATGAGAACATTCTATTTTCTTTTCTTTAGCTTATGAGATCAGCCTAGGCAGTGGTTGGGGTGAGGGTGATTCATTTTCCAACTGAGTTCATCTTCAAGCCATTCAATATCTTTATGTAACTTTTATCCACAGATGCTGGTTATTTTCCAGAGGCTCATACAAAACAAGCCTTAACTTCCTTTCATACTACAAGCCTTCAGATATCTGGAAGGCTGTTGTGTAATCCAAAAAAGGGTTAGGGTTAAGAAAAATAGTGTTCCCTGTGACTCTCGGGGGGGGGGGGTGGAAGGAGGACAAACAGGTGTTACAGGGGGAGACAGTTCTTGCTGTAAGGCACTGTCTCAACGGGGGGGGGGGGTATCTGAGGGCACCATTTTGGCCCCTGGAGGTAATGGGTTCCTATCCTCCGAGGTGTCCAAGCAGAGGTGGGAGGCTGGAGTACACCCCAAGTCATTAGAGGCTGCCTGACTGGAGGGGGTGAAGAAGAAAGTCTCCGTGTCCTTTATCACTCCTCCCAAGGGCAACGCCCATCCACAGTGGGCAGGGCATCAGGACCAGAGCAGGTAGGTTTCGCAGGTGGGAGGAGTCGGTGGGCAATACAAAGACAAGGTGGGTGTGGTCCCCTCTTTCCACTCAACCTGGCAGGAGGGACACACACCCGCTTTTTCCTTCATGTGCGCTTCCCTCAGGAACCTTCTGAGGAGGTGCGGCTTTGGTTTAAGGCAGGGTTCAGGCCCTCCCAGGTGCCCTGCCTACCAGCCCCACTGCCTCACCTCACCCCAACAGTCTCTTAATGCAGGGTGGCAGGGTCACGCGGCTGCAACATCTGAGTACAATCCAGTCCTCTCTTCCCACGCGGGGCATCCTTAAAACGTCAGGTCACAAAGGATGGGCAGCACTCTCTTCGTAAAAGAATGCCAGAGGTCCGAGAGCAGCTATATTCCCTTATCAGAACGTTCTCCCTTTTTCAAGTGGAACTTATACTTGGCAAGTTGCTGTGAGCCCTCACTACCATGTCCCATTTGAGATGCACTGAAATGTTATCTTTTTGGAAATACTTCATCATTAGACTCAACTCCACTATGACAGAAGCTCTTGGCTTCACTTCTAATAACGGCACAGAACTGTCACCCTGTTTCTTACTAGGGACATTAATGAGCAGCACCATGGCTGAACTTGAGTCAGTATTATATTTTCTTCATGGAAAAGGTGTTGTGTAGACCTGAAGCCCAAAAGGTTCATGGTAATTTGACAATATTGCTTTCCGAATTACAAAAAAAGAGTACATTTTAAAAAAAGCCCAACTACTTTTAAAGGAAGAGTCACAATTCTACAGAAGAATAAGGAATCAGAAATAGGTTTTACCTAGAATCACAGCAATGATCGTGGTACAGAAATAATAGACGACGGCACGTAGACCAATTTTCCCAGATACGCTGGAATCCAGGGCAGCAACACCTGCGAGGGGGGAGAAGTCAAATGACATTTTTGTCCATTTTTAATTTTATTTCAGAGTGAGAGAGAGAGAGAGAGAGAGAGAGAGAGAGAGAGAGAGAATGGGAGAGGGGCAGAGGGAGACAGAGAAGGAGAGAGGGAGACAGAATCTTAAGCAGGCTCCAGGCCTAGCACAGAGCCTGACATGGGGCTCGATCCCACAACCCTGGGATCATGCTCTGAGCTGAAATCAAGAGTCAGACGCTCAACTGACTGAGCCACCCAGAAGCCCCAAATTACGCTGATTTTTAAAAGACGGATTTCCAGGCCTGGTGGTCCATTCAATCCTCAAGGTGTGAAATGAAGGGCTGAGGGTGTCCTCTGCCATCTGCTAGGCCCACCTCGCATGAGACACAACGGGCAAAGGAAGGGCTTCAAGATTGCCAACACAGAATGGAGACGGAAGAGGGGTGAGGTGCAGGCGCCCCCTCCCCATAATCCCGCCACCTCAGCCCGTGGCCAGTGCCTCGTGGGGCTGGTCACGAGACAGGAGCTCCCCTTCCGCATCCGCTCAGAGAATCTCGAGGATTGTACATCACATCACTCCACAGCCTTCAGGATAAACCCCTTCTGGAATTCAGTATCCAGAAAAAAACTTTATCTTGAAGAACGGAGAGTTCTTTCATCACGTAATGAATATTGTAAAACTCGTGATTGTTTCCCTTTCTGCCTTTTCTGCCAGGAAGCTCAGAGTTGGCCAAAAAGGTTAACTTTTTAAAATAAATGTTTATTTATTTTTGAGAGAGCGAGGAAGGGATAGAGAGAGAGGACAGAGGATCTGAAGTGGGCTCTGTGCTGCAGACAGCAGAGAGCCCGATGTGGGACTTGAACTCACGAACCACGAGGTCAGGACCTGAGCCACGGTTGGACACTTAACCAACTAAACCACGCAGGCACCCAAGATAACTTTTATGGGTGACTATGAAAGTAATAATATATGTTTGATATAGTAGTCTGAAAAAAGGAAAATAAAAATCACTCCATTCCATCAGTCATAGTTGATATTCTGACAAATTTCCTGTCAATATTTTTTCTTTTTTGTAAACATAGCTGAGTGAATTCTACAGTTTTTGATCCTCTCTTCTTAATACTGTATTATAAGCATTTTCTTATTACAAATTCTTCAGGAGGAATTTTAATGGCCACATAATCTTCTGTCCTGTGACTGTACCATAATGTATTTAATCATCCACTTACTGTTGGAGCTTTAAGATAGTCTCAGGGCCAACTTCAATACTAAATCACAGTACTTTCATTATTTACCCTGGCCAGCACATTTTCTCCTTCTTTTCATGATTTACAAATTGCTTCTATGTTAACAACCTTACTGTGTATGGCTCTGATTGTGAGACAACTTAAAATGTCCATTTTAAAGAGGTAGGATATAAAAAAATTTTCCCAATTTTTAAATTTCTAATTGAAGAGACCTAGGGCCACACTGTTAGCTGTAGTCTCAAATGGTGTTGGGTGGCCTATAAAATGACTGGATGTAGTCCGGAAGGGAAAAGGCTGTCTAGAATGCCAACCATAGCCCTAGAGGGGAGGCACACATCCCTTCTTGCTAGAAACCCTTGCCTTCCATTGAAGATGCCCTATAAATGGAGACAAATGACGCGGTTGACTGGATAGCTACTATGTGGAAGACAGGGTAAGTGGTGAAGCAACCAGGCCATCTTTCAGCACGCTGTCATTGGAAGGTTTCAGGGGCGCCTGGGTGGCTCAGTCGGTTGAGTGTCCAACTTCGGCTCAGGTCATGATTTCGCGGTCCGTGAGTTTAAGCTCACATCTGGCTCTAGGCTCTGTGCTCAGAGCCAGGAGCCTGCTTCGGATTCTGTGCCTCCCTCTCTCTCTCCCCCTCCCCAACTCACTCTCTCTCTCTCTCTCTCTCTCTCAAAAATAATAAACATTAAAAAAAATTATAAAAAAAAAAGGGGGAACGTTTCAGGCTCTACCCTGCCCTGTTTCCAAAACAAGAACCACATTATGAATCAAACAATCATCACAGAAAATGACTTCTTGAATCTTCAACACGTGTGACTTGTGCCTTAACTGTTAGCAAAGCCTGAAGTGCAGGGTGGCGGGAAAGATGAGGAGCTGTTGTGAGGCGACCCAAGGAGAAGGTAGTAAACTGGGGGGTTATGGCAGGCACAGGTGGCTTTTGTTTTCACTCCTCACACTATAAAAGCCTCGCCTATTTTTCTCAAGTGGGGTTTGTGCTTCTCACATATAACTGTACATAATCGATGTGCAGGACCAATCTGGAAGGAAGCTGGTCATTGCCACGATGACAGGACAAATCGGCTCCCACTGCAAACACGCCATTCCTCTGGCTGCTGGTTGCTCCTCTGGAAGCTAATATTTTGAGAGAAGGGGTTCTGGCCAACTTAGCGAGCACCCCAGGATGTTGGAAGGGCCCATTCACCAGCCCCTGGGACAAGACTGTCATTCCCACGTGAGGGGCATATCGCAACAGACACATTCTAGAAAAAGCCCGATGCTAGATTCTATTCTCTCTCTCTGGGAAAAATGCACTCTGCTGTGCCGAGAAGACTTTCTTCTCCTTGTGGTAAGATGATTAAAAATAACGACTCTTCAAGAAATAGTAGCAACAACAACAATCAGGAGACACCAAAGGCCACAGAATGGACGATTTCCTATTTAGAGCTTCAGTCTCTTTAAAAAAAAGGGCAAACAGGGGCGTCCGGGTGGTTCATTCAGTTAGGCGGCCGACTTCGGCTCAGGTCATGATCTCACAGTCCGTGGGTTCGTGCCCCGCGTCGGGCTCTGTGCTGACAGTTTAAAGCCTGAAGCCTGCTTAGGATTCTGTGTCTCCCTCTCTCTTGGCCCCTCCCCTGCTCGCACTCTGTCTCCCCCTCTCTCTCTCTCTCTCTCTCAAAAATAAAAAAAACATTAAAAATATTAAAAAAAAAGAGCAAACAATAATGCAAAATATGTAAGTTTGCTAAGTATATTCTATGAATATAAAACTGTGCTTGAATATTCCGTTTTAGAGCTCTGTGCATTATTTTCATAAACAATCAAAATAATTATTTATACCAATGGTTGATTTTAAAAAACAAAATCACCAATTCCACAAAACTCCACATAACCTGTACAAGCCCATGGAATCCTGGTCCAAGCGAGGATGTATTTTCAGATGTCTCGTCCTCGAGTCGATGTCTAAATTCAGCAGCTCCCAGCCCCGAAGGTACGGACAAGTGACAGGCTCAGAGGGTAGCTGCAGAACTGTTCTTGGGTATGTGTTTTGTGCCCTCTCGGGGTTTTCTTCCAGCAGTGAAACAAATTAAATCTATGTAGGCAATTGTTTCCAGCATATGCTAATATGTCTTAATTTGTCTTAATGATTTGGCCATGGGCTGCTGCCTCTGCTTCTATTCCAGGACCCAGCTGGCAATAAAAGGCTTCATAATAATGAGATTCTTGGTGGGAAGTATCTTAAACAAATACGTCCCCTAAAGCAGTCTGCCAGCTCCCCTCTGCTGGAGGACAGAGATTGTATTGTAGTTACTTTGGGAAGGGCTTTACTTCCCGTTCCTCAAATCTACCTTAGTCCTATAATTCTCCCGGACAGATCAGAGATGTAACTCAAGGGGCGCCTGGGGGGCTCAGTCGGCTAAGCGTCCGACTCGGGCTCAGGTCACGATCTTGCGGTTTGCAGCTTCGAGCCCCATGTCAGGCTCTGTGCTGATAGCTCGGAGCCTGGAGCCTGCTTTGGATTCTATGCCTCCCTCTCTCTCTGTCCCTCCCCCACTCATACTCTCTCTCTCTCTCAAAACAAAAAAAAAAAAAACCCACACATTAAAAAAAACCAAAAACAAACCAGAAATGTATTTGAACCAACAACTGTACTTCTGTACATTTTACCTCTAGAGTTACCCTTCTACCTCTCCAGCCATCACTGATGAGGGGCAGAGCTGGCCCCCCAATTCCAGGCCCTTGGACTATTTATCACGTGGTGCCAGGGGTAGAGGTGATGGGCCACCACAGAGGCTGGGAACATACGCAGAGCAACAGCCTGTTTTGAAAACCTCCACAAGTCACCGGAACATTCCTGAACTTAACTTGAACATGGAAAGCTTGTCTGGATAGTCTATACACCCCACCTGCTAATAATAGCAATGATGCTGAGGCTTAATTCTAATCAAAATGACAGTGACCATACACACTGTGTCCTGCACAATGGGTACATGTGGAATGCGTCACCTCCTTTATCTCTCGCCATTTGGTGGGGATGCTGGGATCCCAATCCAGACTCGACCCCACAGGCCATATTCTTAACCACTCTCTCACAGTGGCTCTATCCACGTGCTGTGAAATTCTAGACCAGTGCTGCCTCACGGAACCGTCATGGTGAAGTGCTTCCTCTTCGTGCTTCTGTTGTAGTGACCACAAGCTACCTGTGGCAGGTGTGCTTGGGATCTGGCTAGTGTGGGGGCACCTGGGTAGCTCGGTCGTTAAGTGTCCGACGCATGATTGCGGCTTAGGTCACGATCTCACGGTTTGTGAGTTCGAGCCCCGCGTCAGGCTCTGCACGGACACTGTGGAGCCTGCTTGGGATTCTCTTTGTCCCTCAGTCTGTCCCTCCCCTGCTCATGCTTTTCTCTCTCAAAACAAATCAATAAAACCTAAAAAGAAAAAAAGAATTTTGTATTTGATGCTTTCCCTCAGAAAGAACTGCATCTTTGTACAGGTAGTTCCTTCCTTACAGAGTGAGCCCACTTCAGAGATTCACCCTGTGGCAGTGATTAGGAGCTCGGCAGGTAGTCTCCTTAGAAACCACCTTCATGATCTCGCAGTCCGTGAGTTCGAGCCCCGTGTCCGGCTCTGTGCTGACAGATCAGAGCCTGGAGCCTGTTTCAGATTGTGTGTCTCCCTCTCTCTCTGACCTTCCCCCATTCATGCTCTGTCTCTCTCTCTCAAAAATGAATAAACGTTAAAATTAAAAAAAAAAAAAGAAACCACTTGTATGGGGCAGTTTGGTTCAGTTCCCAGGGAGACCAACAGAAACACTTTTCACGCGTGACCTACCTCCACATGAGAACGCACCTAGTATCTTAGTGTTTTTCTGCCTCTCATGTCCCCTCATCATTGTGTGCTCTCCCTGCCCCTCCCCCAGCCTTTTAGACACCTGTCCCATGATCTTTTAAATTTTTTTTTTAATTTTTTTTTTTTATTTATTTTTGGGACAGAGAGAGACAGAGCATGAACGGGGGAGGGGCAGAGAGAGAGAGGGAGACACAGAATCGGAAACAGGCTCCAGGCTCCGAGCCATCAGCCCAGAGCCTGATGCGGGGCTCGAACCCACGGACAGCGAGATCGTGACCTGGCTGAAGTCGGATGCTTAACCGACTGCGCCACCCAGGCGCCCCTGTCCCATGATCTTTTAATACTACAGGACACTGTTTAGGTACTAAATGTATACATGTGCTCTTTGCATAAAAAGAGTACATTGCTCCCCCTTATCCCAAAAACTCGGCCTTTGCTGCCTTGGGAGCAATTTTGCTCCTGCTGAGAACATGTGGTCTGGCTCAACGGATGTCACAGAATGGTACCTTACTCCAGATGTTAGACTCTGGAGATAGCACCTCTCCATCACTCCTCGGTCACACCTGCCACATTTCAAGTGCTCCCTGGCCACACAAAGCTCGTGCCTACTGCAATGGATGGCATACACAGAGAACATTCTGGAAGGCAGCACTGGTCTAGAATTTTGTAGCACGTGGTAAGAGGAAGCATGACATGGCGGTTAAGAAAACAGTCCTGTCACTTACCGGGGAAAAGGTCAAATGGCATGGCCACTTTCCTCCCAAACAGGTGGGATATCACCGTACTTTATCCTGGGGCTTTACTCTCAAATCTCAATAGCCACCTTGATCCCTTTCAGGCCATGCCTCATGCCTGGCAAAGCCTGGTTGCCTCTCTTTGTGGTTCATTCCCAGATCTTGTTTCTTCTGGGAGCGGCCACCCACCTCTGGGAACTGACAGGTGAGAGGGGCCTGCACACTAACACATCACAAGGCAGGTGTGATGGGGTCTGTACAGAAGCCAGCGGTAAGGGTTTAAAGATGTTAACAGTAATTGAACACGGACTACAAGTTTGTGAAATATAATCACGAAAGTAGGGCTAGCATTTTACTTTTTTATATCTTTCCCTCATAATTCATTTTTATTATAGTCTACAAAGGTTACTGATCTGTGACAGACTGGAAATTTTAAAAAAACTGGATCTCTCCCATCCATTTAAGAGACTGGATGCTTTGCATGAAAAGATGCTCGACATCACTCATCATCAGGGAAACACAAATCAAAACCACAATGAGATACTACCTCACCCCTGTCAGAATGGCTAAAATTAACAACTCGGGCAACAACAGATGTTGGCAAGGATGCAGAGAGAGAGGAACCCTTTTGCACTGCTGGTGGGAATGCAAACTGGTGCAGCCACTCTGGAAAACAGTATGGAGGTTCCTCGAAAAATTAAAAATAGAACTATCCTCTGACCCAGCAATTGCACTACTAGGTATTTATACAAAGGATACAAAAATGCTGATTCCAGGGGCACATGCACCCCAATGTTTATAGAACTACTGACAATAGCCAAAGTATGGAAAGAGTCCAAACGTCGATCCACTGATGAATGGATAAAGACGATGTGGTGTATATACACAGTGGAATATCACTCGGTGACCAGAAAGAATGAAATCTTGCCATTTGCAACAATGTGGATGGAACTAGAGGGTATTACGCTAAGCGAAATTAGTTACAGAAAGACAGATATCATATGATTTCACTCATATGTGGAACTTAAGAAACAAAACAGATGAACTTAAGGGAAGGGAAGGAAAAATAAGACAAAAACGGGGAGGCAAAGCCTAAGAGACTCTTAAATACAGAGAACAAACTGAGGGTTGCTGGAGGGGAGGTGGGTGGGGGGCTGGGCTAACTGGGAGATGGGCACTGAGGAGGGCCCTTGTTGGGATGAGCACTGGGTGTTATTCTGTAAGTGATGGATCACTAAATTCCACTCCTGAAATCATTATTACACTACGTGCTAAGTAACTTGGATTACAAAAAGGAAAAAAAAAAAAGACACGGGATGTTTGCAGAGTGCTGGCACAGGGGATGGGCACCACGGGCTTCTAGAGGAGTCAGAGGTGTCCCCGGGCTGAGGTGATATGGCAGACAGCATCTGAACTGGGCAGAAAGAGATGAGCAGGATTCGGACAAAGATTCTTTGCTTGACCGCACTTTAGTCGGGCTCCCGAACCTTCTCCTGGGCCCATCTGTGTACTTCTTGCAAAATCCAGGTTTAGCAAGAACTTTGCTAAGTTAGTTTTGCCAGAACCCCCACCTTCCACCTCTGGTAGCTTCCCCATCCTCCACCGTCTCCCAGGTGGCTCCTGGGCACCCTGGCCTGCCTCCCAGCAAGAATCCTGTTAGCTCAGTTGGCTAGAATGCCCCAGTACCTCTGATGTTCCTTCTTAGTGACTTTCCACCCACTGACCCCCCCCCACCCCATCCTCCTCCTTGGCGACCAATTCCCTCTTGCGATGCTATATTCAGAGTTAAGCCCCATCTCTCCTACTGACGCAAAATCCCACTGCAGTGGTCCCCACACCTGCCATGGTGGTCCCGAATAAAGTTCACCCTACCACCTTTAACAAGCGGTTTAACTTTAATAAGTTAAACATCAATTTAGTTTTGAATTTTTAACACTGCATTTTTATTTCCTTAACAAGTCCGGTTTCCAGTGAGCCCACCACTGTCCTTTCAAACCAGCGACCGTTCTGAGGCTGGACTATGGCCTAGAAACAGGGATACTATCTCGAGTTGTCCTTGGAAGTTAGGGGGACCTGCTAGCTCTTTATTTTGAGACAGCACACTTGCTTTTTTTTTTTTTTTTTTTTTTTTTACCTTGGGAGGAGGCTCTGATGAGCTGGGGATACTGGCTCCTGGCCAGAGCTGTAATAATCTTTTAGAACCTTTTATAAAAACACTACAAAGGAAGCAGTCGCAGAGGGCTAAACAATAGCACGTTTTAAAAATAAACACCCAAGGGCAAAAGACTCCTGCGAGGGCTGATTAAGCTACCACCCACTGGAGAACAAAGTTTTCGTGACAATCTCTCCCCACCTTGTCATTAAGGTGTCAAAATTAACTCCATTATTGGAAGGTGTTTTTGGTCTGGCATTTGTGGGCACTTCACAATTGGGAATGGACACAACATCCAAGAAACTCACTGCTGCATGGGAGTTAAAACCCTCTTATGCCGAGGACTCCTACCCCTCTATCACCAGCATGGAGAACAACAGCACAGGCTCCAATTGCAGCCCAGCCTTTTCCTTCCAGACTCCCGTTTCTCCATCTATAAAAATGCAGCTTTTCAATGTCTCTACCTCCTACAGGGTAACTGCGAGGAGCAAAGTGGACAACCTCATCTTGCACGGCTGCCGTGAAGATTAGAAACAGTACGTATAACCTACCTGGTACAGTGCCTAGAACTTAACCTGCACTCAGTAGACAGCCTCCACTGTTGCTAAATGAAAAATGATCAATCTGAAGGGTGGGGCTAATCAAATGGAAGGCACTTAGCAAGAGTTAGCTCATGCATTCCCTCACTTTCTCCAGAATCCTTCTGTATTCCTTCATCACACGGGTGCAAAAGAGCACCCACCAGGCCATTTCACACTCTGGTATAACCTCCAAGGACACTGATGATCAACTGGAAGATCTTCACCCTGGCTGAAGAGACCCTGTCCCCAGGGAGCCCGCCTGCCCAGCCCAGCCGGGGCTACCTTCCTGCTTAGTAGCGCTCCAGCCCCATCCCCCGGGAGCAGACTGAGCTCCCTGCCACGCTTGGTGGGCGCCTCCCTCTGCCTGACTGCCGTCCCCTACTCCTCACTTGTCTACTTTCAAGTCTTTTCCTTGGGGTCCTTCCCTGAGTTATCAGGCTAAACCAGCCTCCTCTGTTTTCCTCATCTGACACCCTGCTCACATCACCTTTCACAATTTTTGTCACTGGGCTCGTTATTTATTTACACACGGTCTTTTGCACTAGAGTGAGCTCCATGGAGGGCAGGAGACCCAGATAGCTGCGTGTTCACCAAAGCATAGCCAGTGCCCAGCACGTAGGAGGAGCTTGATAAACGTGTTGGTTGAATGAGTAACCTAGTTAGGTATGGTTGCCTGCCCCAGACCCCTCTCCCTGGTCCCTGGACAGCAGAATGTCCCAGAATGGAATGCTGTACCAGTCCCTGGTGCTGCCCTTATGATCTGTGTGATCTTGGAACAGTCCTTGGAACTGCTCTCATCTCTGAAAATGGACATAAGGTCCCACCTCCCTTCCTATTTCTTTGGGTTACTATGAGGATTAAATGAACAAATTCATTCCCCAGGGTAAACAAGGCAGACTATGATCTGGCTTTGTTATTCCAGGACACAGGGCCATCTCTGCAGCCTGGATTAATCCTCCTGGGCTGTGACAGGGGCAGAGAAGAGGCAGAGGGGGCATACAAAATATATTTCTGTGCACGCCTTGCCCATGACATCTATTTTTCTAAGAGGCATCAATACAAAGAACTCCCTGAAGATAGGTTACATCACCACCCTAGACTACTCTGTGAAGTTAACAAGGTAAACTGGCCCTCGGTCAGAACCAACTAAAGGTCACTTTTGCAGCCTCCGTCAGGAGGTCCACATTTGATGTTTAAAATGTGTCATGAAGCAGCATGCTGGTCTCCTGGTCTTCAGCCATCCAGGGGGCTGTTTCCAACATTTTTTATACCACAGACCTTGGTGGTGTTTGTAGTTGGGACCAGTTTTCCAGAAGACCTCACGAGCGTTTATAGGAGGCTTATGGTTCAGGAAGAGCATTAAACACATTTCAGAGGATCTGAGTGACTCAGCTATTCTCTTCAAAGTCCATACGAATGCTTTGACATCGGGACGGCTAACAGCTCTGTGAAAAGTCTCGTTTTGTTTTTGTTTTTGTTTTTTTTTTTAACTACAGACTAATTATTATTGAGCTTTTTTTTTTATAATTTTTTTTTTTAACGTTTAGTTATTTTTTTTTGAGACAGAGAGAGACAGAGCATGAACGGGGGAGGGGCAGAGAGAGAGGAAGACACAGAATCTGAAACAGGCTCCAGGCTCCGAGCTGTCAGCCCAGAGCCCGACGCGGGGCTCGAACTCAAGGACCGTGAGATCGTGACCTGAGCTGAAGTCGGACACTTAACCGACTGAGCTGCCCAGGCGCCCCTATTATTGAGCTTTTTGCTTCTCCTCCTTATAAAATTGGTAGCTCAGGATTCTGGGTAGAAGCCACTTGCCTGCTGGTGAACGTTACACCCTAGCGTCTTACAAAGGCTAAGTCTTTTTATGTGTTTTCCTTTCCAGAATGAAATCCATCACGTGTACTTTCAACTGTGCATCTCAACTCTAATAGCTTCTCTACTACTAGTTTCTAGTAGAACAGTAGTTTTCTTCAAAACTCCACCCCAGTGTCCTCATTCTCCCAAAGCACTTAGCATACCAGATTACAATGTATT
The DNA here is from genome assembly GCF_016509475.1 of Prionailurus bengalensis. Classification (NCBI taxonomy): domain Eukaryota; kingdom Metazoa; phylum Chordata; class Mammalia; order Carnivora; family Felidae; genus Prionailurus; species Prionailurus bengalensis. Next base: position 6,948,035 of record NC_057359.1, read on the forward strand.
CACTCTCCCTTGCTGGAACAGGACTTATCTGTATCATGTGTGCCTAGCACAGAGCCTCAGACATTGAAGACGGACAGACGGACGGATGGACGGATGGAAGGAAGGAAGGAAGGAAGGAAGGAAGGAAGGAAGGAAGGAAGGAAGGGGTGGAATCCCAGGTCCACGCATTCAACATATAGGAGGCTTCTTAGAATCCCTGCATGGTTTTTCACTCCTTTTTTTAAGAAACAAAATCAGGTTGGGGCGCCTGGGTGGCTCCGTTGGTTAAGTGTCCGACTTCGGCTTAGGTCATGATCTCACAGTTTGCGGGTTTGAGCCCCATGTTGGGCTCTGTGCTGACAGCTCGGAGCCTGGAGCCTGCTTCAAATTCTGTGTCTCCTCCTCTCTCTGCCCCTCCCATGCTCATGCTCTGTCTCTCAATAATAAATAAACGTAAAAAAAATTAAAAAAAAAAAACACAACAGGTTAACTTAGAGTTGAGTGGAGCTGTGAGCCAGTGTAGTAACAGCAGAGGCAGAAGTCAGGCTCATTCATGGTTGATTCTCCAGCTTCACTAGCTCAGAATTAGACTGACACAGCTTGCATGTTTCATTTTATTATTGTGGCAAATGGCATGCTCATCGTGGGGACTCCATTCCTTATACATCAGGTGCCCCTTTCTTCTTTGCAGAAAAGGCAATGGAAACATCAAATTAATATAGTAAGTCCTCTGGCTTCAGTAGCTGTGCTCTAACTCAACATGAATTTCCTGATGATCTTAGGAAAATGCTTAATTCGTGTGTACAAACCTGCTTAGTTCATCTTATTTTCTCGGTTCCCTAGCAAGGCTTGGGAAGGTTAAAAAAAAGTACTTAAATTCAGGCAGAATCCAGTGGTTACAGATGTTGCAAATGAGGCAAGAAGTTCATTCGTGGCCTGTATGGTTTGGGGCTACGACCTTGCCTTCCCCAGCATGGAATTGTAAGTTTAAAGGGCACCCTGAAATGGCAATTTTCTAGAGATGAAACTAAGAAGCCACCAATGGTTCCAAAAGAGCACCCATACTCCCTGCACTCCCACCAGCAGAAGCGGACATTAAATGCTCTTAGGTCCCCAACGGCAAGCTGTACAACCAAGTGACATGTGCATTTTCCACTCCTCCACCTTCTTGGCCACAAGGGGACTCACAGACCTAGCCAGAAGTCCCAGGATGCATGAACGGGTGAGTGGCAGGAACCCCACCCTCTCACAGGTGTGGTTTTCTGTTTATCTGTTTTCACGAAGGCGGGGTTAACAAATGTTGAATTTAATCAAACCCCGTTTCAGGGAGGGGGGGACATGGCCTGGTTCTTTCCATTGGAGGACATAGGATAGTACCCAGGTTCACAGCTACTTAGGAGTAAATGAATACATCGCTTAAAAAAAAAAAAAGCCTTCCCCAGCCCACCCGATCCAACGTGTTCTCTCCCGCAAAGCCTGAATTTCAAAGATAGGCATCTCTGGGGCACCTGGGTGGCTCAGTCAGTTGAGCGTCCGACTTCGGCTCAGGTCTGGATCTCACAGCTTTTGAGTTCGAGACCCCATCGGGCTCTGTGCTGACGGCTTACAGCCTGGAGCCTGTTTCAGATTCTGTGTCTCACGGTCTCTCTCTCTCTCTGCCCCTAATTCACTCGCGCTCCGTCTCTCTCCCTCAAAAATGAATAAACATTTAAAAAATTTTTTTTAAATAGTCATCTCCAAAAACCTTGACCGACTTCACTTACCCTGCTCCCGGCTCCATGCCTCACTGCCTCTTCGGGGAATTTCACTCACTGATTGATAGTAGTATTTGCTTGCCATGCTGGTTTATCTTGCCACCAGGATTCCACCTCAACTGCACTGTACCTTGAGAGTTAGAATCTCGCCTTATCCTTTATCTTGGCCAGCTGCTGGCTGGCTTCCCGTTATTGCAAATAAATGCGTTTTTGGCACACAGCCATGCCCATCACTTACATATTGTTGACGGGTGATTTTCCGTGGCAGCCAGTTGGGAAGCTGGACAGAGAACATGTGGCTCAAAAAGCTTAAAATATTATCTGGCCTTTTACCAAAAAAAGTGTGCAGATCCCTACTTGCTGCGTATTTTACATCTGACTGCTGTTTAATAAATATTGTTTATATCTAAACTTCTATAAGGTTTTTTTTTTCTTGGTTAAAAAGTAGTAGAAAACTTCAGGCCTTAGAGTGGAGATCAAGCCCTAAAATTTGAAGTCCTGACGTATAGGGGCTGCTGGAGTGACAACCATTTAAAGTTTGAAACAAGTTTTGTTTTGTTTTGTTTTTTTAATCACTGAAGGGTGGAGTCTTCCGTTTATCCTTAAAGAAGCTTCCCACAGATGTGAATCCAATCCTCAACCAGCACTCTTGTCAAAAGGGGAAGGTTCATCGACATACAGAATGCAGGTGCTCTCTACCAAAGTCTCATGTTTGGTACATAATTTGTCCAAGAGGTGAAATCAGTGCTAAGACCCAGAGACTCAGTGGTTTGGGATGGAGGGAAAGGAGGGAGTTTTCTTGGCTTGGTATAAATTTGCAATGTACTGGACTGCAAACCCACAGGACAAAGTACAATGTGGGTGCTTCTGAGGAGCCAACAGTTGGAGGAAATCCAGAGTAAGGTGCCACAGGAACAGGCAGGAGTAAGCATCTTGCTCTCAGGACAGACTGCACCGGCAGTGGCATGGACTCAACACAGCCCAACGTCGACAGACTCCCACGTCCTGCAGGTTGGGTGGGTAAGCCCCAACCCAGCAGGCACGGATGCTATCCATTCTGGAGTGAGTGTCCTGATGGGGCCCACAAGGCAAACCACCCCTTTGCACCCACAACGAGGGTTTCCACTTGGTTTGCTTCCAGGCTGGGGCAGGAAGACCTATGTGATGGTGAAATTTTTCCTTCTCAAAGCCTCGTGTCGGGGGATGGCAATGCCTGGAACATCATGTGGAGGGACGGGCTGGCAGCTGAGCAAAGGGGGACCTCTTCAGGCCTCCCTCTTAAGGGAGAGGCCGGATGGCACTGTTGGTGTTTCACCTACTTTCATTCCCCAAACTTCCATAAAGCTTTGTCCCAAGGAACAGCCTGTGAAGAATTCTCACTCCTATCTTAGGAGAGAGGAGCAAAAGGAGAGTTCCTCAGGGTCAGAGGCGTGGCCGCAGTCACTGGAGACACCAGAGGAGGCAGCTGTGACCGGCAGAGCACTTCTGGCCCAGTGGTGGCGGCCAAGAGGCTGCAGTGGAAAGGATGGGGGTCTCATCCTGAGCACAGCTAAGGTGCCATCTTGGAATGATGCTCAGGGAACCCCTGGGAGACGGGTTGAGGGGCCGTTCCCTTTCCTGTGATGGTCATGGGAGGCCTAGGTCATCATCATCTGTGTATTCAAGAAAATGTGCCCTGAATTTAAACTCACTGGTGGTGAGACCTGGACCAGGACTTTCCAGAACCACAATTCTCTTGCTGATTCCCCAGTGGTTTGATATAAGCACAGCTTAGAAACCTAAACATTAAGGGGGCCCAAACAGATATTCTGCACACCCGCAGGAGCATGATCCTCAGAATGTCAATTACAGGAAGGATTCTGTTAGTGCCTACACTGCCTGTCTCTAAAAATGCCTTGAGATTACATCTACTGTGCCTTTTCTCTTTTTTTCCTGTTTTAACTAAATTCTAGACATTCTGTCATTCTATCCCTGCATAATTCCATATGCATTAAAAAGGAAATTTTCTTACATAACTAAAATGCCGTTATCACCACTAACAAAATTATCAATAATTTCTTGGTACCATCTAAGCCTATATTCAAATTTCCCCGATTAATGTGACATGTTACCCTCATTCATCACATGAAAAAGGATGCTTCTGTTTAAAAAGAAATAGCTATGAACTATTTTTATGTCAGCGGAGGCTTTCATGGCAGAGGGTTTTGTTTTTTTTTTAATTTTCCTACATGTTAATCCATCAAGAGAGTTTCCTTTATGCAGAAGCACAGATTACTAATCGTAGGTCTCAATTTTGTTTCTCCCTCTAATGTGTGTGTCCTCAGGACATCCATTTAACTCACCCCAGCTTCCAACAAGCATCTTTCTTTGTCCTAATAAGTGTATAAAATAAGCTAATGGTCTGCTGCATTTATAAAGGCTTCTGAAATGTGAAAACTGCTCTTCCTGTGCATTTCCACAGCCATCCTCCACTCCTGGCTCTGTGCTGAACTGGGGAGGCAGAGGACCACCGCAGGGTTTGGAGAAAGGACCACGCACCACGGAAAAGGTGGTGCAGAGCTACAGGTGCTGGGAACAGAGCTGTGGGACACAGAGCAGAACCCATCCCACTCTGGGAGACAGTGGGAGAGGGGGAAAAGGAGAGAAGGAGAGGGAGAGAGAGAGGGAGGAAGAGTGAAAGAAAATGCAAAACCAACCAAACAAAAATAACAAACAAAAGGGTGCCTGGGTGGCTCAGTTGGTTAAGCATCTGACTTTGGCTCAGGTCACGATCTCCAGGTTCTTGAGTTCAAGCCCCGCCTCAGGCTCTGTGCTGACAGCTCGGAGCCTGGAGCCTGCTTCACATTCTGTGTCTCCCTCTCTCTCTGACCCTCCCCCGCTCATGTTCTGTCTCTCAAATATAAGAAATGAAACAAAAAAAATAAGTTGTTTTTTTTTTAATTTTTTTTTTTCAACTTTTATTTATTTTTGGGACAGAGAGAGAGAGAGCATGAACGGGGGAGGGGCAGAGAGAGAGGGAGACACAGAATCGGAAACAGGCTCCAGGCCCTGAGCCATCAGCCCAGAGCCTGATGCGGGGCTCGAACTCCCGGACCGCGAGATCGTGACCTGGCTGAAGTCGGACGCTTAACCGACTGCGCCACCCAGGCGCCCCCCAAAAAATAAGTTTTTAAGAAAACAAACACGTATTCACCTTGAAAATGTAAAGGAAGAGCAATGAGTCATGTTTTCTTACTATCCATATCTAACTGCTATTAACTATTTGGTTTTCATCCCAACTTTTAAAAATGCACATAAATTTTAATAAAATTTGGATTGTATACAACATCCTATTGTGTAATTTGTTTTATTTTCCTATTTTACACCGTGTTAGAACATATCCACATGTCATTAAATGTTTCCAAGACAAGGTTTTTAATAGTTGTAGACTCATAGCTTAGGTGTATAACTTCCAGTGAGACTACTTATAATTTACCACCATTATAAAAGTAATGCTTTTATGAACATCCTTGTACCTAAATCTTTGAACATATCTGATTATTTACAAGAAATTCTGAGAAGCAGAATTACAAAGTAGAGAGATCAGAACATGTTCCAAGTTGCCCCCCACCAAATTTGTTCTGAAAATGTATGAATGAGCCTGTTTTCCCACAACCTTGCCCGCGCTAGTCATATTACCTTAATCTGACAATTTAAAACATGAATATGAGATCACTGTTCCCATCCTGCTTTGTTCATGTCCCTTGAATCTTTTGACTATTCTGTTGCTCATGACAACAGAATGGGGTAGCGGTTCTGCGCTCTTTTGCTCTTAATTGCCAGCGTTTGGTAAAGGAAAAATGTAGAAATGTTAAGGGGGCGCCTGGGTGGCTCAGTTGGTTAAATGTCCGACTTTGGCTCAGGTCATGATCTCAAGGTTCCTGAGTTCAAGCCCTGCTTTGGGCTCTGTGCTGACAGCTCCGAGCCTGGAGCCTGCTTCAGATTCTATGTCTCCCTCTCTCTCTGTCCCCCCCTGCTTGTGCTCTCTTAAAAATAGACAAACATTTAAAAACATTTTTTTTTTTAATGTCCAGACCTGTGATACAGCTTGAAAAAGCAGCTGGGCTACGTGGTGAGCAAAGTGCTGAGGGTTGCAAATTATTTTCCTAGATTATCTGCAAAGCTGAGCTAGCACACAAAACAGCCCGACTGCAAAAATACCACTAGATGTTGACTGCCAAAACTGATACATATTTCAAACATCACATATTATACTAGTATATTCACACATGTATTTTTACCTCTTCTTCTGAAACCCGGTTTAACGCACGAGTTTTGGATTTGTTGCCGAATTTGGATCAACTTTCCATACATTCCTGCACAGACCCAAGTTTTAAGTGGTATTGATCATCAAGTGATTTATGTACCTTGCGCAAGTGCATGCCAAGTATAGTATTATATGTTTAACTGTGAATGTTTTTCTTGGGAGAGAGTCCAAAGCTCTCATCATCTTTTCAAAGGAGCCTCAGAAGAGATTTAGAATTTTGAGGCTGAGAAAATTCTAAGGGGTGATAAAGGCAACATCTACTGGGCCAGCAGGTAAATGAGCAGCACGGACAAGGTGTCAGATGATAGGGTAGGGGGGCTGCGGTATCCTCAAACGTATTAGCTTCAAACTAAATAGAGTAGCTGTCACTTAGCTCCAGATCACTGTTGGTCTTGGGGAGGGGGGGGAGGGGGGTACATGGGTTCAGTGTTTTGTGATCTTAATTCTTTTCAGAGGAAGCCAGAAATCCAGATGCCTACATGAAATCTTGCAAGTTTCAGATGCTCACACTAACTTAAAGTTGAACAGATGAACAATACATGGTACAACACACTGGCCTGCTGATTTGGCCCTCAGGCTGCAGGGCCTAAAAGAAGCCGGGCGTTTCAAAACACAATTAAACACGTACGTACAAATAATTAAACGCTCTTTTTAGGCTGGTAATAAGCCAAGAACACCCAGACCAGGAGATTCTAATGTGACTGGAGTTTGGCACTTGAAAAGTTCAAAAGCCAGATCTATAGCTGGGCACAGCAGATCCTGCCCCCTGCCCCCACCCAAGGCTAACATCCAGGGCTCCCCACAGATAAGCCCCAGGTCGTCGTAGTGGCAGTGGGGAAAAATGTTCTGGAAAAGGACACGTCAAGATTCCTAACCGTGCGGTTACATAAAACCTGAGTTTTTTCAAGCAGACAATACTAGTGAGGGGCGGGCCACATTTTACCTATCGCCAGAACGAAGGTAAGTACGAGAGGCTCTGGAATGCACTGAGAAGCTCACCGCACCCACACAAATGACATTTCTGTAAGCCAAATTACTCTCCACCTCCAGCGGGAAGCCTGCTCTTTAGAGGGACCTTGCAAGAGAATGGCCACTAAGGGAGAAAGCATTTCCAAAGCCAACTGTGTCACAAGTTCAGATGTGAAAATGCCAGGCTGTTAAAATGCGGTGCAAACCCATAATGAAACGTTTTCCGCAGCACGCGGCTGTGAGTTTTCAAGGGCAGGTATGCGGAGCAGTAGAAGCCCAGCGGGGAAGGCAGAGAGACTCCAAGGGCAGCTGCCCAGGGTGGGTGGGGGGGGCTAGGACGGCTGCAGGTGGGAAACAGATGAGTGAACTACCGAAAACAATTTCAAAACTGACAACCACATTTCGCCTGGGGACAATGGTTGACATTTCAGTGGCCAAATATGGTATTTTTTTTGTTTTGTTTTGTTTTTGTTTTACTCCTGTGTCCTGGATAGAGTGTTATTTATAGTATGTTTGAAAATGGCATCTTGCGGGGCACCTGGGTGGCTTAGGCGGTTGAGCGTCTGACTTCGGCTCAGATCATGATCTCACAGTTCGTTGAGTTCAAGCCCCACAATGGGCTCTCTGCTGTTGGGCCAGAGCTCGTTTTGTATCCTCTGTCCCCCTCTCTCTCCCTGCCCCTCCCCCGCTCACCCTCTCTCTCAAAAATAATGAATAAACATTAAAAAAAAAGAAAAGAAAAAAGAAAATGGCATCTTCCTCACAAGACATCACATTGCTGGCCAAATGAAGCTGTGAGCTATGGTGGACAGTGCCCTAGGTAGAGCAGTGGCACTTTGTGAGTAATGAAATATTCCCACTCAAGCCAATATATACTTTCCAAGTAAGCAGAGAGAGAGAGAGAGAGTGTGTGTGTGTGTGATGTGTGAGATACATCAAATGCATTTCAATTTTTTTCATAATTAGAAAAGCACAACTTAAGAGACAGCTCCTTAAATAATCACAGAGAACCATCAGTTTTCTCAAGGTACCTGTAATCATGCTGGATATAATTAACGGCAAAATGATGAGTTTCAGCATCCTCATTAGAATTTCCCCGGGAAAAGCAAAGTAGAACTTCTCCAGACTAGACAGCTTGCTGTATTCTCGAACCAAGATGCCGATGGCAATCCCTAAGAGAAACAAGATCAGAAAAAAGAAAAGAGGAATAGCATTGAGTTCTCCTGTATGCATTTCAATGGAAAAATACCCGCCAAAGACCCCCACATTTTAATGGCATGAAAAATAGTTTAGATGATCTTCCATGAGTCTGGAAATTTGAGTCTCAAAAACCAAACATTTTAATGAATAAAAAGTACACATTTATTCCACAATTCTGTAAAATATATTCTTCACTTGAAAGCTTTTGGTCTTCTCTCTTTCCTCCTGCAATTACATTTATTATAATGACAAAATGTCCCAAATCCTTCTGGGCAGGAAGCGAAATTCATCATTTTACTCAACCCAATATAATTATTTTGTTTTTACACACTCCCCTTATTCTTGGTCCACCTTAGGTATTTTACATTTTATTTACTTGTTTGTTTTTTAAAGTAATCTCTTCCGCCAACCAGGGGCTCAAACTCATGACCCTGAGATCAAGACTCACATGCTCTACTAACTCAGCCAGCGAGGCAGCTTAGGTGTCCTAGGTTTTATAGTTTACATACCAGTGTTCCTTTTTCTCATTTCCTCATATATACTCTTCTCATGGTAGTTTTTATGATACTCCTTGTTTATGCATCTTCTGTAATAGCATAATGTTCTCTTGGTTTGATATATTCACACATTGTTGAACAAATGTGTTGTCTAAGGCTCTCTGAATCCCTTTTAGTTATGTCTACATTTTTTTTTTAACATTTATTCATTTCTAAGAGACAGAGAGAGACAGAGCATGAGTGGGGGAGGGCAGAGAGAGGGAGACACAGAATCTGAAGCAGGCTCCAGGCTCCGATCTGTCAGCACAGAGCCCAACGCGGGGCTCGAACCCACAAACGGTGAGATCACGACCTGAGCCTAAGTTGGACGCTTAACCAACTAAGCCACCTAGGCACCCCAATCCTTTTTAGTAATTTCTAGATAACGATGTGTCCAAATTGGTCTGATCGAGAGGCTACTGAATCTGAGTATTGTGGACACTGAGGCTTATAATTATGTGAGTGTAGGAAAATGTTCAAAATCAAGAAATGTTATTCAGTGGACACCTGAACAATGCTGGGGTCTGGGGCGCCAACCCCCACACATTTGAAAATGCACGTATAACTTCTGTCTCCACAAAAAATGTAACTACTAACAGCCTGCTGTTGACTGGAAGCCTTACTGATAAAAATTAACACATATTTTGTACGTTATGTGTATTGTATACTGTATTGTTATCATAAAGTGAGTTAGAGAAATACGTTATTAAGAAAGTCATGGGGTGCCTGGGTGGTTCAGTCGGTTAAGTGTCCAACTTCGGTTCAGGTCATGATCTCACTGCTTGTGAGTTCAAGCCCTGCTTTGGGCTCTGTGCTGACAGCTCAGAGCCTGGAGCCTGCTTCAGATTCTTTGTCTCCCTCTCTCTCTGCCCCTCCCCTGCTTGCATGTGATCTGGCTATCTCTCTCTCAAATATAAAAATTAAAAAAAAAAAGTTGTAAGGAAGAGAAAATACATTTACAGTGTTGGACTGTATTTACTGAAAAAAAACAAAAAACAAAAAACCCCACAAAACAATGTGTGTAAATGTACCTGCACAGTTCAAACTTGTGTTGTTCAAGGCTTAAGTGCACCTTCTCTGAAAGCTTGCCTTCATAGGTGTCTATACGAATTCTTTTCTTGTGCTGGCTTTGGTAACTATGAATCACAAATTTCAAACGGTCCTAACATCTAACTGCCTCTTTCCCACTCCCACACTTTGCCCTTTCCCAACCTCTCATTTTTTATTTTTTTTACATTTATTATTATTATTTTTTAGCAATTTCTATGCCCAACATGGGGCTCGAACTCACAACCCTGAGATCAAGAGTCACCAGCTAGGAGCCCCATTCCCCTCCACCCCTCTCTTTTTTAAACCAAGAGATAAGATGGGCTGGGATGATTTGTACATCTCTTTTCCTCCATCCACCTTCTAGGGTGATATGTTAATTGGAAATAAAATGACAAAGGGCAGTAAGAGTCAAGGAGGAGATCACTGGATATGCTCCTTTACAAACTCAGATCATTAGTCTGTGAAAGTTTATAGTTGCATGGGCACAGTTAAGAACTCTAGGTCAATGAAAAGAGATGTGAATTATAATCAATACTAGAGTCTTCATTTAAATTCTGTTGTACTTCCCGCAGCGGTTAGCAGGCCAAATAAAATAACCCCACACGGAGTATCTGCATAGCAACCTTATCGCTGGTTTAATTTTATTTTCCTACAAATTCCACCTCTGTCTTGATCTCTTTATTTTGTGCAAGCATTTCTGAATGTATTTCTGATCAGCCATTTTAAAATATTTTTGGAACAAACATACACAAACATTTCTATTACTGCCCAGATACACACACACACACACACACACACACACACACACACAACTCCAGTATCAACCCTCCTTGGTTCATATTTCAAAACCCAGGGCTAGAGACTCCTGAATGGTTAAGAATGCCAAGGATTCAAAATATTTTAAGTAAATTGAAAAAAACCTGTTGTGCTCACTTCCTACTTCACAAATTGCCTATGTTCCACTGTTCTATATGAAACATACCTCTTTTACGCTGTAAGGATACCCTCTAGGATCCAGTGTTTTAAAAAAAAAACAAAAACAAAAACAAACAGACATTCTCTCTCATACTATTCAGGCCGTCTCCAGTAAATGTTTGGCTTGTATGTCAAAGAAGGCTCTGTATGTAAAAAGAAAGGAGATGTGTCTTGTGCTCAAAAAACAGCCACAGAAGCACTCTGTTGAATAGCAAAAGAATCCCATGAGCTCCAATTTTAGGGTTTATATTACTAGTGATTAACTGTGCCTCTAATCATCTCCACCTCAAATAAATGCGGGGAAATTAGAAAGGAATACACTTGCTGTTTTTCAGCCTTTATCCAGATGTGGGTTTTTATGGGAGAGATAAGAGTCCACAAAAAGCCATTTCAAAGCTATCAGAGGTGATGATCACCACGAAAAGGTTACTATATTTATTAATGAAAACTTTCTGTCAAGTATGTTCTTAGAGTATCACAAATTCTAATTTCTTCCTTCCTCCCTCTCTCCCTTCCCTTCACCTTCCTTCCTTCCCTCCTTTTCTCTCTCCCTTCTCTTCCTTCCTTCCCTCTCTCCTTCTTTCCTCCTTCCCCTCTCCTTCCTTCCTTCCCTCCTTCCTTCCTTCCTTCCTTCCTTCCTTCCTTCCTTCCTTCCTTCCTTCCTTCCCCCCTCCTTTCCTTCCTTCCTTTTTCTTTCTTTCCTGAAAAAGAGGGGATTATAAATACCAATCCAGACCTGGAGAAGCAGTTGAGAGATGAACCCTGGGCCAGAGATGTCACCCCAGGACCCTCAGGGGTAAGAAGTAGCTGGTGAAGAACCTCAGCCAGGAGCCACACCTTGTAAATGGGTGTGTTTTATCTTGGTCTCAAAGCAGTCTGGAAAAACCAGATGCCTGGTAAGAAAAATCACTGTCAATTTCCAGGATCCAAGATGAGGTCAGGATATCACAGGGCACAATCCTTCTCTACCCTTATCCAGAGCCAGAATCTTGGACTGGATTCAAGAGCGCAGAGAGGTCTCCAAGGTCAAAGTCTGCTGAGAATAAGAGCCCACCTGGAGGTAGGTCAGACCCATCTGGCTGGGCAACTCCCGAACTACGGAAGGGGAAGGTCAAGAATGTCTTTGAATGGTAGGTATAGCTCTACGGAGGCCTTCGGCAGGGCTGACAACAGAGCCCAAGGGTAGAACTGTCATCAGGACCTCTGCAGCCCCAGAAATTACCAGGAACTCATTCTTGGGCAGCTTCCCCTCACAAAGGCAAGAAGATCCTAAGCAAGTAGTGAGGCAGCTGGGGAGGAACACGATGTTAGAACAACAGGTTCGAGTTCTGGCTCCATCAACTTACAAGCTGTGTAACTTGGGCCACAATTTTAAACTCTCCCCTCAGGGCAAAAGGCTTGGATGAGATGCCTTCAAGGTCCCTTCTAATGCTCAAGATGCTGTGATAATCTCTGAGCCTTGGTATCCTCAACTTTAAAATGGGCTCATATGACCATTACATTAGCTCCTACAGCTGGCCGGGCCTTCCCCACTTTTTATGCTAAGTGCATCCATAAAACAGGGATGGAAGAAACTAGGGGGGAAGACAATTAAGACCTCGGCTACCGGTTTCTTGTTCAAGTTCATGGTGTCTCAAAGAGCTGCCAGTCCAGTAGCCTACTGTGGAAGAAATGGGGTGATTCTTTTCACTCTAAGCTTATACAAAATTATTGTTCATGAAATAATTCTAGAGGGGCGCCTGGGTGGCTCAGTCAGTTAAGTGTCTGACTTCGGCTCAGGTCATGTTCTCACGGTTTGTGGGTTCAAGCCCCAAGTCGGGCTCTGTGCTGGCAGCTCAAAGCCTGGAGCCTGCTTCGGATTCTGGGTCTCCCTCTCTCTGCCCCTCCCTCATTCACACTCTCTCTCCCTCTCTCTCAAAAAATAAACATTAAAAAATTTTTTTTAGGGGCACCTGGGTGGCTCAGTCGGTTAAGCGGCCGACTTCAGCTCGGGTCATGATCTCGCGGTCCGTGAGTTCGAGCCCCGCGTCAGGCTCTGTGCTGACAGCTCAGAGCCTGAAGCCTGTTTCAGATTCTGTGTCTCCCTCTCTCTGCCCCTCCCCCGTTCATGCTCTGTCTCTCTCTGTCTCAAAAATAAACAAACATTTAAAAAACAATTTTTTTTTAGAAAGAAATAATTCTAGAAATCACGCATAATGACTTATACCAACCTATCCTCCCCCTGGCCCCCATTTTGCAGGATTTATCCAGCCTTCGTTTCTCTGCACACGTGGGTTTTTCTGTAGGTATGAAAATTAATTCAGGGATAGCAGTTGAATGGCATTTGAGTCAGATTTATGAAAACAGCATTGTTCCTGTTTTTAGGGTATTTTCAGAGAGAAGAGATTAAAATCTTCTGTGGCTTTTTAATCAAAGCCCCAGAATAGTTCTCTGGTACACAGACTGATTTTGGCTTGATTAAATAAGAAATACTGGCAGAGGAAAAAATATTTTTAATTATCACTGAAACAGTTACCAGCCATGCCATCACACTACGCACCCTATTAGGGAAATTCGCAATACGCCTTCTTGCCCTTTGGGAGCGAATCTAAGATGAACGTTAACAACCAGAAAAGAAAAAGTACAGAATGAGTACAGTTATTAGCAAATGACTATGTGCACACAATGAACAGATGCAAGGATGGTTTCTCTGTCCGTCCTTCCACTGAAATGTATCTGTACCCCTTTCTCATCTTCTTTGGAGCTGGGGCGTTCCATCAGTGCGAGCTCTTTATGTGAACTTTGGCTCCACAGAGATGCCTCTGTAAGACTTTATTTTTAAACCCTGAAAAAAATGTATTTACTGCACAAGCCATATTGTCACAGTTCTACTGGAAATAGTGAGTTCGGAAATTCACTCCCAATCTCACCAACTCAAATATATGCAAAGTGAAGCTGTTTTCATTTCTCGGTATACAATTAAGGTTAATCGTAACATAATGGCTAACAATTTCCGAGTACATGCTTTATGTCAGACTCTGTGCTAAGCCCTTCAAGTGCATTCTCATGTAATTTTTTTAAGTTTATTTATTTGAGAAAGTCAGTGAGCAGGGGAGGGGCAGAGAGAGAGGGAGAGACAAAGTCCCAAGCAGGCTCTGTGCTGCCAGCACAGAGCGCGATGTGGGGCTCAAATCCCCGACCTAAGTCGAAACCAAGATTTGGACACTTAGCCAACTGAGCCACTCAGGCGCCCCTATATCTTGTAATTTTTTTAAATTAAAAAAAAAATATTTATTTTATTTTTGAGAGAGAGAGACAGTGTGTGAGCAGGGGAGGAGCAGAGAGAGAGGGAGTCACAGAATCTGAAGCAGGCTCCAGGCTCTGAGCTGTCAGCACAGAGCCTGACGCGGGGCTCGAACTCACGAACTGTGAGATCATGACCTAATGGCCGTATAATTACAGGGCTTGGGGGCAATTTTTTATTGAGAGAAAATTCATGTAACATAAAATTTATCATCTTTAAAATGTACAACTCAGGGGTTTTTAGTATATTCACAATGTTGGGCAACCATCACCACTATCTCATTTGAGAATATTTCCATGAGGCTTACCCACTAGTGGCCACTCTCCAACCCCCCCTTCTCCCAGCCCCTGACAACCACTAACCTCCTTCTGTGATCTGCCGTTTCTGGACATTCCCTATCAATGGAATCCTATAACATGAGGCTGTGATGGTTAGTCTTACGTGTTAACTTGGCCAGGCTGTAGACCTAGTCACTCAGTAAAACACCGATCTAGGTGTGGCTGGGAAGGTATTTTGCAGATGTGGCTAACACCTGCAATTAGTTCACCTTAATTAAAGATTACCCTTGATAACCTAGGTGGTCTCATCCCATCAACTGAGGCTGATGAGCAAAAACAAGGAGAAGGAATTCTGCCTCAAGACAGCAGGTCCAACGCCCTGCCCCAGCTGCTGGCCGGCCCTCTGGATTCCAGACTTGAACGGAACCCACGGTTATGCGAGCCTATTCCTTAAAAGAAGTCTCATGGAGGTATATGCAGGAGATCCTGTGTCTCAGGAGAATCCTGACTGATACCATGGCATGTGTGCCTACATTCTTTCACTTAGTACGTTTTCAAAGTTCATCTGTATTATACAGCACACAAGCAGTTTTCTTTTGTGTTTGGTATCTCTCCTTTAACATTGTATCATAGGCAATTTCTCACGCTACACACCATCTGTTTTAAGCGCTGGATAATACCACTTTGGAGGCACATGCTTCTTGACCACTGCCCAACTGTTACACGTTTCCATTGCAGACAATTTTGTTGAATGTTAGTGGCTTTTCCCGACAACCAAAGGGGACAAGCAGAAATTATGACACAAAGGCTTGAGTTACTGCACATTTTCAGGCTCAAGGGAGGAAAGTACATTAATTGCATTCTTTGTAGTATCTAAGTTCAAGAAAAAGCAAAAACAAGTATGCAGTTATTAATATCTAATTATATGCCAAGTACTGAGTGCAGAGGACCTGAGGGGGAGGAGTTAAGAAAAGAATACAATGTTGTTATTAATGCAAATGATAAACAGTTTCCTTCATGGATGGATCTGTCCCCTGTCAACAGGAAATGTGGTCTGTGCTGCTTTGTCACTAATGATGATAGTTTACGCTGAATCATATCTCCCTATTTGTCCACCACCTACCATTAAGAATTCAGTCTGGCTCAGGGAGAAAGCTGATTTTGTTGAGGGTCCATAACAGCTTTCTCTGTATGTCTCTATCCATTAAAATATGTAATATCATTTGTTACGTGTTTGAAAATTTGACTTCTGCAGTATGAGTCTGGATACAGTCTTTCGAAGCCTGCCTTTTCCTTGTGAGACGTTTTCACTCTATGTTTGAGACCTATTCATATTAACACAGGCACATCTATCCTAACTACGTGCTGTTTAGTACTCCATACCACACTATTTTGCTTGTTTTCTGTACCATTAAACTCTGCTCTCACCGAATGATTTTGTTCCATGTTTTTTAGAATTTTTTTTTAGAAAATTTTTTAGAATTTTTGTTTAAGAATAGGTTTGTGAGTTGACTGCTTAGCACATTAGCATGTCTGTTTTCTATATATGCACGTAAGAATTTACATTTTCTTCTACATTCTGTTTGTGTTCTCTAAGTTATTATATAGTCATAACTTGTTAGTTCTAAATGTCTTCCAATCGCTATTGTGATTTCTTCTTAGAACTGTAAATTATCTAAAAACATGCTCACAAGTATCCAAATATATGAGGATTTGGGGGCTTTTTAATATTCCTTCTTATGTCTGTGATGCGTTCATTCTGACTGATTTTCTCGTACTTGCTTTCCAGTTTATCCATCTTGACATGGGTCGCACTTACTTGGTATTTCACTCATCTGCCAACTTCCTAATTTCTGGAACTTACTGTATCCTCTTCAGAGTATCCTTCTATTTCCAAGTTTTTACTCAGCTATTTCTTTTTGCTTGTTTTGATTTTTTGTTATCTTTGTTTACTTTAAATCCAAGTTAGTTAACATAGTGTAATAATGGCTTCAGGAGTAGAATTTAGTGACTCATCACTTACATATAACACCCAGTGCTCATCCCAACAAGTACTCTCCTTAATGCCCATCATCCATTTAGCCCATCCCCCCACCCAACACCCTGCCAGCAACTCTCCGTTTGTTCTCTGTATTTAAGAGTCTTTTATGGTTTGTCTTCATCTGTTTTTTTAATTACTTAAAAACTTTAAAAAAAATGTTTGTTCTTTGAGCGAGTGAGCGCAGAAGAGGGCTAGAGAGGGAGACACAGAATCCGAAGCAGGTTCCAGGCCATCAGCACAGAGCCCGAAGTGGGGCTCAAACTTATGAACCACAAGATCATGACCCGAGCCGAGTTGGATGCTTAACTGAGTCACCCAGGAGCCACTCTCATTAATCATATTAAACACACTTAGTATTATTTCAGATTGCTATATTATCTCCAATATTTGGAATATACATTCTCTTGCATGTAGTGTGTATATTAACTTGTGTCATTTCCTTGTGCAATTTATAATTTTTGACTGTAGATTTCTCTTTTGGGGAGGGGGGTGGCTTTCTTGGAGTAGGATACCTACTTCTCTTGGGGATTTGGAGTTTGAAGACCACTGGGACAGTTCTCCTATCAGTTTTTCAGTTTAGGAAGCGGCATTCTGTGGTGGTGTAAATTCAGATCACACATCCAGTTAAGTGTGCATTTTAATTTTTCATAGGTGCCCCTCTTTCCTGGTTACTCACAGCCACGGCCAGATGGCAAGCTTTCCTGAGGTTTTCCTAAACCACTGGGTAGAATTTTTCTGGTATTCTTTTCAAGCATAGGACTAATTTTTATTTTTATTAAAATTTTTCTTTATATTTGAGAGAGAGAAAGAGAGAGAGAGAGAGAGAGAGAGAGAGAGAGAGAGAGAGGACGAGCAGGAAAGGGCCAGAGAGAGAGAGAGGGAGACAGAATCCAAAGCAGGCTCCAGGCACTGAGCTGCCAATACGGAGCCCGACACAAGGCTAAAGCATAGGGCCAAATTTTGAGAATCCAGGCTTTACACAGAGGTCTGATAAGATTCTAGCTCCTTCACTCATATGGTCCAAGATCATAGCTCTTTTTCCCATATGGATATAAAAATCCCTGTCTCCCATCATTAAGGCCTATAATTGGGTCTAGGCCTTGACATCACTACGTCACTGTTTTGTTTTTTTTACACTTATGGCTTTGAAATGTTTCCTTTTAATTGCTGTTACATGAGGATTTTCCTTTATTTCTTTTGAGTTTAGGTTTGGCTATATATTGAAATGGAGAAGGGTGTTCTATTTCTGGGTCTGAGATGGTAGGGATTAATTCATATTAGCTCAACCACCATACTATTAGATGTTACAGTACCTCCAATTATTTATTCCTTTTCTTTCCAATATGTCCACTTTAAGATGGATAAGAGAGCTCATGAAGATTAAAGCTGAGAGTCCCACAGAATACAGGAAAGATCTTGCTGTATGAAAGCCTTGCTATATTAAAACATTCACTGCTGTTCCAAGTACTGCCGTGAAACCTCATGGGATCAATTAGCCAACAATCATTTACAGACCACCTAATTCCTGAAACACACTGGCCGAGAGGGAAACAGAGATGAGAGTAATGCATAATCAAAGGGCCTTTAATCTACATGATGAAATGAGGCATGTTAAATCATGTGAGACATCTTGAAGGAAGAAACTAATTCAGCACCAACTCTAGGAGGCAGGCTGTTGTCAGATGATCTGTGTTCAAACACTGGCCTCACCAATTAGCTGTGTGCTCTCGGGCCAAATGCTTATCTCGCCCCCGGTGCCTCTATTTTCTCATCTGTAACAACAGGTGTAATAAAATACCAACCCCATAAAGCCACTGATAGATTAAAAAATGAGACTATCTGTAAAGTGCTTAGAATAAACAGTACATAGTAAGTATTCAGGCGATGTGAGCTATTCCTAGAGGCCATATACGCGTCGTAGGTTTTCTCGTGAAATCCTTAAAACAGTTATGGCTCTCACAGGGGAGTCATGGTCGCCAAGCTCGAAAGCAGTGGGGTCAGAGGTGGAGGGGAGAAATTCACATAAAATATGTGAAGTGTGATAAATTTACAAAGTTATTCCCTTACTCTATGATATTTATTTCAGTATAAAATTACTTCCTTTTATTCTATCAAAAAATTTCAGGGTTAAAGCAATGACATACAAAGCCCCCAGGAGACGCACGAAATGTAAGTAAAGTATGTTCCTCTTGATACTTCTGGATATTCCTGCAATAAAAGTCTCAGGATCTCGGCACCAGAAGAAAAAGCATTTTTATTTATTTACTTAATTAATTTTTTAGTTTTTTAAAATGTTTATTTATTTTAGAGAGAGAGACAGAGCGTGAGCAGAGGAGGGGCAGAGAGAGAGAGGGAGACCCAGAATCTGAAGCAGGCTCCAGGCTCCGAGCTGTCAGCACAGAGCCTGACGCGGGGCTCGAACTCAAAGACTCTGAGATCATGACCTGAGCCGAAGTTGGCTGCCCAACAGACTGAGCCACCTAGGTGTCTCCCCAAACCTTAATGTAAGTTCTGGTGATGTTCCAGATACTAATAATCAAATATGAGGTAGGGCTTCATAGCGACCACAACATGGCAGCAAAATGCAGATCTTCTTGGAAAATTTTGCTTTGCAATTGATTCAAGAAACGTAGATATACAAATCATGTATCTGATAAGGGTCTAGTACCCAGAAGGTATACATACAACTCTTAAAACTCAACAACTGAAAAATGGGCAAAGGATTTGAATAGACATTTCTCCAAAGAAGATACACAAATGGCTGCTAATCCCATAGAAAGAGGTTCAATATTGTTAGTTGTTAGAGAAATGTCAAATGGAAATTACAACGAGATGGGGGGGGGCTCTTCAAAAAGCAAATGAACACAACAGAAAATGATGGGCCGACGGAGATGTGGAGAGACTGGAATGCTCCTACACTGTTGGCAGGTCTGTAGAACAGTGCACCGACCCCCCCCCCTCCCACGCAAAACTGTAGTTCCTTGATAAGTTAAACCTGGAGTCATGACCCAACAATTCCACTAAGTACAGACTCAAGGAAAGTTAAAACATACCTTTACACAAAAACTTGTACCTAAATGTTGATGGCAGCCTTATTCATAAGAGCCCCAAAGTGAGAAATAATAAATGTCAATCAACTTATGACTAGATAGAGAAACTGTGGGATCTCTAGGTAATGAGACATTACTCAGCTATGAACTGAAGTACTCACACCCACTAGGGCTTGGATGAACCTGGAAAACTTAATGCTCAGTGAAGCAAGGCAGACACGCAAGTCTGCATCTTATATATGATCCCATTTATATGAAATATCCAGGACAGGCACATCCATAGAGACAGAAAGCAGATTAGTGGCTGCCATAGGATGGGGGTGAGGGATAGGTATGGGGTTTCTTTTTGGGGGGCGTGTCTGGAAATGCCCTGAAATTACTTTAGTGGTGATGGCTGTACAACACAGTGAATATACTAACAACCATAGAATTGCTTTTAAATTTTACATTATGTGGAGTACATCTCAATTAATAAAACACATACACAGAGGTGCCTGGGTTGAGCATCCGACTTCAGCTCAGGTCATGATCTCACAGTTCATAGGTTTGATCCCCGTGTCAGGCTCTGTGCTGACAGCTCAGAACCTGGAGCCTGCTTCAGATTTTCTGTCTCCCTCTCTGCCCCTCCCCTGCTCTCTCTCTCTCTCTCTCTCTCTTAAAAATAAATGAATATTAAAAAAAAAAGTGGGGGGCACCTGAGTGGCTCAGTCGGTTAAGCGTCCGACTTCGGCTCAGGTCATGATCTCACAGTTCATGGGTTTGAGCCTCGTGTCAGGCTCTGTGCTTACAGCTCAGAACCTGGAGCCTGTTTCAGATTCTGTGTCTCCCTCACTCTCTGCCCCTCCCCTACTCTCTCTCTCAAAAATAAACACTAAAAAAAAACCCACATACACATTCAAAAGCTAAATTGATTTTAAAAAGAAACAGGAAAAGAAAGGCAGATAATAATATTAACTGTGATTCATTTCCATTTTGATTGGCTGACAATTTGGTGGCTTTTTCATGGGGTGGAAGAGAGACAAAAATATAGGGAAACTTGTTTTTTTCTTTTAATCATCATACTAATAGCACAAAGATTGCCAAAAATGTGGTATTTTGTTCAAACCTCCACTTAGTAGGCTATGCATGAGCTTCTAAGATCTGAAGGCCTCACCATCTGGAAATAACTATTTGAAACCTCCAATGAAACCAGACATGTTTATTAACAGCTCAAAAGAAGATGATCAATTTAAAGAAAAGTTGTGATTACAGATTGCAGATCATAGCCCACGAAGGAGATGTATGGGAGCTTAATTTTCAATTACAGGGTAGAAAAATCAATCAAAACAATCAACAGAAAACCGGGATCATTCTGAGAACAGCGTGACCTGAAAATCCCTGCAGGAAAGGAAAAATCAAACTAATGGCCAAGAAAAAAATCAGCGGTCATTAATTAATGACTCACAACCAGCTGCATCCAAATACTTCCCTAAGTTCTTTGGAGGATACAATCATGGTCCTGGTCCTCATGCAGTTTAGAGTCTAGGTGAAGACACAGGTCATTTCAGATATGTGAGTATGTTGGGGCACCTGGGTGGGTCAGTTGGGTAAGTATCCAACTGTCGGTTTTGGCTCAGGTCATGATCTCACAGTTCTTGACTGCAAGCTCCACATTGGGCTCTGTACTGACAGTGCTGAACCTGCTTGGGATTCTCTCTCTTCTCTGCCTGCCCCTCCCCGCTCACTCACATGCACTCTCAAAATAAATAAACAAACTTAAAAAAAAAAAATGGGCTAAGCGTCTGACTTCGGCTCAGGTCATGATCTCACCGCTTGTGGGTTTGAGCCCCGCGTCGGGCTCTGTACGGACAGCTCAGAGCCTGGAGCCTGCTTCGGATTCTCTGTCTCCCTCTCTCTGCCCCTCCCCTGCTCACGTTCTGTTTCTCTCTCTCTCAAAAATAAATAAACATTAAAAAAAATAAAAGGACATATGAGTATGTCACCCAGATCTGGAGCTGAGTCTGCTCTGAGAGTTACCAGCTGTGTGACCTGCGTAAGCTACTTAAACCTGTTAAGACACAGTATCCTTATCAGCCAGAGAGGGACTGACAGTAAGATTTCCCAAGACTGCAGGTGAGGGTTAAGTGGGATAAGGAATGCAGAGGATTTAGCCTGGCCCTCGGCTGGAAGGCTCAGGAAGTGAGCAACAGGTTAAAACAGGAGCAAAAGTAGACAGAACAGAGCTTTCCAAATTAACTTCTACTCTGGTGCAAGTGAAAACCAAACTCAAAGAAGCATAAGGGAAAGAAGACTCAGGAATCTGGAATCTCTTTCCATTTCTACCACACACGTAGCTGCCATCACTTAGCTTTTTGGTTGCTTCATCTAAAAACCTCGAGGAAGAAGTTTTTATTTTGCAGTGTATTTATCGTATTCTCACTTGGTCCCATTTCCTTGAAGACTATCCAATTAGAGATATTTCGGTGGAAAATTCTGAGGCCTGGAGGACCCAATCCCAGGGCAGGGCTGAACAGAAACTTCTCTTTAGAGCTGGCAGAAACTCAAGTTTTATTTTAAGTTTAGCTTTTAATTGTCTTCAAACCAGTAAATACCCACCGACACCAGTCTCAGAAATATGGTAGGAAGGGGCAGACAGAATAGGGGGAACGTGACATAAGTTAGATACAAGTGACCCAAACTCTGCTCACTACTTAAGTCCTTGCTCTGGGACAGAGTGAAAACAGTGGCCTCCTGGTGTCTTAGTGTTGTCATCAGTCAAGAAGGAAGGATACCTGACCTGAGTCTCGGTGGGGGGGGGGGGGGGGGGGGGGTGGGGAGTGGGGGGTGGGGGGGAGGCGTTAAGTGTGATGAACTATAAAGTGAACAAGATTCTCTTCCTCTTTTTTTTTAATGTTTATTTTTGAGAGAGAAAGAGAGGGAGACAAAGAGAGAGCTTGAGTAGGGGAGGGACAGAGAGAGAATCCCAAGCAGGCCCTGAGCTACCAATGCAGAGCCTGACGTGGGGCTCCAACCCACAAGTTTTGAGATCATGACCTAAACCGAAACCAAGAGTGGGTCACACAACCAACTGAGCCACCCAGCACCCCTCCCCCCAACCTTTCCTCTTCTTCCTTCTCCCTTCAGGGAGGGTGGCCTTCCCAGTCACTTCTACCTTTCTCCTTGAGGAGGGGAGGGACTTCTGTTGAAAGGTGACTGTGGAAGCAGTGACCTGACATTTGTCCCTCTTCCTCGATAGAAAAAATGGGACTGATGGCTCCTCGATGTCGAAGAAACCACAGCCACGGCAGTGACAAATGGTCAGCGGTGGCACAGGGCTTGGGACCTCCGTCACTGTAGATTCTTAGTCACCTGCCCCAAAATCAAAATGAGGAACTGATCCGTTGTTAAATGTAGAGTTTAAATACATTTTAATGATTTTTCAGTTTACATCCAAGATCGCAAACATCCAAGGTTAGGGGGTCAGAACAGCAGTGACCTAGGCATGACTCAGGGTCTGTGGGGGCCCGACTGCTCTTGCCCAGCGCTGGCATGTGGAAATGAGGGTCTTTGCTGGCCTCGTCTCCTCAGTTTTTGGAAGAGAAACTAAGAATCTGAGTCTTGGTGTGAATCCACTCAATTTTTAAATGTGAAGCTTAGGGGCACCTGGATGGTTCGGTAGGTTGAGCGTCTGACTCGAGTCCCAATCCCAGGGCCGTGAGATGAAGCCCTGGGTTGGGGTCTGGGCTGGGGGTGGAGCCTGCTTAGGATCCTCTCTCTCTCTCTCTCTCTCTCTCTCTCTCTCTCAAAATAAATAAATAAGCTTAAAAACAATTTTTAAACTCCGTGAGGTCACATCAAATACAAGCCAATTTCCTCTTTAAAAAAACTTATTTATTTATTTATTTAGACAGTATGAGCATGTGAGCGCAAGCAGGGGAGGGGAAGAAAGAGTGAGGGGTGTAGGGGTAGACAGAGAGGGAAAGAGAATCCCAAAGCAGGCTCTGCCCGTGCAGGGCTCGATCTCACAAACCGTTGAGATCATGCCCTGAGCTGCCATCAAGAGTCCAACGCTTAACTGACTGGGACACCCAGGCACCCCCCCTCCCCCCAAGCTGTCTCTCATTCCTGTTTTACCACTGAAGATGATATAGGAACATGACAAATCAGACAAGGGAGAGCCACCTTGCTCAGAGGACAGCAAATACTGCACGACTGGGAAACGATCACCATCACCATGACCTCGAGAAGCGTCTGGTGGCCCTGAGTCCTACACGTGTTCTGTGTCATCTTTGTGCAGCACCAGGGGCAGTGAGGCGGGGTGAAGCTAGCGAGAAGGTGGCGCTCCTGCCCCTGAGACCACACATTCGGGTAAGCAGGAGGGGGCGGGCACAGAGATCACAGACAAGAGACCTTGCTGGCCTGCAGGAGAGCTGCCCCAAAGTTGTAAGAATTCAAGGCCGCCCTGAGATAACCATGAGCCGGGATTAAGAAAGGCTGAAGTTCAGATGAGCCTTTGATGTGAGAATACAATTCAACAGGCAGGGATTGCTTCTGAGGACAAAGGAGAGTAGGGGAAACACCCCAAAACCAAGGAAAAAGGGGAAGAAACATTCAAATGCCTCTATCCTAAACACTTTTAACGAACTATAAAAATGACCCCTGAAAGTATAGTCTTTCCTAAGCACTTTTATAGTCCATTATTTTCTGTAATCTTCAAATCTAACAACACTTTTTAAAAATTTTTTATTTTTTTAGTAAAAACAATTTTTTTAAAGTTTATTTTTGAGAGACAGAGTGAGAGTAGGGGATGAACAGAGAAGAGAGAGACACAGAGTTTGAAGCAGGCTCCAGGCTCTGAGCTGTCAGTACAGAGCCCAATGTGGGGCTTGAACCCATGAACCGCGGGATCATGACCTGAGCCGAAGTCAGACGCTCAACTGACTGAGCCACCCTGGCCCCCCTAACAAGCCTTTAATTTACAGATAAAGACACACATAACTTACAGATAAAGTAATACAAGAAAGGTCAGGAAACTTGCTCAAGGTCACATGGCCAGCCTGGAGACCCAGGTCTGTCTGACCCCACAGGGCTTCCTGAAGAGTGCATTCAGTCCACAGTGGGGTGGTATAGAGAACTACAGAAACTAAAATCGCATATCATGAAATGCCCAGAATGCCGGGGAGGAGAGCATACTTCTCTGACCCTTAAGTCTCTTCCTTATCAACAAGCTCATTGCCAGGATTATATGGGATGAACCACTGTTAACCTATAAAGTAAGATACTACGATTAGCTATTAGGAGAGATAATGAGCAGGCACAAAGCACAGGCAGGCCCAGGCGGCCCAGGCTGGAGATAAACCTGAGGTGTGCAGGACAGATTAGAGCAGGGAGATAAGGCAGTCAGCAGGCTCTTCCTGGGCTGGAGGCTGGAAAAGGAGCTCCGTGAAGAAGGGGGAGACAGCAAAGGCAGGACAAGAGTGAGAATCCCACATGCATGGTTTGGGTGGCTGAGGGGGTGGGGAAGATCTCGCAAGACGGTAAGGTGGTTCATTTTGGAGCTTGGGATGAGGAGAGAGGAGAGGAGAGACACCAGAAGAGCCCCAGGCAGCAGACAAGTGATGGACCCTCACTTGACTCTAGCTCCAGCCACCATCTCTCTGCTGTCACAAAGAGAGACCCCAAGAGAAAATTGCTTTGCTGAGCCTCGCTGACTCTCAACCACAAGAGACGGTAATATGATTGTTTTTTAAGCTACTTAAGTTTGGGAGTGATTAGTTACATAGACATAGGTGCCTGGAAGAATTCCTTCCTTACCTCCCTAAATTGTGTTGTCACTGCAAACATTTACAGAAGGCTGGTCTCAGTTTAACTCTCTCTGATGGATCTTTACAACTCCATGCGGTACATTCATTTTCAGGTGAAAAACTGAGGCACAGGAAGTAAGATACCATGCCTGAGACCCCACAGGACAACTGACACACCTGAGATCCTGAAGCAGTGTGGGTCCAAAGTGGCCTACTTGGGGGACATTCTAGATGACCTGGTGTCCCATTATGGGTCCAGAGCACCCAGGAGCCTCCAGGTTCTGATTCTACTGGCTAAACTGCTCTCTGATCCTTCTCCCTCCCTCCCAACCTCACTGACCCCGCCTTGGTTCAGGACCGCCTCAGTTCTCACCAAGACTAATTCCTCAGCTTCCTGACACCTTCCTGCCTCCCGTCTTCTCTCCTCCAATTCATGCTCAGAACCAAAGCCAGAGTGGTCTCTGCAAGAAGCAAACCTGGCCGGGTCACTCTCCTGGGTAAAGCCTTTTCAATGCTTTTGCACCACGAGTGGCTCCCAAGCTCCGTGGTCCAGCCCCAGCCCAGCCGTGTTTCAGTTCTGTCCCGTGCCGTGGTCTCTGCCACGTCTGCTTTCCCTCCTTACCCATTTGCCATTTTAGCAAACATTGCCATTTTTCAAAACACAGCTCAAGGGTGTTTGCAAAGCCTAACCTCCTCCACCATCCCTGTGACATGTATGCCCCCGGGGCCAGATAAGCAGCAGGTCCTGGCTTGCCTGGCAGATACAGAGCTGAGAAGTTCCCTTTCTGTCCACGCCCCACAGTGATCAGAACCAAGAGATTAGCATCCTTGGTGGGAATGTGGGCAGCATCAGGCCCCAGGAGGCTTTGCTCTTCACAGGAATGGCATACCAGAAAGCAGAAATTCCTCAGCATTAAACACAGACCTCCTTTTGCAAACGATGCACCTGTGTGCACCAACCTGACCCCTGAGGCTTGTGCATGTCAGTGTTTATCATTTTTTTTAGCATATAGTCCTATGATTTTTAACATGTACTACAATTCTTACCTCCACCACCACCAAAATTAGGATGTGATTGTAGAATAGCTCCATCACCCCACAGAATTCCCTCATACTATATAGCTTTATAGACAGACACACACACACACACACACACACACACACGCACACATCCTAATGTCTGGCAAGCACTTATCTGTTCAACATCACTATGGTTTTGTTGCGAGAATGCCATGTGAATAGAATATACTTTATGCAGCCTTCTGACACTGGCTTCCTTCACTGAGCATAATACCATTGAGATTCATCTAAGTTTTGTCCATGTCAATAGGATGTTCCTTTTTCTTGCCAAATAGATCACATCTTATGAAAGTACTGTAGTGTATGTATCCACTCACTCACCGAAGGATATCTAAGTTGTCTCCTGTTTTGAGTGATTATGATTAGAGTTGCTGTAAACATTGTATGTACTACTTTTTGTGTGAATCCAAGTTTGTCTTCTAGGCATATACCCAGAAGTGGGACTGCTGGGTCATATGGTAAGAGTATGTAGAACTCTATATAAGAGACTGCCAAATTGTCTTTTTGAGAGGCTGTATCACTTCACATTCCCAGCAGCAATGTGTAAGAAAGAGTATCAGTGACTCCACATTCTCCTCCTCACTTGCTATTGTGTTTTTATTTTAGCTATTTAGTATGTATGGAGTGCCATCTCACACGGAGTTAATTTGCATTTCCCTAATGGCTAATAACGCTGAACATCTTTTTGTGTGTTTGCCATTGGTGTATCCTCTCTGGTGAAGTGTCCATTCAAATCTTTTGCCCATTTCTAAAGCTGGGCTGTTTTCTTATCATTTTGAATTTTGAAAACTCTCTTTTTAAAGTTTATTTATTTTGAGAGACAGAGAGAACATAAAAGCAGGGGAGGGGCATAGAGAGAGGGAAAGAGAGAATCCCAAGCAGGCTCTGCCCTGTCAGTGCAGAGTCCGATATAGGGCTCGATCCCACAAACTGTGAGATCATGACCTGAGCCAAAATCAAGAGTCAGATGTTGAACCGACTGAGCCACTCAGGTGCCCCTGAAAATTCTTTATATGTTCTGGATACAAGTTCAGATCTATTATTTCCTCCTAGTCTGTTGATTGTTATCTTTTATTTTCCAGCTTTGTAGAAGTATAACTGAAATTAAAAATTGCATATATTTAAGATGTATAAGTTGAAGATTTCATATGTGTCCATTCTCTTAATATCTTTCATAAAACAAGTTTTTATTTTTATAAAGTCCAACTTACCACTTTTTTTTTTCTTATGACTTGTGCTCTGGATATCTGAGGACTCTTATCTAACTCTAGGTCATGAAGATTTTTCTGTTTTTTTCCTTAAAAGTTTTATATTTTACCCTTTTCTTTTTAATGTTTGTTTATTTTTGAGAGAGACACACACACACACACACACACACACACACACACACAGTGCTAGTGGGGGAGGGGCAGAGAGACAGACACACGGAATCAGAAGCAGGCTCCAGGCTCCGAGCTGTCAGCACAGAGCCCAAGGTGGGGCTCAAACCCACGAATCGTGAGATGATGACCCAAGCCGAAGTCGGACGCTCAACCGACTGAGCCACCCAGGCACCCCTACCCTTTTCTTTTAGATCTGTGATCCGCTCTGAGTCAATGTTTGCATAAAATGTGCCATTTATATGGAGGTTCTTTTTTTTTTTTTTTTTTGCCAGACAGGTGTCCAGTCTTTTTAGTACCGTCTGCTTACAAGACTATCATTTCTTCTTGGAATAGCTTTTGCACTTCTTTCAAAACCTAATCGGGCATTTTTGCATGGGTCTATTTACAGGATCTCTATTCTGTTTCATTGATCTATGTGTCTCTCCTCCCTTCACCAATACTACAGTGTCTTGATCACTGTCTTAGAATAGTAAAGTGTAATTCTTTAAACTTTCTTCTTATTTTCAAAATTGTTCTGGGGCACCTGGGTGGCTCGGTCAGTTGAACATCCAACTCTTGATTTGGGCTCAGGTCATAATCCCAGGGTACTGGGATCGAGCCTCATGTCGGGCTCTGCACTCGGCATGGAGCCTGCTTAAGAGTCTTTCCCTCTCCCTCTGCCTCTGTCCCCTACTTGTACTTTCTCTCTCTCTCTCTCAAAAAAAACAAAACAAAACAAAACAAAACAAAACAAAACAAAAAAAAAACCCAAAACTTCCAAAACTGTTTTTAGTAGTTCTAGCTACTTTGCTTTTTTTTTTTTTTTTAATTTTTTTAATGTTTATTTATTTTTGAGAGAGAGAGAGACAGAGCATGAATGGGGGGAGACACAGAATCAGAAGCAGGTTCCAGGCTCTGAGCCATCAGCACAGAGCCCGATGCGGGGCTCAAACCCACAGACTGTGAGATCATGACCTGAGCCGAAGTCGGATGCTTAACTGACTGAGCCACCCAGGTGCCCCGCTACTTTGCTTTTTCACATAAGTTTAGAATCCTCTTGTCTGATGTAGCAAAAAAAAAAAAAATACTGCTGGGATTTTGATCAGAATTGCATTAAATCTATAATTCACATTACTGTGGGGGGGAGTTCAATCATTATTGTGGTGAATCTTCTATTCCACTAACAGGTGTGTCTCTGCACTTACTTAGGTCTTTAATTTCTTCATTAGTGTTTTATAATTTTCAGCCTACAGATTCCACATATACTTTGTCAAATATATAATCTTTTATTTTTGGAGCTATTATAAATAATATTTTAATAATTTCTATTTCCAACTTTACATTGTTAGTGTATCAAACAAATGATTTTTGGGGTGCCTGGGTGCTTCAGTCAGTGAAGCGTCTGACATTGGCTCAGGTCTTGATCTCCCAGTTCATGAGTTCGAGCAACGTGTCAGGCTCTCTGCTCTCAGCACAGAGCCCGCTTTGGATCTTCTGTCTCCTTCTCTCTCTGCCTCTTCCCCACTTGCACTCTCTCTCTCTCTCTCTCTCAAAAGTAAATAAACATTAAAAAATTTTTCTTGGGGTGCCTGGGTGGCTCACTCAGTTACGTATCCAACTTCAGCTCAGGTCATTATCTCATGATGGTTCGTGAGTTTGAACCCCACATCGGGCTCTGTGCTGACAGCTTGGAGCCTGAAGACAGCTTGGGATTCTGTCTCTCCCTCTGTAAAACCTCCCCTTCTCGCCCTTTCTCTCTTTCTCAAAAAACAAATAAGAGGGTCACCCGGGTGGCTCAGTCGGTTAAGTGTCTGACTTTAGCTCAGGTCATGATCTCACAGTTTGTGAGTTCGAGCCCCGCGTCAGGCTCTGTGCTGACAGCTCAGAGCCTGGAGCCCGTTTCAGATTCTGTGTCTCCCTCTCTCTCTGCCCCTCCCCTGCTCACATTCTCTCAAAAATAAACATCAAAGAAAAATTAAAAATTAAATAACATCAAAAAAAATAAAGTGGTTTCTGTCCCAAATTCATCAATTTCAAGGTGTATGGTGAGTATCTAAACAACTTCAAACATGTCTGTAGCACTATGAATTCAATAAAACTTGACCTATGATTATGTACTAACTTCACTCAGGAAATAGCTTAGGAACACAAAAGATAAAAGGCAGGGCATTTCTGGTAACTGCCACCTGACATCCATTGTCCCTGCTGTTGACAGCACACCTTGTGTCTCTCAGTCTGTCTTAGGTGCAGCTGAACCTGTAACCAGTTCAGAGTGGATGAAACGGCGTGGGATAAGGAGTGACCGTGCCCCCCGCCAACCAATCACATTCCCTTCATCCCAAGACTGATTGAGGAATGGGTATGTGACCCAATTAGGGCCGCCTGAGGCTCAGGCCTGGGCAAGGGAGTCTTGTTTGAACTACAGGATCAGAAACTTTCTCTCTTCTGCTGGGCAGAGAAGAGGGAAATAGAAACCCTTAGCTGTGCTCACAACTATCTTGCCACCAACGGGAGCCTTGCGGGAGGGTGAGAATACAGGTGTGCAGAAACTGTGTGTGAAGACAGAACAGGCCAGGATGGTACTGTTTGAACCCCTGTATCCAGCTGTACCTGAAGCCAATTACTATTTCTGAGCTCTTAAATTATCTGAGCCATAAATTCTATGCTTCACCCTCCCCTCCACTCCCTCCCCACCCTCCTGGCTTAAGCATGTTTGACCTGGATTTTCTGTCACTTCCAGTTAGATGAGTCCTAAATTACAGGTGGGGGAGAAGGTGTCACTGGTATTCTGGGTGTCTCCACCGTCAACCACAGCTGCCCATCTGCAGGCAAAAAAAAGGCTGGTTGATGTGGGGGCAAGGCTCTCTGGACATGGAGGCCAAGAGGATGGGCCTGTGGGGCAGGGCAAGGCAGGAGAATGGTCACGCAGCTGTATAGTAACAGACTTACGTCTTGGCCATCATTCACAGACCTGGTATCTTTTCAACACTTTTTTTTAGATAAGCGTGTCCGAAGAAAACCTTTTAGCACTCAATGCCATATGGCTCTGTGCTGGTTATTCTCTACTTGCCCCTCAGATTTAACTTCTGTGCTTCCTTGCTCTGCTTCATGTCCCAGGAGGCTGATCTCTATCAAGTGCGTGCTCAGGGTTCCTTGTCCTCTGGTTTTGGCTGAGTTTAGCCAAGGAGAGGCACTAGCTGTAGATCTCAGAGAGAGGGGGAGGTCAGAGTTATTTACTACCTACCTTGCTATGGCTCTAGCAGTGGCTGAGTTCCTGCGGCCACATGGGTCCTGTTGTGTGGCCCCTCTGCCACAGCCCCAACCCTCACTGGGCTGTGGTTATACTGTCCCCTCCTCTTGCCTGTCCAGGCTTAGAGGAGCAAAGAGCTTTCCACAGGAATTAGCCCTGGGTGTCTTACCCTACTCAACTCAGTAAGTGTCCCCCAATTAAGTTCTGTTCAGTTGAATACTTCTGAGGGGTGTCTGGGTGGCTCAGTTGGTTAAGCATCCAACTCTTGGTTTCAGTTCAAGGTTATGATCTCGTGGTTCATGAGTTCAAGCCTGCTTGGGACTCTCTCTCCTTATCTCAATCTCATGACCATGAGCCACCCAGGTGCCCCATTTTTTGTGCCCTTTTTTTGCAGAGATTCCCCTCTAAGAAAAAACTTTTGTTACTATCTTTGCCTAGTGAACTCCTATTCACCCCTCAAAACCTAGTTAAGATGTTAACTCCTCCAGAAAGCCTTTCCTGGGCTGTCTCCCCAGGAGGAATGAGTCTACTCTTTGGCCCCGCTGAGCTACCTCTGCATCCAGTATTCCCTCTAACAGACCTCAGTCTCGGCCCATCCCCTCATCTGAAGCTCTTGACACATAACCATTGCAGGCTCACTTCTGTGCTCCCACTGCCCCAGCACCGAGCCTGACCCTCCACAGCTACTTGATCAAACCTGCTGCCTTGAGCAGAACCAGGGATGCATAACTGATGTCCACTGCACGTGCCCAGGAGGCCATTGCATTTTGTACTCTTTACCCAACAAACCTACTTACAAAAGGCAGGAGAAAATAGCAGAGGGGACGTGACTGGCTGGGCGTGACAACTGGGCCACAGGAATGTGGATACGAATTCTGCCACATTGTCCAGGGCCACCCAACCCAGATGGGCATCATAAATATGGCATCTCTAGGAACTCGTGACCTGTAGGATTGTCTTCCTTTGACAATGGCTATGGTAGTGCACCCATGTGAAGTGGGGTGCCTGGTTCCTACGCCTCTGGACTTCTCCAAGGTTTTGGGGTCCCAGGAGTCCAAAGAGCCCCTTGGGTTCAAATGAGGATGAGGTCATTGTAGGACCAGCCCACCAGGAATGTAGTCTCTATAGTGAGCATGATTGGCTGAGAGGCCAGTTGTGGGTGAACCTTTCAATCTGGGAACAAGCAGACTCTCTCTCCCTCAAAGATGTGTCAGTTGTAAGCTCGGGGTATTTCTGAGACAGACATCCATGACTTGGCTTATGGGTTCTAAAATCTCCCATTTTCTACCATATCTGATAATCTCATGGAAGATGTCACCTCTTGGCTGGTTTTGTGCCATGTCTATGGAAGACCTTCATCCACCTTGTGATTACACTCTATTCTCTCTTCTCTTTGGTACCTGTGCAGATACTTGGCCTCCAAGTCACTGAAGGAATCGTAAGTTCTCTCACCCGGACTCGTATGGTGTGGAGAGGCCATGGGATCCTTTGCTTGGGGGACACACCTTTTCCTCAGGTTTAACACTAGATGTCTGGGCACTACCTCTCTATCATAACCAGTTTTACAACTCCTGTAAACACCTTCTCGGCTCATTACACAATCTCAGAAAGCCTGCTCCCCATGAGTAAATGAAATCCAACCATCTTCCCCACTGCTGGTTTTAGTCATGAGCAATTGGAGAGTAGAGAAAGAGAAGGACCTCTGGCAGAAGGAAGGCAGCCAGCCAGCCTGGATTTTCTAGACTTGCCCCAAGCCTGGAATTTCCAGTTTGAGGAACCTTGCACTCAGAAGGCTCAGTCTAAGTCACTGGGACTCCCCGATGTTCCTCAGCGGTTCCTCACCTCTGCTTGGACAATGTGTCACCTTGAACTTCGGTCTCTAATGATTCCCCCCCATGCTGCCTCGCTGCTGTTTACCTATCTGACCTAACTTCCACGGAGCTGTTATTCTGAACCATCTTTCCCCACCCCCACAAGGACCACAGAAATACTCACTTTTATTTTCAAGTGAGTTAAGACGCATTTGAAGAATTTTATGGTATTTCTTAATTCAAAATGAAAGCGGTTCCCTGCGTGAAAAGGTTGGGTCAGGAATCTGTCTATAAATACCTTGGATATTTCTCTTAATCTTCACTGGAAGAAAGAAGGCAAAGACAGCCAACTTGTTTGATTATTATTTGTGAAAGGAAAGAACAGTCATGTTTAGAATGTTAAACATGCGAGATAGTCACTAAAAGGAGCCCAGATGCCTTTTCACACAGGATGAGAGCAGGGCCCCAGAAAACACACAAAGATGATATTGTGTCTTCAACAAATGTTGCTCCCAGGATCCAAATTTCACCTTTTGCACCCCTCCCTTTGACAGTAAGAGACAATAACAAACATTTATAAAGCATTTGACAGGTTTATAAAGTATCACGTATTAGCTTATTTGAGAACAACGGGTTAGACTGACAGTCTAGAAAGACCTATAAATGCATTTAAGATGACCATCCGAGACCCCCCCCCCCCAAATCAAACATGGGGAGTATCATCTTTCCACAGTAGTACTTTAAGGGTTTTGTTTACTTTGGGGATCTCAGAAGATTTTATGTTTGTGAAGTTCTTTAGCCCCCTTTCTCCGTATTGCTCTCACGGACAACAGACGGTGCCTGTGGGATGGGGGAAGCCTGTCAAGGCAGAGAAAGAGGAAAGCTAAGTAAACAGCCACAGCTGCAAACCCACCTGCTAGGATCCACCAGCCCTTTTCTCCAGAGCCCAGAGCACTGAGCAGCATTCGCAAACGTCTAAGAGAGCTCGGGGCCCAGGCCTACAGTAGGGAACTTGAGCGTTCCAGATCTTAGAGTCACTAAGTCCTGTCTTCTGTGGTTATTCTACTTGAGGTTAAAAAAGCATTCAACCAATTCAATCATTTCTGCTTACACAACAGTAGATGCAAACTTTTTTCTCCCCCCCTAAAATAAGCAAGCCGGTTGGAAATTACTGGAAAATACGAATGTTCGATGCAGGTGGCAAGCCAGTTGCAGAGGAGACCTGGGCATGTTTCTCAGGGTGTGTGACTTCTGAACTGGTCACATTGCCATGCATCCCTCCGTGGAACTCAGAAGCTCCTCCATGTGATGAAAGCTCAGGAAATTTTCCAGGTGTAAGAAAGGAATCAATGAAGAGGAAGCAGAAATGGAGCCAACCTCTTACGTCTCCTGGTTGACAATTAACTTTTGCCAATAAAAAAAGTAAAAACCCATCTTCAGACTCTTTAATGACCAAATCTAGTGTTTATCCAAGCAGCTCAAGCTCAAGGTCTACTGGAACAGGCAGCACAGACAGGCTAGTTAATTCCTTATCAAAGAAAATCATCTCCAGACAGGGAGAGAAACGGGCAGAATCTGGACAAGGATGTAAAAAGATGTGTGTGTTGGAAATAAATGCACAAAAAGACAGGAATCGCTAAATAGCACTTTCAAAAAAGCTCTATCATTCAAGGCTGATTCAGCTTTATGTCATGACCAACTCTGTGAGATCTGATGGATCTTCTGTAATCAGTCCAAAGGACTTCCTGGAGGGGCACCTGGGTGGCTCAGCCAAATTTGGACCAGGTCATGATCTCACGGTTTGGGAGTTCTAGCCCTGCATCAGGCTCTCTGCTGACAGCTTGGAGCCTGGAGCCTGCTTCAGATTCTGTCTCCCTCTCTTTCTCTGCTCCTTGCTTGCTCACGTTCTGTCTCTCTCTCAAAAATAAACCTTAAAAAAAAAAGATTAAAAAAAAAAAAAACAACTCCCTGGAGATCAGGCTGGTTCTGGTGCTGGTTTCCTGAAAAGGTCAGACCTTCTTCAAAGTGAGGAGATGCCCTCCAGTCTGGGAGCTTTGAGGCCATGCGGAGCTCACACAAAAATGGCTTCAACACTGTTAGTGGCCAGGTTTCCTCTTATTCTGGGATCCCCAAACTAGAAGTAAAGTATATTTGGGGTGACACGTGTGTGATAGGAGTTCCCAAGGGTCTTCACTCAAGAACCCATAAAACTAAGCGGTTAACTAGGGGATCAATGAGATAGGCTCACCAAGGATTTACCTCTGCTTTAAAGAAACTCAGTGAAGAAAAGATGTGGGGGCATCCTCTATGAAGTAGGTGCAAAGCTAGATGCTGTCAGGGTGACAGACCCAAATGAGACAGTACTTTTTTCTATCCTCAGGAAACTGAGATAAGAAAGAGAGGTTGTAAAAACACAGCAATACATTTCTCACATAGTAGTCGCACACGATACTGAGATTGGACGTAAGACTGGAGAAGGGCCTTTGTACTCACATGGTTATCTCTACCTGGGCTTGTAATATTTCCAATCTTCCAGCCCAGGAATCCTACTATACCTGCTCTAAGCCATTCCCAGCCTTCTCCAGAATTCCTTCTCAATTCTGCCTCTTTTCTATTAAGGCCCAAGGCGAGACGTAGCTTTCTTGCAGCATTTACCACTTGGGCTACTGCTATTGTATCTGCATGCACACTGCCTGACACTCTGGGACAGAACACAGACTTGAACCCCAGTAACATCAACACTTGCTCCATTTAAATTGACCTCCTAATTGATGGCTAAACGAACAGATCTTCCCAATCATAGACAACGCTTTTCACCTCACATGCCAACTTCCTTTGATTGACAGTGGCTGCCTGGAGGATAGTTTTGGGGCTTCTGGGGCCATAACTGAGCTTTGTGGTAAAGAGTGCTGTAAGTAGTTGGTGATGTCTGCCACAGGGCAGAGTTTGGGGGGAGGGGGTGCAAATGCAGTGTGACGTGGGGATATAAATTAAAGGTTACCAGAGCACAGAGAAGGCAGATTAGCTCCAGCTGGGTGGCTAGAGAGGTCTACACAGGAAAAGTGGGAATTAGATGATCCACCTTCAAGGATGGGTAGGATAACAGTAGGTGAAACACATGAGCAAAAGCATTAGAGCAGCCACCATCAGGAAAATACAGATCAAAAATACGACAAGATACCACCTCACACCTGTCAGAATGGTTAAAACAAACGACTCAGGCAACAACAGATGCTGGCAAGGATGCGGAGAAAGAGGATCTCTTTTGCATTGCTGGTGGGAATGCAAACTGGTGCAGCCGCTCTGGATGCAGTGTGGAGGTTCCTCAAAAAATTAAAAATGGACCTACCCTATTACCCAGCAAGAGCACAGCTAGGAATTTACCCAAAGGATACAAAAATACAGTTTCCAAGGGGCACGTGTACACCAGTGCTTACAGCACTCTCAACAATAGCCAAATGATGGAAAGAGCCCAAATGCCCACCAACTGATGACTGAATAAAGAAGATGTAGTATATGTACACAATGGAATATTACTCAGCCATCAAAAAGAATGAAATCTTGCCATTTGCATTGACATCGATGAAGCTAGAGAGTATTATGCCAAGTGAAACAAGTCAGGCAGGGAAAGACAAACACCATATGATTTCACTCATATGTGTTATTTAAGAAACAAAACAGATGAACATAGGGGAAGGGAAGGAAAAATAAGATAAAAACAGAGAGGGAGGCAAACCATAAGAGAATCCTAAATAGAGAGAGCAAACTGAGGGTGGCTAGAAGGGACGTGGGTGTGGGGGATGGGTTAAATGGGGGATGGGCATTAAGGAGGGCACTTGTTGGGATGAGCAGTGGGTGTTGTATGTAGTGAGGAATCACTAAATTCTAGTCGTGAAATCAATATTACACTACATGTTAACTATACTTTAAATAAAAATTTGAAAAGCAAAAAAAAAAGGCATCAGAGCAGCAAAGTACAACACACCCAGGGAAAGCAATCAGTAGACAAGCTCAACTAGCATACAAGTTCAAATAGAAGGTTTTGTGGAGGAGAATGGGGGGAAAGGCTAACCACTGTAGACTTCCCCAAGTTAAGGCCAGGATAAAGAGGAGACATGAAACAGGCAAGGCATGGAGGAAGAAATGGGAGGAAAGGCTCTATTTAGATACTGAACAAGAGTGAAACCTTTTTTTTAAAAAAAAATTTTTTTTTCAACGTTTTTTATTTATTTTGGGACAGAGAGAGACAGAGCATGAACGGGGGAGGGGCAGAGAGAGAGGAAGACACAGAATCGGGAACAGGCTCCAGGCTCCGAGCCATCAGCCCAGAGCCTGACGCGGGGCTCGAACTCACGGACCGCGAGATCGTGACCTGGCTGAAGTCGGACGCTCAACCGACTGCGCCACCCAGGCGCCCCAAGAGTGAAACCTTTAAGAATAATTTGAACTACCCATTAGGTGTATCAAGACTTGCTAGGAAGGAAGGAGCCTGCTTAACGGTGAAAGAACCTTCCTTAGACTGGGAGTTGGACAGTCCTGGGTGCAAATCCCAGCTATGACTATGACCTCAGCCACGGGACTTAAAGCTTTTAAGTTTCCTTCTCCTCATCTGTAAAAGGGTAAACTTCTTGCCCCATTGTATCAAGGGTCAAATGAGAAATAAATGTGCATAAAACTCATAGTAACCCTCTGACAAATATTAGCAAATAGCAGGCTTGGTTAACCACAAGAGAAGTAACTTTTCAAAGGAGAATATGTGTCTCCCTCATTGTCTCATAATTTGGGCAATCTTGTATGAAACCCGTAAAGTGGTTAAGGGAATCAGAAGACAACTAAGTCTAGGAAATACCCAGAGAAATTGAGCAAAATCAGTTTATCTTCTAGGAATGGGAAGAGGTTTGGAGATTGGGCTTTCCATGGTTAGATATTTCTGGTGACGATGCATTTTTTTTGTTGTCGACTTCATTCTTTACTGAATTATAAGTAACCTGGTAACTCTCAAGCAACAGAACAGCGGTTGAAAGATAATCTGATTGTATAATCTCACTTAAGCGCTCTTCTCGAAGGGTTTCCTCCTTAGTTGAGTAAGTAGATGAAGTTTTAAAAACCCGAGAGCACTGAACCCAGGTAATCATCTCAGAACAGTTATAAGAATAAGCACATAGCGTGGATGCTCACTTATGTCATTTCTGAATGGAAGTTCCAGCCCCAGAGGCCACCACTTTGCATCAACATGCGGACCTCACAGAGTCACATGATGCTCATGTCAGGACCCTTCCTGGACACATGAAGATGTGCCGTCCTATCTGTGGACACAGTTAGGGACCCCTAGACCAAGAAGGGCTGGGGGAACGGAGACCTCAGCCTGGGTGTGGAGGAGCTGGCCCTGGGTCTTGTTCCGGCTGAGCGTATGCCCAGAACTCACACAACCAGGCCCGGGGCCGGGACTGCAACAACCCAGGACGCACAGCATGAAGCGTCTGTGGGCTGGGACAAGGTCCATCCATCCCGGGAAGTGCAGGAGCATTCGCTGGAAAGGATATATTCTACCTCTGGTAATGGAACAGGCAGTTGGCAGATGTTTTTCAAACGTAGGGTAGTAACATTTCTGGCAACGAGTGAGTCACCGAAACACTTCCTTTCCATCAACAGAGGTGTTACTGTGGGGTGTACTAATGGCAACAGAGCACTCTTTGTTGTAGTTCGGGCTGTTTCCTCAGCAAGTATAATGAATTGGCTCCTTCTAAATCTATGCACTGAGCTAAACTATAGCTCCAAAGTGAGCTATTGGCTTAACGGTAACTGTCTCCAATATTCTCTGCTATTAGATGTATGTTTAACATTCTCAATAGGGAAGACCACTGAAACTTCAACAGACACTGCTGCCGGGGGTGTTTAAATGGGCCACTTGATGTCATCGAAAATGAATTCATTTTCTTCGAGAGTGGAGTCCCCACAGTATACGTGACTCTGGGTCTCCAGCAACACGCACACAGGGGAGATGTGCAGGTCCCCAGGCGAACACGAGGCCAGTGGGTCGGACTCCCCACGGGACAGTTACACTGAGGCTCGGCTCTGGTAAAGGTAATCACAAGTTCTCGCAAGTAATTAATGTGGAAAGCTTCCTTTCTTCACGAGCAAGTCCTCACGGGAGCACGCATATGCTCTCCGATAGCTGATTCCTAATCCCAGTTATTTACACCTTGTCTGACCAATCCAGGGTTTTTAGCCGTCCGAGCTACCGTATTCTGATCTGGCACATGGTAGTTTTCTCCATTGCTTGTCTTCGTGCGAAGTTTCCTTTCTTTTTTTAAAATTTTTTATGTTTATTTTTGAGACAGAGAGAGGAGGAGGGGCAGAGAGAGGGGAGACAGAGGATCTGAAGTGGGCTCTGTACTGACAGCAGAGAGCCCGATGTGGGGCTCGCGCTCGCAAACCATGAGATCATGACCTGAGCTGAAGTCAGACACTCAACCGACGGAGCCACCCAGGCGCCCCAAAGTTTCCTTTATTTCTTCTGCTTGCTGCTCAAATGTTTGACAGGTGGGTAACTTTGATTCTACAGAACTTTTTTGTACTAAAAAAACCAACATATCTCACGTTAACCAGTATCTAACAAGATACTGAACACAGACAATCTTCTCTTTTGTATTAAACTGAATAGACAGACACACACACACACACAAGCACACACACCATCTTTCCCTTCGCTGGACGTTAGCAATGTACCTTCAAAGTCCTCCCAACAGATAGAATGTGTCTACAACACAAGGTGTGAGGAATCTTAGGCTTGCGATAACTTTTAAAAGATTCATTTTGTACTACTGGGCTCGCATAACTTCGGGTGGGGTTTTGGTCTTACAGACTTGAGGTATACACCATGCAGAGAACAACCAAAAATCAGAATCTGTTCAGGGAGTCCCAAATTTGTCTTGGTTCTGATTTGGTTTAAAAAATGAAAGCATTAGGCATAGACATTCAAAGCCCAAAATTCTTCTCTTAATTCTTTAATATGTGGAACTCTAGCCAGCTAAAGGGCCTCCTCTCTAAGGTTCTTAACTAAGCAGATGCATGTAAGATATGTATGCATATACAGCAACAACACAAGTTTATGAGACCTCATATTCCTGAGTAATCTAATGCTGACCTGGAACACCGCCCAGGTAATAGTCCCACATACAACTTACATTATTATTATTATTATTATTTTTTTTTTTACAGTAGTCTCCATGCCCAATGTGGGGCTTGAACTAAGGACCCTGAGATTAAGAGTTGCATCCTCTACTAATTGAACAAGCTGGGCACCCCCAGTTTACGTTATTAGACCCAATTCACAGAGGTTTATATGTGACTCAACATCAAGGTCATTTCCTCCTCCCCTAATGACTTTTCACACCCTGTGCCCTATGGAAGAGGTCCTATGGCTCCCAGCAATACACTGAGGAATGATGGTATAATCTGAGCTACAGGATCAGAGCTAGAAGGAACCTCAGAGATTTTCTAACCCAAGGTCGACAAGCATGTGGCACGCATGCCCCTACTCTCTGCTCCTAGGCCCTTGGCAGACATCAGTAATCAACTGCAGAACTTGTTTCCAATTCTTTCTTAACACTCATATCACACACGGCAGTCTACTATCTATAAAGGGGAGCTGGCATGTGCATGAAATCCTTTCTCCTCTGCCTCATCTGAACCCCTCTTCTTTCTGATAAGAAACAAAGGCCCATGGGGTGCCCGGGTGGCTCAGTCGGTTGGGCATCCGACTTCAGCTTGGGTCATGATCTCTCAGTCTGTGAGTTCGAGTCCCGTGTCGGGCTCTGGGCTAATAGCTCAGAGCCTGGAGCCTGCTTCCAATTCTGTGTCTCCCTCTCTCTCTGCCCCTCCCCCGTTCATGCTCTGTCTCTCTCTGTCTCAAAAACAAGTAAACGTTAAAAAAAAATTTAAAAAAAAAAAAAAAAAAACAAAGGCCCAGAGAGTTGAAGTATTAGGTACACTTTCTTACATAGCTCTTAAAAGTAAGTTTCATTACTTCACTGTCTCATTTCATTTTCCAGTGTCTGTTAGGGGTGGTAGGAGTGATTCTGCCCTCAAGGGGTCTTTAATCTAGTGTTTGTTTGTTTTTTAATGTTTATTTTTGAGGGAGAGAGAGTGGGGGAGGGACAGAAAGGGGGGGAGACAGAGGATCTGAAACGGGCCCCACACTGACAGCAGCGGGCCTGATGTGGGGCCTGAACTCACAACTGGAGATCATGACCTGAACGACATCTGGATGCTCAACCAACTGAGCCACCCAGGGGCCCCTATAAACCTAGTTTTGAGGAAGAAAAGATTAACATGCTTGATACATATGTAGACTAAGTGTCAATCTGGGTCACTGATGCAGATCAGAGGATGTTAAAGTGGACAGAAGAGATTTTATGGAGGAAATGGGGGTCAAACCAAGTTTGGGACTCATTTATTCACTCCATAAACAAGGACAATGTCTTACTCTCTGGGCCATAAATGGTTCAATAAATCAACAAATGTATTGGATCTACCAGACATTGTCACAGGTGCTATGGGTTCAGGAAGTTCACAGATTAGTGGAGGAGGCAAAAAAAAAAAAAAAAGAGAGAGAGAGAATATATTCTAACTGCAGAATAATACATACAAGTAGATATTCCTTCCTTTTTTTTTTTTTTTTTTTTTTTAGTTTTTTATTTTAGAGAGAGAGAGAAAGCAGGGGAGGGACAGAGGGAATTCTAAGCAGGTTCCATGCTGAGCACAGAGCCCGATGCAGGGCTCAATCCCATGACCCTGGGATCACGACGAGCCAAAATCAAGAGTTGGACGCCCAACCGACTGAGCCACCCAGGCACCTTCAGCAGATATTCCTTCTGCACAGGAGGAGAGCACAATAGTTCCTTAACAAGCCTGTGGCACTTCTACGACTCCCTCTCCTGCTAGAGATTGCCACTTTCTTCCCCTAGAGGACCAGATTCAGCCATACTCCATCAGGATAACCTGCTGAGCATCTAGAGTTCAGTGTCATTTCTTTTCCACTCCCATTGTTGCTGCGCAGCCCAGGCCCCCCTCTCTCCCTGCCAGACACGGACATTAATCCCCTGGGTAGCCTGCCCACCTGCAAGGCTACCTTCCCGGGATCCATTCTGCACATCCATCTGCCTCAATGATCTTCTTCAAGCATGGCTCTGATCGTGTCTTTGCCGACCTAACCCTCAGACCGTGTCCAAACTCATTGGCGTGGCATTCTAGGTCCTCCAGGGTCTGGCTCTGCCTCCTCAGCAGGCTTGCTCTTTTTGTTGAACGTGTTCCTCCGTCACACCCTCTGCTACAGTCATGCCGAGCCTCTCTGTTAAAAGGCAGGAGAGGCAGACTTTGCAGCGGGAGGAATAGCCGGGCAGCCTCGTGAACAGAGGCATGAGGGTAGGTCTGAACCCAGAGCAGACACCAGCCCAGCTGATGAATCCGGCAAGATCCTCTGGAGCACGTGTTCCTCCAAGGGCACAACCCGCCCTTCCCGGAGTCCTGGAGACATGTTTCTGCCCCTTCCCACTCTCAGGGGGAGAGAAGGACAATACAGACCAAAGTGCACGGTGCAGGTTATTTTCCACCTGATATGTCACTCAGCCACACTTCTGATTCCCAGGAGAGCCGGCAAGGACCAGGTATGACAGGGAGACGGGGAGCAAGCCAGAGGTGACCAGGACTAAGTCCTCCACTGTTGAGTCTCAGTTTCCTCACCTGCATGTAGGGATCTTTATAGTTTCCTCATCTCTAGCTCTACCTATACCTCTAACTATATCTATGTAAGCCTATATACATAAGCAATACCTACTTTACAGTTGCAATTTTTGCAAAGTCATTGACTTTTAATTTTTTAAAATCTACATCCAAATTAGTTAGCATATAGTGCAACAATGATTTCAGGAGTAGATTCTTTAATGCCCCTTACCCATTTAGCCCATCCCCTCTCCCACAACCCCTCCAGTAACCCTCTGTTTGTTCTCCATATTTAAGTCTCTTATGTTTTGTCCCCCTCCCTGTTTTTATATTATGTTTGTTTCCCTTCCCTTATGTTCATCTGTTTTGTCTCTTAAAGTCCTCATACAAGTGAAGTCATATGATATTTGTCTTTCTCTGACTAATTTCACTTAGCATAATACCCTCCGGTTCTATCCACACAGTTGCAAATGGCAAGATTTCATTCTTTTTGATTGCCGAGTAATACTCCAGTGTGTGTGTGTGTGTGTGTGTGTGTGTGTGTGTGTGTGTGTGTACACACCACATCTTCTTTATCCACTCATCCATTGATGGCATTTGGGCTCTTTCCCTACTTTGGCTATTGTTGATACTGATGCTATAAACATGGGGGTGCATGTGCCCCTTTGAAACAGCTCACCTGTATCCCGTGGATAAATGCCTAGTAGTGCAATTGCTAGGTCGTAGGGTAATTCTATTTCTAGTTTTTTTTAAATTTTTTTTTTCAACGTTTATTTATTTTTGGGACAGAGAGAGACAGAGCATGAACGGGCGAGGGGCAGAGAGAGAAGGAGACACAGATTCGGAAACAGGCTCCAGGCTCCGAGCCATCAGCCCAGAGCCTGACGCGGGGCTCGAACTCCCGGACCGCGAGATCGTGACCTGGTTGAAGTCGGACGCTTAACCGACTGCGCCACCCAGGCGCCCCTCTATTTCTAGTTTTTTGAGGAACTTCCATACTGTTTTCCAGAGTGGCTGCACCAGCGTGCATTCCCATGTCATTGACTTTTCCACAAGTATTTCCTAATATTTCATCAGCCACGATGGAAATGAGATTAGAGAGGTATAATAAGTCAAATACACAGTAGGTTAGGCACACTAGCCTTCTCAACCAGCTTCTGTTTCCACCCTTGCCTCTGCAGTCTGTGGTCAAAACAGCAGCCAGGGCGAGCTGATTAAAATACAACCAGACCCTGTCACAGCTCTGCTCAAAACCTTGCGATGGCTTCCCAGCTCCCAGTAAAAGTCAAAGTCCTTAGAGGAGCCTACAGTCTCCCAGTGCTCTGTCCCCTCCTAGCCTCCTGTCTCCCCATCTCCCCTCCCTCACTCCACCCCTTGTTCTTTTTCAAACAAGCCAGGATGCTCCCCAGACACCGGAGCACATGTTCCTTCACCTCTTCTTAGTCTGCAGTCAGTTGTTACCTTCACGGGTGGGGGTGGAGGGGTGTCCCTATTTAAAACTGCAACCCCCTCCCAGCTTTATGTTACTGGAGAGTGCTCTCACCATCTAATATACTCCATGTTGTAGTTAACCTATTTATTCTATTTACCTCCCTCCACTTGAATGTAAGTTCCACCAGGAAAGGGGTTTCTATTGTTTTGTTCAGTGCTGTGTGCCCCAGGCCCTAGAACAGTCCCTGTTGAATGAACAAATGGTTTAAGTGTTCGCTGCTGCAGGTATATTCCAGGATGAGCTGATTAAAGGCCCAGCAGCGTCAGGCATGGTAGCTACCAGACCAAAAGAGCTTTATCAACGACAATATGCATTCTGGAATATCGCCACACACAAGGCTCTGTGCAGGTGAGG
Organism: Prionailurus bengalensis; assembly: GCF_016509475.1. NCBI lineage: Eukaryota > Metazoa > Chordata > Mammalia > Carnivora > Felidae > Prionailurus > Prionailurus bengalensis. Next base: position 6,992,310 of record NC_057359.1, read on the forward strand.
TACAGCCTGAGCAGCAGCCAGCCCTGTCACAGACACACAGAAGCAGGAAGAGAGCATTTACCAGGACTCAACTTAGCATTGCCAAATGTATGCTACCAGAGGCTCAGTGCAGGAGACAAGGAGCAAGGGTATCACTAATAACGTGAAAGAATTGTTCTCCCTTTCAGACAATGGAATCTGAATCTATAAATGATTGCTTCCTGAGCACACTGAAGAAAATTATTCAGCATGAATCAGCTCGCCAGCTCTGTCATGTAAATAACATCTACTTCCTTTCCTGAAAATCTGTAAGGTGGAAATCAGGTGTTTCAAAAGACTGACATAAAGCACATCCTGGACAGAAAGATCAAGCTCTATGCTGTGAGTGGGGTGAACAATTCATGAGTGCTTTAATCTAAAACATTACACACACGGTCCCTGACTCATGATGATTCCACTTGTGGGTTTTCAACTTTACATCGGTGTGGAAGTGATGCCTCTTCAGCAGAGATCGGACTTCAAATTTTGAATTGTGATCTTTTCGTGGGCTAGAGAGATGTGGTACAATCCTCTCTCCCCCGTGGGGCTGGGCAGTGGGAGCCAAGCTGCAGTTCTGACGGCGAGGCCTTCACGGAGGTAAACAACCGATACGCTCACGACCATTCTGTACCCAACAACCACTGTTTTTCACTTTCAGTACCGTGTTCAACAAATTACATTATAAAATAGGCTTTGTGTGAGGTGATTTTGCCCAACTGCAGGCTAAGGTAAACGTTGTGAGCACATTTAAGCTAGGCTAGCCTAAGCCACAGTGGTCGCTTGGTAGGTTAGGTATATTAAATGCATTTTTGAATTATGATACTTAATATCTTCAACTTACAATGGGCTTATTTGGGACCTAATCCTATCATAAGTGGAGGAAGATCTGTACACGATATGATCATTATTGGATCACCTGAATCAGAATGCTCTGACCCAGAGTTTTTACACACAGTGATTCTGCCTGGACAGAATTCTCACTTGGAGCACAAAAATTCTACCCTCAGAATTTCTGTCTGTTTAAGTGAATTGAGAATCAGGCTATGGGGCACAAAACAAAATGGTTTATCCTTTCCATCTCGTTTTTTAAAAAATGAATGCTCCTTAACTGCATTTCCCCTCACACCCTAGGTCTTGAAAAACCAGAGGCTTTAAGCTAGCTCATAAAAACCTTCGTCCCTCATTTCAATAATCAAAATATCTTAACGTGTCAGGTCTGCTGAATTACAGCGGGGACCAAACATTTGGATGGCTATAATCAGAAGAGGACATTCTATCAAGGTAGTTAATACATGTAACAGTTTCTTCTTCTTTTTAAAAAAAATTTTTTTAATGTTTATTTTTGAGAGAGAGACTGAGTGCAAGTGGGGGAGGGCAAAGAGAGAGACATACACACACACAGATTTTGAAGCAGGCTCTAGGCTCTGAGCTTTCAGCACAGAGCCAGACGCGGGGCTCAAACCCACGAACCGTGAGATCATGACCTGAGCCCAAGTTGGGCACTTAACCGACTGAGCCACCCAGGCGCCCTTAACAGTTTCTTCTTCTTTTTTTTTTATTTAAAAAAAATTTTTTTTTTCAACGTTTATTTATTTTTGGGACAGAGAGAGACAGAGCATGAACGGGGGAGGGGCAGAGAGAGAGGGAGACACAGAATCGGAAACAGGCTCCAGGCTCCGAGCCATCAGCCCAGAGCCCGACGCGGGGCTCGAACTCACGGACCGCGAGATCGTGAACTGGCTGAAGTCGGACGCTTAACCGACTGCGCCACCCAGGCGCCCCCACAGTTTCTTCTTCTTAAAAAAGGTCCAGAAAGGAGGCTGCATGACCATGCTTGTGATTTTCTGTATCAATTAAGACTGTTTTAAAAATAAACTTACTCTCGGTTTATATGTGGACTCAGCCTCACTGTCGTAAGTTAGCTGGAATTTCTTTCTGGTTAAACTGAGCTAGTGCAGACTACACCAACAGAGGTATGATCTGCACTCAGACCCAGTGCTCTGGAGAAAGAAAAGGAAGATCCCAGGACGGGGGGTGGGGGTGGGGTTCCAGGGATGGGCACACTGGGGGTGGCCCTAGGCTTGGCACTTTTCAGACCAGGAGCAGAAACCCTCTGGATCGCCCTGTGCTGCTCCTGGAGGAGTAAGTCCAGAAAGACTTCAGTGGAGCACTTAAAATTTTTATATGGTGGTCTCCCTTTCTCCAGAAGAGTGTCTGAATCAAGCTCCCGGGGCTCACCCAGATTAAAAACTGTTGGAAAGTGCCCTGACGCCAAAGGCCACAACTGCAAAATGGGCACGTGATCCCTCTTGACACTGAAGATGTATTTATGCAACGGGTTCCGAAGGCCAGGGAACAACTGCTCAAAATCCTTTCCAAACCACCCTCTAGTGAATTGGTACACTGAACAGCGATGTGCAACACTTCTTCACCAGATGAGACTCCTACGGCTAAAGAGGCAGGATTATTCCACTCTCCCAAGGAATTGGGAGGGAAATGCCAGCCTTGGGTTATCCAGTAACCATCCTTAAAAAGGGTTTAACAATTAATTCCGGACTCTTATTACTAGGAAAACACACAAGGATATTGCATCTATCTGGATGCATGGAAATCAAATCCCTCTCTCTGTAGTTTCTTATTTAAATGTAGGGGGCAGTATCCTGCCCCTAAAAACCTTCCCTAAAAACCCCTAAGCCACTTGGCCCTTGGGGGAAACAGAATTAAGCAGGTAAGAAAGACTTGCTTCTCTTCTTCTTTCCTCCCGCAAACGGCCTCTGCTAAGGCAATTCCAGGATGTTACTTCTTTACTAGAAATCTGACTTGATTTTGCACAAGGCTCTGGAGGAGCAACTCTGACTCTGAGGTTGCTATAACTTCCACAGGTTTCTGGGGGAGGGGCATCAAGAGTGGGAGGACACAGTGCCAAATATTCTGATAGCCAGAAGCATCCCTGGGGAAGAAGCCGGCGTTCCCCGCCTCCCCCCCACCCCCTTCAGCAAACCCAGCTGTTTCCAAAGGGAAGATGGGGACTTCCAAGGAATCTCACCTGCTGGGTGTCTGCACCTGTGTGAGCTCAGAGAGGAAAGGAGACTCCATCCCCGATGGGGAGCAGCCCAGAGCCCAAGTTGTAAGACAAATGGGCACAAATTCATCATCTAAATAGGAACAACTCATACCTCTGAGCAATGGCTCAGACACCAACTCAGTCCAGTAATCTGTCAGGAGTGAATCATTTTAATACCCCCTTGTTTAAAACCAAGCAAATAGGACTTGAAAATTCTTTTCAATAGAAAAGCAGTGTGGAGAGCAAGGAGGCTCCAGGAGGCTATTCTGGCTATATCCGGGTGGGAAACGAAGGAATCTGGGCTCTCGGATCTTTCTTCCCCCAACGACCTCCTGGGGGCCATACCCGCACCCCCCTGAGTTCCGGCAAGAATGTGGCCCAGGGTGAGCGGCAACACCCTCCCCCTCCCTCCCCTCGGGGCCCTGGCCATCCCTGAGGTTAAGGTGCCTCCTCCGGTCCCACCGAGAACCGTAATCCACCCTCCAACCCCGTCCCGGCAGCATGGTTCAGGAAAAAATGGGGGGGGGGGGGTGGGCGGGGGGCGCGGAAAGCACAGAGGATTCAAACCACAATAAACCACGTTTGCTTCCAAACGGGAAGAACCGAGAGCTACTTGCCCCCCTTCCCCTTCCAAGCCCCTCGGACCGTTTTGGGTAAAGCGGGCACCCGCGGCTCGGGGAGCCCCCAAACGGGAGTCCCCGAGGAGCTCTGCGGCTCGCACGCGGGGGAGCCCCGGCGCGGCTCCGAGGCCCGGGGGGCGCCTCGCCCGCCACCCTCGCCCCCGTGGGGCCCCGCACGCGGCCCGGGCGCCGGGGGCGCGGGAGGGTGCGCGCGCGCCGCCCACCCGCCCCGCCGCTCACCTAGCACCACGGCGGCCACGGTGGACAGCAGCAGCCAGTTGTTCCTCAGGAAGCGCCTGCAGTCGCATCCCTTCCTCGCCGGCTTCCCCATGGCGGGCGCCCGGGCCGGGAGCCGCCGCCGCGGCGGCCGCTATTGTGCGCGGGGAACCGGCGGAGGCGCGGCGGGGGCGGGTGCGGGACGCGGGCGCGCCGGGGAGCGGGTGCGCGCCGGCTGCTGCGGCCGCCGCTGTCGCTGTCGCTGTCACCGTCGCCGCCACCTGAGCTCGCGCGCCGCGCCCGCAGCCCCGGCCACCTCGCCGGCCGTGCGCGTCGGGCGCGCCCGGCTCCTCCTGCCGCCGCCGCGCTCTGCGGCGCGCGGGCCAACCAGCGAGGGAGGAGGGAGGAGGGAGGGGCGGCGGGCCGCGTGGGGGCGTGCGCCGCGCGCCAGGGGTCCGGGGGAGCCCGCAGCGCCACGCCCGCCCAGGCTGCACCTGGACTCTCGCTCTCGCTCTCCCTCCCTCCCTCCCTCTCTCTCTTTTTCTGTCCTGCCAGACCAGCTTTTCGGATTCACGGTTTCCTCCCCTCCTGGCCCAGAGGGGCGGAGCCACTGTGGTTTGCCCCTCCGCCCGCCCAGCCCCGCCCCCCCATGCCTCCACGCCGACCCCTGGGCGCCGCGACCCCCTTGACCAGTGGGGAGAGTTGAGGGAAACTGAGGCCCGCAGTGGAGCCCCTCTGCTCCCCGCCAGAGCCAAGGATCTGCCCCCAGCCTGGAGAGCTTGAAGCCCCTAGCGGGAGGGGCAGGGGGGGGGTGCTGGGGGTGGAGTGGGGGTGCAGAACAGGACGTGGGGAACGCTCACCTCTACCCGCCCCCGCCCCCCCCTCCAGCTCCCGCCCGTGTCATGAGCTCTCCTTTCTGAGTAGCGGGCGGTGAGGCACCCATTGGAGTGTCTGTGGACACAGGGCTTGGAGTGGGCCCTCTTACAACTTGACTGGCTCTGTGGCCGTCGAAGGCCCCCGAACTGTGAGCCTCGGCAGAGTGACTGGGTCTGAGCGCCCGGCCTGCTGGGAGACGGTGGGCGGGCCCGTCCCTAAGGCCAAATGCGCTGGAAAGGCCAACGGGGGAGATGGAGAAGCCAGGTAAGTGGTGCCAAATGTCTTGCGCGAGGCTAAGTGCATTTTCGAGTTCTCTTTCCTTCTTCTACCCCATTATTTCACCCTCACTCATACAAACTCTTTTCTCTCCTTGCCCACATCAGCACCTCCGCAGCTCCAGGCTGCCTTCTCGCCAGCTTTCCTAACATAAAGTAAGCCCTGCACATTTTTGTTATTCTGGAGTCTACTTGCTGAATGGGGGGGGGGGGGGGGGAGCTCCTCGACTAGGTGATCTGATGACTAAAAACCCACAATTAGAGCTTCATTCCTTTGGCTGAAATTGATGCAAGCATTCTTGAAGAAACACTAATTCAGCTTTATGAGCCACATACACTTTAGTATGAATGACTTTGTCAGCTCCTTTCCAGAAAGTACATTTTGAGACAAGGAAGGATAGAGGGAGATCAAGGTCATTGTGAGCCTGAGGAGGATCTGAGGAAACGTCAGGAGGGAAACTATCAAGCAAGAGGGGACAGCGATATTCATCCCACAATAAAAAAGCTAGAAATACTCAGATGTCCAACATGAAAGGAACGGCAAATATATTACAGGACTGTCCTGCTCTCGTGCCTTATGCAGCCTCTAGAAAGGAAGTTTATGCAATGTCTAATTGCACGAGATAGCCCAGGTTACAATAATATGAGGGGGGGAAAAAGGAAGATTAAATTGTGTATATAATTTGGTCAGAGCTACCTAAAACAAACCTATAAAATAAAATCAAGTGCTTAGAAAAAGAGTCTAGGAGGAAATATGCCAAAGTTTTAATGCTGGTCATCTTCGGGTGGGAATAATACCTTGTTCGAACCTTTTTGCTTTCTTTCTGCGTTTCCCAAAGCGTCTCCCATGAGCACACTCTCGCCCGTTACAGTTGTGGGTAGGGCCGTGTTTAAGAGATAAACAGAACCTCAAGAGAGAAAACAGTGGAAGAACCAAAGATGTTCTTGGACATCACGACTTTTTGAGGTGTATTTAAGAACAACTAGGTTTAAATCCCAGCACTACCACTTACCAGCTGGGGAACTCTGGACAAGTTGCTTAAGTTTTTTTGGTCTCAGTTTCTACATCTGCAAAATGGAGGCATTAATACTCTGTATCTCATGGGGGTCTTGTAAGAGTTGAAGACAATGTGTGTGAAAGACTTTAGTGCCTGGTGCACAAGTACCTTCGCTAGTGTTGCTTGGAGCCCACCTGAGCAGGCATCTGTCACGCCCTCTCTTTTGTGGCCTGCCTGTCAGGACCACACCTGAACTGCTTCGGACCCACGAGAATCCTTGCATATTTATAAGTAGTCGTTGCCCATTAAAGTTGCAAGGGACTCTCAACCTACCACATTTTCACACCTAACACCTATACAGCGCATACTTGCTTTATGCTTATTTTTTAATGTGTATTTATTTATTTTGAGAGAAAGAGAGAACATGAGCAGGCAAGGGGCAGAGAGAGAGAGAATGGGAGAGAGAGAGAGAGAGAGAGAGAGAGAGAGAGAAGCCCAAGCAGGCTCTGTGCTCAGCGTGGAGCCCAGTGCACGCAGGGCTCGATCTCACAACTGTGAAATCATGCCCTGAGCTGAAGTCAAGACTCAGATGCTTAACCGACTGAGCCACCCAGGTGCCACATATGCTTATGTACGTTACGCAGTTTTAAAGTAGTGCAATATTGGGGCGCCTGGGTGGCTCAGTCGGTTAAGCATCCGACTTTGGCTCAGGTCATGATCTCGCGGTCCATGAGTTCGAGCCCTGCGTCAGGCTCTGTGCTGACCGCTCAGAGCCTGGAGCCTGTTTCAGATTCTGTGTCTCCCTCGCTCTCTGCCCCTCCCCTGCTCGTGCTCTGTCTCTGCTCTGTCTCTCTCTCAAAAATGAATAAACATTAAAAAAAATTTTTTTTAAATAAGGTAGTTAAATGTTGAAAGATGAATAAAACCAAAGTATATACACTCATTTTGAAACAATAAAAATCTCCTACATTAAGAATAAAAGTCAAGAATCTCAAAAGTTCAAAGCGGGTGAATTATAAACTGTGTTTATGCTATTGTTCCATGGAAATTCCACTTTAGCTGGCAATAAAAAATAATTAGTAAGCAGACACAATGCACTTAGCATGTACCAGGCACCTTTCCAGCCACTTTGCACAGATTAACTCCTTTGATCCTCCCAACACCTGGATGCAGTAGGGACTACTACATGTTCCTTCATGGGACTGTAGGAAGAGCCACATGAGATACCGTGTGTCGTCATCGACTTCGTTTTACAGCTGAGGAATCTGGGGCAAAAAGAAGGTTAGGTGACTTCCTTCAGTTCTCTGTTTTAGTCAGAGGACAATCAAGGTGGACGAGGCGGTCTCGCGCAAGCTGAATACACCAACTCTGTGCATGAAACCATCATCTCTTAGATGAGGAACAAATACAGAATTGTTACAGCGACATCGCGTGAGTTACTTTCTGCAAGATCTTCAGGAATCCATCCGTCCACGTCCGGGAGCCACCAGGCTGTCCTGAAGTGTTGTGCTCACATGGAAGCTACCTACATTTTATGGGGCGGGGGTCAAGCTCTTCAGGTCACTCTCCGTTGCTGCTGGTGGCTCCTAATGTGATTTATTTGCCTTCTTTTAGGCAAAGATAAGATCATCACCTGTAGGTATAGGAAGCATCACTTTGGGGAGGGGGGAGATCAGAGACCCTTAAGACGTAAGTTTTATTTCTTTATTTGCGTTGCCTGTGATAGTCATGGACACAAATAATCTCAAATTGGACAAGAGTTAGGAGGCATTTTTCTTGTAAGTCCTCCCCTCCAGGGGAACTTGACCCACTCAGGTCTTGGAACAAAATCTTCACTCTCCTGGGGTAAGACCTTAAAGCCACGTAGGAAGAATTGTTTGGATTTTCCCCCTCCAGTAGGTATTAACATCTCTCCCCTCCCCCCAAATCCCTTCACCCTGCTGATATATAATCCCTTGGCCGTTTCTTAATACGTGACATTTTGCCAGTGTGCTTTTTTTTTTTTTTAACATTTAAGTAACGCGGGCATTTCCTTTATTGTTATTGTTCCTTTCTTTATTTCTCCCCTTACTTGTTGACTCGTGGACTCTCTTGTTAGTTATTACAGAAAAGAGACTTTGACTTTTCCATACAAGGTTACATCATCAGGTGACAGCACGGACTTCTATATTACTCAGGACGGAAATGAAAAGCATTCAGAGACAAAAAGTGAGGCACCAGCATCTGATTGACTCTAGAAATAGTATGCTGGTTGCATTCTACCATCATAAAACATATGCAGTTGGTTGGTTTGTCCTCATGCTGTGCTAATGGGGAGAAGGAGGTCATGGGGACCAGAGTCTCTTTCAGCATCTACGGCTGTGTGGCCATTCATGACTGATGGATAGTAAGAAGGATGCTGTCAGCATATTCAGATGCCCTTTTTAGCAATCTCTTCCTCATTGAATTCATCTCGCAATTATAAATTAAAAGATAAAAGAACTGTAATTCATTAAACGGTCACAGCAATTCTCTAAGAAATATTTTATAAAGATGATCTGGCCTGAAGGGACTTATATATTATTTAGATGTCCTTGAGATCCGAATTCAACAGAACTTTGCCCATGGGCTTTATTGCCTACTCTGGCAAACGGAAGAACAATTCTATTTCACTTTTAGAATCTATATTTATCTATATCTATCTATCTCTGTCTCTGTGTCTCTATATCTACATATGAAAAATGTATCTGCTACATAGAAACTGTGTGTCCTTGAACAAGTCATTTAACCTCCCTGAACCTCGATTTCCTCATCTGAAGATAACATTTGAAGTAACAAATACAAATGGCCAATACGTATTTGAAACATGAACAAATTTTCAATCTCATTAGCACTCGAGGAAACGAAAATTTATATCGGTATTTGTTTGCCAGCTAAACAAGGGTGTTTTAACAGAAAATGTCTTAAAATGTGTAATTTTAATATTATAAATTGGAAACTTACGGAAAGTTTGCAGAAATGGACAGTGTCCCATGTTGCTGGTAGACCTAAAAAAATGCTATGACTTTTCTGAGGATAATTAGGCAGTTTGTAACATCTTCCATCAAGAGTGTTTAAATTCTTTAGCTTAATCATTCTACCTCTACAAATTCCCCCCCCCCAAAAAAGGGCTGTTCATTCCAGCTCGGTGGGAAACAATTAAACTATGTGATAGTAAAGTGAATTGGCTAAAGATTGGTTAAGTATGCACAGATACACTTAATATCAATTTGATACCTTAGCAATGGAACACCATTCAGGTATTGAAAAGCATATTTCAGGAAAACAGTGAGTTACGTGGGAAAATGGTAAACATGCAGTGGTTTTGAAATGGCAAAAGTAAGTTGTAAAACTGTGGGCGAGGTGTTTTTTTATAACAAGGCTATAGTCACTTATTATTTGCGTACCTAAAAATATGAAACTTAAAATATGCGTATTTTAATTCCACTTAAATCTGTGTGTGTGTGTGTGTGTGTGTGTGTGTGTGTGTAGTAATATCAATGCTATTAATGTGGGAGCACAGGTTCTTTGCCCTGCTAGGCCAAGGTGTTGCTAGGCTTGGGAGATGAGGATTTGTTACAGTAGCAATTTAAAGAAAAAAGTGTGCTAACATTCCATTTCTGCCGGAAGTGTGGGATTACGTAGCAGGAAAGACTGTTATCATGGGAAAGAATGTTTCGTATTCTTTCATCTCCATGTTAAGAATGCCAAAACCCCAGCATGGAAGATCCATCTCATAGAATTCTCCTATAGTGTAGGAAATAGAGACACCCTGTTCCCTACAGCAGCTGCCACTCTGTTGCAGCAGGAAGTGAATACATAGGAACTTTAGAAGAAGCTCTCACCCCTTTTTGGTCAAGGGAATGGGCGGGGGCAAAGGGAGAGTAAGAGGTGCTGGTGCTGTTTTCTCTCTCCAGGCTTTGTCCAAGAAGGGGGTATATGTTAGAGAATAGAGGGTAGCAGTTCTGTCCCTTACCGCCCATTAGGGGGCTGCCTCCCAGGCTATCCCTTCCCAGTCTGGGGTGCAGCCACATCAACACAAATGTGGGAGGAAGTGTAGTCAGGCAGGGAGAGGATCTGAGGCTTCAGTTCCCAGCCACCCTGGGTTCCTGGTGGCTGGGCTGCTGAACTGAGAGCCATGCCTGGTCATCACAGTGTAAGGTGACCCACAGAGTCTTGGGCGGGGAGGAGGGGAGGTCCCATGTGAACTGGCCCGATGCAGAGACTCGCTTACTTATTTCTAGCAGCAGCTGAGGAGAGACTGAGGCTGTGGTAAATGTCCCTCAGCTCTAATGAGGCCAAGAGAAAGGGCAGAATACGTCTTCCCAACTGCAGATTTCAACCATGAAGGCCCCCAGGGCAAATTGGAACCAGGGACAATACTCTGGACACCAGGATCCAAATGCATCCACACATTACATTGGGTTGTTAATGTTTTAAAGTCTCTTTTCTACAACAGATTCCCTCCTCCCATCTCATTTGTTTGTCGAAGGGACTAGGGCATTTGTCCTACAAAATTCCCCACATTCTGGATTTGGCTGTTTGCTTCTTCATGGTGGCAAATTCATGTTTCTCTGTGTCCACTGTTTTCCTCTAGGAGAGTGGTTAGATGTAGAGAGTTGATAGTTGGCAATGCTAAAATCGAACGAACAGTGGGTTCTGATGTCAGCCTGATTCATCTGAGATAAATTCACCATCAACCTTTTGAATATAGCTTTGGCATCTGTTAGTGATGGTTGCTTACCATTTTATTTAATTTGTTCTAATTCTACCATTGCTCTGAATACATTTGCTGGAATTCTTCTATAAAAAGAATTTTTACCTCATCGACTACTTGGTTACCCTGAAATAGAGTTTGCACAGAAAAAGCAGGATCTGTGGTTAATTTTTTCCCTTTATCGGTTTTTCTCGATCATGCATTGGTATGCTAGCAGCCTCCAAGGGCGACTGATGATGTTTTGTTTCCTTGTTTTTTTAATCAGTGATATTATGAACACACAGATAGGTAGGTAGGTAGGTAGCTGGATAGATAGATAGATAGATAGATAGATAGATAGATAGATAGATAGATTTATTTGTAATGTTTGTTTATTTTTGAGAGAGAGAGTGCACGCATGTGCGAGCGGGGAAGAAGCAGAGAGAGAGAGGGAGAGAGAGAGAGAGAGAGAGAGAGAGAGAGAGAGAGAGAGAGAGAATGAATCCCAAGCAGACTCTGTGCTGTTAGGGCAGAGCCTGACACGGGGCTCAGTGTCATGAATTGTGAGATAATGACCTGAGCTGAGATCAAGAGTCAGACGCTTTAACCCCTTGAGCCGCCCAGGCATCCCCAAGAAAACATGGATTTGTGTTTTTGGGTGGATTTATAGGTTTCAGGCGGTTACAGTCATGATTCTTGTCCTTGCTGACATTGTCCCATCGTTGGCTAACGGGAGCCCTTCATTTTGGCTCCTGTGTCTTTAGCAAGAACCTGTGTTCTTATTTTCTGGATCAGCAAAATGTCCCAAGACCCTCTCATACATCTCCTGCCCTGGAACTGGAATCAGCCATTTCTCCAAAGGTTCCGGGCTCCTTTTTGTGGAGAATAGAAGTTAGAAATTGCAGTCTTGGTGATGGGGGTCGCTCATTGCTAGCAGGTTCTCAGTGTTTCTAGGCCTTGTAGTGGACAGCACTCAGGAATACATAGTTCATAGAAAGAGACAAATCACGAGTTCATACTGATATTTCCTATCCAATTTTTTTATTATCATAAACTATTCATAATGAATTAAATGTATGTTCTTAAATTTGCAGTTTTGTGGCATTAAATGCATTCACGCTGTTCTGCAACCATTACCACTGTCCATCTTTCCTAAACTGAAACTCTACCCATGAAATACTAACTCCCCACTCCTTTTTCCTCCAGCTCCTGGCAACCCCCTTTCTACATTCTGTATCTATGGCTCTTTGTGCTCTTGTGAGCGGTTTGTTTCACTTAGCATAACATCCTCAAGGGTCATCTGTGTTGGCATGTGTCCAAATTCTTTCCTTTTTACAGCTGAATGATATTCCGTTGTATTTGTTTATCCATTCACCCACTGATAAACACTTGGGTTGTGAATAATGCTGGGGTGAACATGGGTGTGTCAATATCTGTTCCAGTCCCCATTTTTGATTCTTTTGTGTCCGTATCAGAAGTGGAATTCTATGTGGTAGTTCTATGTCTCATATTTTGAGGAACGGCCATAGTGTTTCCGATATTGGCTGGACCATTTTACGTTCCTGCCAGCAACGTACAAGGGTTCCGGTTTCTCCACATCCTCACCAACACTTGTTAGTTTCTCTCTGTTTGTTTTCATAGTAGCCATCCTAATGTATGTGAGCCAACTCAAAATTAACACTACAGAGTTTTAATTAAACTTCTTCAATTTACTCATATCACTCTTCTCATTATTTTGAAAATCTTGGTTCTTAAAGACATTAATTCAAGTGTTGATTTCCTAATCCTATAATGTGCATGTAATAGTAAAATATATATATGTATAAACATTACTTCTAATAATAAGACCACTGAATGCAGCTTAAGATTTCTTCTGGTTCTTTTTGTCCCTAGAACATATCCCTTGAGATATATGCAGCCAAATTACCGTGTGTAATAGTCACTTGAAGAAATTATCTTCCCTGTGTGGTTATGACATCAATTCGATATGCAGTTAGGACCATGGGTTTCCATTTGTTCTGAAATTTTAGGAGTTGTTTTTTTAAAAATCTAATAAATTTTATTTTTTTAAAAATTGTCTTAAAAATGTTTAACATTTTTATTTATTTTTGAGAGAGACAAAGAGACAGAGCATGAGCAGGGAAGGGGCAGAGAGAGGGAGACACAGAATCCGAAGCAGGCTCCAGGCTCCGAGCTGTCAGCACAGAGCCGGACATGAGGCTCGAACCCATGAACCACGAGATCATGACCTGAGCTGAAGCTGGACACTTAACTGACTGAGCCACCCAGGTACCCTCAAAAATCTAATACATTGTAAAGTCTGTAAAACATTTACATAGTTCAGTCAAAACTATAAATCAGCATAAGCAGAGAATTCTCATTTTACTCTCGGTCCCCTCTCCCTCTCAACCTATGGAACACTTCGTAGACATCTACTGATACTTGGTTTATCCTTCAGTTGCTTCTTTTTAGAAAACACACACAAATATATATATTTCTATTCTCCTGCCCTTTGTTACACAAAGGTAACATTTTCTAAGCCTCGCTTCCTCTCCATTTATTCTGTTGCCCACTCAATATTATGATACAGAGATCTTGTTCATTCCTTTTTCTGTTCAATAGTCCTTTGTGTAGTTGTTGGTATAAAGAAGTCTTCCTCATTCCTTTGAACTGCTACAGAATACCATACTGTGTGGATATACCCACAGATTTTTAACAGGCTTCCTACTGACAGACCTTTGGTTCGTTTCCAGGATTTTACTATTTTTTTTTTAATGTTTATTTATTTTTGAGACAGAGAGAGATAGAGCATGAACGGGGGAGGGGCAGAGAGAGAGGGAGACACAGAATTGGAAGCAGGCTTCAGGCTCTGAGCCATCAGCTCAGAGCCCGACACGGGGCTCGAACTCACGGACCACGAGATCGTGACCTGAGCTGAAGTCGGATGCTTAACCGACTGAGCCACCCAGGCGCCCCCAGGATTTTGCTATTACAAACAATATCATAAGGGATAGCATTGACCTCACTCATAGTATGCTGGCAAGTGTCTCCCAACAAGTTCTCCAGACAAAAAACAAAAGGGAGAGAAAAAGAAAAAAAGAAGCAGCCCTGATTTTTAACACTTGCTGGGTTCCATGGGCAAAGACTTCCATCATGGCCAGTTTTAAGCTACCAACATGAAATCGTGGAATTTGGAGTTAGGAAGAGATGTACAGTGACACCTTATGAAGTATTTCTACCATACGCATAGACACATGTCAATAACGTCAAGGGCATGGAAAATGGTAAAAGGCCATAAAAATAATTAGGACATAGTGAGCTTTTGAGTATTTATTGCCTTTGAATAGGGTATTTATTTACCTTTACATCTATATAGCTTTGTTTTTTAAAATGGAAGTGTTTAACAGCCGACTCACAGATGTTTCTGAAAATTAAACAATTGGCTCTTGGGAGCCAGTACGACCCATCAAGCCATTAAGTCCACACCTTATTTTAATACCTGAATAGAAAGTTCTATACACCTGAGCTAGAGATCATCTGTTTTACTCTCAGGAGGAGTTCAAAGCCTGGTGCTTGTGTTGGAGCTCCATGGTCATTGGGATCCCACACTCCTTCTTCCTCTCTGTTCTACTCTCTTAGCCTCATGGTCCAAAGTGACTGCTGGAGTGCCAGCTATCATAAGCCAGACAGCAGGAGGAAGTGAGGAAAAGCAGAGTAGTTACACTGCTCTATTGAGTCATTTAACTTAAAAAATTTTTTTAAATGTTTATTTTTAAGAGAAAGAGACAGCAGATGAGTGGGGGAAGGGCAGAAAGAGAGGCAGACACAGAATCCAAAGCAGACTCCAGGCTCTGAGCTGGCAGCACAGAGCCCGACGTGGGGCTCGAACCCGCAAACCATGAGATCACGATCAGAGCCGAAGCCGGACGCTTAACTGATGGAGCCCCGCCAGGCACCCTGAGTCAGTTACCTTTTAGGATATTCCCGGACTCTCCATCCCGTGCTCTGCTTAGATGTGCCATACGGCGCTTGGCTACCTGGTCATATCTAGCTGTAAGAAAAGCTGGAAAATGGAGACGATTGTGCAGATTGTGGCCTCAAATAAAATCAGGTTTTTCTCTTTTACTAAATAAGAAATAAAAAATGACTATTGGGTAAGCAACTAGCAGTCTGTACCCCCTCCAACTAAATCTCTTAAGCTCAGCCCCTTCAAAAAACTGCATCTTACAATGTCCTGTCTCCACCTCTGCCTATGGATCATTTTGAGTGCAATATCACATGCTTTCTGATATTATCGTTTTCGTGTTTTACGTGTACGTCAGCCTCCCACTTCCTAATCCACTAATGCTTATATACAATTATAAATTCATATAGGGAATGTCTATATTTACATTTCTTTTTTATTTCTCTTACAGCTTAAAAATAATTTTTAAGGTGTAAAATGACGTCAGTGATATTTACAGTTTTATTGGACGAAGTAAAGAAACAATACATATGACAAACTAAAAACTCTAGTGTCTTCCTCTTTTCTATTATTTCTTCCTTCCTCTGGTTAAATATAAAGGGAAGCCAGGGCACCTGGGTGGCTCAGTCTGTTGAGCGTCCAACTTCGGCTCAGGTCATGATCTCGGGGTTTGTGGGTTCAAGCCCTGCGTCGGGCTCTGTGCTGACAGCTCAGAGCCTGGAGCCTGCTTCGGATTCTGTGTCTCCCTCTCTCTCTGCCCCTCCGCTCCTCGTGCTGTGTCTCTCTCTCTCTCAAAAATAAATAAAACATTAAAAAAATTTTTTTTGAAATATAAAGGGAAGCCTAGGGAAGATGGAATGTAAAAATTTTATCCTGGCTGGGGGAGATGCCACATACACATTACTGGTATCTTTCAGGACCTGGAGTTGGAGACATCGACTTGTACTGGATCCGACTTCCTCTGTGCTGGGCATATCACAAGAATGCCTCTCTACATACCTATTATCCTACCTACTATTAACATATATTTTCTGTCTTTGAACTTTGCAATTATAAAATCACACCTCACACTTTATTGGGTCTGGCTTCTTTCAATCCACATTACATTTGTGAAATTCATCCGTGCTGTTTTGGACAGCAATAGTGTTCTTTGTATGACTGTGCCACAATGATTTACCCATTATATTGTGGACAGGCATTTGGGTTGTTTCCAGTTTTTGACCATTATAAATAATGCTGCTTGGCACATTGTGGTACCTGTCTTTTGGTACAATATGTATGTGTTTGGTCATAGAGTATGCATGTTCAGCTTTCTTAGATATTTCCAGGTGGTTTCCAATGTGTCTGTACCAAACTATACTCTCATCCGCACTGTGTGAGAGATGAGTTGTTCTCTATCTTTACCAATACTTGATGTTTATAGGGAATTCCGTGGTATTCCACCTAGACCTTTCTTTGGGACCAAAGTGCTCATTCGCTTAACTGTTGGTGATGGTGGTGGTGCATCTGTGAATTTCCCTTAGGCAAAGAGTGTTTCCACATCCAAGGTCACGCACCTTCCGCCCGGAGTAGCACGTACAGTGATCTGTGGTGTTTGTGATGGTGCTATGGTGATGGTGATGGGGTAGAGGCAATTTCCAAGGGCCATCGTACTGCAGGATTCTCCCCTCTGCCCAATCCTACTTCCCTCACAATTTATAGATATTTTCAAGAGCATTCCCTAGTAAACCTCCTTGCATACAAATTTGAAAGTGCCAGAATATGTTTCCCTGGGAAACCGATCTATGACAGTATTGTCAGATTTTTAAAAATGTTAATTTGGCCACTCTGGTGAGCATGTAATTGTGGCTTTGCTGTCCATTTCTCCAATGGCTAATGAGAATCATCACCTTTTCATATCATTAGTGGGCATTTGGATATCTCCTCTTTCTTGAAGTGTCTGTTCAAGTCTTCACTCACTCTTCCTCCAGGTGGTCCATTGTATTCTTTTGTTGATATGAGCCGTTTGCTGGATGGATGTGTATCAAGCCTCTTTCCTGACCATGGCTTGCCTTTTTACTCTCTTAATGATTTCGTCTGCTTTCCTGAATTTTAAAATGTTAACATAATCCAGTTGAACAAAATTGTGAAATTTGGTGAATATGCATTTTGTTTAAGAAATCCCTGTGCACCCCAATAGCATGAAGATATTATACGTTCTGTTTTTAAAGCTTTGTTGTCTTCTCTCGTTTGATCTAAAATCTTCCTGGAATTCATTACTTTGAATGGTGTGGGGCAGAGGTCAAGATCCATTTTTCTGTATATGGATATCCAGTTAATCCAGCAGCATTTATTGAAAACATCATCCTTTGTCCATGGCATGTCAATGTCACTTTTGTATCTGTGTATGTGAGGATCTGTTTCTGGACTCTCTCTCTTTTTTATTTTTTTTAATGTTTATTTTTGGGAGAGAGAGAGAGCAACAGAGGGTGAGCCAGGGAGGGGCAGAGAGAAAGGGAGACACAGAATCCGAAGCAGGCTCCAGGCTCTGAGCTGTCGGCCCAGAGCCTGATGCGGGGCGTGAACCTGCGAGCCACGAGATCATGACCTGAGCCGCAGTTAGAGGCTTAACCGACTGAGCCACCCAGGCACCCCTGGACTCTCTATTTTGTTCCATGTATCTATGTGTCTATCTTTCCACCAATCCCCACTCTGTCCAAATTATTGTAGCTTTATCATCAGCTTGGATATTTGATATACTCTACTTCTCTTTCTTACTATTTCTCTTTAAGAAATGAAAGAGAATGATTCTACCTATTAATGATCCTTTGGATTTTCATATAAAGTTTAGATAGCTTGTGAATATGCACAGAAAAACTTTCCGGGATTTTTTTTGTAGATCAATTTTAGGGAGATTTGGCATCATTAAAATATACCAAGTTTATGGATTTTCAGTCTTTAATTACATGACCTTGGTATGTTCCTTAATTTATTTGGGTCTTCCTTAGTTTTTAAAAGTTAGTGGAGTTTTCTGTGTAGAGGTCTTGTACATCTTTTACTAGGTTTTTCATATTGTAAATGATGTCTTTAATTTTTTTTAATTTTCTAATTGTTGTTAATGATATCTAGAAAACACAATTGACTTTTGCTGTATTAATCTTCTTTCCAGCAGTCTTGCTAAATTCATTTATTCATTCTACTAAGCGTATATTATTTTTGATTTTCTAGATACACAAATATGTTATTTGTAAGTAATGACAATTTTAGGCCTTTTTAAAATCCCTTCTGTTCCATTTCTTTTCTTGTCTGGTTAAAACATTGAGTAGATGTGGTGACCATAGACATTCATGTCTTCTTCCCAGTCTTAGGAGGAAAGCTTTAAATATTTTACCTTAAATAAGATGTGAACTCCTCCTTATCAGATAATGAGAACTCCTTCTAGTTAGCTAAGAGTTTTCTTAATAAATGGGTGCTGAGGGGCGCCTGGGTGGCTCAGTCGGTTGGGCGTCCGACTTCGGCTCAGGTCATGATCTTGCTGTCCGTGAGTTTGAGCCCCGCATCGGGCTCTGTGCTGACAGCTCAGAGCCTGGAGCCTGTTTCAGATTCTGTGTCTCCCTCTCTTTTGGACCCTCCCCCGTTCATACTCTGTCTCTCTCTGTCTCAAAAATAAATAAATGTTAAAAAAATAAAAATAAGAAATAAATGGGTGCTGAATTATATCAACTGTGCTTTTTTTGCATCTATAGTGATAATTATATGATTTTCCCTCTTTTTCTGTCAATGTGGTGAAGTATGGTAATTATAATTGAATGTTAAACACTTGTAATCCTGGAATAAGTCCAACTTGGTCATGATGTATTATACTTCTTATGTTTTTTTTCTGGATTAAATTTGTTAACTTTAAAAATGAATTTTGCTTCTAGGTTCATGAGCCATATACTAGCATATTACTTTATTGTCCTACAATGCCCTTGATTAGGCATATAGGGTATAAAGATTTTGCAGGCTTTAGGACTTAGTTAAAAATTTGCATTGGTTTTCTTTCTCTGGAAGAATTTGTATAATATTTGTTCTTTTTTCCTTTTAAATGTTTGGAAGAATTCACTAGATAACCTTTTGTTTATTTTCTAGCTGAATTCCACAGAATTCATAAAACGTTCTGAATTATTTTAATATTTGAAAATTTTTAATGCATATTTTATGGCTTACCATATAGTCAATTTTGATAAGTGTTCCCTATGCCTTGAAAATAATAAGTGTTCTGCCATTGTTTGGTTCTGTGTTTTGTATATGTTAACTATAGGAAGTTTCTTAATCAGGTTATCTAGATCTTCTATATACTTACAGATTTTTTTCTTGTTTATTCTTTTTTTTATTTTTTTATTTTTTTATTTTTTTTCAATATATGAAGTTTATTGTCAAATTGGTTTCCATACAACACCCAGTGCTCATCCCAAAAGGTCTTGTTTATTCTTTAAGTTACTAAGAGATGAAGTTAAAATCTATTGTAACTGTGGATTTGTCTATTTCTTCTTTTAGTGCTGTCAGGTTTTGCTCTATGTATTTCTGAACTGTGTTATTAGATGCATACCATTTTAGAATAGATAATTTTGTGTTGTATTGACACTTTTATTTTTATGAAAAACCATTCTTAATCCATAGTAATGCTTATTATCTAAAAGTCTTCTTTTTTTCTAATACTAGTATAGTCATGCCACCTTTATTTTAATTCGTGTTTTCATGATATATACTTTACTATAATACTTTTTTTTTTTGAGAGAAGCACATCTCATTTACAAATCATCCCCTGCCATAACTGCTATAAGTGACCAATCCAGACTGCCCATTGCTAGTTGAGCTCCACGTGGAATATTGAGGTATTTCCTGGGTTTTGTGGTATCTGGTAGATCCACGGTCACTGAGCAGATAAGCACTGTGGAGGGACTACTATGAGCCTGTGTACAGTTTGGCTTTAGGCTGATTCCTGGGAAGCTGGGTGAGGTGCTGGTGGAACTTCTTCTCAGTGACATGAGTCTACAACTTACTTTCCACAGCTTCCAGTGAGAGACAGTGGTGTGTCCGCCTGTCATCTGATATTGGTGAGTTTCTTATTTGTATTCAGATTTGTTCAATCTGTTAGAAGTCAACTTTATGTAAGACATGATTTTAGAGCAGCTCACGGAAAAACTGGCTGCACAGATTTAGGAATCATTCTGGAGAGTTGACAAGTTTAGCATTGCTAAAAGGAGTTTGCAGAGATTGAGAAATTATTAGAGGATGCAGGTTATAGAATCATTAAATATACTCAGCCTTACAGACTCTTACAGAAAGGTGAAGGGGACACTTTTATTTTATGAAATATCACTCTTTATCTTTAGTAATGCTTTCTGTATAAAAGTCTTCTTTTCTAATATATGGGTAGTTATACTACCTTTGTTTTAATTAGTGTCTTCATGATATATAATTTTCTATATGTTGAAAACTTCTGTGTCCTTATTGTTTAAAGTGTCTTTTTGAAAGTAGGAAACAGTTGGCTTTGATTTCATTTTCACTTTGAAAATCTTGGTTCTTACATTGAGTAATTTATTTCTGCTTCATTCAGTTGCTGATATATTTTGAATTCTATCAACTTAATATTTGTCATACCTGTTTTATGCTCCTTTTTCTTCTTTTATTACTTGCTTTTATTTTACTACTTACTTTGTTACTTTTTGGCTTAAATTTTTTTTTTTATCATTCCAGTCAACTTGTTCTTTATACTTTCTTTATTTCTGGAAATTATTGCTACATTTATTTTTGAATTGCTAGTACCTAATATAAATTGATACTTTCACATAACGGCAGGAACTTGGAACATATAACCTCTACCTTTGATGTTTATGTTGTTACGCATTTTAACTTGATACAAATACAAGACAGAATTAGTAGTGATAATATTAGTGTTTTCTTCATACAGTCAACATTCATTTAGGTTTACTTACATGTTTCCCTTTTCTGGTGCTCTTAATCCCTTCCTAAATTCTGTATGTCTGTTTGGGATCATTTTTCTTTTTCCTGAAGAATTCCCTTTAATAGTTCTTATAAGGTTGGTCTATGGCAATGAATTACCTTTTTTTTTTGGTCTGGAAATTTCTTTGTTTCACTTAGACTTTCAAAGAATTAATTTGTTCTCGTCTCAGCCCCTACTGTGGCCCAGTGCACACACTTCATGCCCACACACCAGCTCTGGCCCACCCGGACCTTGGGAGCGTGTTCCTTGCTTGTCTGATGCCTGTGGACCAGTTACTACTTGGGCCACCCAGAGAACCTTTTCATCATCCCGCAGTCTGTAACCACATCTTTTCCAGTTAGGTCTGCATCCCAGCCTTGGGATGAAGGCTCTCTTCTAAGCTTGTTTTTCCTTGGGTACTTTTCCTCAGGGTTAGTGCGTTCTGTAGCATTGTCTTTGTGTCTCTGTAGTTACTCCTTTGTTGAAATCAGTAGCTCTTTCTATCAAACTTCTCCCTTTTAGTTACTATGTGATTTCTCTCTACTGATTGGGTCTTGAGCACTCTGGACTCTGAATGGGACTTAAATGATACACCAACCTGCATCCCCAAGATCATTGATCATGATCCATTGTCAATATAGGGTATATATTATCCAATATATTAGATATAAATTATTGGATTAAATTTGCTAATGTTTTGTTAAACTTTACATCTGTGCTATGAGGGAGAATATTCTATAATTCTATTTGGTTTTAATGTATTTGTCAGGTTTTGGAATCAGAAAACTGGCCTTCTAAAATGATTTGGTGTTTCTTCTTTGTCTATTTTCTGAAAAAGTATGTGTAGGTTTGGTGTTATTTCTTCCTTAGATGTTGGATGGAATTCACCAGTGAAGTGCTCTGGGCCTGGAGTTTCTTTTGGAAGTTGTTAACAGTGAGTTAAGTTTCTTTAGTTGATACTAGGCTGTTCAAGTTTTCTATTTTTTGTTGTGTCAGTTTTTGATAATCGGTATCTTTCTATGAATGTGTCCATCTCATCTAAGTAGTCAAAATTTATTGGCATAAAGTTGTTAGCAATATACCCTTCTATCCTTAGTGTATTTCAGGTCTAGAATGATGTCTTCTCTTCCAGTCCTGATATTGGTGACCTGTATCTTCTCTTCATATTTTTCTTCATCACTTTGGGTAGGAACTTGTGAATTTTAGCATCACATCCCCCCCCCCTCCCACCCCGCCATAGAACAAGCTTTTGGGTTCATTGATTTTCTACATTGTTTTTCTGTTGGGTAGGCCTCATTTTTCAGATTCCCTCACCTCTGTCGTCTTGTACTCAAATCCTAGCTGTTAAGGCAATTTTCTAATGATGTCAAATAGATTTAATGCCTTCAAATAGATTTTGTCTGTTATTTTTTCCGGCTTTTCAAGTTGTTCTCAGCAGGAGCACATGTTACTTCATTACAGCCAGAAGCAGAAATCTGAGAAGAATAATTTTGGGTGGCTGATATTGCCAGAAGAGTACTGATATGCAGGCAGGATTCCTGCGTTGAAAGCTTTTCTCTGTTGCTTACTAATACTGCAAATAATGATCTTGGGCAATTCAACTTGATTAAGCATAAGTTTCCTTGCCTATAAAATGGAGATGACAATAAAATCTTTCATCAAAATGTTTCTATAAGTATTAAATAAAGTAATTCAAAGTAAAACTGTTTGTATAAATGATGAAAAAATTCATAAATATACTATGGCTCATTCTTAATCTATACAACTGTGGATGCCTTGAAGGCAGGGCCTGAATCTTTCTGATCATGATTCCTCAACATGTAGCATAATTCCTGGTGTTTATTAAACATTATTGGCGTTTAATAAACATTTGTAGAGCTCAACCAAAGCTATTTTCCATTAATGGTTACAGTTCTCACATGCTGACTCAGAGTAAATGCATACTGTATGTCCATAGTTCCTGGCAACATCTGAATTAATCCAGATCATGCTGAATTGCCATTTATTACCATTATTTATTCTATAAATGTATACAATGCTATATGTAAATTTTCTGTATTCATCTTATAGGATTATCCTCTTTCTGGTCACAAACCAAAAAATGCATGAAAGATCTGTACATGGTGGGAAATCCCCAAGGATTGTCTTACAGGAGGAAGTGGTGGAAAAATGCCCTGATTCTGGTAACGCTGTAGGTTGAATATGCAGGTAGAAACAGAGGTTCCTAAGAGACGTGTCACTGAAGCTTGTGAGCTCTAACCTGATGGCCACATCCTTTTACAGTTTCTGCAAAGGCGTCTGTCTGTTCAGAGGAGTTAACTACCTATACTACCTACAAGTGACAGGTTTATGTTTTATCTTAACACCATGTATGTTCACCCCACATGCATGCGTATCTCTCTCATCCGTTTTATTTCATTTTTGAAATTGTTATTTGTTTATTTTTTAAGGTTTATTTATTTTGAGAGAGAGCTTTGAGAGCGCCAAGTGGGAGAAGGGCAGAGAGAGGGAGAGAGAGAATCCCAGGAAGGCTCACAGAGCTTGATGTGGGGCTTGAACTCACAAACCATGAGATCATGACTTGAGCTGAAGTTGGACGCTTAGCTGACTGGGCCTCCGAGGCATTCCTTTCTCATTGGTTTTAAATTCAAGTGTGAAGTTCATCAAATTAGATTAGTGTTCTCCCAGCTTCAGGATTATGCATACCACTTCCATAATTCTTTTCCACATCGAAGTACCACTTACACTATTTACCTAAGGTGTTCTTTGAACTCATTTTCTTTTTTCTAAATGAATATATTTTAAAAGAAACTTAATATTACGATTACAAATTGAAAATCAATACTGCTTTCCAAGATCTTGGTAAAAAACGAAAAAATAGTGAAAACAAAACAATTTTATTAAATGCTACAAGGAGACCATTGCCTATTGGAGACTCTGAGCCCTAGGCTTCTTCTCTTGATTAAAATAACCAATAGTTAAAGGGCTGTTAAGGGCTACCTCAGCTGAGTTGTTATCTTTGATAAAATAAAAACCTGAAAAGTAATTGAAAAATGACCGATTTCTTCACTATGTGATTCCATTTCATTTAATGATTTGCAAGCCAGTAGGCAGTACCTGAAGGCATTTTGTGTCCCACACTTGGAGATACACTGAGTTAGATCATCTGCAAGGTGTCCTTCAGCTTTCAATATCTTTGGTGTTTCAAATGTTTTCTCTTCTAAGCATTGGTGTATTATCTCCCTCAGTTCTCATTCATGCAGACTCTCCCTGACCTACACCTCATGTACAAAGGATTCCTTTCTACCAATGACTACCCCTATTCTTCTTAGTGTTGAGAGTCACCGTGAAAAAAAACTTGAAAATTTTATGTAAGAAATAGCAAAAGGGGTGAAAATCAGGAAGTGGTTGGAAGAAGGTGACTCAGAAGTCATCTTGCCTCCTTGATCTAGTATAATTTCACCTATTTTTCCAAACATTTTCTTTTCATTTTCTTGTGCTTCCCCCTCTGAAGTTGATGCGTTAAAATATGTATATTCTCTAAAAACAACAGATGTCTCCAGGAGGATTAAGAGGTCATTAGTCATCCACACTTGAGTATAAAGTAATCCGATCAGTTTATTTCCTTCATACCTGAGATTACCTATATGAAAGGGAGGGAATGAAGTAATTTTGATGAGTAGTTTATTTTGGGAGTCGAGGGGAGCATAGAAGGAAAGAAGGTTGGCTAAGAAGGCATGTAGAGGTAGAAGGGAAGTAAAGAAAGATCAGAGCATCTCAAAGGAAAGTTGAGCATAGTTAACATTTTTCTCTCCTTCCCCTCCTTACTGTCACCTTAATTTCTGTTTTAGAGACCCATAGGTCAGATTTGTATAGAATATTATACAGTTGAGCTACTTCTTAGATCAAGTCAACCTCTAAAGGCCGAGAAAGATTTCCCCTCCTCCCCCCCACCAACCCCCGGGCCGCCCATGAGTAAAATTGCCCCTAAGGGAAGATTTCTCTTCTCTTGTGTTTTTGATGACACACATTTGGTAACCTGAGAACTGTATACACAGTGCTGCACAGACAGTGGGTAATTAAGAAATATCATTACTTCCGTCTACCTTTGTAAATCTGCAGTGGGATTGAAAATGTCAAGAAGACTATTAGTGTGAAGGTGCATTTTCCCAAGAAAACTGTTCAATTTTACGTATTATGTTCCTGTGCTTCTCAGGTCCTGTGTTAGGTGTCCCATCACTTTAAATGCTTATTTATTTAGTTTTGAGAGAGAGAGAGAGAGAGAGAGAGAGAGAGAGAGGAGAGAGAGCACATGTGTGCACACATGAATGGGGGAGGGGCAGAGAGAGAGGAGAGGGGCTCCATGCTGTCTGCCCAGAGCCCAACATGGGGCTCGATCCCACGAATCATGAGATCATGACTTGAGCCGAAATCAAGAGTCGGATGCTTAACCAACTGAGTCACCTAGGTATCCCCAGGGGGTCCCATTGCTTTAAGTGATGATTTCCAAGCAGGTTCTAGGGCTGTGCTTTTCAAACTATCTGTGGTGAAGGACCAGGATTATATGTATGTATGTGTGTATGTATGTGTGTGTGTGTGTGTGTGTATGTATGTATTACTCATCTCTGACATGTGGCGGACCAATCCTAGTATGCCACATGTGACTCACCACACTAATCGGGCAGCCTGCACACACACTCTTCTGTTACATTGTTTAACAAAACAATTCGACCAGTCCTGAGCTTGGATGTCCTGGCAATGTCAAATTTCTGTAAGAGCTTCTAAGCACTTACTCCAAATTTTTGGGCTTGTCTCACTAAAGACCGATGAAAAAAAGTTTACAGCCCACACTTTGAGTAGACAAGTCTAATAATAAGTATTCTCTGAGTGTTCCTTTTATAAAATAACAGAGCCCCTCTAGCTCTGCAGAGTCCTTTGACTGATCTACAATAAATGCAGTCTGGTGGTGTGGTTCATAGACAAAAGTAATCTGGGAATTATTGGTTTGTGACATGAATTTTCCGACTCACTTGGAATACTCTGTTGTCATTTCCATTCTTTTGAACTCTACCAGAAAATTAAGAGCCTAGAAAATTTAGAGATCTTATTATGCAATTTAAAAATAATTATAATGTTTTAATATTTAAAATTTATTTTAATTAATTTATTTATGTGTGAGAGAGAGAGAGCACGCACACACGTAGGCAGAAGAGAGGGAGAGAGAGAAGCGTAAGCAGGCTCCATGCCCATCTTGGGAGTCTATCTTACAACCTGAGCTGAAAGCAAGAGTTGGACGCTTAACCAACTGAGCCACCCAGGCACCTCATAATATTTATAGTATATAAACATAATATATCAAATAATTTAGCACTTTCTGTCAGTTTGAGTTATGCTGCAATAACAAATGATCTCCGGAAACTCAGAGCTTTATACCAATGAACATTGATTTCTTGCTCACGCTATGTGTCCCTCATGGGCAGGTTCAGCTTGGCTCCGACTTATTAACTTTAGGACCCATGCTGACAAAGTAGTTCCGATTGTGTCATATCTGATCTTGTCAGGAGAAGAGAAGGTGGAGGCTGCGTGATGGTTCTTAGAGCCCTACCCAAAGGTGGACGCATTACTTTCTCTGATATTTCAACGGCCAAGTTAAGTCATATGACCAAACCTGAATCAGTGAGTCAGGAATGGGTAACCTCCCAGAGGGAGGGGCCCAGAAGGAGGAGCGACAAAGAATTCAAACACTAATAACTCCTACGACAGACACTCTCTGTTAAGATTTGAGTAAGGGGTGGGGGAAGAGGAGAGAGGCATTTCAAAGTGTAAGGAATCTATTCCATAAATGAAAAGATAAAGTTACTTGTACTAATTTCGATGCCAATTTGCAAACATTTTACTGTCTTTTTCCCTCTGGCTTTACTGAGATGTAGTTAACATATCACACTGTGTAACTTTAAGGTGTATAACGTGATGATTTCACATATGTATGTAATGCAAAATGATTACCACAATAAGATTAGTTAACACATCCATTACCTTACATAGTTCTGATTTGTTTGTGTCTGGTGAGAGCTTTTAAGATCTACTCTCCGAGCAACTTTCAAATACATGATATCATATTGGTAACTGTAGTCCCCATGGTGTACATTACATCCCCAGAACATGTTTATCTTAAAACTGGAAGTCTGTACCCTTTGACCACCTTCACCCACTTCCCCCATCCTCCCAGCAACCACCTATATGCATCTGCTGTTTCTATGAGCTCAGTTTTGTTTTCTTTTAGATTCCACATATAAATGAGGTCATATAGTATTTGCTTTTCTCTGTCTGACTTATTTTACTTAGCATAATGCCCTCAAGGTTCATCCATGTTGTTACAAATGGCAGAATTTCCTTCACTTTTTCTTTATTTGTTCATCTGTCAGTAGAAACTTAGATTTTTTCCATGTCTGGGCTATTGTGAACAATGCTGCAAGGAACATGGGGGTACCATTATCTCTTTCAGATAGTGATTTCTTCTTCTTCAGGTATTACCCGGAAGAGGAATTGCTGGTTTATAGGGTAGTTCTAGTTTTAATTTTTTGAAGAACCTCTCTAACTGTTGTCCAGAGTAGGGCTGTGCCAAATTACATTTTCTTTCTTTCTTTTTAAGTTTATCCATTTATTTTGAGAGAGAGAGAGAGAGAGAGAGAGAGAGAGAGAGAGAGAGAGAGAGAGAACACATGCACACACAAGCTGGGGAGAGGCAGACAGAGAGAGAGGGAGAGAGAGAATCCCAAGCAGGCTCCTTGCTGTCAGCACAGAGCCCAACGTGGAGGCTCAATCTCACAAACTGAGATTATGACCTGAGCTGAAATCAAGAGTTGGACATTTAACCAACTGAGCCACCCCAGTGCCCCACAAATTATATTTTCACTAACAGTGCACAGGGTTCTCTTTTCTCCGCATCCTCACCAACATTTGTCAACTCTTGTCTTTTAGATAATAATCATTCAAACAGGTGTGAGGTTATATATCATTGTGGTTTTTATTTCCCTGATGATTCATGATATTGAGTTTTTCATGCACCTGTTGGCCATTTGAGTATCTTCTTTGGAAAAATGTCTATTCAGGGTCTTTGCCCATTGTAAATAGATCATTTGGATTCTTTGTGTGTGTGTTTTTTTGTTTTATTTTGTTTTGTTTTTTTTGCTGTTGAGTTGTATGAGTTTTTTTTCATTTGTTTTTCTCTAGTCTTTATTATTTCCTTCTACTGGTTTTAGGTTTTGTTTGTTCTTCTTTTTCTAGCTCCTTTAGATGTAAAGTCAGGTTGTTTATTTGAGATTTTTCTTTCTTCTTGAGGTAGGCCTGTATTGCTATACAGCTTTTGCTGCATCCCAAAGATTTTTGGACTGTTGTGTTTTCACTTTCATTTGTCTCCATGTATTTATTTATTTTTTTTTTTAATTTTTTTTCAACGTTTATTTATTTTTGGGACAGAGAGAGACAGAGCATGAATGGGGGAGGGGCAGAGAGAGAGGGAGACACAGAATCGGAAACAGGCTCCAGGCTCTGAGCCATCAGCCCAGAGCCTGACGCGGGGCTCGAACTCCCGGACCGCGAGATTGTGACCTGGCTGAAGTCGGACGCTTAACTGACTGCGCCACCAAGGCGCCCCACCATGTATTTTTTTTTAAAGAGACAGCCTTTATTGTAAGTATTTTTACACTGAAGAATTCAAAATGTGGTAAAGTTTTCTGGAATTTGCTGATTTGTATTTAAAAGGAACTGTTGACAAAAATTCACTGGAAATCATCTGAACAAGTGAGAAAATACAGTTGATACTACTGGAACAGTAAAATAATTCCAGGACATATGGCTTATCCAACACAATACCTTAGATGCTGTCACTGATATGAAAACTGTTTCTTCCTCTTGTAAATACACAGTAGTATAATTGTCAATATTCAATCACTTCTGTTCTTTCCTGAATATATAAAAATTAAAATACCAATTAAAAACGGATATATCTTCTTTTCAAATGTTTCTTACAGATACAATTTCATTATTTTCATTCAATAGTGGTGTGGTGTAAGAGATTTTTCATTCACAAGTCAAACAACAATCCACCCAAAGGGAACTGATAGTCTGTATGCTCATAGTGCAAATAAAGACTTCAGGAATTCAACAACTGACATTTCTAAAATACAAAACAGATAACATTCTTAGGAGATACAGGCACTAAGCTCTACTAGGCAGCTGGCCGCAGAACTAGAACACGGGACTGGTGATTCCAAGGGGACTCCAGGCGCTTCCAAACTCAACTTGAAATCTCATCTTAGGCTTTGTATTTTACTTTTCCAGTTTCACTAATGACGCAAACATGATTCAAGTCACTGAAGTATTCATTGTAGTCAAGGGCATATCCTACGACAAACTTGTCTGGGATTTCAAATCTGACGAAGTCTGGTTTATAGCCAGCACTTCGAGGGGTCCTCTTCACCAGCAGCCTTGCAACTTTGACCATCTTTGGATTATGCTGCTTGACCATGGAGAGCAAGGTTTGCATTGTTTTGCCAGTGTCAATTATATCCTCAACAATCAAGACATTCCTTCCAGTTAAAGTTGAGAGATCATCTCCACCAATTTCTTTTATGTCCCCTGTTGACTGGTCATTACAGTAGCTCTTCAGTCTGATGAAATCTACAGTCATAGGAATGGCTCCATCACTATTTCTGTTTAGTGCTTTGATGTAATCCAGGAGGTCTGCGAAGAATTTATAGCCCCCCTTGAGCACACAGAGGGCTACCATGTGATGGCCACCCATCTTCAACACGTCTCGGGCAAGACGCTAGGTCCTGTCCATAATTAGTCCACGAGGAATAAACGCCTTTTCCAAATCCTCAGCGTAATGATGAGGTATACAAAATAAATCTAGGTCATAACCTGGTTCATCATCACTAACCACGACGCTGGGGCTGCGGGTCACCATAACGGAGCCGATGGGCGCATGCGCTGAGAGTAGCCTGAGGAGGAGGAAGCCGGAAGTGCAACAGAGGAGGAGGCGGAGGCTCCACAGAAGGCGGAGACCGCGGGAGAGCGGAAGGAGCCACTCGCTCATGCGCTTTGGGCGGCCGCCACCGCCTCCCTGCCTCCACGTATTTTTTGAGTTGACCCCATTCATTGCTTAATGGCGTGTTATTTAATTTCTATGTATTTGTGCTCTTTCCACACTTTTTCTTGTGGTTGATTTCTAGTTTCATAACATTGTGGCTGGAAAAGATGCATGATATAATTTCAATCTTTTTTAATTTGTTGAGA
This sequence comes from Prionailurus bengalensis, assembly GCF_016509475.1. NCBI lineage: Eukaryota > Metazoa > Chordata > Mammalia > Carnivora > Felidae > Prionailurus > Prionailurus bengalensis. The sequence goes on from NC_057359.1 coordinate 7,022,323, forward strand.
TGTTTCTGTAGTTCTTCTCTGTTCCTCCTCCTCTTCTCTTATGGTTTGCTGGCATTCTTTGGTGATATATTTGGATTCCTTTCTCTATTTTTTGCATATCTATTCCCAGTTTGTGATTTGTGGGTGCCATTAGATTTATGCATATAGCAGTCTTTATTAAGTTGATGGTCACTTAAGTTTAAGCCCATTCTAAAAGCACTAAATTTTTACTCCCCCCACCCCATCCTGAAACTTTAGGTAAATGGTGTCATACTTTACATCCCTTTATTTCGTGGACCCATGGGTCACGGATTTATTCTGTGGCTGATTTTAATAGATATATTTAATTTTATTGATTTTTTACTCCCTAATTTTTTTTTATTCCTGTTTATGGTCTTTCATTTCCACTCATAGAGACCTCTTTAACGTTTCTGGTAGGGCTGGTCTAGTGGTTATGAATCCCTTTAACTTTTGTTTATCTAGAAAACTCTTTATCTCTCTTCTATTCTAAATGATAGCCTTGCTGGATAGAGTATTCTTGGGTACAGGGTGTTTTTTCTTTCAGCACTTTTAATATATCATGGCAATCCCTTCTGGCCTGCAAAGTTTCTGCTGACAAATCAACTGATAGCCTTATGGGGTTTCCCTTCTATATAAATGTTTTCTTTTCTCTTGCTGCTTTACAAATTCTCTCTTTATTACTACTTTTTGCAATTTTAATGACTATGTGTGGACCTCCTTGGGTTGATTTTGTTGGGGGGATCTCTGTGCCTCCTGGATCCAGATATCTGTTTCCTTCTCCAGACTTGGCAAGTTTTCAACTATTCTTTATTCAAATACATTTTCTGCCCCCTTTCACTCTCTTCTCCTACTAGGATCCCTGTAATGTGAATGTTATTATGTTTTATAGTGTCCCTGAGTTCCCTTAATGTATTTTCATTTTTTATTATTCTTTTTTTTCTCTCCTGTTCAGCCTGATTGCTTTCCATTTCTCTGTCCTCCAGGTTGCTGATCCGTTCTTCTCCTTCCTCTAGTCTACTATTTATTCCCTCTACTGTATTTTTAATTTTGGTCATTGCGTTTTTCATCTCTGATTGGTTCTGTTTTATGTTTTCTATCTCTTTGTTGAGGGTCTCACTAATATCCTCCACTCTTTTCTCAAGTCCAGTAACTATATTTATGACCTTTACTTTAAATTCTCTATCAGTCATGTTACTTATCTCTGTTTAGTTTAGGTTTCTTGCTGTGATTTGTCTTGTTCTTTCATTTAGGACACATTCCTCTGTCTCCTTCTTTTGTTAACTCTGTTTCTATGTGTTAGGAAAGTCAGGTATGTCTCCTGCTCTGAAAGTCATGGCCACTGGGGATGGGGTGGGGAAAAATGAAAAAAAAAAAAAAAGAAAAGAAAAGAAAAAAAGAAAGTTGTGGCTTTAGGAAGAAGAGGTCCTAGAGTGCAGTGTCCCCTGTTCACCAGACCCTGACACTTCAGAAATATTGCATGTGTGTGTTCTGTGTGCTCTACTGTTTTGTCCCCTAAGAAGCTTTCGTTGGTGGGTGGGGCCTTCAGTCAGACCAGGTGTATGCCGTCAGCCTGCTTGCTGGGGTTATAGTTGGAGTGATGTGTGTGGTGATCTTCTCCTCACCCTGGGGCAGGAATCACTTTGGAGTGATGCCAACCCCTATTGGGGCTGCCTGCACATTGCTAGGCTGTGGCACCACTTTGGATGGACTCTGGCCAAGGGCATGTTGGAGGGCGGGGGTCCACAGGAGAACACAGGGTAGGACATGTGCTGTCAACAAGGTCCACATGGTGAGCTGCAGGAGGGGACCCACAGCTCCCAGGAAAACTCCTGTAGAGATCAGATGGGTTGGAGAAGACCTACTTAAATGATTTTGGGTGTCAATCTCTTATCAGATATGTGATTTGTAAATATTTTCACCTGTTCTATATGCTGCCTTTTCATTTTGTTGGTCGTTTCTTTTGGTTTTTTGTAGTCCCACTTGTTTATTTTTGCTTTTGTAACTCTGCTTTTGGTGTCAGATCCATACAATCATTGCCAAGACCAGTGTCAAGGAGTTTTCCTCCTATGTTTTCTCATAGGGTTTTACAGTTTCAGGTCTTACATTTAAGTCTTTAATATACTTCAAGTTAATTTCTGTGGGTGGAATAAGATAGGGCTCCACTTCCATTCTTTTGCATGTGAATATCCGGTTTTCCCACTACCATTTATTGAAGAAACTGTCTTTTCTACATTTAATATTCTTGGCTATTTTGTCAAGTATTAGATGGCTGCATACATGTGGGTTTACTTCTCTGCTCTCAGTTCTGTTCTGTTGATCTATATGTGTGTGTGTGTGTGTGTGTGTGTGTGTGTGTGTGTTCTGCCAGTACCATACAGTTTTGATTACTATGGTTTTGTAATATAATATATAATATATAATATGTAATATGTAATATGTAATATGTAATATATAGTGATGCCTCCAACTTTGTTCTCCTCAGGATTCCTTTGATTATTCCGAGTCTTTTGTGGTTTCACATGAATTTTAGGATCATTTTTTTCTACTTCTGTAGAAAAAATGCCATTGGAATCTTGATAGGAATTGCATTCAATGTATAGATAACTATGGGTAGAATGGGACATTTTAACAATTTTAATTCTTCTTTCTACTCTGTCTTAAAGTCTCTGTGGGATTAGTTCTTTTTTTAATGTTATTTATTTTTGAGACAGAGAGTGTGTGCATGAGCAGGGGAGGGGCAGAGGAGTGGGGTACAGAGGATCCAAAGTGGGCTCAGTGCTGATAACAGAGAGCCCCATGTGGGACTTGAACTCACGAACTGTGACATCATGACCTGAGCCGAAGTCAGACATTTAGCCGACTGAGTCACCCAGGTGCCCCGAGATTAGTTCTTTAAGTGTCACAAGTGGAAAATGTATCCCCTATGTAAGAACTATAGATGTTTTATGTTAAAAAGAGAAACATGGGAATTTATCCATTTCTTTGGACTAATAAGTCAACATGATTATAAAGAAACACAAAAGAAGGTGAAATGCAATAAGATGCTTGCTGAACTAATTTCCGAGGTCTCAGAACTTCAGTGTCTTTTATCTTGATTTTTGTGGTTCATTTTAGAAGATGAGGATAACGCAGAAAAAGAGTCACATATTCATGTCCTGAGCCTTGTGAGAAAATTCCTGGTTTGGTAAAAGAAGTTAGGACATTTACAATTCCCAGAGAGGAAGTCTGACAAGTCTTAGCACTTCTTAAAAATTCTTAATTCCCTGAGGATAGGAACAAAACTTCCTCAAATCTTTCGTCAAATAGGGCTCATTTCATATCAAAGAATTAACAAGCCTCCTTAAGGACCTAACATAGAACCACGGGGTAATTAGGCTCATTTGGGGCTCAGGCTCTTCAAGATCTCTCATTTTTAAAACACTTCAGATCTGAAATGCCTTGTCAGAACTAGAAAGAAAGAAAAAGGACAAATCCCCACTGCATGCAGATATGTGGGGGGGCGGGGAAGCAACCTTCTTTATTTGCCTCTTTCCTTTCCTGCCTTGCTAATGATTTCTTATTTTTCTTATGCTACTTCTTTTTTTTTTTTAATTTTTTTTCTTTTCAACGTTTTTATTTATTTTTGGGACAGAGAGAGACAGAGCATGAACGGGGGAGGGGCAGAGAAAGAGGGAGACACAGAATCGGAAACAGGCTCCAGGCTCCGAGCCATCAGCCCAGAGCCCGACGCGGGGCTCGAACTCACGGACCGCGAGATCGTGACCTGGCTGAAGTCGGACGCTTAACCGACTGCGCCACCCAGGCGCCCCCTCTTATGCTACTTCTAATTTAAGCTCCTCTTGGTATGTTTTCTCCTACTTTCTGTTCTGAGAGATATTAAGAGAATGTGTTCCTAAGAGCTCTCAGTATTTAAAACTGGGAAAAAGAGGGGCGCCTGGGTGGCGCAGTCGGTTAAGCGTCCGACTTCAGCCAGGTCACGATCTCGCGGTCCGTGAGTTCGAGCCCCGCGTCAGGCTCTGGGCTGATGGCTCGGAGCCTGGAGCCTGTTTCCGATTCTGTGTCTCCCTCTCTCTCTGCCCCTCCCCTGTTCATGCTCTGTCTCTCTCTGTCCCAAAAATAAATAAACATTGAAAAAAAAAATTTAAAACTGGGAAAAAGAATGGTGTTGCTCTAGTCAGAACATCCAGATACACTTGTTTTAAATATATATGGCTGCAGGTTCTTCACGGGGCTAGTGTGGCCAGGGAGTGCCATACGAGTGTGTGCTCACATTTCGGCACGGCAACAGTCATCGATCAAGTTTGGAAAGAAGTTGCGGTATATGTGCAGAGTTCCCTCACCACAGTCTCTTGTTTGATCTGATTTTAACACCGGTTCTGTGACACTGGGACTTCCAATGCTACTTTATAATTGAAGGTTAAGTTACAGACCCAGTGTCTGGGAGATCCATGGTGATCTCCTCCTTCTCCTCCCCCTTCCTGACTCCTTTCTCCTTTCTCCATCCACACATATATCTCAGAGTGCCCGTGTTCTCACACGGCAGCCTGAGATCCACTTTTGACTGGTCCACCACTGATCCATGAAATTATCCTTCCCCAAGGTCGTAGTTCATTCACCTTAAGATGGGTGCTTTACCCAAACAAGTTAAGCAGGGCTTATCTCTGGGATTTTAAAAACTAGAACCGAGACTTCAGCACCTCTTCAGTGGCACAAGGTTTTAGAGCATTTGTCTCTACCATTCTACTAAAAACAGCTCTTGTCCAGGTCATCTGTGAACCTTCTGTGGTTGTATCCATTGGCCAGTTCTCAGGACTCGTTTTTCTCCATCGCTCAGCAGCATGTAGCATCCTGATCCCTTTTCCCTCCTCCATTATCTCCAGGTGGCTTCTGGACACCACCCTCTTGCTTCTCCTCCTACCTTGCTGGCTATCCCTTCCCAGTCTTCTATGCAGGTTTGTTCCCAGCTCCCGGTCTTTAAAGGCTGGAGAGCTCCAGGGCTCAGTCTTCAGATTTCTTTTATTCTCTGCCTTGGGCTATCTTTGATTCTCTCCTTTTTTTTTTTTTTTTTTAACCTCCAAATCCAATATCTCAGCACATAATGCTGACTGCCTTCAAAATATATTCAGTATGGCTACTTCTCACCAACTCTACCACATCATTTCTTACCCAGCCACATATTCTCTCACCTCTGTTGTTGAAATAGTCTCACCTCCTCCATCTTGCCCTCCTACCCCTTAATCTCTACATACAGCCAGAGTGGTTCTACTAAAACATGAATCAGATCCTTTCATTTTTCTCAGCTCAGTATTTTCCAATGAGTTTCCTTTCCAGAGTAAAAGCCCTAATCCTTACAGTTACCTTGGATCTGTATGGTCTGGCCATTGCTACCTTTCTGATCTTGTCTCTCAGCTCTTTCGTTTCCCCTGTGTCTATGCTGCCACGCTAGCCCTCTTGTTTATCCTCAGACATGTCAAGAGCATGTTCTCACTTCAGAGCCTTCGTGTTTGCCCACCCACCAAATATTCTTATTACTTTCTCCCTAACTCCTTTATTTGTTCAAACAATACTCAACACGAGAAGTCTTTCCCCGGCCACATTTATAAAATAACATGCGCCACCACCTGGCACTCCCCTGCCCCTTTTGCTGGTTATTTTTTTTCCGCAGCAGTTACCACTACCTGGTATATTATTTGTGCATTTGTTTAGTGCACAACTTTCTCCGTTCCACTAGAATAGAAGATCCCTGAGGGCAGACATTTTCCTTGTCACCACTGTGCTCCTAGTGCCAGAATGGTGCATGGCATACAGTCAGTCTCTAAAGCAATAGCTGATTGAGTGAACAAACAAACCTGAGTCTAGAGCTGTGGGAGACTGTGTTTCTTAGCAAGTAGAGAAAGCCAGTGTGAAATAAGAGAGAACAAAGCCAGCATGCTGGTGGGAGCAGAGACCAGGTGAAAGATGAGTGAGTACTGGTTGTGCTCGGTTTCCTGATGGTTTCTGATGTGTTCAGGTACATTTTGGATCACCTGCTGCTTGGTGGTTCAGTCCTCCCATGGCATCCCTGGACCTTTGTGGCCTTGTGTTCTGCCAGGGTCCTAATGAGTACGCCAAAGTCATATACACAGAAGGAGCTGTGGGCAGGACCAGAACCCAGATCTTGGATTTTCAATCTAGCATCATACTAGGTGTTTCTGCAGTTTAAAGCCCTTATGTAATTACCCAGCCCAGAGATATTTGTGCCCAAATCCACTTGAACCAAGGCCCCAGAAGGTGTCAAAGGTGAATGAGGTCCTGCTAAACTTTCTAAATATCTGCTTTCCTGCTGCCAGAGGGTGCAATCAATTTCTTATGTAAACATATATTTTCAGGATCTAGAAAGAACAACACATCATCGTTGACTGTCCCATTATTGATCACTTCATGGTGATATTAAGAATAGAGTGTTTTAAAAAATTATTTGCATAAATGACTGGAGAGATCCTATGATGTTGTTTTGGAACAAATGTTAGGGGCAACTTCATCCATCTAGAGAAATGCTATGATTGATTAAAGATAACTTGGTTAGTGACAGAGCTAGAGCTAGAACCCCAGTATCACATGGCTGTTTGACTTTCAACTCAGGCTCTTTTTACTGCACAAGATGCCTCATTTTTCCTTTTTCCTTTGTCCTTTCACCCCCACCCTGTTCTCTGAGGTTATGTACACCTGTGTAAACTCTATTATCCCTCCATCAATAAATTGTGGATCATGCTACTTCGTTGTCTCCAGGGAGTGTGGTGACACATTTTAAATGAACTCAGGGTAACCAAAGAGTGTTAGATGGAAGGCAATCTCATACAAGCTGTGAATGAAACATAAATCAATCCAAACTCAGCAATTTATGGACTCACCCATGTGAAAGAATAATAACTTTAGATTATGTCCTAAAGGCAGGTTTAAGGGTCACCATGAGTAGACTTTTTTTATATTTCTATTTTAGAATGAGATACTGATTATTATCTTAGAGCTAAATTCTACTTTGCACTATCTGTCCTGCAGTCTGGAAAAAAGTATAAATTACCTAATGAAGTGTGAAAACACTAAATGCTTCTTAATTCTTGATAGTTTTAGAAGGATGAATGATATAAGAATAAGGAAGGGCTATAGCAAATATTTAGGAGAATTAAAATATATATCTTTATATTTGCATGATTCCAGGTTATATGAGATGAAGTTTCTTCAAATCTGAAAGACCCATCTCAGGATGCCAGCAAGGAGATGTATCACTTTCAACTATATGTTACTTTTTTGAGTAATCCTATTCATATTGAAATCATGGGAATGAGAACCTAAATTGGCTCAGTCTGACATAACACCCACTGACCAGAGGAAAGCAGGATACATTCCCTGCAGTAGGGAAGTTCTAGTTCCCCAAGACAGAAGTGAGAAGACATGCATGCTGAAAAATGAGAAATAACAGGTGTCCCCTAAATTCCCCTGGATTTGTTCTTTTGCCATTTCCCCCACGTTGTCATAATGTGTTGGGAAATAGCAGAGTATAGGGCAAAGAGACCTGGAATAGATTCTGAGTCTTGAATTTGACCTTCATCTCTGCGTAACATTAGACAAGTCATATATATAACCTTTTGGGTACTTGGTTTTCTCATCTGTAAAATTGGAGAGCTTTAATGTGTTGTTGCCAAGATTTCTTCCCGCTTCATAGGGGAAGAATTTATGGCCCAAACTTGGGCGCTGTCCACGGTTCTGCCAAGTTAAAGTGAAATCTTTATAACTGTACTTCAGGGCTTTATTGTGATAAACACCCCCAATGATAATTTATTCTGTTTAAACATCAAGATTCTGATGGCGTAGACTCAAGTAGCCACCCAGATTGGGGTGGCTGAGAGCTGTGGAAGATGTCTTGGGCTGGGAATTAGGAGATGTAGTGCAACGCTCATCTGTGCTTTGGTCTCTCTGACATTCGTCTACTCTTCACTTAAACACCGCGATTTTCTTTTGGTCACTCAGTTATCTGGTATCAGTCCATACAATTCAGGTAGAGCCGAATTTACCCTCCACACTCCTCCTCCATTTAGCCCACTTTGTTACGGTAAAAAATTGCAGGTCTGTACAAGATTCCAGGTGGGGCTGAGTCATGTGAACTTTCTAAGGTGCTGGCTTTAGTGACAAGCACCAGTCAGGGAAAGCTCAGCTCCTTTGGAGCATGAATAGGAAAGAAACAAACAGTGAAAAATAATGCAAAAGGGAGACAAAAAAGGACCTAGACGTTGGATGGGCTTGCCTCAGGTGCTGAGGAGATTCAGAAGATTAACTTCATTCCAAAACCTCCCATCCAAAGAGGTAGAGTCACCTGAGTCCCTGAGGAAGGTGTCCTCTATGAAGTAACCCATTGCTGAGAAAATTTCAGCATCTCCTCCAATAGATCAGTAGTACTTAGAGTCAAAGACCACTGTAGAAGCAGAGTAAGGTTCCAGAAGGGAGATCAGTGGTCACACCTGAGTAAGAAACAAGAGTCTAATTTCAGTTCCACATACATTGAGATTCTGGCTGGGACAACGGACATAAAACGAGCATTTAGTGCTCTGAGGTCAGTATAATCACATGTGCAAGTTATTGCAAGAACATAATGGATGAGCATGTTGGCTGATGGTGGTGTTGAGGGGAGACTGCTCAGGGACAGTTTCCTGGTGGGAATAAGAGCCGAGCCATCATAAAAGAAACATGCGAATTAGCGGAGAGAGGCTCATTGCAGGCTTAAGGGACAGGGGGCAAGGGGCAGGGGCAGCAGAGTGACCATCAGTGGGCACGTTTGCGAGCATCAGTAGGTGTGTTTGTTGAATCACATGCTGTTCAGTGTGGCTGGACCCTGAGTCCAAGGCAAGGACAGGTGGAAGACGGAGCTGGAGAAGGCAGCAGGGGACGGATCTTGGAGGGCCTTTGATACCACGAGAAAGAACTTGGACATTTCCCTGTAGATCAGAGGTCACACACTGGTAAACCATGGGCTAATTTTTACCCTCAGGTGTTTTGTTTGGCCGATACAACATTATTTTACCATTGTACATGAGCGATGAATCATGGGAATCTACTCCTGAAGCCAAAAGCACACTGTATACACTGTATGTTAGCTAACTTGACAATAATTTTTATTTAAAAAATAAAAATAAAAAATAATTGAAATAGCTTTAAAATTTTTTTTAAATTTCCACTTTGTTGATGGTTTCTGTTGCTGTGCAGAAGCATTTTAGTTTGATGTAGTCGTATTTTTTTTATTTTTTATTTTGCTGCTTGCGGATTTAAAAATTGGGTGGCTTCACGTATCCACAAAGATCTAGATTTCTGGTCTCTCTTGAAAAAAATGAGAGGATCTGGCAATCCAGGGCCTCTATACACTGATATAGGTAAAGATTACCTGGAGACAAATAATAGCTCTCCTCCCTGGATGGGGCACATGTGTTTTGAGCTCATTGCTCTCCCCAGTGCTCTCCACTGGTTCCTCAGATGGCATCTGGCTCCTCTCTCTCTCTCTCTCTTTATCCGCATGGCCCTGTTGTTGAGAGAGGATCTGTAGTGGGACTCAGTTACCTGCATCTAGAGTCGAAGTTTCCCCCCATGGTGTATAACCAAGTTTAGGTCATTTAATCCTTCTGGTGCTCAGTTTCTTAATTTCTTAAATCCAGACTGGTTAACTTCCAAGGTCCCTTCCTGCTCCATCACTCTATGATTCTTTTATCATTAAAACAGTGATAAAAATGCCCTAGTATTGTCCAGCTTGCAAAAATTCCATACGCTTTTTTTTTAATAGCCCTTGTGAGTTAAATACTGTGTTCTCCATTAAAGAGATGTGTGAACTGAGGTCCAGAGAGGCCAAGATACTAATCCTGTGCCCTTTCTCCCATGCTACACTATACAGTAATGCTGTGCTTGAATTTCTCTTTTCTGATGTTCCCCAGGGTCGGTGCATAACAAATAAAATGACAAAATACGACCAACTAGCATGCATGAGATAAAATATATGAGATATAATTCCAACGCAATGGGACAGTTTCCATATGATAAAAAATAGTAGTCTTGTCTAATTTTTTTTAAACTTCATGTTTCTTGTAAGATGTTTTGGCACCCCACAGAAGAAGGAGCTAAAAACTGAGCTCCCAAGTAGGCTTTTACTCACTTCTTTTCAGATAATTTATTCAAGCACAAAATCTTTGAAGCCATTTTGTAATCAAGTCTGAAAACGATTTACAATCCTAAGGTTCAGGAAAGCTGGGACTAGCATGAAAGGGTATACCTGCAGGGAACACGGATGTCCCTGGTTGCATACATGCCGGGGGCTTTGGCTCTTCATCTGTGTTCCTCTGAGGGGAGAGGAAGGTGGACTTCTAGGGAGGCAATGGCTTGCTGTCCTCATGATAACCCACAACGTAATGGGATTGCCACACTTGTGAAGTCGTGTCCAGCAACCAGATGTTCTGCTTCATCCGGGTGAACGTGAAGTTGCTGGAAAGGAGAGACTGCCACACATAAAATGAATAGGACTCTGGCTTAATGATTCTAATATGACAGACAGACCAGAGCCAAGAGCTGATCATTCGTATGCATTCAAGAGAAGTGTGTAAACTGGAAGACAATTAAGATCATGATGCTAACACAGACAGAAAGGTTAGGGGAAAACTTAGTATGTGAATATGTATAGCTTCTGATGGGGGAACGCTGCTGGGATGTCTTTATTATTGTGTGTGTGAAGCATAATAAATATAATCCTCTTGGTGGGATCTCTGGGTGGCTCAGTCGGTTAAGCGTCTCAGTTTCAGCTCAGGTCATGATCTCACAGTTTGTGAGCTCTGACAGTGTGGAGCCTGCTTGGGATTTCTCTCTCCCTCTCTCTCTGCCCCTCCCCAGCTTTCTCTCTCTCTCTCTCTCTCTCTCTCTCTCTCTCTCTCTCTCTCAAAATAAATAAATAAACATTAAATTTTTTTAAAAAAAATATAATGCCCTTGGGAATTAAGTAGTGTATATAATTTTGCAGAAAAGCCTCTGTATGTTTGAGATACTGACTGGGGGAAGGGGATTCTGAGCTGAACGAGAAAAACCCAAGACTGCATCTCAGACAGTCAGCTCCCAGCACTTCTGCTCATCACTCCGGTGGTCAAGCACCGGGTCAAGAGAGTTCCCTGCCTTTGGCAGTAGTCGTGTCCCTTAATCTTCCCCAGGACTCCTCCTCTGTGGCCATTCACTGGTACCTCACACTGCTGTTGGGAGTCACGTCTCCTTGTTTCTACTGCGGATAAGCTTGGGATCAAACCACTCTGCAACCAGGTCCCAGACTGGGGTGCACACGCCAGTATTGTAGTGTCTCAGTTGGAATAACATAGTCTTGTCTTCTCGGAGCCTAGCTCTTTGAACCCAGCCCAGCTAAGCTATTTTCTTTTCCTGGGGAAAAACAAGGAGTTTCCTAACAGAGTTGCCAGGGCAACCCAGAGTTTAGGTCAAATCTGCTTTCTTTGCGGTCGCTTGACATGTAAGCGTATTATTGTTGGACCTCACTGTCACTTTCTGAACCGGTCTCCGGAAGCATGTTTCACAAGTGTTTTCTCTAATGGCGTCCTCTTGATTCCTTTAATCCCATCTTATCTCCCTTTTCAACCCTAGTAATTTTCTTCTCCATCATTGATCCCCCCAATTTTAGTCTCCTTAGTTGGGTGACACTTTTTTTTTGATTCCTTGCTCTGACCTTAAGATCCCTGCTCTTTCTTTCTTTCTTTCTTTCTTTCTTTCTTTCTTTCTTTCTTTCTTAAAATAAGTTTGTTTATTTATTTTGAGAGAGACAGAGAGTGTGTGAGCAGGGTAGGGGCAGAGAGAAAGAGAGAGAGAGATTCCCAAGGAGACTTTGCATTGTCAGTGCAGAGCCTGATGGAGGGCTTGAACTCACCAACCATGAGATCACGACCTGAGCTGAAATCAAGAGTTGGAGGCTTAACCAACTGAGCCACCCAGGCACCACCCCCATTGTTTCTTTTTCTGGTAGTCAGCTTTGAAATCATGAATGGGAATTTCCTTTTACAGGAGAGAAGAGACTTCTGGTCAGCTTGGAAAAGTAAATTTATATTCTGTTACCTTCTCTGCTCCAAGATGCAGACACAACAAATAAAATGTAAAAAAAAAAAAATTAAAAACATTAAATGGAACCTCCTGCGATTGCAGTTCTTATAGATTAAAATAATCAAATTTTAGAAATTTTATATGGTTCATCGTAAAATAGAAATGGACTGAAAACACAAGCTGACTATCCCTGTGTCTCAGAAACGAACAAACAATGTAAGTGGTGAGTGGGGCTGGCGTTACAGGCTTGCTTGGTCTGGAAGCAGGCGGTAGCAAGAGCTTCACTGTCTTGGGTAACAGGGACTTGAAAATGTCTCATGAGAGTTGGAGGACTGGACGCTCGATTGTTACTTGAAGGTGTTGGAATGGGACTCGATGTCTCATAAAAGACTGCGGGGTGGGGAGCAGGACAACTGCTACCAAAGAATGCTTGGACCCCGTGCATCCTGGCACACGCATGATTTCGGAGGAAGGAGGGCACAGGCCCCGTGGTTTGACCAGCAACTGAACCAGACTGTCTGCTGACTGCGCGGCTTAATGGGCAATATCCCAGTTGTCACCCCAGGGCTTTTCTATTTTTTATTTGTATTTTTTTTAAGTTTATTTATTCTTTTTTTTTTTTAATTTTTTTTCAACGTTTTATTTTATTTTTGGGACAGAGAGAGACAGAGCATGAATGGGGGAGGGGCAGAGAGAGAGGGAGACACAGAATCAGAAACAGGCTCCAGGCTCCGAGCCATCAGCCCAGAGCCTGACGCGGGGCTCGAACTCACGGACCGCGAAATCGTGACCTGGCTGAAGTCGGACGCTTAACCGACTGCGCCACCCAGGCGCCCCAAGTTTATTTATTCTTTAGGGGGACAGAGAGGGGCAGAGAGAGAGAGAGGGAGACCCAGAATCCAAAGCAGGTTCCAGGCTCTGAGCTGTCAACACAGAACCCGATGCGGGGCTCGAACTTACAAACTGCAAGATCATCACTAAATTTAGATGCTTAACCAACTGAGCCACCCATCTGCCCCTAAATCTGTCTGTAAATACTGGGTAGATGCAGGATCATCTAAGTTAATTATCAAAGGACTTTTTTAAAAAGGATCCTGTTTGAGGGTCAGGAGACCCAGAGAAGGCAGAGGGACATTTGCCTTGCTGTCCGAAGAGAAGAGCGGAGAATGCGGTCAGCTCTTGGGAACTCTAACTTCTGACGAGTCCTTCTGGGATTTCGCCCAGTCCCCCTGCCGTTGAATGCCATCCTCTCATTCAGGGTACCCTATCAGTTGTAGTTCTGGGTGTGAAACAGACAATGGGGAGAGGGAAGATGATGGAGTGTGGAAAGAAGAATGAAAGACATAAGCAAAGAAAGTGTCTGCCAGACCCGTCACCCCACGATGGAAAAGAGGAGACTCCAACAGTTCTTTAGGTCGGCCTCATCCAGACCCTGTCCACCAGCCCAGAGCGGCTTATTTCCACGGAGCACCTCAGAGAATTGCATGTGAGAGATGGAATCCAGAGCATGAGCTGTATTAATGGTTGTGAACAAACCCAGTTCTCGTGTGTCACGTCGAGTGCGAATCAGACGGTTTGGTAGGACACAGTGTGCCGACTCTGTCCTGATGTGTTTCTTGAATTCAGATCTTCGAGTCTCTGGTGACGTTGTAACTGACTGGTGGCCCCGACTGCACACGCTTTGGCGTCTCTTCCCAGCACACAACTCGGCACTGGGCTCGCAGTGGGGAGGGGGGCTAATGCAGCATTAAACTGTGCATTCGGATAAGAACTCCTCATTGTCAACATTTAGAATTGTTTTTAATGTTTATTTATTTTCAGAGAGACAGAGAGACAGAGAGAGAGTGTGAGTGAGGGGGGGCGGTGCAGAGAGACAGGAAGACCCAGAATCCGAAGCAGGCTCCAGGCTCCGAGCTGTCAGCACAGAGCCCGATGTGGGGCTCGAACCCAAGAACCATGAGATCGTGACCTGAGCCAAAGTCAGACGATCAACCGACTGAGCCCCCCAGGTGCCCCTGTCAACATTAAAAAAAAAAGTTTATTTATTTTTGAGAGAGAGAGAGAGAGAGAGAGAGGGAAAACAAGTGGGGGAAGGGCAGACAGAGAGGGAGACAGAGGATCCACAGCAGGCTCTGTGCTGAGAGCAGACAACCCAATGCGGGGCTCGAACTCACAAACCATGACATCATGACCTGAGCCAGAATCGGACACTTGACAGACTGAGCCACCCTCGTTGTCAAGATGTTTAATTTTTAACTTAACAGAATGGGAAAAGCCAGGGTGTCTTCTGTGGAGCTGAAGGGAGTTGGAGTGAAACTCGCAGGCACGCTGGAGATCTGGAAGGAAGAAGGGCTTCTTTACCTCTGGGTGGAGGACCATAGAGGCCTGCCACGGAAGACCTACCTCTTCGTGTCCATCCCTCTGTCCCCTTAGCAAATATTCGTTGAATACGCACAATGCTCTGTAATCAAATGCTTTTGGTATTTGCTTGTGTCCTCTGAGATTGGCTTCCATTCTTTGTAAAGTTCCTGTTTATCTTTACATCTGTCCTCAGATACCCTCCTCTTTGGAAAAGCTTTCCATGACCCCGTAGACCATCTTAGATGCCTCTTTTCCTAGGTACCGCTTTGACCTGGACATACCCCCAGAAAATAAATTGCAGTGTTGCAGTGTAAACACCTGTTCCAGGGATGACTCTTACGGGCTGTCTCTACTACCTCTGGCACCAGTAGAGCATCTGGCACACGGCAGATGGGATAAATGAATGCGTAAATCACTATGCCCATTAAACGTCAGAATGAGGCAGTGGCCGTGAGTCCTCCCAGTTTTGAGGCTTCCACTCAATGGCAGTTTGCGCAGACCCTTCCTTGAATATCAGAACAGATTTCTCCAGCAGCAGGTGGCTGAAGGGATTCCTGTTCCGAAGGTGACTGAAGTCAATGCTTTCAACTCAGATGGCTTCTAACAGACAAAACCGACAGGTTTGAGTCAAGGAGTGTAAGTAGTTCTTTGTAGGGATCTGGACATGAGGGCCCAGCTAAAGGCTTCTGACTTCACAGCTCTACCTTTATGCAAAGCATTTCTCAGTATCCAAATGAGTTGGCAAAATGAAGTCTGTATTTTATCATGACATACCCTTCCAGGAATTTCAATAGTTAGCTATAAATCTTTGTACACATTAACTGAGGAACTTTTCCAAGGAAAGTTTATTTTAGATTGAGACCATGATAATCAGAGCAACGTTTATATAGCTCTATAGCTGAATTGGTTTTCTGGGCATGTTAGTTGGGTAAAACCATTTCTTTGCAGATATTTTCAGGTTATAAAAACCTGAGAAGTAAGCTTTTGTGGACCAATCTGGGACTCTGACTCCTATTGCCTTTACTATGTTAGAAAACAGTCTGGGGGCGCCCAGGTGGCTCAGTCGGTTGAGTGTCTGATTCTTGATTTCCACTCAGGTCATGATCCCGGGGTCATGAGGTTGAGCCCCGCATCAGTGTCCATGCTCAGCATGGAGACTGCTTAAGATTCTCTCCCTCTGCCCCTCTCCCCAGCTCATGTATACTCAAGAAAGAAAGAAAAGAAAGAGAAAGAAAGAAAGAAAGAAAGAAAGAAAGAAAGAAAGAAAGAAAGAAAGAAAAGGAAGGAAGGAAGGAAACAGTCTATTTCAAAAAACAAATTTACAAACAGATTTTTGGAACACAATGCTTATGTGTATACTTCTCAACAACTTTCAGTAGCTCCCTATTGCCACTGAACATTTGATCTTTAAACCTGCTCTTCAAAGCCCATTTACCTTTCCATACCGATGTATCTTACAATTCCTCCTTATGACCCTGCATTACAGCCAACTGGAGCCATATGCGCTTACTCTGCACTGCCTTCTTTTTTATTTATTTATTTATTTATTTATTTATTTATTTATTTATTTATTTTGGGACGGAGAGAGACAGAGCATGAACGGGGGAGGGGCAGAGAGAGAGGGAGACACAGATCGGAAACAGGATCCAGGCTCCGAGCCATCAGCCCAGAGCCCGACGCGGGGCTCGAACTCACAGACCGCGAGATCGTGACCTGGCTGAAGTCGGACGCTTAACCGACTGCGCCACCCAGGTGCCCCTCTGCATTGCTTTCTGACTGCTATGTATTTGCTCAAGCTGCTCCCGTGCTGTTTGTTAAAATCCTATCCTACCGTTGAGAATCAACCGTAACCTTTCCTGATTCCCCTCAATTGAATATGACCACCTACTCCTGTAACTATCAAAGGTACTTTATTCCTGTGTTTAAAAAAAGATGACAGTGCCATTTATCAAGCAATTCCTAGATAGTGACCTTTGCGCTAAGCATTTTGCAAACATTGTTTAATGTAATCCTCCTGACAGTTATATGGGGATCGACATTAATTTTACATGTGCCTCTCTCCTGGAACTTGCTCTTTCTCTATCCACTATCTGAATGGAGAGAGAGAGAGAGAGAGAGAAGAGGGAGAGAGAAGGTCCTAGAGTAAAATGAGCCAACCACAGCCCACTGGTTGATTTTGTACATGGAGTTTCATTGCAACAGAACCATGCCCATTCATTTACATATCGTCCATGGCTGCTTTGGTGCTATAACGGTAGAGTTGAATAGTTGTGACAGAGACCATGTGGCCAACAAAACCTAAAATATTTGCTATATGGCCCTTTGCAGAAAAACATGGTCATCCCTTGGACTAAGAGGGTGATGGTCCCACATGATGGGAGGATCCTAAATCCCTGTGGACCAATCCGCTTGACTATGTGGAGCGGAACTGTTCAGCCCCCACCCCCACCCCACCAGCCTGAATTGACTCAAGAAACAAATTTTTATTCTGTTCATGGGTCAAAACTCCTGGGTTGCCTGTTCCAGTAGTTGCCTAGCCTCACTAATGTAAGAGCAGTGTAAACATGCTAACTATCCTAGACAGCAATCAAATGACTCCTCTTCAAAGGACCCAGGAATGTGGGAAGGTTGTTCCTGAGTTCTCTTACTGGCTTCTGATGCCTTTTAAAAGTTACAGGCGAGTATGATGAGAGACATCCTAGGATCTCAAATCAGCAGCATGTGCCACAAAATAACTTACATGATGGTGGCTGAGTAGCTACTGATTGCATTGAGTAAATAAACACCATAGGAAAAAAAAAGATCCCAGTGATTTCTGAGGCATGTACTTAGTGGGTGGTCAGGTGGGGGAGGTCAGGTGGGAAAATCCGTGAAGCTCTTCTACGTGCCCGGCCCCCCCAGAGTTTGAGAAATTGAAAGTAAAGCGGATACTGATTCGATCACAGCTTCTTTCTTGGAAGAGCAGTGTGTGACGTTCATTTATTCCTTCAGTGAAAAACGTTAGGGAAAAAGGAACTCAGAATGACTTTAAAGATAAACTTTCCCATGATCTCTGGGATACTGAAAGTGATTGCAATGTCTCAGTGGGAATTTGAATTAATTTAAGGGCCATTCTTTGAATTAAGTTAAGGGCCAAAGCTTATCTTTGGACTGTATTTTGTTTGGAAAGGGAACACCCTAGTCTGTAATCTATACATTCTCTGACAATGGCCATTTGAGTTCCTTGTCCATTGGCTTCCTTGGGGAGAATGAAGATGTTTATCCTCTGCAGGCTTTGTTTCTTTGCTTTCACAGAACATAGTGATCTTGGAACAATAAAACCAGTTATAGATTAACTGATCCTGACGTCTCAGTTTCATGGAACCATCAAAGTTCAAGTTGGAAAACTATTGCTAAGGTTATTTATGAGGGCCCTACCCAAATGTTTTCCATGCGAGGTACAAGCAGAAGTCTGTATGGCAATACAGCATCTTTCTTACTGCTCTCCCATTCAACTAGAGTGGGAATTGCAAATGGGCACCAGAAGCCCACAATCCTCCTACAGACATGTTCCGTTTGATCTGCATAGTGTTTTATTTATTTATTTATTTATTTATTTATTTATATTAATTTTTTTGAATATTTATTTTTGAGAGAGAGAGAGAGAATATGAGCGGGGGAGGGGCAGAGAGAAAGGGAGACACAGAATCTGAAGCAGGCTCCAGGCTCCAGGCTCCAGGCTCCCAGCTGTCAGCACAGAGCCCGATGCGGGGCTCGAACCCACGAGCCGCGAGATCACGACTTGAGCCGAAGTTGGACGCTCAACCGACCGAGCCACCCAGGTGCCCTGTGATCTGCATAGTGTTTTAAAATCAGGTTTATAAAAGTCCACGTTTAAATTTCTCTTAAAAATTAGGATAGCCTGGGGCACCTGGGTGGCTCAGTTGGTTAAGCGTCTGACTTCAGCTCATGATCTCACAGTCTCATGGGATTGAGCCCTGCGTCGGACTCTGTGCTGACAGCTGGGAGCCTGGAGCCTGCTTCGGATTCTGTATCTCTCTCTCTCTCTGCCCCTTCTCCATTCACTCTCTCTTTCTCTCTCTCTCTCTCTCAAAAATAAATAAACATTAAAAAATATTTAAAAAAATTAGGATAGCCTAAAAATACTGGGCCTAAGTTCCCATCCACCAATAATAATTCAGAGCTGGAATTAGATGGGAGTGCACCTTCCAGCTGGATGTGGTTCCCAACACTCTCTCTCATCTGAGCTCTGGTGCACCTCAGTCTTTGCATTACCTGCCTGGCTCCTGTGGGCGTTAGAGTTCCTGGCTCCCATTCCAGGGCTCCTTGCTCTCTCCTCTGCTTATCTCAAAAAAAAAAAATTTTTTTTTTAAATAAAAAGAAGATGAGATTGGGATAATCTAGAGGGGCATCTTAGATCTACCATTATGTGACCGCCGGCAAGTCATTTGATATCTCGAGTTTCCTTGGTTATAAAATGCCTACAGCAAAAGATGGACATTCTAAAGAACAGCCAAGGTCATGCATGTAGAATAGGCCTCAGGTCTTCATCTTACCATCTGCTTCCACCATGGTCGCCTTGCATCCAGTCTTTTCATTTTTCCATTCCATAGTTTTAAATGTTTTATTTAGCCCCCAGAACATGTTAGCACCCACTGTATGCCTGGCATTGGGTTGGGGATTCGGCGGTCAGTGAGAATAGACTCAGGCCCTATTCTCATGAAACTTACAGTGCCAATGGGGGAGGCAGATACGTGTCAACTAATCATACAGATAAATGTAAAATGGTCACCGGGACAGCTGCTGTGGAGGAGATGACCTTCACATCCAGAGAACATGATGTAACGGGGCCTTTGGTGAAGGCAGAAAGGTCAGACAAGACTCTCAAGATCTGAAGGATAAGGAGTTGTGTGACTGAGGGGGGTGAGGAGAATATTCTAGGTAGTGGAAAGAGCATGTGTAAAAGTACTATGGGGCAGGAAACGTGGAGAGGGTGAGGCACTAGGAGAAACCGGTGGGTCTGGTGCAGAGGGGATAAGGAATGGTGGGGATACGTAGCTAGAGAAGAGAGGAGGATCAGATAGCATGTAGGCCATGCTTTGGGGCTTTAGTTTTATCTTAAGAGCAGTGGTAAAGCCATTGAAGACTTAAGCAGGGGGCTTCCCAGATGGGAAGACATATCAGGTTGAATCCGATGAAATTTTCACTTCCATTCTTTTTGTCCTAGAAGCGGGCCATTTCCTATGGTTCCACCTGATAGAATACATGCAGGGTAAACCAGTTAGGGGGCTGGTGAGAGATGACAGTTGTCTGGACTAGGATAGGGTTTTGGAAATGGAGAGAAGTGGAAGGTTAAGAAATGCATGCAGGTCACACAGCAAGAAGGAGACAGAACCAGAATCGAAACCCAATCAGTCTGATCCCAGACCTCAAGAATTCAAATAATCTACTATGGAAGGCGATGTGTCCCGTAACAGATATTCAAGCTCAGGCTGACAGCACAAAGGAAGGTTTAGGAAAAGCTTCATGGAGAAGTCTATTTTTCCAGGGTACTGGAGAAGAAGTGGTGTTTTGACAGATAGTGATGGGCAAAGAAGTATCCAGGGGTAGGAAACTGACTGAGCAAAGGCACGGCACAGAAGACACCTCCACATGTTTGGGGAACTGCACACAGAGTCCAGTGTGGCTGGGTGTGGGTTATTTGTATGAGACAAGTCAGGAACAGAGAGTTAGTTGGGACTTAAATTGCAGATAAAGGACCTTGGAGCAGGAAGGGGGGAGGGAGTGTGCACCATTTCCCTCGCTGTTGGTCATAAGGAAAATAAAGCCTGTAAGCAACTGAAGCCTCTAGAATCAATTTGGACTACTCTGTTTTGGAGTGGTAGTGAGGGCACTATCTCAAAGAGGGAAACTAGATGACTTTGGTTTCTAAATCTGCTCTGGAGTTCAAGGCAAGACTTCTTCTTCTTCTTCTTCTTCTTCTTCTTCTTCTTCTTCTTCTTCTTCTTCTTCTTTTAATCTTTATTAATTTTGAGAGAGAGAGAGACAGAGTGTGAGTGGGGGAGGAACAGCAGAAGAGGGAGACCCAGAATCCCAAGCAGACTCCAGGCTCTGAGCTGTCAGCACAGAGCCCAATGTGGGGCTCGAACTCATGAACCCCGAGCTCATGACTTGAGCTAAAGTTGAATGCTTAACCAACTGAGCCACTGCGGCGCCCCTCAAGGCAAGACTTCTTAACTTGGGGATTCTGCACTCATGGATGGGCATCAGGGATCCTAGAACCTTAGGAAATTGTGGGGCAAAGTTGTATGTTGCATGAGCACCTGTGCTTCTTGTCTAGGAGGAGGTACTTCATAAGATCCATTACTTTCTCTGAGCACTCATGATCAAAGAAATATTGTAAGCCCCCACTGTGAAAGGGAAAAGCCAGCAACAGTCTCAATGGGGCTTTGCTTGGAGCCAGGAACTGGAAACAGTGTCCTACTGAGAAGCTTTGAGATTCTGTAGAAGTCAAAACCAAGAGTTTGAGTTCCCCACTGACACGCAGAACTTTCCAGAGAAGTGTCATCACCGTGGATCAGCAGAGGCCTGGCTCTGTCAGCCTCTGCCCGGGATGGCAGGTTGTCTGGGTTAGCAGGCCCAGCCAGGGAAAGATTAGGTGAGGCACATCTCCCTGTAACAGTGTCAGTAGGAAGAGAATCACTTTTGAGCTTCTGTCCCTGGAGGTTTACAGTGGTAACAGGAAGCTACAATTTCCAGGCAGATGACAGCTGTCTGGAAGGATTTGTACCATTGTACTTTTAGCCCAACCCAGCAGAGTCACTCAGCGTAAAACAGGCTTGTCAGCGAGGCAGCTTGTGGGCAAGGCCTGTGAGAAAACCCTTCATTTCCTCCCGGTTGTCAAGTCGTTTCAAAGCTTGCCCGGCAGGCCCTGCCATCACGGACACCGGCTGGGGTGACGGCGGGCGGGGAAGGCAGCAATGCCGGTGACGAAATTGAGGTTTCTGGGCAGATCCTTTGATTCACAGAAAACAGTTGTGCTGGAGGCTGGTCTGGTCATTAGTGGTGTGTTTTGCATGATGATTCTCTTTGATTAAAGAGAGACAGAGTCCCGTGTGGAATAGTCAGGATTAGGTCTGTCTGCACGTGACGGAAAATTGAGGACAACAGTGGTTTAAACGTCGTAGACATTGCTCCCTGTCACGTAAACCCACGCTGGAGCTGAGCCATCCAGGGTTGGTTTGGCAACTGTGTGCTCAGCAAACCTAGGGACCCACCAAACCTAGGAACCTACTCCATGACCCAGGATGGCTCCCTAACCTCCAGTCTGGGGGAAGTGGAAGAGGGGAATAAAGGACCCCCCCCTTATTTTAAGGACACTTGCTCAGAGGTCTCTTGTCACAATTCTGTTTGCATGCCATTGTCCAGAGCGCACTGACTACTCGTCAACTCATGTGGTTAGAATACGGTCTTTAACTTGGGCATCTAGTGACATATCGGGGGTCCTGTTTTGTATACATATGGACAACTCTATGTCTCTCTACACCGTGTCCTCAGAAAAGATGGAGTGCTTCGATGCTGTTCAGATAACTCAGAGACCTTAGCAAACCTGGATCTAGATGAGGTAGGTCATTCTTTTCTTGCCTTAGAGAGCAAATTTATAGAGATGGTCTCCTTCACTTTTGTCAGTAGGCGTGTGAGAAGCAAGACTTCTTCATTCACTCATTCATTCGTTCACTCGTATCGGTACTGTCCTGTCAGAGATGATCAGCCGTTCACCACATTTATACTTCCTATCCAAAGGGGACACTTATTCCTAGAAAGTGGTCATCCTCCCGGAGGCTAGATGTCTCAGCCTCCCGCATCGAGGTGGGTCCATAAGACCAGCGTCTGCCAATGGTATGTGGACACAGGAGACGCGTCCCTTCAGGGAGGAGGTGGTTAAAAGCTGTCTTCATCCCCTAGTTTCTTATCTGCCTCCAGAGGCTGGAGACCCGGAGGCCTAGCAGGTGGCAGAGACACACATGGAAGGAGCTTGGGCATCAGAATCACCCAGGAAAAGCTGCCCACCAAATGTCTGCATGGGACTGTTATGTTCACAAGGACTCCGCTCTCAGCTTGAGCTCTGGGTATAAGAGTGTGCCTCCTGGTGCCTGCTGTAATACGACCGTTAGGTTGAGAGCTCAGCTCTCACATCAAATAGAACTAGATTCGAATGCCATGTGGTGGACTTCCCAGCCACGAGATGGAGATTTCAGGTAATTTCTCGCAATCTCCCTGCCTAATAGCCTCTCTTTCCTCATTTATAGAATGTGGGTTAATTTACATACCAGGTACAATATTTGTGTGTGGGGGGGAGATGCCGGCACCTAATAAATGCTTCAGACATGTTCATTCTTAGTCTTAGAATCACATATTGTTGGGGCTCCTCCTTTTCTGTTCTGATAGGGTAGCTTTTGCTAATTTAGGGACCAATCGAGGCATTTCAGCTTATTTACTTAGTTCTTGTCTCGTGTCCCTCAGGTTGTGGGTCTCTCTGCTGATGGTCATCAGTGATTCTGTATAGCAGATGTCCCCTTCCCCACCACGTTGTGGTAGGCAGAATAATGGCCCCTGAAGATGTCCCCGTCCCAATCCCTGGAGACTGTCAATGTGCTACCTTACATGGCAAAAAGAATTTTGCAGCTGTGATTAGGTTAAGGACCTTCCGATGGGGAGATTATCATGGATTACCAAAGCAGGCCCAGTGTAATCACAATGGTCCTTAAAGATGGGAGAAGACAGCGAGTCAGAGAACGAGATGACAGACAGGTGTTGGAGTGATATGACTGCTGGCTTGGAAGACAAAGAAGACCACGAGCCAAGGGGTGCAGGCAGCTTCCACAGCTGGAAAAGGCAAGGAACGGACTCTCCCCTGGAGCCTTTAGAGGGAGCACAGTCCCGCAACGTTTGGTTCCAGCCCAGCGAGACCCACATCCGACTCGTCTCCTACAGAGCTGTAAATGGTAAGTTTATATTGCTGGTCGTGAAGTTGGCGGTAATTTGTTACAGCAGCAACGAGAAGCTAAATCACACCCTCTCCCCAACGCGCTGTGTTGCAATGTGCCTGTGAAGCTCTTTCCCGAAGTAAGAGGGAAGCTCTGAGAGCTGAGTCACAGTGAAAGAAGACGAGTGGAGCTAACATGAGCTCACCGTTGCACCCACAGGGAAAGCTGCTTCACGACCCGGGCTCTCAGGGGGGTGACCCCACCCTCCGTGGATCCTCCTCGACTCCTGACCAGACTTTCACCTTTGTTTTGGGTCGTGGATACCTCATGGTCTGCCCCTGCCCCAGCCCTTGCCACTGCAGGCTGTGAGCCTGCCAGATCCTACAGTAGGTGACCTTTAAGTAAGAGCTCCTCTCCTAGATCCCTATTGGCAGGGCTCTGGCTTTGAACTTGAGCAGCAGAGGATTCCGCACTTGGGACGGAAGCTTTGGAATGTTCCTTCCCCTCCCACCCCTTCCAGACAGCAACATGAAAGGGCTGCACTGGCTTTTTTTTTTTTTTTTTAGGTGAAATTCATACAACATAAAATTAACCATTTTGAAGTATATCATTTAATGGCACTTTAGTACATTAACCTTGTTGTGCAACCATCACCTCTATCTAGTTCCAAAACATTTTCTTCACCCCAGTAGGAGACCCTGTTCCATGAAATAGTCAGTCCCCATTTGCCCTTTCTTCCAGGCCCTGGCAACCACCGTTTGTTTTCGGTCTCTATGGATTTACTTATTCTGGAGGCTTCATATATATTAAATAATATAACATATGGCCCTTTGTGTTTGTCTTTTTTGACATACATAATGTTTTCTTATTTTAACCACAAAAATTTTATTTTATTTATTTATTTATTTATTTATAGAATTAAAAAAAAATTTAAATCCAAGTTAGTGAACATATAGTGTAATAATGATCTCAGGAATAGATTTAGTGATTCATCACTTGCATATAACACCCGGTGTTCATCCCAACAAGTGCCCTCCTCAGTGTCCATCACCCATTTAGCCCACCCCCCAACCACCTCCCCTCCAGCAACTCTCAGTTTGTTCTCTATATTTAAGAGTCTCTTATTTTAAGAGTCTCCCTCTCTCTGTTCTTATCTTATTTTTCCTTTCCTTCCCCTATGTTAATCTATTTTGTTTTTTAAATTCCACAGATGAGTGAAATCATATATCTCTTTTTCTGACTGATTTCGCTTAACATAATGCATTCTGTTTCCATCCGTGTTGTTGCAAATGGCAAGATTTCATTCTTTTTGCTGGCTGAGTAATATTCCATTGTGTATATACACCACATCTTTACCTTTTCATCAGTTGATGGACATTTGGGCTCTTCCCATAATTTGGCTATTGTCGATAGTTCTACCATAAACATTGGGGTGCATGTGCCCCTTCAAATCAGCATTTTTATATCCTTTGGATAAATACTACTGTGAAATTGCTGGGTCATAGGGTAGTTCTATTTGTAATTTTTTTGAGGACCCTCCATATTGTTTTCCAGAGTGGCTGCACCAGTTTGCATTTCTACCAGCAGTGTAGAAGGGTTCCTCTTTCTCTGCATCCTTGCCAACATCTGTTGTTACACGAGTTGTTAATTTTAGCCATTCTGATAGGTGTGAGGTGGTATCTCAATGCGGTTTTGAATTGTATTTCCCTGATGATGAGTGATGTCGAGCATCTTTTCATGTGTCAGTTGGCCATCTGGATGTCTTCTTTGGAGAAGTGTCTATTCATGTCTTTTGCCCATTTCTTCACTGGATTATTTCTTTTTTGGGTGTTGAGTTTGGTAAGTTCTTTATAGATTTTGGATATCAGTCTTTTATCTGATATGTTGTCTGAAAATACCTTCTCCCATTTTGTCGGTTGCCTTTTAGTTTTTCTGATTGTTTCCTTCACTATGCAGAAGCTTTTTCTTGATGAGGTCCCAATAGTTCATTTTTGCTTTTGTTTCCTTTGCCTCTGGAGACATGTCAAGTAAGAAGTAGCTGTGGCCGAGGTCAAAGAAGTTGTTGCCTGTTTTCTCCTCTAGGATTTTGATGCCTTCCGGTCTTATGTTTAGGTCTTTCACCATTTTGAGTTTATTTTTGTGTATGGTGTAAGAAAGTGGTCCAGGTTCATTTTTCTGCAAACTTTCCATTTTTCCCAGCATCATTTGCTGAAAAGACTTTCTTTTTTCCATTGGATATTCTTTCCTGCTTTGTCAAGGATAAGTTGGCCATACGTTTGTGGGTCCATTTCTGGGTTCTCTATTCTGAACTTAGTATAATGTTTTCAAGGTTCATCCAAATTGTAGAATGTATTAATACTCCAATTCCTTTTCATGGCTGAATAACATTCCATTATATGGATAACCATATTTTGTTTATCCATTCATCAGCCAATGGACACTTGGGTAGTTTCTCCCTAATGGCTGCTGTGAATAATGCTACTGTGAACATTTGTGTGTGTTTTGTTTGAAGACCTCTTTTCAGTTCTGCATGGGTGTGTGTTTTCATATTGCTTGGATATATTCCTAGCAGTGGAGTTACTGGGTCACCCCGGCTTTAGATATCTGCTTATGTTGTTGTCAAAGATAAATGTCTCCAATGTCACTAAATTATTTATTTTTAGAATCTTCTCCAGGTGGAAAGCATGTGTGGGACGTGCTGATTCCACCACTATATTGCTATTATCAAACATGTTGTCCCTTGCCATCTTTGTGGGGGAAACTATCAGGCATGTCAAATCAGTGGTGACCTGGAATTGAGGGCTATAGGCTGCATCAGAACCCAGACACCTTCCGTCACTCTCTGATAGTAAATGGATTACTTGTGTGTTCATTGTCTAACTTCCTCAATGACTATGTAAGTTCTACCAGGGCAGGGATTTACTATGTTTCATTCACTTCTGGATCCTAGTGCCAGCAACAGTGCCTGGAACAGTATATACTGAATGAACACATGAACATTTGAAGGAATGACCATCAGTGTCCTCTGATTTCATGTCCTGTCTCTCCTTCAGGTCCCAACCCTAGAAGCTGGGTTCACATCCATGAACTCTTTAGTTAAATGACACCGTTGTGTCCATTTTTCCTTTCAAGACCCAAAAATACCCTAGAGATATAGAGTGGGTATTCTTCCCTCACTTTGAAGATGAAGAAAATGATGATCAGAGGTATCAATTTGTGCCAACTGACTCAGCTAGTAGGTTGTGACACAGGGAGGTAAGGATGATGTATTAGTTTCCTAGGACTGTTGCCACAAATTACCACAAACTCAGTGGGTTCAAACAACAGAAATGTTAATCATCCTGGAGGCCGGAAGTCTGAAATTGAGGTGTCAACAGAAACAAGGCTCTAGGGTGAATTTCTGCCTGCCCCTTCCAGCTCCTGGTGGCCCTAGGCTTCCTTGGCTTTGAAGTATGGCTCCAATCACTGCCTGTTTTCATGTGACCTTCTCTCCTGTGTTTCTGCGTGTCCTTTTCTGTCTCTTATAAGGACACTCTTCGGTGGATTTAGAGCCCACACTAATCCTAAACTTAATTTATCTGCTATGACCCTTTTTCCAAATAAGGTCACATTCTGAGGTTTGGGTGGACACATCTTTTGGAGGCCACCACTCAGGCCACTATACATGGGCATCCCAGTGTGAATGTCTCCTGGTTGTGTTCTTTCTCCTTGAGTCCCTGATCTGTACCCCAGCCTTCCTGGTGTACCCATGTAGTACTGGTAGGTGCTATGAAAGAGAAGGTTGCAGGTAAATGAGTTTAGGAAATTCTTTTTTCTTTTAATGTTTTTTATTTTGAGAGAGAGAGAGAGAGAGAGCATAGGTGGGGAGGGGCAGAGATAGAGAGGGAGAGAGAATCCCAAGCAGGCTCCACACCATCAGAGCAGAACCCGATGCAGGGCTTGATCTTATGAACCATGAGATCATGACCTGAGCTGAAATCAAGAGTCAAACACTCAACCTACTGAGCCACCCAGGCGTTCCGAGTTTGGGAAATTCTGAATTGAACAAAGCTAGGCAGGAATTTTTACTGCAGGATTTCTCAGACTCTTTAATGTACTAGTAAACATTGTAAATATTCATGAGAGGAAAAAATATGGAGCATTGCCCCAATTCCTTTGATCTGGAAACACTTTAAAAAGAACTAATGAAGGGGGCGCCTGGGTGGCTCAGTCGGTTGAACGTCCAACTTTGGCTCAGGTCATGATCTTGCGGTCTATGAGTTTGAGCCCCATGTTGGGCTCTGTGCTGACAGCTCGGAGCCTGGAGTCTGCTTCGGGTTCCGTGTCTCCCTCTCTCTCTGCCCCTCCCCCACTCATGCTCTGTGTCTCTCTGTCTCAGAAATAAATAAACTTTAAAAAATTTTTAAAAAATAACTAATGAAGAACAGTGGAGCTCTCACAGGATGAGGCTGCATAGAATCCAGGTGGGAAATGTTGCTCTTCTCTTCTTCTTCCTTTTCTCGGGATGGGGAGGGGCTCCTTCTTAAGAGATGTGCCAGCAGAAATGGTACAAATCACCCCAAAGAGCCTAAAGTCAAGTGGCATAGGGAAGATAAAAAAACATAATGCCTGACATATTCTTTTAGTCAGTAAATCTCTAATTAAAAGAAAAAAAAAGAAAAAATCCACCAACTGCCTACATATCCCATACGATTGCCATAGTGATGACACCTCCCCCAGGAGACCATATTTGAAATTTGAAGATACTTGCTAGGGTCACGTTCCTGTTAGGAACTTCCTGCCTGGTGCACGTGGACCTATTCTCTTTAGAGAAGCAGAGATTCATAGAGGGTTAGAGCTGCAAGAGGTCTTAGGGATATCTCTTGTAACCCAGTAATTTAACAGATAAGGAAACAGAGGCCCAGAGAGACAAAATAGCACAGGGTAAAACCTGTTCAGGGTCACACACAGAACCAATGGCAAGGGCTGGTTCTGGAGCCTGTGGCAACTGACTTCAACTTCAAGGCCCTGCTACCTCAGGCCTCTTTTACAATATCACTTGAGAAGGAAAAACCCTTTCGTGGATGATTCACTAGAAATCCAAGGATGTTGTGGATTTTCTCAGTACTGGACATTCTGCCAAAAGTCTTTTTGCCTCAACTCTTGATTTTGGAAAATATTTTCCAACATTTGCTAAGCCACTTACCTGTCTTCATTCAAATAGAGTGAAATAGAGGGAATTTTTTTTTTTTTTAACTATGCACCGTTTTGCAGTGGGTGAGGTCTGTCATCTGATCGTTAGGCCCCACCTCACCTCTGACCATGGACTACGTGTAGATGGATAGAAATGAACAGGAAAGAAATTAGTAACATTTTACAAGGCATGTCAAACCTTCACTGATTTTCTCCTGACATTTTAGGTATGTGTGTAGGATGCTCTGAACAAGAATAAGGCAACTGAAGGTGTAGCAAGATCAGGAAAGAGAGTCTGATAGAAGGTTCCATGTGCCCTTTATGGCATTAGTGGAATAATTCAGCCACAGGTGATTTGTGATGTACCCTAGAAATTACTTTCCGGTTTTTTAGAAGTAAATCCTTCATATGAGTTTGTTTAATAGCCCCTGGGCAGGATTTCGGTAGATTTTAAGAAGCTGTAAGTGATGCCTTCAAGACTGCTGCCAGATAAGAGCATTGGTGCCATTTTTTTTTTTTTTTTTTTAATCAGGAAAGAGTGATTGTCCTGAAGATCAAAGGCGTGAGGGCGAATGAGTAGCTTTCCCTGGATCCAGCTGGGAAAAGGTGGGTTCACTAGAACTCTTTGCTCATGAGGGGGCGAGGCTTGGAGTCAGACGACCCCGACAGGGGGCGGGGCTTGGAAGGCAAGACTAAAGACGCAACTTACAGGCAAATAGCTGCCATTCCCCAATCTCTATGGTGGACGGGTCGTCTCGCTGCTGTAGGCCTCTGAGAATCAGAGGTCTGTGGTCTGTGATATCAGGTGATAAATATCTGTGGATCTTCTCCAGGAAGGAGGAGTGACCTCTGATAAGAGCAACTTACTGTCTGAAAGGCAGATAGCGATGAACTGGTCTAGGGAAGGCTCAGGGTTGCCCAGAGGTATTGCCTGTTTCGGGATACAGCTCACGTGGAGGGTCTGGACAGGGTGTGTTCGGGGTCCCTTGATCACATCCCCATTGCTGCCTCTGGCCACTTGGTGACCATTTGATCTTTAGACAGCCTCCAATTTCCTCTCCGGACTCCTGTGATTCATTTCTTTGTCCAAAAGTGGGGCATGGAAGGGGAAGAATTACCACTAATTAAGAAGTCTGGATCTTTGGATTCAAGGGTATGGAAGGTTTGCTTATTTCTGTCTCAGGGCCTTTGTCCTAGCTATCTGTCAAATTCTTCCTCCAGGTCTCAGCAAGAAATGAATGTCACCTCCTCAGAGGAGCTTCCCTGTCCTCTAGATGTCCCACAGCACCTCCTGGCATTCATTCTTTATCTCTTTACCCCGGTTCCTTTTCTTCAGGCTCTGATCTCTAACTGAAATCATCTTGGTTATATATTTCCTTATGAGCAGCTGGCTCTGACTTCTCCCACTGGACCAGCAGGCATAGATCCTGTATCTCCAGAGCCCACACAAGGCTTGGCACAGGAGAGATGGAAGCAGAATCTGGGTAGATCCCATTACACTAGATCCTAGGGAATCATGTCTTCCTTTTGGAATCTCATGCACCTGGAATTTTTTTTTTTTTTTTTTTTTTTTTTTTTTTTTTTTTTTAGAGTTCTTAACACTTTATAAGTACATATTGGCGGGATTATTTCCTTGAGGCCTATCTCTTACTAGGGCAAGGATTCATGACCGTTTTGTGCCAAAGTTTGCTCTTGTGTTGGGTGAAGCCTTTGGATCCCTTCTCAGAATAACGTGTTTAAATGCATAAAGTAAAATACCTAGGATTATAAAGGAAGCCGATTATATTGAAGTAGAATCAACAAAATGTTAAAATGTAAATTTGTTATATAGTTACATGTGCTTCTTCATTTATACATTTAATAATAAAACCTATCATAATTCTCTAAGTGGTGATAAGCATAATTGGTTTTTTGAGATGTCTGCAAAAACAGGAATGTGAGGAGCTCCTGGGTGGCTCGTTCAGTTAGGTGTCAGACTCTTGATTTCAGCTGAGGTCAGTATCTCACCGGTTCGTAAGTTTGAGCCCTGGCATTGGGCTCTGTGTTGACAGTGCAGAGCCTGCTTGGAATTCTCTCTCTCTCTCTCTCTCTCTGTCCCTCCCCCTATTATGCACTCTCTTGCATGCTCTCCCTCTCAAAATAAATAAATAAACTAAAAAAAAAACGTAATGTGAGATAAAAATGTCTTTCATTGGTGTTGGCAACAGAGACACAGTTACTTTTAATCCTGCTGAGGTTTGTTGCCTACGTTCGTGATGGAATCAAACACTAAATTTCAATTAGAGATTACTGAAAATAAAGATGTAATTTTTTCCCATCTGAGTTCATTGACTCCTCAAAGTCTATCTACAGATTGTAGAGCAGTTCATGGACCCCACATTAAGAACTCCTGTGCTAGAATACATCACTTAAATTTCGTTCACCATATTTACCGTAGCATCTAAGACATAGTAAGTACTCCTTACATATTCACAGATGGAAGGAAGGCAGGAAGGCAGGAAGGCAGGAAGGCAGGAAGGAAGGAAGAGACAATCTTTGTGTCTAACACTGTTCTCAGAACAAGATGGCTGAATGAATGAATGAATGAATGAATCCTACAGGCAAGGCAGTGAGCTAGTCATTAACAAATGAGAGTACCCCCTCTCTCCACCATTTCCAATAATGACTGCATCTTAGCTGAGGTCCTTTGTTACTACTGAAACCCACTGAGTGTCTCACCCATAGCTGACACAAAAACATGTACTTGGATAATGAAATGTCTCTTTGGCTGAAAGAGACAACCCCCACACTGTAATTTATCAGGTGCAATGGATCAGTGCTTTGAGACTTCTAGATGACCAATCAGCTGACTCCTTGGGCTCTCATGGACTCTCAAGGTCACAGCTTTTGTGGGTCACTGCCTTTTACCATGACAGCACCTCTCAGTTCCAACTGGCCCCATCATTACCACCTGCCCTTGGTCAGTTGTTTGGGACAAACTCCTTTTCCTGCTTGTGGGAAGAGAAGGCCCATGGGGCATCAGGCTCACTAGGAATCTGGCTCTACCATCTGACAGATTATTTCAGGCTCTCATGAATATCAACTGGAAGGATCAGCGCTGTGTGAATTTTTACGCTCTCATGGTGCCTTACAAGTCAGCAGTTACTGACAGGACCTACACGAAAACTCAGGGCTAGTAGAGACAAAATCAAACTCATTATTCAGTGCTTCAGAAAAATTCCTAATATATCAGCAGTGCAGATGCCAACATGCATCTCTTGGTAGCAGACACTACTTAAAAATTTTGGAATGCTTTCTAAGACAGTTAAGGATAAATGAATATTCATGAAAGTGCTATAAAAATGAAGCATCTATTTCTTAATAGGGGAAAGATAAATCGCTTGGGGAAATGAACAGCAATTTTGTGGCTGTAAAAACTAGACATTCTGCATTGACCTGCATTATTGTAATTGCACAGTGGAATCTATCGTTCTATGTTATCACGCAGATCGAGTAGTAAACACGCTCCGTTGTTCCCCACCCAACTTACCCTCAAGTTGATTGACTTGTTTAACATGACACTAAGCAGTGGATAATTACACCTTCCTTGGATCACAGTGCCCTAAAACTAATAGTTTGGGGCTAGAGATACTTGTCCAACTATATAATCATCTAATTATCTTTCCTCTCTTGAGGTTTGAAGGGTCTGTGCTTTATCAGATAAGAGAGTCACGGTAATGGAATATGGATTAAGTGATGGAAGAAAATGATGTCTCCTCTTCTTGAACTCTATAACGTTCTTGGTCTATTTTGCAACTGTGCATTCAGGATTTTCACATTGCCTCTTCCCCTCCATGTGTGGTCAATGGACTCCTGTTCAACGACTTCTCTAAATCTGTGGGTTTTTATCTTGGTTGCCCATTAAAATCCTGGGAGTGATTTTTTTTTTTTTTTTTTTTTTTAAAGCACACATGCCTGGGCCTCACTCTAGGAGTTGATAAAAGCTACCCAGGTGATTACATTGAGCAGCCAGGGTTCAGAACCACTGCTCTAAATCCCCAACAGCTATTCTGTATGACTTCTGTTCAGATCCCCATAGATGGTTCTCAGTGCATTCTCCTTGTTCAAAAGAGATTAGCAGCTGTTCGAGCCAGATGAGCACCAAATAGTCTTTCTGATGTAATCAGAAAAGATTAAACTTTTGAGAGAAAGAGTGAGCCTAAGTCTCCCATAATTGAGGCCAGAAAGTAATACTCATGATCTAAATTCTAAGAAATTTTAAAATCCTAGCCCTCAGCAATGGTGAGGATATTTTGTAATTCATTGGATTGTAGTCTAATTGCCTAATGACAGATCGCAAGGCCTGTGTCACATTCCCAAAAGATTTCAGCAGTTTGGTCCCCACCTCCCTCCCTAGCTTTATCTTGAGTACACTGCACTCCACACCCTAACTTCCAGCACACAGGCAGCAACCTGTTCCCTGAAGAAGTCCTGAATGTTTCCACCCCTTGCCCTGGCTCATATTTCTCCTCCTGCATGCACTGCCTTTCTCCTCCTCTCCACCACTTTGAAACCTGACTCACCCTTAGAGATCCAACTCAAGTACTACCCACGAAGGCCTTTCTCCCTCCGACGTCTGAATCAGCAGCCTTTGCCGTGGTGTTTTGATACTATTTTGTATTTCAGTCTTTCCAAAATTCTTACGTAGGCCTTTCCAATAATTAGTTCAGAAGATTTTGCAGATAAGAGCAAGCCCTAGAGCATCGCTCATTTTAACTCTCTCGTTAGGGCAGTGCTGTGACTTTCACAAGGTGATATGGTCTATGTGTCTGTTTCTCCCACCTGAGTGCAGTGAATTCAATAGTTACGGCCCAGTTCCTTTCTTATAATAACTGTTTGTGGAATTAAAAAAAAATCGCCCAGGTATGCTCTGGCACAGGGTGGCTGTTCAAAGGATATCTGGCTGTATCCAGTTCCTTTGTTCAGGATGGCTCATGAGTGACTGTTAAGTCTTGGTAAAAAGATTGAGCTATCTAGGCCAGTGGTTTTCAGCTAGGGATCCCACTCAGCTGGGCTTCAGAGAAATGTGGTTATCCCAAAGACTAGAGGTGTTACTGGCCTTTAGTGGGCATGAACCAGGAATGCCAGATGCTTCGCAATGTGTAGGAAAGCCCCTACAAAAAGAGATCTCCCTTCCAAAATACCAATTGTTTCCCACCTTCCTCACCCATCTTGGCAGATTCTAACCAATCTTCATCCCCAAATACTTAAACAGAAAACCAAAAAACCAATTTGGTTTGGAAAAAAGAGACAAGTTCCTGAAACTCACTCTGAAATCATGTGCATAATGTCCTGGGCGTGTTATCAGATAGGCAAAGATGGTAAAATGTGACGATATGTGGCTGGTGAAACAGGAATTCTCACATTAAGTAGGTGAGAATGTTACGTGATGTAACCTTTTTGAGGACCACAATACTTAATAGTATTTAAAATGCATATTCCTTTTCATCTAGCAGTTTCACTGCCAGAGATTCATCCTGTGATGTATTTACACAAAGACTCAACGTTGCATGACCAGGAATGGTCATTACAAGGTTGGTTGCCATCACAAAAAAGTGAGAACAATGTATATGTCCATCGATTGGAATAGGTGAGATAAACACTGGTACATTCATATGATGGTATGTAACTATTTGGAATGAGTGCCATATTGTGTTGAATAAAAGAGTGAAGTATGGGGGAGCCTGGGTGGCTCAGTCGGTTAAGCGTCCAACTTCGGCTCAGGTCACGGTCTCGCAGTTTGGGAGTTCGAGCCCCATGTCAGTCTATGTGCTGACAGCTCAGAACCTGGAGCCTGCTTCCGATTCTGTGTCTCCCTCTCTCTGCCCCTCCCATGCCCATGTTCTGTCTCTCAATAATAAATAAACATTAAAAAGAAATTTAAAAAAAGTGAAGTATGGCATGCATGATATGATCCATTTTTCTTTAGAGTGTATAACTGTACACATGTGTGTATATATATATATGTATACACACACACACACACACACACACACACACACACACAGGCAATCCTTGCTTTCCATGGTTCTGATATTAACAAATTTCAGTTACCATGAGTTAGTTCAGTAACACCGGTCCCACAGCATACTTCCAATTGCAGTTACCATGGTACATTACCTGTGAGTCACTGGATAAAGTACAAACTTTGCTGCTACCT
Source organism: Prionailurus bengalensis (assembly GCF_016509475.1). NCBI lineage: Eukaryota > Metazoa > Chordata > Mammalia > Carnivora > Felidae > Prionailurus > Prionailurus bengalensis. The sequence goes on from NC_057359.1 coordinate 7,057,141, forward strand.
CTTCAGCCCACAAATCACTACATAAATAATAGATGCACACCATACTCAGTGAATATCCCCTAAGACTTCCTTCGATGTCTGTTCACAGTCGCTGCACATTTGTTATTCAGTTCACAAACCCACAGCAAAGCGAGTTACAGACCCACGTGACATTTTACAAAAGTGAATGATCAGGAGAGGGCATTCGGTGCAACAAAGACTAGTGATAACGTTGGAAGATAAATTCGAATCTCTTGAAATGGAAGCATAGGAGAAATGGCTGACCACAGAAATGCTGACATTGCCACCGTTGGAGAGACGCCGGATAGACAGCAGGGGAATTTAACAAAATCTCCTACTTACCTGCGGAAACAACGCAAGAGGCTGTAGGAAGAAAGATGAAGTGGTCTCTGGGGCAGTGACACCAGTGAAATATTTCCTGTTAAGGGAATTCTCGGAATTATTTCATGATGGTGAAATTACAAAGAATAAATGTTGGAAACAGATCCACATTGGGAAAGGAGTATGACAGTTTTGACAAGGCACAGAGAAGACATTCTCTCAATATCATCAAGTTCTGTGACAAAACCAGGGCAAACATTCTTGCCAAATGTTTCACAAAGGAACACCATACTTTAATTCTCAGGTGTTCCAAGTGTTTCTAAATAAATAGTAGTTTTACTGCTTTTTGTTTTTCTTCTGCATTTATAGTCAACAGTAAGAGAATTTTTAATGTTTTGACGAAAAACTTTAAGGATAATGAAACAGCTATAATTTCCCCCATTATTATTAACATCCCTTTGCATGGTTTCAGTTTGCATACTTTTATGGCCCAATACTACTGTGCAAAGCAAAGACTGCCCATATATATAAAATACAAATATAGAGATGCCTGGGTGGCTCAGTTGGTTGAGCAACTGACTCTTGGCTTCAGCTCAGGTCATGATCTCACGGTCTCATGAATTCGAGCCCCACATCAGGCTCCATGGGGGCGGCATGGAGTCTGCTTGAGATTCTCTCTCTCCCTCTCTCTCTGCTCCTCTCTTGCTCACACTGTCTTCATCTCTCAAAATAAATGCATACATTAAAAAAAAATCCAGATATGTCCATGTATTTTTAAATGGAAGTATATACAAAGAATTATTAACAGTTGTGGCTTCTGAGGAGTGCAACTGACGGAGAGCGGTAGCAAAGGGAAATTTTGTTTTCATTTTCTTCCCTTCCAAACTGTCTGAATACTTTTCCTTTAGAATGTATTACTTTTTGATATAAAACCTAACTGATAAAAAGAAATATAAAGTCAAGGATAATTTAATAAAACATTGAAAATGTTTTGTGTACATGATTTTTGCTTTTTTTCTCCCCCCTGCTGGGGAGATCATCCAAAGCTTTCTTTTGGAATCTCAAAGGGATTCATGACACCAAAAAGGTTAAAATCCATACCTATAGGTGCATTTACTCTGCTCCCAAGCAGAAAGATCGCAAAATACGCAGTTTCTTCAAACATGAATATGATGTGAGTTATTGATTTCATTTGTCTATAGGGAGAATTGGCCTGCAAACGAGTTCACCTGATGCTGGACTCAAGTGCAGTTTGCAAACAGATGCCCTAAACAAAATGCTTCCACCGTGGCTGGTGACTGAACATGCATCTGTTTATAAGGCAGCCAAGTGTGACCTTGTGCACAACCTTGAAGGTTTACTGGCTAGCAAACAAAATGCCAAATCCATGGCAAGGAGTGTTTGGAAAAATAATGTTGAGGCTACTGGTGTATTTACTCTGCTGGAACCAGGGTACTCAGAGCATTAAGAGTCTAACTGGGATTAGGCCTGAGGACTTGACCCCTGATGCAGGATGAACACCCAGGACTTGGGTTGAGGGAGTCCATGGGGTGCAAAGATCCTGACAGATCCCTAAATCCACTGAAACGATAGATTTCCATCTTCTGTCACACTCCCTGAGGCCTCTTAGATAGATGAGGAGGGCCATCAGAAAGTGTAAATTTATTCTAATCAATAAGCTGTTGGACTCTAGGGAGTGAGCGGGCATGGCCAGGCAATCCTGCAGCCCCCCAGGATACAAGCCCTCCGTCAGCATTTCACATGAATTATCTCATGTAACCATTAAAACCATCCTATGATTGTTTTTACCACCCCCATATCCTTCATGAGAAAACTGAGGTTCAACTGCGTTCAGGGGGATTAAATAACTTCAAACAACATTGCCACATAGAGGGCAGGTGGTAGACTAGGAGTGGAAGTCTAATTCCTGAAGCTGTGCACATCGCCGTTGAGCTGGATGTTTCAGAAGTACTTGGAAACACCCCTGGGCTGTATATGCTTTGCTGTATCTTCCTCTTATCGGAAATCTTGCTAAACCCAGATTATCTAATCTAAAATCTGCCCAGCCCTGCTTTACTGTTCTGAACCCTACCGGCCTCGTGCTCGTTATTGTGGGCATTCAAGCCTTTGACCCTGGTTTTCACCCTGTTGTATCTCACATATGGCCTCATCTTTGGTTTTTGCCAACTTCACGTTCCAACCGGTTGAGAGGAAATGTACGTGAGCCTTTGCAGTTCCCCTTAAAGGATGGTGTGGTTCTGGCTTCTACTGACCTGGCAGAGACTTGTATCCCTACAAATAAGAAACATCTGACCACAGGTCTATAAGTGAAAATGGTGGCAAGTTGGGCAGGGTGGAAGTCTATCATCTGGATATATCGAGCCCTGTTTGGAAGGCCAGAACTTCATATAGCAAAATCCAGGTTTTCAGCCGGATTAAACCTTCTAGGGTCTCAATTGATCATCTGAAAAGTGAAATTGTGTTCTTTTGTATTCTTGAAATTCTGGTATTCAAAAAATTGTATTCTTTTAGGGTACTTAAGTAGTGGTTAAAGTGGGCAGTGGAAAACATTCCCTGCCGGTTAGAAGACTTGGGAACATGATCATGTAAGGTCATGCTGGGTCCGGGTGGCAACGTCCAGGATGTTTCTGGTGTTCCTTCCTAAATAAGAGAGTCATACCTGGGCCCTTTGCAGATCTTTGCTTGTCAGAGCATTGAAGAGTTTGACAATCTACCAAGTAGTCACAAACAGGACATAGCAAAAAGGGTGATTCTTTAGGGGTAGAAATTGGAACTTGCATCGCCTTTGAGGTAATTCATACCTGAAAAATAACCAGAACATAAAATGTGCAGACTCAAAAGGCAAGTCCCAGTCTGATAGAAATTCCTCCCTTGGTTAGGAAAGGGATTAAGAATGAGACCGTGGTATTGGAAGAGAGCAAGAAGGAGTCCAACAGACAGGATTACATCTCCCATAGCCATGCAGTCACACACTAATGGTGTGGATCCATCAGTCAGGAGCTATGCTAGGGCATAGACATCCGAGAGCTCATTCAATCCTCACAAGAGCCCGGAATTGGGATTGGGGTGTTAAATGTGTACCTAAGGCCTCTGAGTGAGTGGGTGTTAAATCAAAGAACTCAAGCCCAGGTTGGACTCTAAATAGCACACTTAACATCATGGTATCTTGCCTTTAACAATGCTAATAAGGCATCATCTATTTAACGTGTTGTGTTAGGGTAGTGCTAGCTGCTGAAACAGATAAACCCTAAATTTTGCCAAAACAAAATTTTATTTGTTACTCATGTTAAGTCTATTTGGCACCAAGGGGCCGGCAAAGGAGGTTGTACTCTACGCGGTCATTCAGGGATCCAAGCTGACGTGGGCTCTGTCTGCCATCTTTGACACTGGCTTCCAAGGTCACCGTGGGTGCCAACATTTAGAGGCAAATGCGGAGAGAGAGACAGGGGGAGATGAATTTTTATGGGCCAGGCCTGGAAGTGGTACATCCATTTTTGTCCATAATTTACTGGTTAGGTTCAGTCATGTGACTGTGTTTACCTACAAGAGAGTCTGCTGGAAATAAAAACTAATTGTAGGCCCCAGAGGAAAGGAAAAGCGATTTGGTGAAGAGCCAGCCAGTATCTGCTATGCTTGTGTTTTTCTGTAGTTACCAGAATTTAAGTGTAGTAAATAAATGTTTTCTTCTACCAAGCATCAAATACCCTGCCAGGTTCTGAGGATTTAAAAATGAGTAAGACTGAATCCACATCCCCAAGTCTAGTGGGCAACAGACAGAAGCACACCCCCAGGGTGAGATGGATGGCACTCTTCTATAGATAGCTGTTCTAGAGTATTTAGAGTGACTAGGGAGTAACTATACTCTCTAGTTCAGAATGACCGATTCAGCTCCTTTGAGTTCCTAGAAATGTCTGCTGCAGGATCTGAACTTAGATGCCAGGCTGGGGCAGGTTTTCCCCTCTTAAACAACTTTGGTTAAAGGAACCCATCCGTAGGCTCCCCAAGACAACACAAAAGCCACATTGTGCACTGCCCACAATTGCCTTTCACAGCAGGAGACACATTCTACCTGGCCAGGCCTGAAGGAGTGTTTCTTGGAAGAGAGCCACCTAACCTTGAGCCAGCCACCGGGCTGTGTGGGCAGTAGGATGAACAAGTTATTCTCAGAAAGTCCCTGAGGACAGCGATGCTGTTTAGAGACTTAGGCAATTTTGTTACAAGATTTGACAACCTTCTTTCTCCATACCCATATTAAGATTTGGGGGCCACTTCTTAACATAATTTTTTTTTTTAATGTTAAAGTGCATTTGGTATTAAGCCAACTTATTTCGTCTACCCTAGTTAGGACCCTAATGAGCCAAGATATTAAATGGCATTTTTTTTTAACAGAAAACAATTTTAGAAATTATTTCCTTAGCTTTCTATGGCTTTGAGAATGCCCATCAAAAGCTGATAGACGAGAAGGACGGCAGATTAAAAGGCAAAAATTGCAGCCTGAAACTGTGGCTGATGGTGTCTTAATCCCGTTGCCTACCTGTGATTTCACTGGCAACACGAGCTGTGGGTTTTTATTCTCTTCTGCTTCAGAAAAGCTTAGGTAGTTTACAAAAGAGCATACAGCACCATAAACCAAGAATATGGATTTTCTAAAAATGAGGCCAAGTAGAAAATAAAAGTGGGATGGAAAGATGGGACCAGAGAGAAAACTGATATGCCACTAACCCCTAAATCAGTGGTTCTCAACCAGGAATATACCATATGTATTCTCAGGGAATGTTAGTTTTCTATGAGCACTTAATATTTCTGCTTTTTGATTTTTATGGTAATTTGGAAAATAGTGTAAGAACACTCTGGGTCATCTGTAGGATCATTCAGTACTTCATCTTGGGGATTGAGTGTGTGTTTCTAGTTGGATGGTCATGGGACTAATGAGAAAAGCATCAAGATAGACCTAAAATCTAAAAGATCTGTTTGCATCAAACAAAAGCCAAATGTCGTTACAATACATCCTACCATTGACAGTTTCACAGTAATGTTTTTAAAAAAATTTTTAACATTTTTATATATTTTTGAGGGAGAGACAGAGAGAGAGAGAACGAGCAGGGGAGGGGCAGACACAGAGGGAGACACAGAATCTAAAGCAGGCTCCATCCAGGTTCTGAGCTGTCAGCACAGAGCCCCACGTGGTGCTCGAACCCATGAACTGTGAGATCATGACGTGAGCCGAAGTCGCATGCTTAACTGACTGGGCCACCCAGGTGCCCCCAATGGTTTCGTAGTAATTTTAATGGAGAAAAGGAGTAAGGAGATTGAGCCATCACACCACACACCATAGTAATGGGCACAGGGAACGAGAGACCGTGAGTGCTTATCAGTTTGGACGACACAGCTTCATGTGTCATATGTGCAAACGCCAGTAAAATGAATTGTAGTCTAACAGTTTTGTTTGCATTAAAATTTGTGTACTTGTTTCAATACTTGTATAAGGGCTGTAAATAGAAGGAATTTGTAAGCCTTTTTAGGCTCATCCACAATTTGAGAAAAAACCCAAGGGTTTGTGACGATTATGTCCCAGACAGGGACTAAATCTGGGCCCCAAATTCTGCCTTCCGATCTTCCTGGGGGCCAAAGTGAAAAGAAAGAGAAATTTGATCAGCGAAAGATTCATCTTGTGTCTCAGATCAATCATTTGCTCAGGGGTCGGAGAAGTTTTGCTGGCAGTTAAATATGAGCAGAATTTCTCCAGGGAGTACCTATGAACGGGATACCGAGCAGCGGAAGGTATCCTTGACCACACCCCTGATCCCTGAAGCATCCTGTTTAACACTGATATTTCCGTAGCATCCTTTGGTGCAAGGCTAAGGAGGATCCATGCCTATTAAAATGCATCTGTGATGGACCAAAGCAAGTGTACCACTAATTCAAACAATGTTATAGGTGATTTATGTGCAACCCTTATGAATGTTTTTCAATCCTAGTTTCAATACAGGCATAAATTCCTTATACAAATGTGAAACCCTAATATTATCTTCATCATTCATTTTTCCCTTTTGGTCTACAACTGCAACTAAAAGAATAAGGTTGCCTTTTCTACCTGTCTCTGTACTAGAGAGAAAAAACAATTGCTTCTCTGTGTTCTTTTTTTTTTTAATTTTTTTTTCAACGTTTATTTATTTTTGGGACAGAGAGAGACAGAGCATGAACAGGGGAGGGGCAGAGAGAGAGGGAGACACAGAATCGGAAACAGGCTCCAGGCTCTGAGCCATCAGCCCAGAGCCCGACGCGGGGCTCGAACTCACGGACCGCGAGATCGTGACCTGGCTGAAGTCGGACGCTTAACCGACTGCGCCAGCCAGGCGCCCCTCTGTGTGCTATCTTAATCTTAATATCTAGAAGAAAATAACTTACATAGAACCTAGTCCTTCAGATTTACAGTACCTAGGGTTTTCGAGAAATTATTCCTATATTTTTAAAAGTTTATTTATTTATTTTGAGAGAGAGAGAGAGAGAATGTGCCTGAGCAGTGGAGGGGCAGAGAGAGAGGGAGAGAGAGAATCCCAAGCAGGCTCCGTGCTGTTTGCGCAGAGCCCAAAGTGGGGCTTGATCCCATGAACTGTGTGAGATCATGACCTGAGCCAAAATCAAGAATCAGCTGCTTAACCAGCTGAGCCACCCAGGCACCCCCGTTCCTATTTTTAATATGTGTGCTGTCAGAAAAGATACTGAAAATCATTTATAGGCATTTGGGGATCGAGAAACTTTCAGTAATCGTGTCTGAAATTTGAACTAGTCAGTAATAAGCATGTTTCTTAGGCAGGCCTCTAGGTTTGGGTTACCTGTGGCCAATATTTTCTTCCTTGACACTCTTTGTTTTATGACTGGTCCCCTTCTTTCTATAGTGTGTGGTTTATTACTTCTTCCTCTTTTGTTTTAACCTGTGTTTGATAATCCTCCAACCAAATGACTGTTTGTAGCGAGAAACGTAACTTAGCTGAAATGACTAGATTCTTCAGTGTTTCCCCCTGCCCAGTGATCTTTGTTTAGAAAATCATGCTGTGACAATAAATAATCTTCCCTGTGTATGTCCTGGAATGACCCAGTTAACACCAGTAAGTGTGTTTACCTGATAATAAATAACTGAGGAGACTTCTTGTAACCATAAGGGGAAATCAGCTGTAAGTTTATTAGGAGATAAAGTGGTGTTCATGTATTAATTTAGAGATGATCTGTAGGGATAGTTTTGCTAACATACCCACGTATATGGTATTCATATGCACACCCCTGCCTAAGCAAAACATGGAGGACATCATCCTGACACCCCTATCCCTGTCACTGTCACATCTGATCCATCAAGCCCTACTGAAGTCCTAAATAGGTCTACCCTTTTCTTTTCTTTTCTTTTTCTGTTTTTAAATTTATTTTTGAGAGGGAGAGAGAGAGAGAATCCCAAGCAGGCTCTGCACTGTCAGCACAGAGCCTGACGCTGGGCTAGAACCTACCAACCATGAGTCATGACCTGAGCTGAAATCAAGAGTCAGAGACTTAACTGACTGAGCCACCCAGGTGCCCCTACCCTTTGCTTCTGTATCCTTCCTGCTGTATTATCTTAGCTTAGTCCACCATCATCTGTCATCCATATTATTTCCACTGCCTTCTCACCCTTCATCGTCTTCTCTGGCTCTCCCTTCGACCCATCACCCCACGGAAGAGCAGTCTTTCTAAGACAAATGTGGTCGTGCTCCTCCTGTGCTTAGACGACACTCCTTGTTCTCAGAATTTGGAGCAACCTCCTTCTGTGGCTCCTAAGATTCTTTTGCTTAGGATTTCCGCTTGCCTCTGGACCTTTTCTCATCCGACTGCCTGTCCTCCCTTCTCCCTACCTGACTCCAGCACCCACCCCCCCCATTCTGCTCCAGCCCAACCGTATTTCTCTCCGTTCATTCATTAAACTGACCACGTAGTCTCTTGCTTCTGACCTTCACACTGTTTCTTCTGCTCACATATTCTTCTCATCTTTTCCTTCAGGTTTTTGCTACAGCATCATGCCTCGCAGTAAACTGAACCTTATACCCAATGTTGAGTTGGATGATCCTCTTGTGGGTGCCCATAGCACCCTACACTTAGCACCATGATAGCATATGTCACACTATATTGTCAATTTCCTCGTCAGTGACAGCCTCCAGCTGTGGGCTGCTTAAGGAAGGGGATGAAGGGGGAAATCGCTCTGATATATACATGAATAGATAGATAGATAGATAGATAGATAGATAGATTAGATTAGATAGATCCATCCTGGGTACCTGGTAACTAATTACACTTGGCATCATGGTTCAGGGGAAAGGACAGACCAGGGCTTGATCCTGCCTCTGCCTCCTGACCGGCTATGAGGACTTGACAAGTTGTTTGATCTTCCTGAGCCTGTGTTTCCTCATCTGTAAATGAGGATAAGGTTAGCCACTTTCAGGGTGATTGTAAGAAGTTCAGTGAACTGATGCATACAAAAGAACTTAGCACAATGCCTGGTACGTGTTAGACTACTTAGAACAGGTGATTGCTATCATAAAATGTCCTGATCTCTCCTTTCCTACAAAGCGTGAGGTAAATGGATGAGCTTGAACAAACATTTCAAAGTCCGGAGGGTGGTAGTGGGGAGCGGGCGGGGGAAGGGCGCCGGTGTCGAGGCACTCTTAGCTGGAGGGAAATCTGACACGTCCCTAATAGGGAGCACTCTACAATCCCCAGCACAGTGCCAGGACCCCAAAGCAACTCCAGCATAGGCAGTAAGGATGGGAACATGGTGACAGAGCCCACGTCGGTGTGCACACAGATCACCTGGGATGTTGTTAGAATGCCGATTCGGGTTCGGTAGATCTTGGGGGGAGCCTGAGATGCTGCTCATTCCTAGCAAACTGCCAGGTAATGCTAACGCTGCTCCTTCAGGGAGCATACGTAGAGCAGCAAGATGTAGAAAATAACCACTTAAGCGAGCTCATACTGGTGTAATGGCATGGAAAAACTATTAGCTTCTTAGCAGGTAGCATGAGAATTCCTTAGGGGAAGAATACTCTGTGTGTTTGGAAGAAATACTCTGATAAGTCACAGGGGCTTGGGATCGGGAGGGTGACTCACCAAAGCTCATGTTGAAGTAATAATTGATGATCTCAAACTGCCTTCTCCGGAGGGGAGGCCCCATTAACCCCAAGGCCTTTTTCTCTGTGGGCCGGGATGGAGTGGAGTCTCTGGGTTTGAGGAGAGCCTAACTGTTCTGCATAGGAGGAGAGGGGCACCAGGGGGAAGGAGAGAAATAAGTACCCCCTTGGAGAAATGTCTATATAGATAATTAGAAGTTATTTGCTTGACGATATACTCATTGTCTTTCACCCCTTCCAAGGAATCGTTCGGATCGCTTGCCAAGGCTTTTGTGCATGTGATTTCTTCCTTCCTTTCTTTGCAGGAGAGTGGGCTTGAAGAAGTGGATGAGGGGAGGCTCATAGCAGGGTCACACTAGCTTCGAAGGCCCCACCAGGTTCGCCTCAGCAGCTGCTGGGTGACGAGTGCACAGGAGCGAGGGGGGGAAACACGCCGGCTTCTATTGTTGGGTAATACAGCTCTGCCGCTATCCAAATCAGTAATTAAAGCAAAGAGCAATAATGGTTGGAAAACACAGAAGGAACAATGACAGGGCTGGTAAGAAGTAGGATGCTTGGATGCTTTGGAAAAAGTTAACGGTGTTTACCTAGAAAAGAGCAAAGGTTTTGTGATGATCGAACTTGATCGGCCATTTTCCGACCTTATTTCATAACCTCACAAAAATCAGAACTCAAAGAACTATGTTTTAGAACATGGAATGTTGGGGTGCCGGGGTGGTTCAGTTGGTTGAGCGTCCGACTTCAGCTCAGGTCATGATCTCGCAGTTGACGAGTTCAAGCCCCGCGTCGGGGTCTGTGCTGACAGCTCAGAGCCTGGAGCCTGCTTTGGATTCTGTGTCTCCCTCTTTCTCTCTGTCTCTCCCCTGCTTGCTCTGTCTCTCCCTCAAAAATAAATAAAAACAAAACATGGAATTTTAACCTAGGACCCGTGAAAGGGCTTGGAGACGGAGTAGCTTTGAAGCTGCTATAATTATGTCCAAATATTATATGTGTGTGCCTATGCATGTCTGTAAGGAGTGGCTACCTAGGTTTCATGGAATTGAATATCGAAGGGTCATATAAAAATGGTTAAGAATCATTGACTTCAAAATGAAAGCCATATAGAAATCTGTCTTTGATATGCCTGCCTATGAAAATAATTTTTAAAAATGGGGAAAGGAAACTAGGAATCTTGTCAATAAGAAATCGAAACAGTTGGTTCAATGGTACACTGTCGTTCACTTAAAAATAGTGAAATCCAGGGATGCCTGGGTGACTCAGTCGGTTGAGTGTCCAACTTCAGCTCAGGTCATGATCTCAGTTCGTGAGTTCGAGCCCCTCATCAGGTTCTGTGCTGACAGCTCAGAGCCTGGAACCTGTTTCCGATTCTGTGTCTCCCTCTCTCTCTGACCCTCCCCCATTCATTCTCTGTCTCTCTCTGTCCCAAAAATAAATAAAAACATTAAAAAAATAGTGAAATCCAGTCAGCAGATGATGACATTTTTATATTTGTTTATGAAAGTAAAAATAGCTTCCCCTGATATGATTCAATAGAAAATGGAGGCCAGTTATTCTCTATCTCCATAAAACAAAACAACAACAAAAGCCTGTCGTCGAATTGTAAAAGAAAAAATTCAAGGTAGAGCCAAAGTTTTCTCCCCCAGGGAAAATTTGGCAATGAGTGGAGAAATTTTTGGTTGTCTCCAGTAGTGGGGGTGCTACTGGCATCTAGGGGGTAGAGGCCTGAGTAGCTGTTGAACATCCTGCAGTGCACAGGACAGCCCCCCACCACAGAGAATTTTATCCAGTCCAAAATGGCAGGAGGGCTGAGGCTGAGAAACCAAGCAGTTAGAATAAATGAAGACTTTCTGGCTATGAAAAGTATAAATAATTGAAATAGGTAACTTAGGGATGGTGGAATTTCTTTCTGTGAGCTTTTTAATGATTAAGGACTCCATCCCTACCTGGCAAAACACCATCATTTACTGCAGAGGTGATGGTGCAGTCTGTGGAGGAGACCTACTGTGAGAAAGGAGGCTAGATCTCTTTGAATTTCATGCCCTCACAGTTCTTAGTATGCAGCAGTCACTTAGTGTCTGCAGAATGAATAAAAATGTCTATGGATCTTCCCATTACCAATGACCTGCCACGAATTCAGTAGCCTCTAGGGTCAGATGCCTTTCTTGATAGGAAGGATAAGTGTAGTTTATGATACTGAAATCGTAGGGAAATTTACATAGGAAGGCAATTACCTGGCATGGAATTTAGCCTGATTGGTGGCAATAGCCGGCTGGCAACTAACAGCAATCCCTACTTAGGTATCCTCCATAGGAGCCTCCCCAGGAACCAGTTTGGAGTAGGCTCAGCCCCTTTTGGAAGGGGAGATATCACCGTTCCAAGCACAATACCCAAGTGACTCATGGGTTGTGCGGGGGTCCTTTCCTCTGGACTGGAGCATCCGAGCCAGGCTTGGATGGCAGACACCGTCACAGATCTCAGATGCATCAGAAAGAAAGCAGATTAAAATCTCTGACAGTCACATGTTCACACTGAAATATCGTAGTGCATGAGAAAGGGGAAATAGAAAATCATGTCAGAACCTAACAAAATTATCAGACGACACGTGCAGCTTGCCTTGTTTTAGAAGTCAGAGAAGTAATCACAAGCCAATGAATGCATTTATATTCTACTTAGGAAATTCTGCCTTTTAAGGGAGAAGATGTGGCTGGAGTTTAATAAGCTGAATTACCAGGATTTAAATTCATGGGCACAGTTTGTAAATTTATGAACACGGCCGGCATAAAACCCTCGACATTAACCTTTAGTAGGTTGGAGAAACGCAATAGATGCCCGTTTTATTCTTAATGAACAATCAGAAAGCATTTGACACTGTTACAGACGTTCTCCAGAGTCGTGGGCCTGCATTTTTAAATCGGGAGTTAGTCAGCTAGTGCAAGAATAGTGCACTCACAGTGTGTTTTCCCAAGCCAGGCTGATTAAGCAGCTAATTATAGTGCTAGCTATTGTGCCCCTGGTCCCCAAGCTTAAAGATATTCATAATAGTTAGACATGGCTATATTTGGTAGTGCTCTGCCATTCTGTAATACAGGAAGAGCTGTTCGAGTGATACTCTTTTCTCATTAGTGGTGAATGGAATCAAAAGTGTGCTTGCATTAGCCTGTACTCTGTAAAAACAAACATGGAGTCAGATGTGCAAAATCAGGTTCTCTTTGGGAAAATCAAACGAATGCAGTGGGCCACCGTTTCTGAAACACTTTGGCATGACGTGCAAAGCTGACCTTTGAACGGAAGGGATTATTTCTCAGATCTATTTCATCTGAGTTAAAGGTAACTCTTCTTCCTTCCACTCCACTCAACGATACACAGTACCATCAAATTAAATATTTTTTAAAAAATGTTTATTTTTGAGAGAGAGAGAGAGAGAGAGAGAGAGAGAGAGAGAGAGAGAGAGAATGAGTGGGAGAGGGGCAGAGAGAGAAGGAGACACAGAATATGAAGCAGGCTCCAGGCTCCGAGCTGTCAGCATACAGCCTGATGCGGGGCTCAAACTCACAAACCGTGAGATCGTGACCTGAGCTAAAGTCAAGACGCTTAGCTGACTGAACCACCCAGGTGCCCCTTCATCAAATTAAATCTTGAAGGTTGTTTTCCTTTGGTGATTGTTCAAGAACTATAACCATAAAGAATTCTTCTGTATTTGAAGCATAGGTACCGAAGCCTAACTCCATGTTTCCTGAGAGGCTAAAGGCTCAGAACAGCCCCAGATTCCTCATTTAGTCTGAGTTAGGGGCTCTGAAATAATAATAATGATAAACAATGTAATTGAATTGAACTCTCCCAGAAGAAAGATAGGAAAGCTGCAAACCTCGTGCTTTATGCATTCTTTGGGAAGAATCCTGAGTCTTCAGGATCAGTGGCCAAGGGCAGACACAATAAATTCAGAAAGAAGTGCAGTCAAAGGTAAATGGAGAATATGGAAGAGACTTTTCTAAAAATCGGGAACTATTTTCTTGGCATTGAGCCTTCAATGGAACCATGTTCAGCCTGTCCATCCATTAGGTGGACTGGTTCAGCCATCAGGGCTGTTTTCTGTCCCAGTTTTGGTTACTCTGTGATTAGGGTAAAAAATCCAAACTCAGGCCCACTGAGCTATAAAGGTCACAGGAAAGATAGGGATTTTATTGTCAGTAAAAATAGAATCAGATGGAAACAGAGACCCTTTTGAATTTTTAACAATAGCAATGACCAAAAAAGTAACTGTCTTGTCTTAATTAAGTGATCAAAGTTAATCACTAAACACGGACAAACTAACATCACGTACCTCCTGATGTGATGTACCAGGAAAGACACAACATTACTTCTTTGGCTTTCCTGATAAATATGAATAACCTGAATCTAAGCATGAAGAAATATCAGGCAAACCCAACCTGAGGGACACTCAAGAAATCACTGGCTTGTACTCTTGGTAGATATCAGGCCATGTCCCACAGAGAAAGGTGAAGAAACCGCTCCAGATCAAAGAGGATGAAAGAAACATGAAACTAATGCAACGTATGATACAGGATTAGATCCTGGACTGGGAAAAACCAAATCGAAAATATAGCATTACATAACGGATAAAATCTGAATATGGAAGACGCTGGACATCATATGTCATCAGGGAAGCACAAATTAAAACAACGAGGTACCAGTCTGGAACGGCCAACTTGAACATGGCCAGCACCAAATGCCAAGGACATAGAGCACCAGGCGCTCTCTTTTGTTCCTGATGGAGACACAAAATGGTACAGTGCCTTCGGAAGGCAGTTTGGTGACTTCTTACAAAACTCAACACTCCCTTGCCAGACAATCCAGCAATCATGTTCCTTGGTATTTACCCAAAGGTGCTAAAAACTTCGATCTGCACCAAAACTTGCACACATACGTTTATAGCAACTTTACTCATAATTGCTAAACCTTGGAAGCAACCAAGATGTCCTTTAGTAGGTAAATGGCAATGGAATATCATTAAGCACTAAAAAGAAATGAGCTATCAAGTCACGAAAAGGCGTGGACGAACCTTAATATTACTAAATGAAATCATCCAATCTGAAAAGGCCACATACGTTATGATTACACCTACACGACATTCTGTAAAAGGCAAAACTATGGAGACAATAAAAAATATTAGTGGTTGCCAGGGGTGGGGGTGGAGAGAGATGCATAGACGGTGTTTAGGGGGGTGAAAAAATTCCGTATGATGTTATGATGATTATCATGATGGTGACATACAATGTGTATGTCATTACACATTTGTCAAAGGGGCGCCTGGGTGGCTCTCGTGGTTAAGCTTCCAACTTCAGCTCAGGTCATGATCTCATGGTTGGTAGGTTCGAAACCCGCATCGGGCTCTGTGCTGACAGCCCAGAGCCTGGAGCCTGCCTTGGATTCTGTGTGTGTGTCTCTCTCTCTGCCCCTCCCCCACTCACGCTCTGCTCTCTCTCTCTCTCTCTCAAAAATAATTAAACATTAAAAAAAAACCCATAGAGCATATAATACCAAGAGTGAACCCTAAGATAAACAACGGACTTTGGGCGACTATGACATGTCGATGTAAGTTCATCCTTGGTAAAGAATGTACCATTCTGGTGAATGATGTTGATAATGGGAGGCAATGCATATGTGAGGACAGTGGATATATGGGAAATCTCTGTACACTCCTCACAAGTTTGTTGTAAACCTAAAGTATGATCTTAAAAAAAAGAATATGGACTATATAACAGTATCGTATCAAGTGGAATTACTGTTTTCGATAATCACACTGTGGTTATGTAAGAGGACATCCTTGTTCTTATGATATATACACTGATTATGATTATTATTTTTTTAATGTTTGTTTATTTTTGAGAGACAGAGAGAGACTGAGACAGAGAGAGAGGGAGACACAGAATCTGAAACAGGCTCCAGGCTCTGAGCTGTCAGCACAGAGCCCGACGTGGGGCTCGAATGGCTCAAACTCATGGACTGTAAGACCTGAGCCAAAGTCGGACACTCAACCGACTGAGCCACCCAGGTGCCCCCAAATATGCACTGATTATCAGTGAAGGGCACAGTGCCTCCAAACTTACTTTCACATGGTTTAGGGAAGAAAAATCGTGGAGATAGAAATAGAAATAGAAATAGAAATAGAACGTGTGTGTATGTATAGAGAGATAGACATACATGTATAAGAAACAAATGGAGAAAAATGGAAATCATAAGCAATAGGTGGATCTGTGCAAAAGGTATAACAGGAGTTCTTTCTATTATTATTGCACTTGAAGAGTTGTTTTATAATATAAAAAGGCTGCCATTTATTGAGCATGTGTGAAGCCATGCTCTAGGTTCCATATATACATTACCTCATGTAATCCCTGCAATTGATTTCTGAAGTAGGAATGCCCTATTTTATAGAGGAGGAAATTGAGACTCAGAGAAGATAAGTGATTGTGAAGTGACAGAGGGGCTTGCTGCCCCAATGTCCCTTTCCAAAAAAGATGTACATTCTGTTCCTCATGTGACTCATGGTCTAGTGATAGAATTGTTTTTTTTTTTTCCCAATTGCCCAAGTGTAATGGGCTGAATTGTATCCCATGCAAAAGATATGTTGACGTCTTAACCTCCGCCCACCCCAAAGTACATCAGAATGTGATCTTACTTGGAAATAAGATCGTTATATGAGTTAAGATAAGATGAGGTCATATTGGAGTAGTGGAGTAGGGTGGGCCCTGAATCCAGCCTGGTGTCCTTATAAGATGTGAAGACACAAGAGAACACCAGCCGATGCTGGAGGCTGAGGTTGGAGTGATGCATCTACAAGCCAAGGAGGACCAAGGGTTGCCAGTGGCTACGTGAAACTAGAAGAGCCGTCCCTTCCTCAGAGCGTCCAGAAGGGACCAACCCTGCTGACACCTTCATGTCAGAGTTCAAGGTTCAAGCTTCCAGAACTGCAAGAGAGTCCATTTCTGTTGTTTTAAGGCACCTGATTTTGTGGTACTGTAATGGCAACCCTAGGAAAGTAAGACCCTGAGGCTGCTTCAAACGTCACCCCTACATTAATGGATAAAAATCCCTGTTCCTTTCAGGGCCCTGCCAGGAGGCTGTGCTTTCTTCCCCTTCTGATCACTGTAAATTATAGACCCCTGACCAATCCAACAAGTTCACTGATACTTGAGCCCTTTGCTTCTCCACCCCTGCCCCTTATCTGCTGATCCTGCAGGTGTTGAGATGCCTGTGTGGATGAGCCACCCAACACTTGAGCCTCGGTGTCGTAATCCCAACTCCAGTAAACTCCACTCTGCTGAAGGCACGTCCATCTTTGGCTCAGAACCACTCCAGATCATAAGTCCTGAGCAGCCCATTCTCTGACCACACCTCAACTCTTTTCCGATCTCTTGCACTTCCTTTCTCAACACTCTTGTCCTTCAGCGTCCCAGCGTTCTCTGCTCCTTCAATCTCAGGGTATTATCGCAACCATTCCTCTTCTCACGTCACTCATTTCCTTCCTTGATCTGGCCCACATGGTCAATCATCTAAACTGCGAACCCACTCAATCTCTGAATTCTCCCGCAGCCTGGCTTTTCGCCACAGCCTCCAGGCAAAACTCAGTCTCGGGATCATTCACGCAAGGTGAGTTTCCTTCAGAACCCAGGTTGTTAAGTGATGTTAACACATCACTTAGAAAATCACATCTCTGGCTGGGTTGGCTCTGCTGCAAAGCCAGGGACAGCCTGGCAGCTCAGCCCTTTTACTTGTCCCCTGCCAGCTTCTCTTCTTTTCCTTTCGGCAACTGCTGCTCACCTGTCTACTTCCTTCAGGTCCTGGTTTCCAGCAGAGAAGTCATCGCCTTCACAATGCACCGGGGTGAGGTCTTTGGTCACGAACCCTCACGTTCCCAGCTTCTCTCTACAAACACACCCACCTCTGCACCCACCTTTACTTCTTCTTGCCACTCTAGAAGGATAGGATGCTCTCCTGCACATGAAAGCAACCCCTTCTGCTGGTTCTTTTGATCCCAGCCTTTTCATTTCCTCTGGGACCCTTTCTCTCCTTCCCTGTAATTTCAGCCTGCTGTTAAGTTTCTCTACTCCTGAAGTCCAACCCTCCTTTCCTTCAACGCCCCTCTAACAACCCTGCAAGGTCTTTCTCTTTTCCCTTCAACAGTCTCTCACCCCTCACTCTTCCACTCACTACGATCCGGCTTCTGATTCTGCGTGAACTGCTTGTCAAGATTACCGGTCACCTCCATACTTAACAATTGGTGGGACTTTTTAGTCCTTATGTTACTTTTCCTCGGTGCTAAATTTAACTGTTGGAATATTGTCTCTTGAAATTTTCTACTTGTCTTCCGTAACAAATTTTGCTTCTATTTTTTTCCATCCATCTTTCCGCCTTTTACCTCCTTTTCAGTCCTCCTCTCCCATTTGGTGTTACCTAGGGTTTCATCCTTGGCCTACCGCTTTTCTTGGGTCCTGACTTTACCCGCTATATATTATTTCCTTAGAAATAATAGATATATATTATTTATTATATAACATATATAATATATATATAATATATATAATATATAATAATATATAATATATAATATATAATATATAATATATAATATATATATAATATATAATATATAATATATAATATATAATATATAATATATATATAATATATAATATATATAATTAATATATATTAATTCCTTAGAAATTATATTCCATATTCCGTGACCTCCTGTTGCTTGCACACCAGGTACTTACACTGTCTAGTAGTAGCTTCCCTTTTCCATTATAGTACCTAGCACAAGGACAATTTGCAATGACATCTTTATGTGACTTTTTTTTTTTTAATTTTTTTTTCAACGTTTTTTATTTATTTTGGGACAGAGAGAGACAGAGCATGAACGGGGGAGGGGCAGAGAGAGAGGGAGACACAGAATCGGAAACAGGCTCCAGTCTCCGGGCCATCGGCCCAGAGTCCGACGCGGGGCTCGAACTCACGGACCGCGAGATCGTGACCTGGTTGAAGTCGGACGCTTAACCGACTGCGCCACCCAGGCGCCCCGTGTGACTTTTTGGATTAATGTTTGTCTCCCCCCTCTAGATGGTTAACTATGAGAACAGGAGCCATGAATATTTAGTACGTCACGATATACAGAGAGTCAAGTGCAGGACTTGGCCCTTAAAGAATGCACCTGTCTTGCTCTATTATTTACCTTTATCCACCCAGGCCACTGAACCAAAATCCTGGGAGTCGTCTTAGGACTCCTCTGTATCCAATCAGTCACATCATCCTACTGGTTTAAGTGTAAATCTCTGAGGCAGCACTTCTTCCTCTCCATCCCTGTTACCGCTGCCCACAAGCAGGCCCTAGCATTTCTTTCAAAAAAAAAATTTTTTTTTTTACATTTTTATTCATTTTTGAGAGAGAGAGAGAGAGAGAGACAGACAGACAGAGACAGAGAGAGAATGAGTGGGGGAGGAGCAGAGAGAGAGGGAGACACAGAATCCGAAGCAGGCTCCAGGCTCTGAGCTGTCAGCACAGAGCCCAAGGTGGGGCTCGAACCCACAAACTGTGAGATCGTGACCTGAGCCTGAGCCACCCAGGTGCCCCAGGCCCCACCATTTCTTACTGAGACTCTTCCCTTTGTCACCTACCTGGACCTGCCTTTGGGCATGTGCCTATCTGAGTCTGGAGTGATCTATTTGAAATGCAAATTTTGCCTCCAACTCCAGCTTCTCCTTTGGAACATCTTTGAGTGGCTTCTCATTGCCTACAAGAAAAAACTCCAAGACCCATAGAATAGGACAAAAATCTTCTGTGGTCTGGCAAAGACTGGTCTTCACAGTTCCTACCTGGTTACACAGGTTCTCCTACCTCGCCTTATCTTGCATTTCTTTTTTTTAAAAAAATTTTTTTTTTCAACGTTTATTTATTTTTGGGACAGAGAGAGACAGAGCATGAACGGGGGAGGGGCAGAGAGAGAGGGAGACACAGAATCGGAAACAGGCTCCAGGCTCCGAGCCATCAGCCCAGAGACTGACGCGGGGCTCAAACTCACGGACCGCGAGATCGTGACCTGGCTGAAGTCGGACGCTTAACCGACTGCGCCACCCAGGCGCCCCCTTATCTTGCATTTCTTACCCTGATCTTACCGAATGTCCACAGGCTCACCCATACACACCCACACCTTTATTCCTATGACCAGTGATGCTCTTTGCTCTGCACATTAGTCCTGTTGTCGTCATCACCAGCATCCTCTTCGTGCACGTGTCTGTCGCCCTCCCCATCTCCAACCAACTAGACTGCCTTGAGAGCCGACCCAACTCTTACTCATCTTACCTAGCACCCTGCCTGACACATAATAGCTGCTTAATAAATCTCTGCCACCCGACTGAATGTGCTTGGAGCATAAATGAACTGGGAGCTGGCAGCATAACGTTTTGTTTTGGAGGCTGTTTTTCTGAGGTTCTGAATTATTGACCAAAGACTTCTTCCTCGTCCAAAGGAAAACAAAGACTTGCCTGGTATCAGATATTTCCTGCTGCCAGTTCTGGTATATATTAGCCTCTCGTTGAAAGGCCAAGTTAGACAATAAACCATAACAAGTCCACTGAGTCATAATGTCATCTTGAAGTTTTTTTTTTTTTTCCTGGTCACCCCTGCTATCTTCATTATTAAAACAAATCATGTTCTCTATTAGCTTTTCCTTCAAAATCTAGCAACCAGCAAACTAATGTAAAAGAAAAATTTACTTTTTAAATTTGATCTTATAAATAATGCTGCATTAAACAAGGTTTACATGCACCACGATGCAAAGGTGCTTTTATTTCTATCAAATTCCCCCGAGTGGGATTGCTGGATTAGGAAAAACTCCCTCACTTTATTTTTATTTCTTTTTTTAATGTTTATTTATTTTTGAGACAGAGAGGTGGAGTGTGAGCGGGGTCTGGGCATAGAGAGGAGGAGACACAGAAATTCAAAGTGGGCTGGCTCCAGGCTCTGAGCTGTCAGCAGAGTCGGATGTGGGGCTGGAACTCAGGAGCCGTGAGATCATGACCTGAGCCTAAGTCGGACGCTTAACCGACTGAGCCACCCAGCTGCCCCCCAAAACCCCCTCACTTTAAAAAACAAATTAAGCTCCAATATGTAAGCAATAAAGTGGAAGCAATGATTCAGGAGGAATAGTGACCCAAAATAGCTCTGGGTTTTTTCCAGTTACTCCAGTTATTTCACTCTGGCAAGCGACGTCTCTGTGTACTCTGGTGTGTTTGCATTTGTCACTTTAAGTGCCATAGTATTGACTCAGAGAACGGGGCTGCTTTGAGGTGCTCCCACCACTGACAGAAGTAAACGATTAATTCATCCAGAAACAAAAGTATATCATAAAGTGTATCCTTCCTGCCTTAGCTTCAAGATTTCCAATGGATGTTGCATTTTTGGGGCGATCGCGGAGGGAGAAGAGAACATAGTCAAGTCTTGGAGGGGAGCTGATAGAAAAAAAAAAAAAAGCTGCAACCATGTTTCCTATTAGAATCAGTTCCAGGCTGTACTGAGCGAGGTAATTGACTTAGACGCTTTTCTCCAAGAGGGGCCATAAAACCCCAGCTAAGCCAGGGAAGAGATAGGTTCTACCTAGACCAGCCCATCCTAAGGCCCCAGGGGTGCAAAAGGAGATCCACCTTTTGTAGGAATAATAGCCTTCAGGTATTGAATGTGTGTTTCCTTGTGCTAAGTACTTTACTGAAATCCTTTAACAATGCAAGCCTCTCTCTGGGTTTCCTGCTCTCAATGGAGATGGAGAAATGGGATTATTTTTAAATTTCAAATAAATATTTACATATCTGTTTCAACACACTGTCACACCTTACCTACCCCAACACACACACACACACACACACACACACACACACACACACACACAGTCACTCACCTACCTCTTAGACTTTTATCAGGAAGAAACCTGGGCATGAGGAAGAAACTATTGGAGTACAGTCCATTGTTTTAGGTGATCCAGGCAGAGTGAATTTCCAGTTAATGTGGAAAGACTTAATAAAGACCATACCAGGAGAGAGATCTAGTCTATTGTTACTAATTCACAAGGAGCAAGGTTAAAGCTATATTAGTAAGAGAACACACTCTTTATATATATAAACAGGGTAGCCTTTAGAAGAAACAACTTCTCTCACAGATGAGGTTTCTTGGTCTTTAAGGAAAGTCAGAAAGCAAATTGGGGGCAGGTCCACTGGAGGTGAAGTACCCTCGGGGCATGTCCCCTCCACAAGAGAGTGCACCCTACGGAAGGAGTGTATGGAGGGTGGTGGGTCAGAGGAAGCCTCGACTGGTATCCAGCTGAAACTCGAGGTTGTAGAATATTCCAGACTCAGGAAGTGGCTGGCAGAGGAGGCAGTGATAGAAAGGGGAGGGGGAGGTAGACAGGGAGGAGTGGGGGCTGAATAAGGGGAAACCGAGGAAGAGTGAGGAAGGGCACGAGCCTACTGGAGATACTTTCTCTCTAAAAGCCCAAACAGTCACTTGTTCTCCTTCTGCAATATAAGAATGTTCACTATTTTTTTTTTTAAAGGCCTAATTTCTGTTTCTGCCCCCAACTTCCTACTGCTTTGGGTCACACGTGAAATGCTTTAGGAAAAGAATAACCTAAATCTCCCAGGGGAATTCAGGAAAGGTGGGGAAGTTAGCATAAGGAGAAGTAGCCACGCTACAGCTGATGGCACTTGTCCTGCCCCTTGGTGGACCGTCGGGTGGGGAAGAGACGCCACCAGCTGAGGGTCCTCCAGCCCAAGAGAGAGAGTGAAGTGACTCTCTGACGCCACTTAACAGGGCCCTCCCCACCTCCAAGGGTGCAGGCTGAGGCCAGAAATGTTAAGCATTCCCACGGTACAGGCACCTAGACTCTACTAGAAACTTAAGACTTTACCAATCACCTAATATGCAGAAACACTGTCTGGGGTTTGAGCCTCCACAAAACTCACTCATGCTGTTTCCTGCATATAGTATGAATTATTGCGTTCAATCCATAGTCTGAGTAATTGCACATTTCAGCCACATCTGCTGCTTTTCTCCACTTTTTATTCTCCATTTGGAGTGTCTTACAGTTCTTCAAGCACACCGTAATCTTTCAGACATCTATGCACGTATGTGGTCTCCTCTGCTTGAACTGTCTCTTTTCCTCTCTGCTGGAACATGCATTTATCCGGGTTTTTGTCCATTGCAGCACCTAGTGTGTGTCCAGGAAATGCTTACAGAATGAAGGGATGAATGAAATACTCCATCCCAACACGGAGTTAACCACTCCTGGCTCTGCCCTATCTTACAACCTTCTGGGTTGTTGCACTTATCACGCTATGCTGTCTATTTACCTGTCTCTCCGCCCCGGACAGATTGTCTTTTTTCTTTTACCGCCATCTCGAATTTATGACTCCACTGGCACCATCACAGCTGGAGGTGCTCAACGTGACACGGCACAAGATTTCCTGCCTTGAAGTTTCTGTCCAAACAGAAAAGCCCACCTGCTTGCTTGTTCCTTCTCTTTTTCTGGGGGAAAAATCCAATAGGGGCCATTTACCCAAATAAACCTCTTAATGCGTTTATTTACTTATTTTTTGGGCATTTGAGTTTCCCTCTGAAGAAACGAAATGAAATAAACACACACATACATAAATAAATAAAAGTGTTGGGCGTCGCATCCCTTCCTTCCCCGCACTGCTGAGGGCGTTCGTCTTGCCCTTGCAATCCTGAAATAAATATCGAAGGAAATGGCATCCAGAGTTCACGTTGCGCGATGACACGGAGTGCGCCCCGCAAAACTGTCGGGGGGGGGGGCACCCTGCGTCTGGACAGTCTCTGCGGGCGTGATGGGCTTGTTCCTGTGGGTGATCGGGGTGCTGTGCTGTGTCCCGCCCAGGGCCCCGGGGGGTAGGATGCCTTCGATCAGGGCACCCTCTGGCTGGGGCTGCTATCGTGGGGGAGGGGCCTCTGGGCAGGACCTGCCAGAGGTCAAACCCACAGCAGGGGAAGGCCTGGCCGCCGCGTGGGACCTCAGGTCAGCGGTGAAGCCAGCGGGCTCGATGGGCGTCCACGACCAACACCGGGGCGCCCGCCACCTGGGACTCCGCTCCCCGTTCAGGGTGCAGTAGATGCAGCCAACCCCCCGAGCCTGACGCGAGGCCTCCACGAGGCCGACGGGCTCCACCAGCCGGGGCGGCGCCATCACCACGCCTGCGCAGAGGCCGCGCGGCCTGACGATGACCCGGAGGGCGCCTGCTAGCAGCGCCCCGTGGCAGACGTCGAAGCGCCTGCTGCTCCGCGCAGGCCCACTGGGGCTTCGCCGCCGCGCTGCCTGCTGGCGGGGGGGAGGCACAGCGCGCGCTGGCTGAAGCCAGGGAGGGTGTTGGGGTCAAGTAACTGGCCCGTCTCGGCCACCGCCCACTCGCGCTCTCGGCCAGGCGTGGGGGGCTGCTTGAGTTCCTGGCGGGCGGACACCCACGCCTTGTCGATACCCTCGCTCCACCGTCGGGGAGGGGCCTCGCCTTGCGTCGCAGTCACCGTGCTTGCTTGTGGGGAGGACTTGGGGAGACTTGGCACGTGCAACGCCTTGCTGACTGTCCTGCAGCACGAGACGACCGGATTGGATTTCTTGGTGGGGATGCAGGTGTGGGCTTCCTCCAGGTCGTTCAGGCTAATAGGTGCAGCTCATCGGCACCCGCCATGGTGTGCTCCCCGGGCTCCTTGATGATGCTTTCTGCGCGGGGTGGGAGCCGGGTTCGACTGGCCCAGCTGCTTCAGCCCCTCCGCTGACCCCGATGACGGGGCTCGCACTGAACGTCGCCGCCAGCAAGCTCGAAGCCGCGAAGGTGGAGATGGTGCCTGTTTTCACCAGGAACTCACGCCCACCAAGCCCGCGAAGTTCCCACGATGCGCATTCCTGATAGACTCTTTGTGAGCCCAGGCGGACTTCTGATGACGTGCGCTATTTGTGCCTTTGTAGGATCAGAACAGTGCCTGAAACGTAGTAGGTGCTCAATAAATTTGAACTGACTTGAACCTCTGTTCACGTATCCACCGCATACCCACCGCACTTTGGAACCAGTGCAGTTTGCATACAGTTCTCGAGGGCAGGCATCTTTACCGTGTGGTTTTCTGGCTTCACGTGATGTGATTGTCCTGTGTGGAAGTCCAGATACTGCCATCGATCCAGGACCAAGGAGTGTATATTCAGCTGGTTATTTTTTTTTTTTTGTTCAGATCGTTGTCTTGAACTCTAAATTTTTTAATTAGTTCAATATCCAAAGAGCCTTTGGGAATACAGACTGTAAAGGCCCATATTTCATATGAGTTTCAGCAGCGTTTGGAAGGCCTGAAGTGGGCCTGTGCACTGTGGGATGTCCAGACAAGGTAAGTTGTTTTCCCCCACAGCCTTTGGATTCTGGAATATGGGCACAGCTTCCTTCAAAGGGAAAAGACCACACGAGGGAGCACCCTAGAGGGAGACAGGATAGCAGTCATTAGAATAGATTTTGGAATCGCTGGCTAATCTTGTTTTTTGTTTTTTTTTTTTACCCTCTCTGATCTTAAGATAAGTTTTATTGATCTGTGTCAAAGGTCGCAGATTCTTTTGCCATCTCCAATCTGCTAAGTCGTTCCAGTGAGTTTTTTGTTTGTTGTTGTCGTGATACCTTGTTAGAGAAAACAGGTGGAAAGTCCAGGATGTTTCCCAGTTGCCTTTACCTTGGCAAGGCTCAATTTCTTTTTTTTTAATTTTTTTTTTTTTTTTTTTACTAAGGTGTAATTGACACACAACATTATATTAGTTTCAGCTGTGCAACATAATGATTCGGTAATTTGCTGAGGTTGCAAAATGGTTACCACAGTACGTCCCCACCGTACAAAGCTTCAAAACATGTTTTTCTTATGGTGAGTGCTTTTAAGACTTATTTTCTTAGCAACTTTCAAATACACAACACAGTATTGTTAACTATAGTCACCATGCTGTACGTGACATCCCTGTGACTGACTTATTTTATAACTGGAAATTTGTACCCTTTGACCCCTTTCACCCCCCCCCCCCCCGCCACCACCCTGACAGTCACCAATCTGTTCTCTGTATGTGTGTGCTTGTTTTTTCGTTTGTTTTTTAGATTCCACATGTAAGTGAGATCATACGGCGTTTGTCTTTCTCTGCCTTGTTTCACTTGGCATAATGCTTTTAAGATCCATCCATGTTGTTGTAAATGGCAAGATTCCATTCTTTTTTTAAAATTTTTTTTAAACGTTTATTTATTGAGAGAGAGGGAGACAGAGCCTGAGCTGGGGAGGGGCAGAGAGTGGGAAACACAGAATCAGAAGTAGGCTCTAGGCTCTGAGCTGTCAGCACAGAGCCTGACACAGGGCTCGAACTCATGAATCCCAAGATCGTGACCTGAGCTGAAGTCGGACGCTTAACTGACTGAGCCACCCAGGTGCCCCAAGATTCCATGCTTTTTTATGGCTGAATAATATTCCATTGCATATATGTGTATGTATATACAACAATTCCTTGATCCATTCGTTCATCGATAAACACTTAGGTTATTTCCACATCTTGACTGTGGTCAGTAATGCTGCAGTGAACATTGAAGAATCTATCTATCTTTTGGAATTAGTGTTTTTGTTTTCTTCAGATGAATACCCAGAAGTAGAATGATACAGTATTTCTATTTTTAATTTTTGATTTTTTGAGGAACCCCATCCTATTTTCCATAGTGGTTGTACTAATTTACATTCCGCCAACAGCCCACAGCTTTCCCTTTTATCCGTACCCGGCCCAGCACTTGTTACTTCTTGTCCTTGATAACAGCCAGTCTGACAGGTGTGAGGTGATATCTTATGGTGGTTTCAATTTACATTTCCCTGATGATTAGTGACACTGAGAATTTTAAATGGTTTGTCTTCTTGCTGTAAATTTGTATGATTTCTTTGTAGAGTTTGGGTATTTACTGCTTATCAGATGTATGATTTATAAATGCTTTCTCCCATTTAGCCGGTTGCCTTTTCATTTTGTTGATGCTTTAATTTGCTGTGCAGAAACTTTTTCGCTTGATGTCATCCTATTTATTTTTGCTTTTGTTGCCTTTGCTTGTGAAGTCGAGTCAGGTTTAGAAAATCGTTGCCAAGATCCAAGTCTAGGAGATTGCTGCCTGTGTTTTCCTTCTAGGATTTTTATGGTGTCAGGGGCATGACTCAACTTTCTTTTCTTTCTTTTCTTTCTTTCTTTCTTTTCTTTCTTTCTTTCTTTCTTTCTTTCCTTTCTTTCTTTCTTTCTTTCCTTTCTTTCCTTTCTTTCTTTCCTTTCTTTCGTATAGTTGACCCACAATGTTAAATTCATTTCAGATGTATAACTCAGTGATTTGACAAGTTGATACGTTATGCTATGTTCACTAGCAATAGCTACCATCTATCCCATTACACAGCTGTTAAAATATCATTGATTATATTCTTTGTGCTCTGCTTTTGATTCCCATTGGACTCAACTTAAGAAAAAAAATTTTTTTTAATATTTATTTATTTTTGAGAAAGAGAGAGAGAGAGAGAATCCCAGGCCAGGTCTAAAGTCCACGAAGGAACCTAACATCTGTATGGCTTTGAAGACGTAGCTATTGAGTAGCAGGTAGCAGGTCCTATCTTTGGGCTTTTGGGAATCTCTGAAGTTTTTGTTCGCAGAGGGAGGCGGAGGAGAAAATGAGTGTGGGGGGCACAAGGGGTTGCAGAAACAGACCTGTCAAACTGCGACCAATGTTACTCTAGCTGCTGTCACTTCGCCGGGGACAGTACACTGTCCCTGATGCGTGTCTGGAGAGTTTTCTTTATTTAGAAATTGGAAACACACTTCCAGATCTCTTACTCCATTGCCATTCTGAAGCGTCTTCTAAAAGGCCAAGGCCTGCCCTTGGTTTCTGGCTCTCTGCAGGGCAATATCAGGAAATGGGAGGAGCCGGACGTTGCCACGTGATCTCAAATAGTGGTAACGGTCACAACCCAGTGTTGTGCAACAGCATTTCGATTGAGGCTCAGCTTTCCAGTTCAAGGAATGGAAAGTCTTTCGTATGACGTGTTTTGAACACCAGGGTTGTGTTGGTGGGTGGAGGTTGAGTGGGTGGGAGTGAGGGGGAAGGGGTCGGGGTAAGAGGAGGACCCACAGGTTAGTAGATAGTAACCAGCTGGCGTTACAGACTTCTCAGAAAGAAGTTTGTAAAGGTTAAGAAAGAAGTTTGTAACAGGAGAACAAGAAAGGAAAGAAGGAAGGAAGGGAGCAAAAGAAAGGAAGAGAAAGGAACAGAAGGAAAACAAGATGGCAGGGAAGGAGGAATGAATTGCAGTGTTGCTGGCACACACTTGACCGTGGGCAGTAGTCCTTGTTAAAGAATGCAGAGCTGATATTGGCAACTTAGAAACTTAACTTTCATCGTCATATGGAGTCTCTAGAAAGTTCTTTTCGCATCATAGTGAGTCCTGGCCAAACGAAGAGTATTGTCTAAACAGCTGCTCCATATTTGTTGCCTGGCAGCATGGCGGCTGTTTCTTTTTTCTTTTTTAATTTTTTTTTCAACGTTTTTTATTTATTTTTGGGACAGAGAGAGACAGAGCATGAACGGGGGAGGGGCAGAGAGAGAGGGAGACACAGAATCGGAAACAGGCTCCAGGCTCTGAGCCATCAGCCCAGAGCCCGACGCGGGGCTGGAACTCACGGACCGTGAGATCGTGACCTGGCTGAAGTCGGACGCTTAACCGACTGCGCCACCCAGGCGCCCCATGGCGGCTGTTTCTAAGCGCCCCCTTCCCCCTTCCCCCTTCCCTGCCCCCCCAATTACTGAAACCCAGAAGTCATCAAGGTTCCGCAACCTGAGTTCACCACTAAGTATGTGTCCCACAAAGAGGGAGGAAAACTTCGAAACATCTTTTTTTTTTTTTTTTTTCAACGTTTATTTTATTTTTGGGACAGAGAGAGACAGAGCATGAACGGGGGAGGGGCAGAGAGAGAGGGAGACACAGAATCGGAAACAGGCTCCAGGCTCTGAGCCATCGGTTCAGAGCCCGACGCGGGGCTCGAACTCACGGACCGCGAGATCGTGACCTGGTTGAAGTCGGACGCTTAACCGACTGCGCCACCCAGGCGCCCCTTCGAAACATCTTTGACACAGCCCCTGAACAGAGTGTCGGATGATAGCTGGTAACCCCAAATGCACACAGCTTTTTCAGTGTTAAGCGGGGAACAGAGGGAACAAGCTGGATGCCCTGTAGGTGAAATGGTTGATTGGCTGGCAGCAAAGGATACACACACTCCAGCAGGTTATTACGAAACGTTAGCGTAAGCTGGGTGTTCGCTGGGAAAGCAGGGGCAGTGTAGGCGGTAGGTTTGAAGGAGAGGGGTCTGGGGATGGTTAGGGATTCAAGGACCACCCAGCTAGTGAAGAATGGGGGGGGTGCAGTTTCTACTACTGGAGATTTGTTCGCCAGTCAGTACTCCCCTCTTCGTTGAAATTTAAGTCTGTGAACACAATAATTTGGTGGTCACTTAGTATGAAGAAAGGGCTGATTATCCAAATGTGCCTCTTCTGGAGGTAGATGCTCAAATGGGGGAGATCAAGGTGTAACCTAAGAAGGGTTATCGGGGACATTTGGAGGCCCCCTTTGGACCCATAAATCTAGAGTTCGTTTCCTTTTAACCATCTTCATGGATTTTTAATACAACTGGATAATTCGAATTCAGAAATGTTAAAATGTAGTTAGGTCTGAGTTTGTGTGGAAACCGCTTTTGGAAAACATGCCATTCTCAGCCTGTTAGTAATTAGAAGTAGTTGCTAAACAGCTTCTGTCCTAGGTGAGGGTTGTATATCGCCATAGAAGTCGCCTAATAAATGGCTCACGGTAAACCTAGATTGGGTTGCTCATCTAGCAATGAGGAATAATTTAAGTCCACAACGTGAGAGTAGGAGACGTAAAAGGAAAATTAAATTTTCAGATAACAACTCCAAATGTCATTGAAAACGAATGGGGTTGCAGGAGGTGAATAAAAATGCAGTCTGTTTGGTGTTTCCTCCCTAGCTCACTAAGCATTTGTTTCCTAAGCTTGCTCTCTAGAATGCTAATGCCCAGAACCTAATGCAGTGAGCTCTCAGGCCTCAGGGGCAGGGGGAGGCTTACCTTGTGGCAGGAGGTCTAGCAGTCTCAGCCCTTGCCATCGCTTCTTTTCAGAGAACCCGAGTTGTCTGCATTGTTGACGTTTTGCTCTGTTTTCTTGGTGAAGTTTATGCAGTTCTCTCTGAGGCCAAAAAACCAATGGAAGGGTGGATTCAGGTACAGAGCCATTGTGTCCAGGGAAGATCACATTTTGCTACATGAGATGCTTTTCATTGGCCCAGAAATATTAATTAGGCAGGAGTGACACCACCTGGTCTTCCTAGGAATCTTCACTCAGTCACTTCATTGGAAAAAGGGACATATTTTTACTGCATCTGCTGAAACTGTGTTAGGCACAGTAAATGCTGCATGAGAAATGGAAGGGCCCTGATCTTGAGGGGTGTATTATCTGAGGAATGTAAAAAACATATATATGCCTTCTCTACCCTGCCTCCTGGTTTCCTCCAGAAATTCTGGTTTAGGAGGTTAGGAGGGGGAGTGAGGTCTTGGTATCTGTACCAGTTTTTCTGAGAATTCCCATGATTGCTTGGGTGTGGGGAGTGAGTCAGGGCAAGACTGATTGATAACATACCCAGAGAAATAGTCACTAAATCAGAGAACCGAAGAACCAAAAGAATTCAGAGCAAGATCAAGTTAGATCAAGGTTAGCTGGGGTAATCAGGTGAGGCTTCCAGGAGGAGGAGGTAACTGTAGGTCTGTGTAAAAAAGCAAAGGGGTTGCAAAATAACAATAGTAAAGTAATCAAAACAAGGAGCCACTCCAGGATAAGGGGAAGGCATTTTATCCCCTATATATGCGATTTCACGATAATCTAATTCTACAATTTAATTTCAGTTTCTATTCTGGACCCTTAGGGAACAAATTAAATGTTCTGGAACCCGTGCTTTCAATACCTAGTGTAATCCTATTACATTAAAAAAAAAAAACAAAACCCTGATTTTTACCAAGTGTATCAGTCAGAGTATGGGCAGAAAAACAGAAACCAGTTCTGTTTCAAAAGCATTTTCAAATAGGGGGAATTTAATACACGTGTTGGTTTTATGGATGTTTGAAGGGTTGGACGAGCTAAAGAAGGGGATTTGAGAAGTAAATAGAATAATACTCAGAGCAGTAGGTATCTGTAGGAAGCAGCTAGTAATTCTGGGGACTAGGGAAATAAAAGGGAACAGAGATTGTTATAAAAGCCCAAGAGCGGGTGTCTAGGGGTTCCATGTAGCCAGTACGAGGACTGCAGAGAGTGGAATCCCTGGCCAGTACATGGACCACCAAAGAAGGGCAGTTACAGCAGGAGCTTAGATCACGGACAGGCTGCAGCTGTTTCCAGAAACACCAGAAGCAAAAGAATATGAGAAGGAAATAATGTCTCTTTCTCCTGCTAGAATTTAACAGAAAACCAGCTCCTGGGGGAGTCTGGGGGATGGAGTTTGTAGTAAGCAAGACCCAGCCATATAGAATTGATGGAAGAACATAGGTGTGGAGCTGGGGGACAGCAATTAGGTAACGGGCACATCAGGTTAAATGAATCAAGATGTACTTCCTTCAGGAAGACCATAAACACACCTCAGTCAGAGGTTCATGCATGACTGCTAGCACGGTTTAGTACTAAAATGTGCCCAAGTCTCGTGACAACAACTGGGCAGTGCCATCCAAGTAGAGAATGACGCTTGTGAAGTTTGGTGAATGCCATGTGAACTTGCACCTCTTCCCTTGTCTTTTGTGTTAACCTGATTCACTCACCCGTCCGTCTACCCATCCACCCACTGATCCACCTGGTTAGTGCCTGTTATATGTTAGACACTGTGGTAGGCACTGGGGATCCAAAGATAATACCATACAGCCCTCCTTAGCTAGCTTCCAAAGCACACAAGCAGTGAATGAATTTGATAGTCACAAAAAATACTACAAGTAATAACTGTATCATTTATTCTTTATGATTTTATTTTTTTTTAACTTTTAAAATGTTTATATTTGGGTGATAGGGACAGAGTGAGAATGGGGGAGGGGCAGAGAGAGAGAGAGGGAGACAGAATCTGAAGCAGGCTCCAGGCTCCAAGCTGTCAGTGCAGAGCCCAACGTGGGGCTTGAACTCGCAAACTGGGAGACCGTGACCTGAGCTGAAGTTGGACACTTAACTGACTGAGCCACCCAGGTGCCCCCTTTATGCTTTTCAAAGTACTTTTTCATCTCCTGAAATTCTCGTGGGATATTTTTAAAAGGTAATTTCATGTTGAACATACTTTGATTTATTTCACACCAACAACCTTTCCATGAACATTGTATATCATTTTCTTATAAGGACAGTGATGTTTTTACTGTTTAACCTCCTTTTCGATGAATTGATTTTCTCCTCTGACCAGTGACTGTCCTGAATCTCTCCCATATTTGTAGGACTCAACAGCACTACTATTCCAAAGACTGTGTATCCTGTGGCAATTTCTGTCTTCCCCTGTTTTTCTTCCAATTTGTATTGCCTCTTCGACTCTTCGGTTTGCCCATTTTCCTCCATCATCTTCACCAGCTGGCTCTTGTAGATCAACCTGAGAGACATTTTGAGAGAATAGATACGCTGTGACTTCCTCTCTCCTGCCCTACTGTTGGGATGTCTTGTCTCTCCAGTTCCAGAACTTTATATTGAATCAAGTCTACTTTTTGCTTTCTACCAGTTTCATTTTACTTTATTGTCTTTAAAAACCTTAACTATGTGTTTGTATTTGATTGATAATGACCAGTGTTTCTCCAAGTGTTTTAAATAGACCACCTGCTTCTCAATCACCCAGGGAGCTTATTAAATATGCAGATTCTTTGGCTAACTCCAGTTCTACTGATTTATGATCTCTGGTGTGTGGCCCAGAAATACACATGTTTAACAGATTCCCTGCATGACTGATCACATTAAAGAGAGATGCACTGATAGAGACCTTTGCCTTCAGCTCTGACATTTTTATTCTCATCTCCTTTGGTGCTTTTAAAAGTATTGTCTTTAATGGAATACTGTATTATCAGACTTTGCAGATGGGCAGTAATGATTTGAAGTTTGCCTCTTGTTTCTGAAATCACTTTGCTTTGAACCAGTTATAATCTGTCTTAGTAGCACACAGCCAAGATGCTTTCTAGATTTGCAACCTTGCGCCAAAGTACTCCTGTGGAGTAGAGCAGATATTGATGTCAGGCTATGGGTGGTGAAAATTGGGCTCAGAAAGAGTAAGGGAGTAGTTGAAGGTCACACGACTAGTTAATTCTAGAGTTGAGATCGGAAGCCAGTTCAGATCTCTATGTCTTTCTCTCTCTCTCTTTTTTGATTGGTGTTAGTGTTACAAGACGTACACACACACACTCTTGATTCCACCTTTGCAATGTACCATGACACATACTGAATATTGGCACCTGCCTTTTGCAAAAGTGAAGTGACATCTTTTCTCCAAGAGCAACAATATGTTTGAAAATGCCTCTCTCATCACCAAGGCCGCTGTGAATTAACACAGTTTATTCCCTGAGTGGGGAACTGATGTGACTGAAGCAAACAGTCATGATAATTTCAAGGTCCACCGAAACAGCAGAAAACAAGTCAATTGCCACCATCCAATAGAAATGAAGCAACCCGAGGTTTTGCTCCCAGAACCTGAAACCTCATCAACTCAAAACAGCTTATAAGCATTTACATGTGTATTCTCCCATCTCTAGATAATTCGCACTAAAAGAAGGGACGGATATTGTCAATCTTCCAAAATGGCTGATAATTCCAAAGTCATTTAGATTTGGCTTTGCAACAGGTTTTTATGTTTAGTGTTTGAATTTGGGCTTAATGTATTCTGAGAAATTGTAACATTTTAAGCAACGATAACAGAGCAGTGAGAACCGGGAAATGATTTCCGGGCTTTCTTGTTCTGCTTTTTGACTTAACACTTCCTTCTCTTTCTGATCCATAGTAGGAGTGATGGGTGATCTGTCATTGGACCAACTAAGATTGTTTCTGACTCTCTCTCCCATATGTAATTATTGTATTTATTTCATAGGATCGATGTGGGGTTGCAAGGATGTGGGATTTACAGGATGCCCAGGTAAATTTTAATTTCAGGTAAACAGCAAATAAGTTTTTAGTAGAAGTACGTTTCAAATGTTTCAGGTAAACAACGAATAATTTTTAATACAAGTATGTTTCAAATAGTTGAGATAAACACTGAAGAATTGCATTTTGGACATGTTTATACTAAAAGAATTATTCATTATTTATCTGAAATTCTAATTTAATTGGCATTGTGTACTTTTGTATTGTAAACCAGGTAGCTTTTAAGGAGTTATATGAGATAATGTGTATACAATATCTAGCACATAGCAAATGTTCAGTGAATATTAAAATTATTTTCATAATTGACCTTCTGTAGACCCTAACAAATAATAACTAGCATTTACATATTACTTTACTATTTCCAAAACTACCTCGTATTCATGACTATTCTGATCCTCTTAAGGAATCTGTGATATATCCATATACCAGATGAAGAAATTAAGCCTCATAAAGATAAGTTTTACTGACGGTAGAGTAATCCACAGTATGCTATTCAATCTTTTACTTCAATAGACGTGTAGTTTTCTGTTTTCGTTTTCGTTTTTTTGCAGCTGTGTAATGAGCTTTTTAAGTCAGAGACAATAACTGTTGTGTACTCCATTGCCCAACCCAAAATACTACTCAGTACATGTGTCCTCAACCAGTGCAACTTCCAGATTACTGCTGGATTCTTCCAATGATGAAAATAGCAATAATATTAATAATAGTAATACATCTTATGATGTACCAGCCGTGTTCTAGGTGGCTTACATTTACCGGTATAATCTTCATAGTACTTGGTGAAATAGGGTAACATTATGACCTTATTTTACGGATGAGGAATCTGAGGCACGAAGAAGTTAGGTATTTTCTTGCCCGGTTGTTTAGCCAGTAAGCGGTGGGGCTGGGAGAGTTTCAGGCGACCTGGCTTAGAGCCTGCACTCTTGACCTTTGCACTATTCAGACTCCAGCAGTAGAATCAGTGATGACTCAGAGAACATGCACATCTGTAAGCATCTTGATGCACGTTGCCAAAATGCTTCCCTCTTCTAGCAGGGATTCATGACTGTCTCAATACGGCTTTTTCAGCATTGGGTATGCTCATGAAAACAAAAAATTTTTTTTTCTTTTTGTGTCTAATAGGTGCAAAATAGTATCTAGTAGTTTTAATTTTTAAAAAGTTTAATTATTTTTTAAAAGCTTATTTTTTTTTAAAATTTTTTTTTTCAACGTTTATTTATTTTTGGGACAGAGAGAGACAGAGCATGAACGGGGGAGGCGCAGAGGCAGAGGGAGACACAGAATCGGAAACAGGCTCCAGGCTCTGAGCCATCAGCCCAGAGCCTGACGCGGGGCTCAAACTCACGGACCGTGAGATCGTGACCTGGCTGAAGTCGGACGCTTAACCGACTGCGCCACCCAGGCGACCCTAAAAGCTTATTTTTGAGAGAAAGAGGGAACGAGTGTGGGTGGGGCAGAGAGAGAGAGGGAGACAGAGGATCCCAAGTGGGCTTTACGCTGACAACAGAGAGCCCTGTGCCGGGCTTGAACTCGTGAACCGCGAGATGATGACTTGAGCCAGAGTCGGACGCTTAACCAACTGAGCCACCCAGGTGCCCCCTGTACTTATTTGACTACGAAAGGTTGAGCTTTCTTTTTCATATGGTTTAAGAAATTATATTTCTTCTCTTATAAGGCGTCTACTTCCATCTATACCCTTAGGCAAATTAGTGCTAAGCAAACCAGTCACATGAGCCCTACTGTCATGTGTTGCAAATGACTTAAAAAAATAAAATTTGCCGTCTTTCAGTTTTGTGTTTGGACCTTTGGCTTATGAAGTATAACAGTAAAGAGAAGGAAGTAGGTCAGTCTTGTCTTTTGTGATTTCTTCTGTTGCTCTTGTGCTTAGAGAGCAGAGATCCAGGATTTTATTTAATTTATTACTTATTATCATTTTTTAAAATGTTTATTTTTGAGAGAGAGAGAGAGAGCACAAGCAGGGGAGGGGCAGAGAGAGAGAGAGAGACAGACAGACATACAGACAGACAGAAACAGAGAATCTGAAGCAGGCTCCAGGCTCCAAGCTGTCACAGGTCCAGCATTTTACTGGACATTGTAACCCATTGCTTTTTTTAAAGGTTTGGTTTAGAATAACTGTCTTCAGCCTCGGAAAATCCTCTGCAGATTCTCCTAACACTTCAGGTGCTTGACACCTAAAAGATGGTCAGTTTTTCTTTCTGAACCTTTCCTTGCTGACCCCTTTCCCTCCTAACTTCCTCTGAGCGGAACCCTTTGCCCCTCTTTGAGGGACAGTCTCTCTGGTAGGATCATATCTGAGAATATTTAAGGAGCAAGGCTAAATTATTTCTTTAGAGCAATCCAGGTTGCTAATCCAGCTGTTCTGAATGGATGTAATAAGGCTGCTGCTTTAGCTGACTCCAGTGCTTCTGCGTGTGACCCCAGCATCTCTGTGAGATGTAGTCTTTCCCTTTTCCAGAGGAAGGATCAGGAACTAACGAGTTAAGTGACCCAAGATCTCTGAAACTTATGCAGCCAGGATTACAGCCTGGTTATTCTAACACCTGCTCTTGTGATCTTTTCACTACTCCAGAGTTTGTATGTATGTATGTATGTATTTATTTATTTCTTAAATCATGGATCCACCCGGACCCTACTCCCTGGTCCATTATTTATTTATTTATTTAATTTTTTTTTTTTTTTTGAGAGAGAGACAAAGCATGAACAGGAGAGGGGCAGAGAGAGGGAGACACAGAATCCGAAGCAGGTTTCAGGCTCTGAGCTGTTGGTGCAGAGCCTGATGAGGGGCTCGAACTCACGGAGTGCAAGATTATGACCTGAGCTGAAGTCGGACGCTTAACCGACTGAGCCACCCAGGCGCCCCCCCCCTTTTTTTTTTTAATAAATGACTTCTTGTCAAAACCAGAGAGCTAAATACTCACAATGTCATTTTTTTCTCTCAAGTATTAGTGTTTAGAAGGTTCTGAAACACTTTGGCTCATATCAGAATGGTATCACTTGGGGACAGGAAGCTCTCTGAGCATTTGCTGTATATGCACACGTTTTTGAAAAAGCCAATAAACGGTGGCGTGTATATTCTGTTCCTGTAGAAGCAAACATTTTGTTAAAGAGGGTCTTGCTGTTGTACTTAGCTGGTATTTCTCATACGATCACACGCTAGGAAGCTAAGTGTCTTCTGATTACCTTTTGTATCAGCCACAAGATGGTACCCTTGCACAGCCCAGAGAGAGCACGGGTCAGATGTGGGAGAATTCGGGGGTTTATCTTAGGTTAAATGTAGCACAAGCACACAGGCCGTGTCTTTATGTGCTAAAATAGACAAAAGTTGTTCTCCTTCATCGCATGTAAAAAGGAGATTTGTATATGTTGTAATTTGGTACACCCCTTTTCTTCATACCCATGCTCGTGCCCTACAGAAAACCCAGGTTCTGTTCTACAAGAACATTCAGATCCCTTTCACTTCTGGTGAAGGAGAAATTCGGGGGTCGATCAGGCTTGATTGAAACCCCCCTTCCCTCCAAACCTGGGAGTATTCCTTCTCCTTCAGAGAGTGCTGACGGTAGGGGTCAGTTTTACAGAGCGGTAAAGGACTAAGAACGGTGTCTTGTGTCAGGAGAAGACAGGCTTTGCCTTGAAGATCAAGCAGGTAGAGCAATCAGAGCATTATTTACAATAATGAAAAGTCAGAGCTATGTACATGCCCAACA
The DNA here is from genome assembly GCF_016509475.1 of Prionailurus bengalensis. Lineage (NCBI taxonomy): Eukaryota > Metazoa > Chordata > Mammalia > Carnivora > Felidae > Prionailurus > Prionailurus bengalensis. The sequence continues at coordinate 7,094,634 of NC_057359.1, forward strand.
GTGGGGAGCAGGCTGGAATAGCTCATCTAAGGGCATGCTGTCGCAGATGATCAACGGCAAATTGTAGAAGAATGTTCCATCTCTTGGGAAAACGCTCAAGGCGTATTCAGGTAAAACGTGGATTTCAAACCCGTGTATTCAGTCATGTGTGCGCGCGTGTGTGTATGTGTGTGTCGAGAAGGATATGCACAATAACACTGGTTCTCTCTGAAAAGCGTAGCTAACTTTTTTGGCCTTTGAGCGTTACCTGCATTTTCTGTGATGTGGACTCGGTCATCCCGGAGGGCCAGCGGGAGGGCCCTGCTGCTAACAGAGGTCTCATTTCTGTCCTCATGCTGGGGTGCATGTGATACCTGGATCGACAGCCTCGTCAGAATGGGGGCGGGGGGTAGTTCTCCAAGAAGGAGCTTGGCCTGCACAGGCCTAGCTGTCTTGAGGGCCTCAGACTGGGTCTGCGTGAGATGTCTTCTTAGGGAGTGGTCACTCATTGGCTGGAAGGCCTACTATTGGTTCTTTTAAAATATGCTGTGAGGTGGAAGTTTCAGGATAGTCAAAGTCGGCTACCAGCACCTTCTGTCTTTTTCCTTTGGAGGGGTGGGTGGAGTAGAGGGTTTAGCCCATCAAGGCTATTGCTTCAGAGGAGGGGAGCTGTTCCAACTCCTTTTGTAACTGCTCTGGGAGCAGCAGTACTTGGCAGTTCCAGCATCTAATCAGAAAGCAGCACCACTGAGGTGGCTGCGATGGGCAGGCCCTTCTCTGTGCGTCCGTGGAAGATCAGATAGCAGAGGTATGTATGTATCTGGACCGAGGTTTCTTGTGTCACTGGGGGAAGCATCCTGCTGCCCGTTCACTCCTTGCGAGATGTGAAATGTCTCTGTCACAAAGGTGTATACACGTGCTAGAAATTCTTCCATAGTTAGAGTTTTGAAAGTCACGTCTTTCCTCCAGATAACGAAAAATCATTAATTTCACTCTGAGTGTTAGGAAGTCTTTTATAGACCCCAGAAAGAGAGTTTGTCCAGGGGTCGTGCATAACATTTGTAGAGTTTGAATGGATTCTTCTTGTGAATTGAGCGGGCCTCGGAAACATATGTGGCTTTAACGGTTCATCATCCTAGAGCAGTGGTTCCCGAAGGCTGGTTTATGGATCGACTCTATCAGAATCACATTGAAGAGCTTTAACCCTCCCCTCACCCCCCAAGCCACTTCCAAATTCTGCTTCAGTAGGTTTTCAGTGGACCCCAAGAACCCCAGCCTCCCCAGGTGACTCTGAAATACATTTGGGATGTCTCTGACATGTTTTCATGCCAGTTGCAACTGTAAATATGAAGTGTTTAACTTGTATGCTGAATCAGTGTAGTCATATGCAGTTTGTATTTCAGAGCTCATACACGCATATGCATTTTGTTCTTACCAGAACAGTGGAATCACTGCACAAAATTAACTCAGCTTTTAAATTTCACTTCTTGATATATGCACCTTCTACCAACATTCTCTCCTGATAAATAAGGAAGAATTTGAAGGAAAAGGAGCTAAGGGTTGCCCTACTTTTCCTTTCCTTCTGTGACATCATTTTCAGCATAAGTGGTTGGCCAATCCTGAGAAGTAACATGATTAAGAAAGAATATGATGGGACCACTTAATCAGACAGCACGTTTGTGTGTTACCGTATATGGGAGACAAAAAAAAAAAATAGAAAATCTATAAAAAACTGCGCCATGTGGCATTGGGGGCTCAGTTCTTTGGGTACGAACCCAATTGAGCCATGCTGGCATGAATAAAGTTGCTTCCTAAAAAAAAAAAGAAAAGAAAAGAAAAGAAAGAATATGATAGGGTCCTTGGTCATTTGTGTTTCTGTCTTTCTACATTCAAAGCAAATTCTGGCTCAGTGGAAAAGCGGCCTCTCTAAGGTGTCAGTTTACTCAACTGTAGATGTAACTTGCTCACCTTGTACTCACTTCGAGTCTTCCCGAACTTCCGTGCATGTAGATTTACCAGGACTCTATACTCACGGGGCGTCACACATGCTAAGTGCAGACGCAGCAGCAAGAAACAGCGGCAGACACGCATGCTGAACGTGTCTCCTCTGCTCATGCTTCTGCTCCATTGTTCCATCAGATTTCACTTACGTAACAGAAGTTCAAAGCTAAAATTAGTATGGATCAAAAACCTAAATGTGAGACCTAAAGCATAAAACTCCTAGAAGAAAACATAGGCAGAGGTGTCTTTGACACTGGCCTTAGAAACATATTTATAGGTCTGTGTCCTTGGGCAAGGGAAACAAAAACTAAGATAAACTGTTTGGACTACACCAAAGTAAAAAGGTTTTGCATAGTGAAGGAAACTGTGAACAAAACAAAGAGACAAACTACTGAACGGGAGAAGATATTTGCAAATGATATATCCAGTTAAGTGATTAATGTTAATATCTAAAATATATAAATAACTAACATATATATATTTATAGAACTTAACACTAAAGAAACAAAGAACCCAATTAAAAAATGGGCAGAGGAACCAAATAGACACAAAGATGGCCAGCAGATACATGAAAAGATGCTCAATATCACTAATTATTAAGGAAATGGAGATCAAAACCACAGTGAGATACCTTATACCTGTCAGAATGGCTGATATCAAAAAGACAAGACATAATAAATTTTGTCAAGGATGTGGAGAAAAAGGAACCCTTGTGCACTGTTGGTGGGAATTTTTGTTGTAGCCACTATGGAAAACAGAATGGAGGTTCCTCAAAAAATTTAAAAAGGGCTATACAATCCAGGAATTCTACTACTGGGTATTTACCCAGAAAAAATGAAAACACTAGTCTGAAAAGATATATACACCCTATGTTTATTGCAGCATTACTTCCAATAGCCAAGATAATGGAAAGAACCTCATTGATGGATGCTGAAGCTGTGGTATGTGTGTGTACACACACACACACACACACACACACACAGGAGTAGCACTCAGTCATAGAAAAGAATGAGATCTTGCCATTTGCAACAACATGGATGGACCTAGAGAGTATTATGCTAAGTGAACTTGAACAGAGAAAGACAAATACCATATGATTTCACTTATATGTGCAATGTAAAAAGCAAAACCACCTTAAAAAGGCAGAAACAGACCCATAAATACAAAGAACAAACCGATGGTTGCTTGAGGGAGGAGGTGGGAGGATGGTGAAGTGGGGTGGGAAGTACAGCCTTCCAGTTACGGAAGGAATAAATCCGGGGATGAAAGGCACAGCCTAGGGAATGTCGTCAATGGTACTGTCATAGTGTTGCATGGTGACAGATGGCAGGGACACTTGTGGTGAGCGTAGCATAAGGTATAGAGTTGTCAAATCACTATGCCGTGCACCTGAAACTGATGTCACGTTATGTGTCAACTGCCCTTCAGTAACAAAAAGAGAAACTTAGAAAACACATTTCAAGATGGCAACAGCAGAGCCCTGTGGAGCATAGGTCCTGGGCAGCTGCATAGGTGGTGTACCCATGAATTCCTTCTAGACTAATTCCTTCTGTCTCAGGACACTCCAGCCACCCTTCATAGCATAAGCAGAGTAGATTGAATGGAAGTTACCCAGCTATATCTTCAAAATAGCAGGGATCCTACAGGAGGGGAGGGGGGAGGACCCAACACCAGACCTACCATGGAGGCTGGACTAAATAGGGACTGAAACAGACCAGGTGCAGGGATAGCTAAAAAAAAACAACAACAACAAAAAAAAAACAAAACCAGACAGGCAGAGTTGAGCATCCAAAGAAGCACAGGTCAGTTCCATCCACATTTATTGTACAAGATACAAGAGGACTAAGCAGTGGCCTGTACCCTCAAAGCACAGGGTCAGGTCCTCAGGGAGACTTGAGCCAGGCAATAGGTTTGAACTTCATTTTGGGAATGGGGAACCACCGCAAAGCATTGAGAGAGGTAGCATGCCGTGATTCTGTTTTTGTAAAGATGACTTTGGCCACAGGGCATTAGCAGGAGGTGACTAAGACAAGGCAAGGGGTGTGGCCAGTCAGACGGTATAACAATAGTCCAGCCTCGAGCAGATCCTAATGAGAGGGCAGCAAGGAGGGCCCCTCGCTGGGGATGGCGGGGTGTCCTAACGACAAGTCCAGGCAGGGAAGAGCACCAGAAGTGCTCTCACTGGGTTGGGACTTTGTGGGCAGAACTCCAGCCCTTGGGTCAGAGTGCCTGGAGCTGACAGTGTCCACGGACAGAACCCAGAGGGAGAGAATCAACTGATGCCTGGGGCCAAGGATTGTCGTGGGTGCAGCTGGGAGGTCAGCCTGGGAGAGGGATTCACTCAGCAGTTCCAGACAGTGCACTGGGGCGACTTACGTGTCTTCTGCCCCAGTCCATCAGGATCTGTCCTGGGCCTGCCTTGAGTGAGTCAGCAGGGGGACGCATTGTGTTTCCTCTCATGAGGAACAGAGGAGATGCCAGTCACGGGAACCGGGCCTCACCACGGTTTGTGTAGGAATCTTTCTAAGAACCCAACAGTTATAATTTTTCTTACCATGAAAGTCAGAATTGTAGACAATACGGATGAATGAAATGAAAAGTCGGTGCAAAGTATAATTCTGCCTGTCCTGGGTCACTGTTAACATTTGGGAATATGGACCTTCAGTAACTCAACTTTGCAGTTTCCCCCCTTAATTTACGAAAATGTGTGGCTTTTACGCTGAATCTAGTTTGGAGGAGTTATATCTTTTCCCCTTTGAAGGAGATCACTTATTTGTGATTCCTATATATTCCTATATGTTTATGTCAAGTCCACATTTCTGGAAGCAGGACCAGGTCTGTTGTTTATTTTTTAGTTCCCCACAGCATTCTGATTCCTTCTCCAGAGTCCTGTTGGCTTGAGGACTAATTACCTCGAGAAATGTACATGGAGTATGATTGATCGCTATTCCTTAGTTGGAAGGAAGATACAATAATGACTTAAATACAAGATATTTCCATTTTATATTTATTAATATAAAATAATTCAATATATGTTTATTATGTATAGAATACACATGAAATGTGTATTTTCGGTCTAGTACATGTGACATTGTGCAGCTCCCATGTTCCCGTCCTTCCCCATGAGCCACTGTTTGAGATCCCATCACCATCTGGAGAGAAGGGGCTGTGAGCAGATCACAGTCCCCAAAGATTTTGACAGTCTGAGATGATGGGCCATGTGAACCAAAACTAGAGATATTTGTCCAGGAGAGATAAGGTCCTATTAACCCAAATCCAGCAAGAACCACAGAGGAAGCGCAGGGATCTGGTGTGGTGATGTGACGTGTGTGTAAGGGGAAGGTTTGGAGGAGGAGGGTTGCCCATCATGGCAGAATCTGAGGACATGATGCTGCTTCTTGTCTCAAGACTCACGGAAATGAGGACGCTTTCCACGGGTCCAGGAGTCCATGAAAAGTTTAACTTTTGGGTAACCACAGTGTGCTGTTGGTTTGCATTTTAGCTCCTGCTTCCAGTTCTTTCCATTCTTTCCCCATCCATCTTTTCCTGCAACCACATGCTTCCTTTTTGGTTGTTGTTTGCTTTTTGGCCATGAACAAAGCCTTTATTAGATAAACTCTCTGTTGATCTGGTTCGTGGTTCCAACTTGTCAAAATCGGTTTAGGATTCTGATGTGTTCTGTGAGCATCTAAGCCAACTCTTCCAGTTACTACACCTGGGCCTTCTGCTTCTCAGGTCAGTGGTTTTTTCTTTGTTTGTTTTTCATGGCACCATACTCTCTCAAGACAATTTTCAATTTATGGTAGAACTTCTGGTTAGAAGCCCTCGACACAGGGTAACAGAGATTTGCCCTTTGAGTACTGCTTACGTAAGGAGATCGTACCCAGTTCTTCTAGTAACTGTAGAGTTGGTATTGTTGCTCTCATGTGACGGAGGAGAGGCCTTGGAAAGTTCTTTTTCTTTAAGATCAGAGAGCAAACTGGGCACTGTGTATCAGTCATTGCAGAGAACACTTAGGTTTGATAGAGGTCTTTGCTTCCTGAGATTCTTAAAACATCTTTGGGGATACTTCTTTAGAAGACCTAGAAGAGAAGCTGAACGAGCCATCGGGAATTGTCACTGTGGGAGGGCCTCATGGTCTGCTTGGTCAGGATACTAGAGAATCTTTTTATGATGTACAAAAATTCAAAGATGAAACTAATTTCCGAAGAGATGTGCAGCAAGGAAGCAGGTAGGCACCATTTGGGATCTGATTAGAATTCTGAGTCTAGTTCTTTGCATTCAGAACTCGAGAAGTTGGAGAGAATTTTCAGGAAAAAAGAAAATAACATTCTTTTGGGCATCAGTTGTCCTGTTTAATGAAGACTTTGTTAACGTAAACAAGATCCTGAGCTTTCTAACTGAAGCTGCCTGAAGAGGTCTTTTCACACCAAACAGAATTAATTGCCTTATGCAAGTATAAATCAGCAAGTTTGTGGAGACCACCTCCACTTTAAAACAGAATATAATTTGGTAAATAAAAGCCCGTTATGGTCCATGCTTCCAGCTTCTTTTCTTTTCTTTTTTTTTTTTAAGATGAGGAACCATCCCAAAGGGTTTGGATGGTTGTGTTTTCATTTTCATTTGTTTCCATATATTTTTAAATTTCTTCTCTAATTGCCTGGTTGACCCATTCATTCTTTAGTAGGATGTTCTTTAACCTCCATGCTTTTGGAGGTTTTCCAGGCTTTTTCCTTTGGTGGATTTCAAGTTTCATAGCATTGTGATCTGAAAGTGTGCATGATATGATCTCGATTCTTTTATACTTATTGAGGGCTGTTTTGTGACCCAGTATGTGATCTGTCTTGGAGAATGTTCCATGTGCACTCAAGAAGAAAGTATATTCTGTTGCTTTGGGATGCAGAGTTCTAAATATATCTGTCTAGTCCATCTGGTCCAATGTATCATTCAGGGCCCTTGTTTCTTTATTGATTCTCTGTCTAGATGATCTGTCCATTGTTGTAAGTGGAGTATTAAAGTTCCCTGCAATTACCACATTCTTATCAATAAGGTTGCTTATGTTTGTGATTAATTATTTTATATATTTGGGGACTTCTGAATTTGGTGCATAGATATTTATAATTGTTAGCTCTTCCTGATGGATAGACCCTGTAGTTATTATATAATGCCCTTCTTCATCTCTTATTATAGCCTTTAATTTAAAGTCTAGTTTGTCTGATATAAGTATGGCTACTCCATCTTTCTTTTGACTTCCAGTGGCATGATACATAGTTCTCCATCCCCTTACTTTCAATCTGAAGGTGTCCTCAGGCCTAAAATGAGACTCTTGTAGACAGAAAATAGATGGGTCTTGTTTTTTTTTTTTTTTATCCATTCTGATACCCTATGTCTTTTGGTTGGAGCATTTAGTCCATTTACATTCAGTGTTATTATCGAAAGGTAAGGGTTTAGAGTCATTGTGGTATTTGTAGGTTTCATGCTTGTAGTGATGTCTCTGGTACTTTGTGGTCCTTGCAACATTTCACTCACGGAGTCCCCCTTAGGATCTCTTATAGGGCTGGTTTAGTGGTGATGAATTCCTTCTGTGTTTGTTTGGGAAAACCTTTATCTCTCTAGGAGTTTACCCAAGGGATACAGGAGTGCTGATGCATAGGGGCAGTTGTACGCCAGTGTTATAGCAGCACTTTCAACAATAGCCAAATTATGGAAAGAGCCTAAATGTCCATCAACTGACGAATGGATAAAGAAATTGTGGTTTATATACACGATGGAATACTACTGGGCAATGAAAAAGAATGAAATCTGGCCATTTGCAGCAATGTGGATGGAACTGGAGGGTATTATGTTGAGTGAAATAGTCAGAGAAGGACAGATACCGTATGTTTTCACTCATATATGGATCTTGAGAAAGTTAACAGAAGACCATGGGAGGGGGGAAGGGGGAAAAAAAGTTACGGAGAGGGAGGGAGGCAAACCATAAGAAACTCTTGGATACTGAGAACAGACTGAGGGTTGATGGGGGTGGGGGAGAGGAGAAAGTGGGTGATGGGCATTGAGGAGGGCACTTGTTGGGATGAGCACTGGTTGTTGTATGGAAATCAATCTGACAATAAATTATATTGTAAAAAAAATAAAATCTTAAAAAAAATTGTAAAAAAAAAATAAAGATGAGGAACCAGGTTTCAGAAACATGGAGTAGTCTAGGCAAGGTCATCCTTCAGGCTTGGGCCAGGGTGTGCCTTAGCGCCAGGGTCTTGTGGACACCTCACCTAATGCTCTTTCTGTTTTCTGCTTCATGATGTTCAGTGTTGCTTTCCGGTTGGTAAAGCTCACTAGTAAGGGCTTTTCAGAGTGACAGAGTTCTTTTCTTTGGCGATATTGGGAACATCAAAAGAAATCTCTTTTAAAATGGAAGAACAAAAGCACCACCTTAAAGAATTACCACCTAAAGCCTGATAGAAATGATTTTAGGATTATTCACTGTTTGAGAACAGCCATGCCATGTGATGCTTTCACTGACGCAATTAAGCAAGAGTTGACTGTGGTTGACTTGGGCTGCCTAACAGGAAGCATTGTGCAGTAGAAAGTTCATTGGCTTTGGAATTATACTTGGGTGTGGATTTTGGATTTGGCACATTCTCCCTTATAGTGTCGGCCAAGCCATGTACATCTCTCCGAGCTTCACTTTCCTCATTATAAATTGAAGATAATAATACTTCCCTTGGTGTCTTAATATGTCACTTCTTTTTTCCATTCTAGAATTTACTGCTTCAGACACATTCTCTCAATGAATACCTGTAGTCTCTGTGTTGGGTGTGGAGGGTAGAGGGGTGAACTTACAGGCAGAGTACATGCCCTTATAGAGAACATCTTTTAATGGGGAAGAAAGAGTTTAAATAAGCAGTTATGATTGTCAGGAGTGCTTAGGTAAGGAAATTCAGGGTGCTAAGTTCAGACTGAACAGAGAGATCTATTTAGTCTAGGGATAAAGTAATGCCTCCAGGAGGAGGTGGTATTTAAGTGAAATCTGAACAGATTTAGCCAGATGAGATGGGGTGAAGGTGGCAAAGGGGAGTCACAGTTATTCCTAACAAAGACAGCCATCAAATGTGAGAATACTGAAGGTCTCAAGAGAAAGTCCAGGAAATGTAAAGTGAAGGGGAGGGTGATGGTTGAGAGGTGCATAGGAGATACATCCTCAGGGGCTTAAAAGCCATGGTCATGATTTTGGAAGTTAATTTTTTTTAGTTTAATTTTTTTAAGTTTATTTATTCTGAGAGAGGAAGAGTGAGCGAGCATGAGTGGGGTAGGGGCAGAGAGAGAGGGAGAGAGAATTCCAGTGTCAGTGCAGAGCCTGATGTAGGGCTCAAACTCATGAACTGTGAGATCACAACTTGAGACCAAATCAAGAGTTGGATGCTCAACCGACTGAGCCACCCAGGTGCCCAGGAAGTTAATGTTAAGGTCAGTGGAGAATCCTTAGAGAGCTTTGAGTTTGAGTGATATGACTTTTGTCATCAAAATTAGAAGGCTGTAAATATTAGCTCTTTGGAAAGGTGTAGATAAAGGCAGCTATTCGAATGGGCCGATAGGATTGTTCCAGAAAGGGCCTTCATCCTTTCGTGCATGGAATTCAGGGCTGTCTTTCTAGTGGAGAATTGACAGGACTTAGCCATTGTGCTCCACCACAAGGGGGAGCTAGTGGTCTTCCGTGGTCATGTAATTTTTCTGTTGGCTCCTTGTCTAATGACAACATGGCAGCACTGGCAGTTGGTTCAACTGTTGGCCATTTTCCAGGCGCGGGGCCGTTATGGCAGTTGGTGGTTGGTAAATTCCGTCCCTGCTCTCTGTGCTCAACCATATGTCCAGACCCTACTGGCAGTCCTAGTGCTGGAGTCTCCAGCCAGCTCAGAACAAAGACCCAGTCTGAAAAGGCCTCTCCCTGTCACCATCGCAATCACTTGAGCATTTATGCTCAAAACAGCTCTCTGACAGGAAAACGTTTGTGTTCCTCCGGAATGTGAAGGAAGGCTCATGGTTTTTAAAATTCATGAATTGCGTGGAATGGAACGTTCCTTCTCCGAGTACAGGAAAGAAACAGAGAGGCTGTGTCTTCACGACACCCAAACTGTGGGTCATCTCAGGCAGGAAAAATCTAGTCAAACCAGTTATTTGGCATGGTGTAGACCCCCTTCGCCTCCCCTCCAAAGAAAAGGTTGTAATTTTTTTTTTTTTTTTTCACTTTTCAACTTGTCGCATTGGATTCACTTGAGAGTACTCTGGCTTAGGTAACGAGTTGAAGAAATTCAAGGTTTCTTGTTTCTGTTTTAAATTATTGGAAGCTAATGGTACGGGCTGGGTATACGATCAAAGTAATCCAACTAAAAGATTCAAATGGTCTGATTTTCTTTGGTTGGCTACATACAGCATAAGGATAGGATAGAGCCTTCGGAAGTTGTGAGGTTTATCTTTAACTGTCCTTATCACCTTTTCCATGTTCTTGCCTGCCCCTTTGGCCTATTTCTTCCTGTCCTCTGGGTGCCCAGTACTTTCAGACCCAAGATGAGACTTCATTTGCCCACCATGGCATTTCCAAGGATTTCTCCTGGCCTGCCAGATTTTTCTTCTACACCTTTGAATGAATCCTTAGAGCTCCTGAGTTTGAAACAAAGAAATTTGATTGCATTGAAATACTGTAAGATACGGGCACTTGTACCCCAATGTTTATAGCAGCACTCTCAACAATAGCCAAATTATGGAAAGAGCCTAAGTGTCCTTCAGTTGATGAATGGATAAAGAAATTGTGGTTTATATACACAATGGAATACTATGTGGCAATGAGAAAGAATGAAATATGGCCCTTTGTAGCAACGTGGATGGAACTGGAGAGTGTTATGCTAAGTGAAATAAGCCATACAGAGAAAGACAGATACCATATGTTTTCACTCTTATGTGGATCCTGAGAAACTTAACAGAAACCCATGGGGGAGGGGAAGGGAAAAAAAAAAAGAGGTTAGAGCGGAAGAGAGCCAAAGCATAAGAGACTCTTAAAAACTGAGAACAAACTGAGGGTTGATGGGGGTGGGAGAGAGGGGAGGGTGGGTGATGGGTATTGAGGAGGGCACCTTTTGGGATGAGCACTGGGTGTTGTATGGAAACCAATTTGACAATAAATTTCATATTTATAAAATAAGAAATACTGTAAGATGATAATAGAGTCTAATATGTGAATGTAGGAGCACCCAGCATACTTTCTAGCTCCTTGACCCTTGTGGAGAGGGGGATGGGTGTTGCAATCTACATGAAGATTTTGATGGCCCAAATGAATTCTTGGTGCAGGCATTCTAGATCTTCAAAACGAGAATCACAAAATGATTCCCACCCCCCCATATTGTGGTTAAAAATAAATACTTCGGCGGCTGGGGCAGTGGGGCGAGTTGGATCAGGACTTCACAGCGCTGCCTGTGGGTTAGTCATCTACGATTGATTGATGGTGTTTTTGGAGTCTCGACCATTGTCCATCCACGTGAACAAGTCAGGGTGAAAGAGGCAGCACAGGAGTTCCCTGCACTTGATCTGCTGTGTCTCATCTGCAGGTGGTGGTTTTCATATGCTTAAGCTGTGTGTATTTCACCTGCCTTCCCCGCCCCATATACAACCCTTGTCATGTCTATGGAAAGCAGAACTACTCTTTGATGGTAGTGTCTGGAAAAGACCTACAGCAGATAGAAAATCTTCCAAAGAAGTGAATTCCTCTTTTATAAAGAAATCCTCTTGTAAGGACATGGATCTTTTTTTGTAAGTGAAGAATACCTCACTTCTTTTCATTCCAAAACTTTATAGTTTTCATATTTTAAAAGCAATACATGATCAGGGCGCCTGGGTGGCTCAGTCGGTTAAGCATCCAACCTTGGTTCCTGTCGTCATCTTATGGTTCATGAGTTCAAGCCCCGCATCAGGCTCTCTGCTCTCAGCGCAGAGCCCGCTTTGTATCCTTCGTCTCCCTGTCTCTCTCTGCCCCTCCCTGCTTGTGCATGTGTGTGCACGCTCTCTCTCCTTCCTTCTCTAAAAAATAAACATTAAAAAAGACATATTTCAAAGCAATACATGATGACAGTATAAAGATACAGAATATAAAGAAGAAAATAAAAAAGATGAGCACGATCCCATTTTTAGAGAGTAATCACTCTTGAACTATTAGTGTTTCAGAACATTTGGAACTTTTCAGTTACTTTTCTCTGCATACACAGACATTTTTCAAACAGAAATGAGTGGGACTGTATTATGATTATTACTTTGTAACCTGATTTTATTCACTTAATTACATACTGTGAGCACCATTTATACCATCATTTTAATTGGAAGTACACCATTCCTTTGCCTGAAAGTACCATCATTGACTGAAGCGATGTAACCAATCTCCCATTGATGGAACTTCACGCTTAAAAATGGCCAAATGTCCTACCCTGAGATTTACCCTTTTTGAGGGAAGGGATATGTAGATGTTAACCAAAAGTACTGTGGTCCTCAGTTTCATCTAGGGGTTCAGAATTCACTAAAGAGGGAGACCCAAGGCACACAGAGGTTTGGAGAGGGATTGGCTATCATGTTTGGTGCTAGTTGTTCGGTAGACTCAAGGGTATCTTAAGATCCAGTGAGAGTAAGCCAGTGTTTCCACCCTCACAGTGAGCACCATGAGTATCCCATTCAGTTTCCAGCCAACTGTAACGTGGGAGGGCAGATTTTATGACTTGACCACGCATTTTGTGTCAACTCTGGGTGTTCTCAATATTTAATACGCAAGTCTCTATAGGAATTCTATCCAGACTGCTATCGAACTGGAGTTACTTAAAGGGGAATTGAAGCAAAGGTTTGATGACTATAGAAACCTCTTTTGTAACACGGTACAAGACCCCATGCTTGCTCTGCTTCCTGCTAACTGGCGACACTGTGGGAGCCTCGCGTGAAGAATTGCCACAGGGCATTGTAACCTGAAGTTTATTAACTTCACCAGGCATCCCACTCTTGTGAGATTATTTTAGCTGGCACAAAGGGTCGATCAGTGTTAGTAGCATGTGTGTATGCATTTTTAGAGCAGAAGAATTAAATGAACTCACTGTGGGTAGAGCAGAGATACAGATGAAAAACCGGTGTGCTTGGAAATGTTGTTGGAAATGTATACTTGGAAATGTTTATTGAGGATGTGATACAGGTGGAAAGAATCTATTCTGGATGGAACAGTGTTACAGAAGCTGACCACTACGATGCCTTTCTTTCTCTCTCTCTCTCTCTTTTTTAAAATTTTTTAATTTTTTTATTATTATTTTTTTTAATTAAAAAAATTTTTTTTCTCTTTTTCAACGTTTTATTTATTTTTGAGACAGAGAGAGACAGAGCATGAATGGGGGAGGGGCAGAGAGAGAGGAGGACACAGAATCGGAAACAGGCTCCAGGCTCTGAGCCATCAGCCCAGAGCCTGATGCGGGGCTCAAACTCACAGACTGCGAGATCGTGACCTGGCTGAAGTCGGACGCTTAACCGACTGCGCCACCCAGGCACCCCTCTCTCTCTCTCTTTCTTTCTTTCTTTGTTTCTTTCTTTCCTTCTTTCTTTTCTTGTTTACTTATTTATTTTTGAGAGAGAGAGGGAGGAAGAGGCAGAAAGAGAGGGAGACAGAGAATCCCGAGCAGGCTCTGCACTGTCAGTGCACCTAGGTGCCCCAAGGTGCTTTTCAGTGCTAGCAGCTCAGATGCTAGGAAACGCCTGTTGGACAGGACTGTTGCTGCTACAGTATGTGAGATTTCTGCTCCAACATGTGTTTGACTTCTGTGCTCCTTAATTATGCTCGGGGCAGTTTAATCATTTTATTATTATTATTATTATTATTTTTACAAAATAATAACTCCATCATTTACTTTCCAAAGTTGTCACTACTTTTTTGATCTTATCCCATATTCTTCTTCAGTGTGTGTGTGTGTGTGTGTGGCAGGCATTGGGTCACAGATTAATAAGTAGAGAAGTCACTGGATGGGTGGAGGCAGGTTAATTTTGATCATTTGTGCCCTAAAGGTCTCTAGTCGCTTGGTGCTAAAGCAGTCAAGTTGTTTAAGACCATCTTCAGTTTATTGGTTCTTCTGTTCCTGGTGGTTTCCTAGATGAAGGCTGTCTCTTGGGATTAATGAAACTGATCTCCAGTTGACAGAGTAAATAAGGAGTCAGGGTCCATCTCTCTCCTCTCCACTGCCCTTCACCTTTTCTTTCTCCCCGGCCTTCACCTTCTCTTTGGGGCATCAGCATTTCTCCATCACTACCCTCTTCTCTGCTTACTTTCTTTACCTCCTCAATAGGCATCTCTGGTCCAGTTTCTCAGAGACAGGCATCTTTTATGTTTTCGTGTCATTCCCCGGCATAATAGCCGGGTTGCCTGGCACGCTCTTTAGGTCCCGCAGAGTTTACTCTTTTTGTTTAGCGAAGTGATGTGCGGAGAGCTGGATCCCCAGCTTTTCTGTGCTTTCACACCCGTCCACCTCTTTTCTTGGGCGTCACCTGCGGGCCCAGCAAGTGCTTTTCATCACAAGAATAATGTTCAGACTTTGCCCCTGTGAAGTAAGATCCCTTTCCCATTGGAGTCCTTGAAGGTGGCAAACACATGACCATGAGCAATTTTAAAGGAAATTCATCATAAAGTGCCTTTTTTTGAGTGTTGTTTGAAAAATAAGCGGTTGCTATAGGATTTTAATAAAACTGGCCCCATGCCGAGATGGAAAGCGTGTGTCATCAACTACAAAGGGAGCTTCAGCTGAGAGGGCTCATTTTGGGATGAAAATTGTCTTCCTGTTTTCTTACTACATCAATGATACAGCAATTTCTTTTATAATTTCCAGTTGTGCACAAGCCAGTCAGCAGAAAAATGAGACTTTGCTTTCCTTCCTAGCTGAGAGAATATTCTTTTTAAAAGAATGAAACACAGATAAAAAGAAGGAAGAAGGAAAGTAATAGGGGGAAAAAAAAATCCATGGCAAAAACATTTAAAAACTCCTTCGCGGGTTTCAGGGAAAAGAGATTAGTTTGATACACAGTGAGCTGTCTTAGATCTTGTCTTAGCAGTTGCCTCTCCAGGAAGATAGGGCTCTTACGGGGGACGGATGAGTACTTCTTAGTGATTCAGTATGGTGTGAGTAAATGTATCCTCCTTCACTGACCATTCGTCTCTTCCTTATTTCTGCTTTATAAGCTAGAAAGAGAATATCAGTGGATCGTTGGAATTTCACTCAGATTTTTCTCATTAAATTGTTCACACATTTTATTTCTTTTGGGTGGGGGGAGGAGAGTTAACCTCCCTAACTTGCAAAAACAAAATAAAAACTTGAAAGATTGCAAGGTCTTTGCCTTTACCATTAGGGTGGGAGCTTCGGATTAGGCTGTAGATTTTCTGCTGATAGTTAGTCAAATGTAGGGTTTCTTTTTATGTGTTTATTTTGAGTTAGAGCGCAAGTGGGGTGAGGGACAGAGAGAGAGAGGGAGGGAGAGAGTCTTAAGCAGGCTCCCCGTTGTCAGCACAGAGCCCCACGTGGGGCTCGATACCACGAATGATGAGATCATGACCTGAGCCAGAATCAAGAGCTGGATGCTTAACCAAACGAGCCACCCAGGAGCCCCCGAATTTAGGGTTTTAAGGTGCAATAAAATCAGCATGTTACGACAAGGTCAGGAAATGTGGTTAGGAGCCTTCACTGACTTTTGATGCCAAGTCAGGATTAGCTTTCAGAGTTGCTCCATACAAATGTGGGCATCTGGAAGCTTGGGCTTCCAGCCAGAATCTGTCCTGGGGTTGATCTTGGCCCCTTAGGTGAGGCATCTGGCGAGGAATGGTTCACACACCACAGCTTTGTAAGTCTAAGTCTCCCAACCATCAGATTGTTTTTTTATGACAACCGTTGGCTTAGATTGGACTCCCTAGGAAAGGGGGCATCACCTCTATGGGAGTGAGGGAAGCAGGGTTGCGCAGAAGGAGGGGCTGAACTGCCTGCAGTTGCAAGAGAGATTTCAGCCAATCCCTGGGATGGTCGGAGGGGTCCTTTCTGCAGACGACAGGGCCAGGCCTCGGCCCTCCCTTACATCTATGGTTATTGCATGAAGGCTGTCCCCAGGGCGGGATATCACCTTGAGAGAAGCAGCCCTTGTGCAGAGGCCAGCTCCTGAAGAGGGGCAGCTGGGAGCTGTCAGCAGCCACCGTTGCCAGCAACGTCTTTCATAGGAGTGAGGGCTTTTTAAAATTTTTTTTTAATTTTTTCCCCATTTCTAAGATATAGCCAATGATACCAACTTCACGAGGTTAAGGTAAAGAATAAATGAGATCATCCTTGTGAAAGGCCGAACTTGATTTGGTAAATGCCAAGAGCTCAATGCACATTAGCAGTTATTATTTAAGTGACAGCAATTGGATATTACTGGTAATTTTTGTACCAGCATTCTTAGCCATCAGCCACATTTGTGGAGCTATTGAGTGTGTGCTTTCTGGGTTGCAGATGCATGCGGGCTGTGGGAGAATGACTGTGGCTCTGAGGTGAATCCTCCTTCTCTTACGATAACCAGGCGTACTCAGTCACCTGCTCTTCTGCTGTTGCTCCTTCTTACTCGTGGAAGACACACCGAGACACGGGACCCTTTTGTGGCAGTCAGTCGCTTAGGTGATGCCTCGAGTCTTGTGAACCCTGCTGCCTCTTTGGGAGCAAAGAGCACCTTGTGCATAAGGCAAGTGAGGAAGTCTGAGCAAGTGTGGCAGAGGGAATGCTGACTTCATTGGGGTGTGGAGAAGATCTTAGGTGGGCTTTAATTTTGTACTTCAAGTTTTTGCCATTTCTGGCAGTCCTATGTGTGTGTGTGTGTGTGTGTGTGTGTGTGTATTCAACATTTGTCTCAACATGGAAAAAGTAAGAATACATACTGGTGCTTGCTTTTCCTTACCATCAAGATTAATTATTTTTCAAGGTAAATATTGACTGAGGTGGAGACCAGGGCAAGCCTGCGCTTTTCAGCTCAATAATTCTTGATGATTTCTTCAGCGGAAATCAATGTCTGCTTATTGTACTCCCAAGGGCCAAAGCAGGCAACTCTACCTTTTAAAATAAATTTTACTTCTAAAATTAAATTAAAATCTGTGTCTTGGCATCTCATGGGTACTGGGTACTCCTGGGTTCTTTCTACAAAATGTTAAATAAACCATTTATTGGATCTCTTGCTGCTGTCACCAGGCAGAAGCTATTACTGCTCTGCACATGGGAGGGAATCATTATAAGGTGAGCAGCTGCTACTCCAAGGAGTCAGCCAGAAAGACGGTAGGGCTTGGTCTCAGTACAATAGAAATAACAATCAGAAATGCGTCCTGATCTTTGTCGTAAAGGAGGATCAGTAGCTGTTTCTGTCTGCCTTGGGCTGCTGGTTCCAAAAGCGGTCCAGGCGAACCTGCAGGGTCAAAGCAGGAAAGGAAAGAGAAGGTCTGATGGGTCCCATGCCGGTTCAGCCGCAGCAGCAGTGGAGCCAGTGAGAGCTGTGAAGAAGCAGGTGTGTGGGGAGATGCGCGAGTGCACAGCCGTGGGCGTTCCCGGACGTTTGGGGTTTGGTAGATACCAGAACAACGGTAGCCCTTGACTTGGTCGGGAGAAGCCGCCTTGAACTCCCGGAGAATGGTAACTAAGATGACCATCCAGAATGATTCCCTCTGGTGAACTGTGCAAGCCTCCTGTCTCTGTAGGCTGCTATGGTCTCACCGGGTGGAAATGTCAAGGATGAAACTGGTGACGAGTTTTAAGGACTGAGGCGCCCAGCCAGCCTGGGATTTAGGAACCTAGCTGTCTGCTGAATTGCAGCCAGCCTGGGAGGGTTTTGGAGCAGAGGAGTGGAGGGAACAGCGGAAGAAGCAGTTCTGTAAGATGACTCTGGTTGTTCCCAAGACCTTCCTTGTTACAGGGACCTTTTATGCACTGGTCTCATCTGCTCTGAAGAGAGACCTCGCTGTATAGGCTTGTCTGTGTGAAGGCTGGCCAGGGAACCCAGCCACATTGTGTGCACACCCATGCGTCGTGCACACGTGCACCGCTGTGCCCGCCCTCTGAGAGCACTTGTGGAATGACTGCTCGTATGAGGTCTGTTACGGCCGCATGAGTGTGATGCACAGACCACAGCCCTGGGGACCTAAGTAGAGACACTGTAAGAACTATGAAGACAAAGACTTTTGTCTCCTTGGTCCCTGATACATCCCCGGCACAGAGTGGGGGCCCCATAAATACCTGTGGAATGAAAGAGGCTGTATTTTACCATTTACAACAGCAGCAAGATTGACACTCCCAGGAACAAAGTAGAGAATCCCACTGGACAATGAGCCCTTTGCCTGGGTTGGGACTCAGCACACTCTTCAGTACATAATCCCGAATTACTGAATGAACGGGTGCACTTTGTATTAGTCTAGTTTTTTTGCAATTACAAAAATAATACTTGTCCATGGTAAACACATGTGCGTGCACATCCCCCCCCCCCACACACACACCCTAAAAAACGGTGTACAACTGAAAGTAGAACTCCTTGTCATGGTAACTTTTCAGCAGCAACTAGTATTAATGGTTTATATGTCCTTCCAGAAATTTTCTGTGTGTGTGTGTGTGTGTGTGTGTGTGTGTGTGTGTATGTAAACAAAAACATATATACACAGATGTGGGAACATACTCTACATTGTTTTGCCCTTGGTTTTCTTAACTTTTAGTGTTCCTTTTCAGATTATATAGATCTGATAGATCATATAGATCATCAGATCATATAAATCAACAAAGGCATTATATCCATAGAATCCTATCATGTAGATGTAACATACTAATTTTTTTAAAAAGGGTTAGAGTTTATTTTTGAGAGAGAGAGCCAAAATGTGAGCAAGGGAGGGTCAGAGAGAGAGGGGGGGAGAGACAGAATCCAAAGCAGGCTCCAGGCTCTGAGCTGTCAGCGCAGAGCCTGATGCAGGGCTTGAACATGAACCATGAGATCATGACCTGAGCTGAAGTCCAACGCTTAACTGACTGAGCCACCCAGGTGCCCCTGTAACATAACTTATTTAATCATCCTCCAAATTTTCATTGTTATGAATTATTTGCCGTTTCAAACAACATGATAGTGAATGTCTTTGTCATGCTTGAAGGACACCATCGACATAGCCTCAGTGATGATGATGCCTCTGAACCTGACATTGTGCAACATGGTGGCCCTGATCCTTATACTTCGTTCTTTGCGTACGTGTCCAAGTATTTTTGTGAGATAAATTCCTAGAAGGACAACTGCTGGATCAAAGGCTACACTCATTGTAAATTTTGATATCTAATCCCCAAAATGTTGAATACTGTTAACGTGAATCAATTGATGAATCGTTTGAGGGGGTTTGTATTAGAGAGCTTCAGAAAAACAGAATATATATATTTTACTGGTTCTGTGTATATATGCACATATATGTATGTATTATATATATATATATATATACACACACAAATATAGAATATTTACACATGAGTAGATTTATTATAAGGAATTGACTCATGTGATTACAGATGATGAAAATTCCCAAGACTTGTAGTAGCCAAGCTGAAGACCCAGGAGAACTTATGCTGTATTTCCTTTGAGTCCAAAGGCCTGACAACAGGAGCCCCAAAGGTGTAAGTTCTAGTCCAATTCTGAGTCTGAAGGTGGGACCTGGATGTCCCAGCTTGAAGAATCTTACTTAGCCTTTTGTCCACGCCTTCACCAGATTGGGTGGTGTCCACCCACATTGGAGAGGGCCATCTGCTTTACGCAGTCTATCAGTTCGAATGTTAATCTCATCCAGAACCACACAGACGTACATACTCAGAGTAACGTTTAACCAGACATTGGAGCACCCTGTGGTCCAGTCAAGCTGGCACATAAAACTAACCATCACAAGATCATTCCCCAAAGATTAAAAATGAGGAACAAATACGATTCTCTGTTTTAATGCAACGTGAGACTAAAATATGACTTTTGTTTCTGTTCCATTTGCATAAATAAGTGCAATAATACTCAATGATTCATACACGTTACATTTTGTTTTTAGATCCTTAGTCTTTGGAAGCTATAAGATTTAATGCCAGTAAATATATTCCACCTTTTAAAGTACTCATTAATATGTTAATGCCAACCGTAGTGGCTGGCGTAATGCTCTCCATGAAAGTCCAGTTTAGTCTTCCTTTTACGTGTGTAATCTTGAAAACATCATGGGCACTTTATATCCAAAGGGCTTCGGGATCAAACCTTTAGCGATTTTCTTACTGATGTTTCTCAGCTTTTAGTTCATCAGCAAATTCCAAACTCATCCTTGATGATTTTTATTGCCGTAATAGTCATTCAATTTCATTTAGAAATGAAACAAGTGGCCTTTGATCGCATACTCTTTGCAAAGCCTGATGCACTCTATTGAATCTGCTGTGTTCCCTTTGTATTCTAAAAGCAGGAGCTGCACTAGAGACAGCTTGACCTTACCGTGAGAAATAGCATTTTATCACGAAACTTGGCAGAGCCTTCAATTTCCTCCCGTTTAATATCTGTCAGTCATTCTTATTGTCCAGGAAACATTCTCTCCACTCTCCATGTGAAAGTTGTTATCTCTGGTGGCAGATACACTTCTCTGGGGCCAGATCATTCTCATCCCACAGCTCAGTCATGTTGCATTGCCGGATCCCTGTGCACAACCACTCGTGTTCTTTCAAGTGTGGCTGCAGAGTTAATGATGCAATAGAAAGACACTGGATTCCCTGCACACACCATTGTTACCCCCTCGTCCCCCTGAATGGTGTGCCAGTCTCTTTGAGTGTAGTGCTGAGCCCAGTGGGCATAAAAAAGAGGCTGAAATGAAGGGAGGAGGTCATGTTTATCAGATCACAGTGTTGAGCTGGAAGGGACTTTAGGTTTTGTCTGATTATAACCCTTCATCATGAAGGCAAGAAAGCTGAGGCCCCGGAAGGGGTACTGACTCGGCCAAGACCACCCAGCTCACTGGTGTCAGAGCTGGGGCCGGGAAGCATAAATACGGATTCACAACTAATTTAACTGAGGTATAATTTGCATACCCTAAAATGCACAGAACTGAAGTATCCAGCTGATGCGTTTTGAAAAATTTACGTATCTATATAACTGTAGCCAACACACCAGTCAGGATCTGGAACGTTTCATTGCCCTCAGGAATTGCCCGATGCTTCTTTCTAGTTTTAAAGTAGATTTTTGTGGGGTGCCTGGGTGCTCTGCTGGTTGAGCGCCTTACTGTTGATTTCAGCTCAGGTCGTGATCTCACTGTGAGATCGAGCCCCGTGTCAGGCTCTGTGCTGACAGCGCGGAGACTGCTTGGGATTCTCTCTCTCTTCTCTCTCTGCCCTGCCCCACTGGCTTGCATGTACCCTCGCTCTTTCAAAATAAACTTAACAAAAAAATAAATCAGGGTTTTAAGGGGCGCTTTGGTGTCTCAGTCAGTTCAATGTCCAACTCTTGATTTTGGCTGACAGCATGGAGCCTGCTTGGGATTCTCTCTCTCCCTCTCTCTCTGCTGCTCCCCCGCTTACATGTGCACATGTGCGTGTGCTCTCTCTCTCTCTCTCTCAAAATAAATAAATAAACTTAAAAAAAATAGAAGTAGGTTTTTGATTCCTGATCTAGTGTTTTGCTACCATAGACCCTTTCATCAGTGTATATGTACATGCGTCATTTGGTGGAGAGAGCCTGGGGCTGGAAATAGAGTACCTGGGCTCTTGTTCTAGTTCTTGCTCGATGAACTGAAGGATATTAGGCCAGCAGTTTCACCGAGTCAGTGTCTCTGCTGGGGATGGGGTACACACGGAAGGCCAGATTATAAATAAAGGTGATAAGGCTTGCTTTTCGTTCTTCCTACCCTTCTGAGAACCTTCTTCTAATTCCCGGGCTATAAAGTGTATAGCTCTATCTAGCTCTTGCTCTATCTAGCTCCTACTTGATTCTGTACTGGTTTTGAGGTAGTCTAGATAACATCACAAAGTGTCAAGGTTATTAATAACCCTGTTCCTGGAAGCACTTGTATTGAATAATTGTGGTGACATCTATAGTTTATTGGGACCTACCCTGTATCAGGCATCAGTTTCAGTAGTCCGTACACGTTGCCTAAATAGATGTTGCCTTATACAAGCCCTGTAAAGTTGTGGGGTTTTACATAAGGCCATCTGAGGCTCGGGGAGGTTAAGTGTCTGGCCCGCAGCCTTAGGAGAGGTTTTATTGGGACTCAGATCTGCACAACTCCAAAGTCAGGACACTTTCCACTCCGTTCCTTTGCCTCTGGGGAACTTTATGGAGGTGACAGTGCCTCGCCCAAAGGGATGCCTCTTTGAGGGTGGAATTGTAGTGTATCCTCCTGGAGGGAGAAGGACAGCTGCCCAGGGAGTTCATGGACAGCTTCTGCATCATCCCAGTGCTGCCCGTGACGTCCTCCTGGTTCCAGGACCATCGTGTGAGAGGCCCGACAAAGTGAACAGCATATTGCCTGTGTTGGTGCCGCTATACTTGACTGTGTCGGGGCGATCGATGCCCTGGGGTCTTGGCTTCAATACGATGGGGCAGATGGGTTCTTGAGGGCAGGCAGTTATTATAGACAATATTGGCTATAAAAAGGGGGATTCCAGGCCAGAGTGCACAACTATGTGTTACTTATAGCGAAAGGGAAAGGAATTATCACTTACTCATTCAGGGAAATAACTCTGTCCAGGGACCTCATGCCCGCTAAAGGGGTGCTCTTTCCTTCTCCCCAGAGCATGAAGAGAGGCGTCCTGGGTTAAGGGTGTGAACTGAATCTTGCAAAGAAAAGTGCTTCGGAAGCGTGGCGTTCCAGTTAAGGCACCTAATTTCATTCGTATACCTCTGCTTGTCATTGTCAGACTTGCAAGTTTAGCATACTGGTCTTTTAAAGGGCCCCCTTAGCTACGAAGGGTTTTCCTGAAGTGGTGCAGCAGAGACTGTGAGAAAGGAAAACAACTCAGCAGCTGTGGGTGCCAAATTAAGTACAGCACATATAATTCAGAACATACGTCTTGTGCAGGGCATAGGCGAGCACTGTTCTGCTGTGCAGCTTCGGGAAGGGACCTGAGTCTGTCTCAGGAGTGTCCCCGGCTTCAGCCTGCTCCCACTTGCGGCCCTTTTCGGTAACTTTTTAGCTGGACCTGCTGAGAGACGCTGTTAGGTGAGGAATCACTGTAACACACAGAACTGTTGGTAACACACAGATAAACGTGCTGCCTTTGGCCAATACCTGGGGACAGTTCTGGAAATGCCTTAGTTGTTTCTGAGCTGGGCTCAGTGCAGAGACAAACTAGGGCCCCTGGACTTTGGAGTGCTGAGGCTCAGTGGGGTTGGTGAGCTTTGGTGCTGGTGAACCCCACACCTCCTCCTCATCTTTCATTTTTGTGCATTTATTTATTATTTTTTTTTTTTAATTTTTTTTTCAACGTTTTTATTTATTTTTGGGACAGAGAGAGACAGAGCATGAACGGGCGAGGGGCAGAGAGAGAGGGAGACACAGAATCGGAAACAGGCTCCAGGCTCTGAGCTATCAGCCCAGAGCCCGACGCGGGGCTGGAACTCACGGACCGCGAGATCGTGACCTGGCTGAAGTTGGACGCTTAACCGACTGCGCCACCCAGGCGCCCCTGTGCATTTATTTTTTAATGTTTATTATTATTATTTTCTTTATTTTTGAGAGAGTGAGAGACAGAGCGCGAGTGGGGTAGGAGCAGAGAGAGCGGGAGACACAGAATCCGAAGCAGGCTCCGGGCTCCGAGCCGTCAGCACAGAGCTGGACACGGGGCTCGAACCCACGAACTGTGAAATCATGATCTGAGCCGAAGTCGGACGCTTAACTGATTGAGCCACCCAGGCACCCCTGCTCCTCATCTTTTAAAGAAAGCTGCCTGAGGTCAGAGACCTGAGGCTTTATAAAAGGAGATCATATAGCAAGCAGTTTCACGTGCAGCAAGACAGTGGAGGCTTTGAGGGGTTGCTTGGCTACAGCAGTCTGCACCCAGCTTGTGGTTCTGCCTGATCGGTGGGACAAAGAAATCTGGTCACCTTTGCCTCAGCAGTTTCAGCCTTTAATGGCATAGGGATGTCAGGCTAGAATGCTTCTCAGAGTTGGAGAAGACAGAGAAATTGGGTCAAGTTGTGCTTGTTCATGCCGGGATCAAAGATACATCCGAGTCTTGGGAGGTGGCCACCATATCCAGGCTGACATAACTTTCCAAAGAACTAACTAACCTCCGGACCAAACCAGTGAACCAACAAACCATTAAGGACTGGAGCTCTGAAGTGTGCAGGGACCCCACATTTCAGCCTGAAGGGCTGTCACTTACACCTGCTAAATGTGTAGAAAACAGAACTTGCTTTGTGTACCAGGGGATATGTTTTTCTTTTACAGTTCACAAAATCATTCTGTGGTTCGCCAGACAAAGAGCAGTCATTGTTGGGCAATGCTTGAGAACATTCATTTAGGACCAATTTATTCTTTCGACCATTCCATCCAAATGTTGTTTTCCAGGGTCTGTGGCCACAAAGGAGCAAGGGTACGCTGAGCCGCTCGACACCACACCTTGCCCTTCAGGCCGGCCGTGGTCCTGACCGTCTCCCCTCTGGTTATCCCCTCCTGATAATTTCTCTGCCCGTTAAAGCCTATGGGTGGCCAATGGAAGAAATTTCCCTACCCAGAGCCTAATCCAGACAGAATTTACTTTAACGGTCATCTGTGAGAGGAGTGGCTCCTTGGTTGTCATCTGTGCTCTTTAATACCGAGGTGAGGAAAGGCTCTTGGTTTTACCCAGGACACACCGCACCGTGCCTCAGCCGTTCACGTTTCCATGCTCTCGCAGGCCAGAAGGACCCAAGGTGAATGGTGAGCTATTTTTAATTTGGAGATCAATGACCGAGGAATCTCACACAAAGAGCCCAGTATAAGTTTACTAGTCACAGGCAAACCTCAGGTTTTCCCCTTGTTCCTGAGCCATATCCCTGCATGACCTTGAGAAAATCAGTTAGCCACCCCAAAGAGGGTGCTTCTGGGTGTCTCCTGAGCTTTACTGATGTTAGCAAAGCTCAACAATGGCCACATTTTTTATTTAAAGGAAGGAATAGGGTGAATGAGACAGGCTTCTTTTGTAACTACAGAACTCTCTTTTCCATCCCAGTTGTGAACCTTACTTCATGAACGCGATGCTTCAGGCTCACACTGAACACTTATTTTATGAAAAGGAGAATATTTTACAAAATGGTCTCATTTATTCTTAACCAAGAACAGCTATTAACCCTCTGGGGGTTAAATCAAACTTCTTAGTTCCAAAACACAACTCAAGTAGAAGCACTATAATTTTTATTTTTTCTCCAGATGCAGAATCCTGAATTTTTTTTTTTTTAAAGAAAACTGTACATTCATTTTCTCTGAAAATGACAATTTGTGCTCCAGATTTCCAGCTCTGTGATAAAATTGGATTCTTTGAAGAGGCTTGGAAACTAATTTGAAAAACCTAAGGCCCATCAATAAATGACAGAGAGTCCTTTGGGTACCACTTCCTGCTCCCTAGTTGAAGGAACCACAATATTTTGTTCAAAACAAAATCTTCCATTATCCTCTGATGTCCATCATTAGGCAATCCAGATTACATACTTTTTGCCTATGAAAACTTCACTAATTCTGACCAATTAAGTGGGAAGTTGATTTTCAGTCACTGTAAAATCTAATGGAGAATTCTTAGAGAAACATATTTTTATGTTTTTTAAATATATATTCTAATACTTATAATTAGCACTAAAACACTAAAAAATATTTTCTGACACATGCAAAAAGATTTCTTCTCGCTCCCGTTCCTCCCAATTTTGATTTATATTTTGTTTAGTTGTTTTTAATTTTTGAAATAAAAAAAATACAGAACAGTCTGAAGAATAGTAAACTATACTGTACCCATTGTCCATGAGCATTTTATTATATTTGCTTTTGATCTTTTTTTAAATTAAAAAAATAAAACATTTCAGATAAAATCGAAGTCCTCCTTATTCCCCATTCTCTGTGTTGTTCCAATCCCAGAGATCATTGAATTTGAGATGTATTCTTAAAATATTGTTAATATGTTAATATGCCTACTTAGGTATCAGAGGGCAGTATGTGCCAGTGTATGTGTGTGTTTTAAATGTACACAAGGGACATTTTACTCTACGGATTTCTTTGTATATATCCTATGACAAATTGCTTTTCTCATTCAACATTGACTTATCTGTGAACATCTCTGTTAGTGAATGAGTCTTATTTGTATGTATTATCTATTGATGTGACCTACTTGGAATTACTTATATCATTTTAGTTGGTTTCTGTTTGCTTTGGTTTTTCCATTTTGTTTGCTTTTCCCCCCCTTCTTCTCTTCTTCTTTCTTAAACATTTATTTATTTTTGAGAGAGAGAGTGAGCAAGCGTGCACACAAGCAGCAGAGGGACAGGGAGAGAGAGGGAGACACAGAATCCGAAGCAGGCTCCAGGCTCCGAGCTGTCAGCACGGAGCCCAACGTGGGGCTTGAACCCACGAACCGCGAGATCTGACGAGAGCTGAAGTCAGAT
Organism: Prionailurus bengalensis; assembly: GCF_016509475.1. NCBI lineage: Eukaryota > Metazoa > Chordata > Mammalia > Carnivora > Felidae > Prionailurus > Prionailurus bengalensis. The sequence goes on from NC_057359.1 coordinate 7,121,271, forward strand.
GCTTAATCAGTTAAGCCACCAGGCACCCACCTCTTCTCTTGTTTGGTGGGATGGTCAAGTTATCTCCCTTTCTTCTTTCCTCCCCTACTTTGAAAGTTAATGAATTCTGGGTCTAGCTCTTTAGTAGGTGCCTTTACAGTGTTGTTACTTTAAAATATATACCAAGGTTCATTTCTGTTCTCTTTCTAAGCAGGCGAGGAATTTAGCACGTCTTGTTTCTACTGCAAACAACCGTCTTCAGCCTCCCAAGTTCCCTGTTGTCTGGAGTTCCAGCCCTGCCTGTTTGTTCTGAAATGCAAAAGAGCAGTTATTATTGTTTGCATATTCTGTGCCAGTTTTCTCTCTCTTTTCGTACCATTGCTCTTGAATGTTACCTGTCACTGTGGCTTCCTGATCTTTCTTGCCAGTCTTTCTTGCACTAGTGCTCTTGGTGAAGGTCAGTTATTTCTGTTGGGCTTGGGATGTATAACAAATGCTTTTACGTTCCCCTCACTCTAGAATGGTCATTGATCTGTGGGTAGGATTCTGCTGTGGCGGTTTTCCCTCTGAACACTGTGAAGGTGGATCTCGTTGTCTTCTAGCCCCTGTTGCTTCCCGGAAGTTTGAGGCCATCCTGCAGCCAGTCTGAATGTGTGGTTTTTCATTTTGAGATAATCTGCCTTCTGTGATTTGCAGAATTTCTCCCGATGTTCTGTAGTTTCACTACAGTGTATTTGAAATTGTTCTTACTTACCCTGCTTATGACTCATTGTGGTTTTTACTTACTCTAATTCTTTCAGTTCTGGAAAATTCCTATCAATTGTCTCTTTATTGCCTCTTTTCAAATTTCTCTATCCCATTCTTCTGGAATTTTGACCAGACATATACCGAAGTGTCCCCTTTCTTTCCTCCATGTCTCCTAGCATCTCGTTTATACCTTGTTTTTTTTTTTCTTTTTTAATGTTTATTTTTGAAAGAGCACAATCGGGGGCTGGGGCAGAGAGAGGGCAGACAGAGGATACGAAGCGGGCGCTGCGCTGACACGCTGATGGCAGCAGGCCTGATGCAGGACTCGAACTCACAAACCACGAGATCATGACCTAAGCTGAAGTCGGACAGCCACCCACGCGCCCCTCTTGTCCATATTCTTAATTTCTTTATTTCTCTGGGTCTGTTTGGTCTTGTTTTTCCAACTCTCAGTTTGCTAGTACTCTTTGCAGTTTTTTTTTTAATTTAAATGAGCATATTTTCATTTTTTGGATTTCTACTCAGTTGTTTTTCAAATTCAGTTGTTCTTGTTTCAGAAGCTCCTGTTCTTAGATTAGGGATTTGTGTGTTTCCCCTTTGTGACAAGAATACTATTTTAAAAATGTTTTCAGGTGTTTTGTTTTTCTATCCCAAAAGTGTTTGCACCCACAGTGCAGTGTGATTGGCAGGGCTTCTAGGAAAGGGGAGAGGAAACACCCCCCAGTTTTTAAAAAAGACATTACTCAGCTTTAGTCATCAAGTCAGATTCTGTTTGAACCCACAACAGGGAAGTAAGCTTGAAGTCCAGGCTCCTTCACATCTAGAGAAGTTATTTTTATCACCCGTAAGGTCTAAGTGATAAGCCAGCATCAGAAAGCAGGAAGTTATTCTGTAGGGAGGGTGAAAGCCCCAAAGCCATCACTTCAAGGCTTTGGGTAGATGTGGGGCCAGCCACGGGGTCAGCCATGTGGGCATGCCGCGTGCACAGCCACACAGGGCCCTGTGCTTAGAAGGGCCCGGCACTTGGTTTAGATGTTCTGCCATCACCATCTTGAATTTCCTAATAAGTTTTGAACACAGGGCCCTTATTCCTTTTGCATCGGGTTCCAAAAATTATATGGCTGGTGCTGGTACTGAGGGAAGTCCTAGGAGACAGGAGGAGGAAGCAGAAGAAAAACTGACCTTCATTGATCTTAGGACATTGTGGGTAGAAGAGGCAGGAGAGAAAGTGAGTGAGACACATGGATTCCACTTCCTCTCTGGCCCAGGAAGGAGGATATTATTTGACTTGAGAGGAACACCAGAGGTGGAGGCCTTTTGTCTCATTTAATGCTTTGGAGTAAGGAAGGAAAATTCAGTCCCCTACCTCCAAAACTCAGATAGTAAAGCAATCTGAAGGAGACTTTAAAATAAAAAAAGTTTTACAATTTTTCAAGAGCACAGCTCAGTAGGATTGTAAATTTACTCCCACTGTACTCAGGTGAACAGAGAAAATGTAATTTAAAGAAATTTTCCATCCTTCACATTTCATGAAGGGTTCCCATCTATATAGAAGTAGGAAGAAGAATCTAAATTCTAAGTTGAATCCAGTAAACCTGGTCCAGTGCAGTATCTCTTTAAGCCTAATTTTTGTTCTTGATTTCAACAGGCCTGGGTGCTCAGATTTCCCCGTTTTCCCATCACTCTCCCAGGTGGTGAGTGGTGATCCCGAAGGATGTAGGGAACATGTGGCTGTGCACTGGACCTTGAAGGATGGAAACCACTTCCTGAGGGTGGTGAATCGGCAAGACCGGAACCTCGGTCCCTGATGATGCCACGAAGATGCTGTCTTAGCCCTGGATGGTCTCCGTCCTCTGCAATTCTTGCAGGTGAGAGAGAAATGTGTTCCTGTTTGGTTAAGTGGTGATTATTTTAAACTTTCTCTTATAGTCAGACACACTTCATTCTAACTGTTACAGGTACTTAGGCCGATTCAGTTATTTTGCTGTTACAAGCTATGCTCCAGCTAGCATAGTGGTCCAAACATCTCTGCGTATCAGTCTGAGAAATGTTAGAATATGTTCCCAGAAGTCGAATTAGCAATGAAAAGATTCACACACATTTTTTATTGTTCTGTGAAATACCTCGCCTAACTTGGGAGGGCATTCTTAGGGAAGATCTTCCTGGGTGATGAACAAATGGGGTGGGAATACGCGGATGGGAGGTGTGGTGCTGGGCAGTGGTTGACGTGGTATCCGTGTCGAGTGGAAACTGTCGTTCCCTTGGTGAATCAAAGTCAAAATTATAAAAGATAACCCAAAAAAATAGTTGTGTGTCAAGCCTATCAGGTAGTTACTGTCAAGACTTCATTTTAATTAAACTATAGAGCAGTAGACCCCTTCCCCCCGCCCCCCTCCCCCAAAAAGAGCTACTATGCTGATTCAATTATCTTCCATGATTTTAGTTCACTCTGGATTACTGGGAGGTCATTGTTAGTAGATCATGTAAATCTAGTTTTTTTCAAACTGCAGCAAGAAAGCCCTATTGGACAAGGTAGATTTTTAAAATTTCTCCATGTATTCAGATTCAGTTGGTCAGGGGTGGGGCCCAGAACCACACTTTTGAACTGACACACAACTTTGAGAAGCACTTATCCAGATACTTGAAAGATTTTTTTCAGCTATTGGCTGAAATCCCGTCTGTCAGTAAATCTTATTGCCTACTGGTCCTCAGTCCTTCCAGAGCCGCTGACCAGAGATGGGCATAGAGGTGCTACAGACATTGGCAGTTCTGGTCCTTTCCATCAGCTGATTGACATTTCGTGGCTCTGGATTTAAAGTAATGACCACGCTTATGAATAATGGATACGATATTTTAGGAATTATTTAATGTATTTTTTATTCCTCTTAAATCAAGATGCCATATGGGTCCTCATCCTTTTAATCAATGAATTTCAGTGCTTCAGGGGCTGGGTAGTCACTGGCTACAACACCAAAGTCATTGCTCAGCTTTGACTGTCAAATGAAGCTTTTTATGTATTGTGTCCCCAGGGAGCAAGTGCTGTTGAAAGTTAGCTCCGTCAAGAGAGAAAAGGAATTTCTATATTTCTAAAGCTCCCTTTATATATCATTTATTTCTAGTCTTACTGGCTTCTCAGTAGAGAATGAGATCTATAAAATCTCTCCTTTCCATATTTTCTTGAGGTTTTGTTTGCAGTCATGTACGTGATTGATTTTTATGTGTCTTTCCTTCAGCGGATGTCAGATTCTTTAGCAATTAAAACAAGTGAGTTGATTGTAATATTCAGTCTTTGTCTGTGTTTATTTATCTTCTGGATCTCACCGGTTTGAAAAAAGTATATTAAAATCTTCTCCCATTACTGTATTTTATCTGTTTCTTTAAAATTTTTGCAATCAAATTGTACCCTGAGATTTAAAAAACAAAACAACAAATTCAACAACAACATCTCTTACTCCCCCCACCCCCAGATTCTTACTCCCCAGAGGCAAGCACTTTCCTCTCTGCTTTATCTTCCTCCATATTGCAAAATCACATGTAGCTTTGACTTTTAAATTTTAAATATTACCTATTGGCTTTTTACCCTGGGAAATGAGTTTGGGGAGAAATGGAGATAAATACCTATATTCAGTCTGCCACACGTACAATCTTAGAGGAGGGTTTTGGAAAATGAGAAACAAAGGCAAGTGGTGAGACATATGGACCCTGGTTCCTCTTCTGCAGGTTCCAAACCCCAGTTGGCAGGGAGGAGGGTAGTGGGTATTAGAATTAACAAGATATACTCAAACATATTTATTGAGGGGGCACCTGGGTGGCTCAGTCGGTTAAGTAGCCGACTTCGGCTCAGGTCACAATCTCAACGGTCCGTGAGTTTGAGCCCCGTGTCAGGCTCTGTGCTGACAGCTCAGAGCCTGGAGCCTGTTTCGGATTCTGTGTCTCCCTCTCTCTGACCCTCCCTGTTCATGCTCTGTCTCTCTCTGTCTCAAAAATAAAATAAACGTAAAAAAAAAAATTACAAAAAATATTTATTGAGTACAGGCTGTTGTAGTAAAATGCCATCATGAGGTTGCATTGTTTTGAGAGAGCCAGACAATAAGCAAATATGTAAAATGCATCTCCAATGGTTGAAAACAAAAAATGCTGTGGAGAAGACAAAGCAAGGAGACGGACAGCACAAAGAGGCGGGGCGGGGGGTGGGCTTGTGGTGTTTTTTGTTTTTGTTTTGTTTTGTTTTGTTTTTACCAGGTTAGATAGAAGGCCTGAGAAGGCAGTATCTGCATAAACCCCTGAAGTGGGTGAGGGAACTGCCTAAGGGTGTTCCAAGAAGAGCCAAGTGAAGGAAGGGCAGAGGGAGGAAATGAGGTTGGTGAGGTAACAGAGGGGCCCATTGGCAGGAAGTGGTGAGAGTAGATTGGGTAGGACCTTGTACGGACTTTGGCTTTTACTATGAGGTGGAAATGTCTGGAGACTTTTGAATAGAGGAGTGACCTAATTTGACTTTGGATTAAAGGGATCCTTCTGGCCGTTGTATTGAGCATAGGCTGGAGGGAGGCAGAATGTGGTGGAAGGAGTCCAGCCAGGTGACTAGTAAGAGTGAGTTAGAGCAGAGTCACGGCAGTGAAGACACAAGTGTGAGTTCTGGGTTTTGAGGCTAGAGCCAATAAGATTGCCGATGATGAACTCTGGCAGTCTGAGAGGAAGAGAAGAGACCAGGCGCTCTGGCCAGAGGAGCCCGAAGGAGAGAATTGCTACCCTGTGTGTCGAGGACGTTCGTGGAACGAGTGGGTCCGAGGTGGAAAGATGAGAATTGAGTGGTGGACAGGTGAGGTTGGGGTGCCTGTTGGTTATCCAGGTGAGACTGCGGACTAGGCGGTTGGGTATTGGCATCCAGAGCCGGTGGGAGAGGTTGGGACTCATGATGACATTTGGGACTCTTAGCAGCGCTGGTACTTCAAGCCAGGAGACTGGATGCCACCGTGGGAATGAGTGTAAAGGAGAAGACAGGAGAAGAGAAGAATGGGCCTAAGGCCTGAGCCCTGGGTCACTCCCCAGTTAGGGGTGGGGGGAGGAGTCCGAGAAGAGTGGATAATGAAGGAGTTTCAGGAAGCCAAAAAGAAAGCAATTCAAGGAGAAAACCCTGTCAGCTGTCCAGTCCCGCTTGATTCGGGACACAGGATGAGAACTGAGAATTGGCCACTAGGTTGGGCAACATGGAGGTGACCGGTGGACTTGAAAGGGGTAGTCTCAGTGGAGTGGTGGCAGGGGGGAAGGAGGGGAACCATGGACGAAATCGCACCGGTGCAGTCTTGACTCACAGAACGTAGCACATGCCTGTGGAGTCGGAGAACACAACTAGGAGAATGTGTCCCTGCATAGGGAGCACAGGGACGCTCAGGGAACGAATGGACCGGGAAGTATGAGAGACGAGCAAGCACGACTCGCGGTCAGAGGATAGATACCTCAAGGATAACAGTCTCTAGCAGTGGGTGTTAGCACAGTTTCCGGAAGAATCAGGTGGGATCGGGTCCCTACAATGGTCAGCAGGTTCATGGGTCCAGGGAGAAGATCAGCCCAGTCTCCTCATGGACAACATCTGAGAAGTCCACTCTGCCACCAAAAACATGCCCTCCTCCCCTCCCCTCCCCACCCCTCCCCTCCCCTCCCCTCCCCTCCCCGGCCCTTGCCTGCCCTCCTCTCCCTAGCTTGTCTTGAGAGCTTTCTGCATCACCTGCATCAGGGAGATTTCCGGTTTGTACTTTGACCCTGGAGTGCGTTGTTGGTTCCCTTGCCCCGACTACCAGTGTTAGCTCTTAGGTGTCGCCTGCACCGGCACGGGCAGGGTCTTGTAGTTCCACAGCGCTGCAGCTCTTTGAGGATGTTTGCCCTTTTTCCCAGTCCAAGCCAAAGGCCACTGCAGCCGAGGAGAATTATGGGTACTCTAAGGGTAGAGGGGAAATGAGGGAAAAGTGGGTTTCCCAAGGGCTGGGTGCGGTGTGCAGAATCACGTGTTCGCAAGTGGCCTGTGGGCAGGCGAGGGCCAGGGGGAAGCTTCCTGGTGGAATTTAAGGTGCCAGCGCCTGAGGGAGGGGGTCATCCAGAATCATCTTGGGCCCCACCGCCATCTTCCCCGAGAGCCTGGCGTGTCACCACGTTCCACCTTAGAATCGGAGCTGTCATGTTGCGTGGCATCTGGATTTGCACGAATCTGCTATCCCTGCTTTCCTCCCAAACTTCAGTCCTGCCAGGTTGCTATAAGGATCAGGGATAACGTATCCAAAGTAGCAGGCGTATCGAGGTGCCGAAGAAATGCTTGCTATCACTAACAGAAATAATGAGAATTGCATTAATCTAAGCCAGTAGTTTTCACAGATTTTCTCAGAAGTCCATGGTTAAAAAAAGGGAAATTTAATTTAGACCACCGGTTTTCAAATCTGGCCATGCTCAGAATATTCTCCGAGGCCTGTTAAAAACACATACCCTGTTGTCAGTGCTCAACATTCTGATTCGCTAACTTTGGGGTAGGGAGTGGGCATCCATCCGTGTAGTTTAACAAAGTTCCACGGGTGATCCTAGCCCCAGTTGTATATTAAAATACCTGGGGAGCCATGAAAGTGACCGGTATGAGGGCCGCAATGTGGACCGACCGAGTCAGAATCTCTGGGCAGATGGGCTCTACTGTCTCAAAGGCTCTCCGTGGATTTTAACGTGCCGTGACAAGTTCTGAGCTTCGGTTTGTATCGTCGTCTGAGCTACTTGTCAGAAACCCAGGCGCACCGGTGCCCACTGGTGCCAGACTGCTTTGGGTGGAGGCCCAGGGGTCTTAAGCCTAGCAAACTACCCAGGCTCTGATGCAGAAACGGTGTTAAGATTCTCAGATTTGGTTGCATGTTGGAATCCCCTGGGATAATTTAAAAGGTGCTGACAGCTTGGTCTCACCCCCCAGTTACTGTGATTGAATTGGGATGGGGTGTGGCCTGCTCATTAAAACATTTTAAAGCTTTCTAAGTGATTCTAAAATCCAGCAAATACTTGAGAGCCAGCGGTCCCCAGATCAGGAGCATCAGCATTATCTTCTGGGAACCTATAAGGAACGCAGATTCTTGGGCCTCCTCCCAGGCCTACTGAGTCAGGAACTCTGGGCGCGGAGCCCAGTGATCTGTATTTTAACAAGTGCTCCTGGTGCACACTGAGGTTTGAGAACCAGGGGACCAGAGCTTGCCGATTAGCACAGATCACTTAGCGAGGACTAATGGGTCAGGTTAGCTGGTTGGCACGACAGTGCAAGGGGCTTGGCCCCATCGGGTTCAGCGGAGACAGTGGGAAAGGCTGCCAGCTGCAGCCCTGGAAGAGCGAAGCTCCCCTCCAGGGAGGTCAGCCTCTGGGACACGTGGGGAACCGAGCAGCTCTGAGGTCAGCCCTGCACATACCGCCCTTCCTCCGTTGAAAAGCCAGGATCTATGGAAAGAGAGCCTAGCTACCCCCCCACCCCCATCCCCGCCCCGGGGTAACCCCGGGGGCTCTTAACAGCTGCTGCGAGCTTTGGTGAGAATGAACCTGAGCCCCCAGGTGCAGGGAATGTTAAAATTCAGCTTCCCGGGCCCTGCACCAGCAGGTTCTGCTTCTGTGGATCTGGGCATTTCCCACAAGTACCACGGTACTTCAGTCGGCGTGTGACGGTGTGTGAGGCAAACTGAGCGGGCTGTTTGTCATCTTGATGCTTGGTGAGACCAACTTACGAGACCTGCAGCTTTTAGCCCTGGCTTGGATTCCGAAGGGTTGGGCTCCTCCCTGGATGTATGGGTAGCAGAGCCAGGTCACTGTGGGTGAAGTCGCTGGCCAAGCCCAGGGCCCAGTTCCAAAGCTTAACTTTTGAGGTCAGTGAGAAGCTTCTTCTGTTCTAGGGCCCCCGGCCCCATCACTGCAGTGCAGTCTGGCTTCGCACTGTCACTCTGGTCCTCCCTTCCCTGTCCGCTCCCCTGGCTTAGGAAATTCTGCTGTGTGACAAATCCAGTTTGCGCTACCTGACCCTAATTGCTCGGGACTGGGGGCACATCACAAGTGGCTGGAGGCAACAGGTTGAAGAGCGTCCCCTCGAGAAGAGAAATCCGAAACGCTGCACACTATTTGGCCTCTAGACGGTGCTAGCTTTTTAGAAAACAAGGCTGTTTATGTAACAGATTGGCAGTTTGAGCGGCTGTGTAAATGTCATTCTTTAAAAATAAAGATGAAACTCTCAGTTAACTCAAACAGGAACAAATTAAAAAGTAGACCGAAACATCTATTTCGTGAATACAATTCATCCGCTGTCTTCGGTACTTCAAAATGATACCTTTTCTCTAAGTGCTAAGTGGCACCCTCCCACTGGCTTTAGCTAGGCAGTGACAAAACAACAGATCAACTCCCTCCCTCCAGTGAAGAAGAAAAACCCAGCCAGTCAGCATAGGCTTCATGTGACTCATCTACCTGGAGGCTGAATCCTTCCTATGCAGCCAAACCTGTATGTAAGCCGAGCAAGCTAGTGAAGCAGGACTGAGGTGTTGAGTTTATCCCCCTAAATATATTGAGGAAGTTTTGTATTGAGAGTCTCAATTGTTCTTTAACCCAAAAGATGATGATTTTTTTTTTCTTCCTGGGGAGCTCATCAGGAGCGTCCTTGAAGAATCAATTTTCAGCCGTTTTAAGGGTATGTCTGTAGCACATAAGGCTACCTGATTTCGAGGGCTTTGTGTCTCGTTTGCTAATGTGAGAATCCCAAGCTTAGCTTCAAAATGGAGTCACTTGGGAAGCTTTTAAAAATCCCACGGCTCAGGCACATACCCTAAACCAATTAAGTAAGGATCTGGAGGTGGGACCCAGTCAACAGTACTTTTTAAATTTTTAAAAAATGTTTTTATTTATTTTTGAGAGAGAGAGAGAGAATGGGGGAGGGGCAGAGAGAGAGAGAGAGAGAATGGGGAGTGGCAGAGAGGTTTGTAGCTGAACCGTATCCAGTCATATGGCTGCATTTAATTAACTATTTTCAGATTCTTAGATGCCTGTATTGTTTTGCTTTCTGTTACAGTAATTAACGCTTTGATGAATGTCTGTAGATAATCCCATGTGCCGTGAGATTATGACCTGAGCCAAATTTGGACGCTTAACCGACTGAACCACCCAGGCGCCCCAACAGTACTTTTTAAAACTCCTTAGGTGATCATGTGAAGCCATCCCTTTGGTTCCTTCACTCTCTGTTTCCACGTCTTTCCTGCAGTTTAGACCCTAGTCCCTGGGGCTCGGTCGGGTGCAGGGACCGAGGTCCAGTATTCACACTGCTTTCTTCTGATTTTTCTCTCTGAGTTCTACTCTTGCAGACCAGGTGGGCCCATCTTTAGTATCTTATGCCCATCATCTCAGATCGCTACCCTTGACCTCAGGCTTGAGGCCCCAGCCATGCAGTAATTGACTGGTAGATGTGAAAGAGAACTCATAGATTGTTTAGTATGTTGGTTCCAAAATATCAGCCAAGAGAGTAACTCTTCTGAATAAGAATAACCCAGGGAGCCTGTTAAATTATATACTAGGCTCAACCCCAGAGGGTCGTATTCTGTAGGCCTGGAGAATGACCGGGAAAGCTGTATTTTAACAAGTGAAACCTCCCATACGTAAAGGTAAGAGAATCTCAGAAGGGATGTGACTTGTTCATTGTCTCTTGGCTTGTCAGGAAAAGAGACAGGATTAGAATCGGGTGTCCCGACTTCTGTGAAAAGAAGTCATGCTATGGTGAAATATAATTTTTGTATTTCCACACACACACACATACACACGCACACAAAACCCCCAATGAATTTAATTTCCAGTCCTTACCAGTCAGACATTAGGGAAAGAGCAAAGCATTCCTGAAAGTCATATCTGGTTTCCAGCCCCTGCTTAGCCGCACATTAACTGAGAGGTTTGGGGTAAGTGTTTTCCTCTCCCTGAGCCTGTGTTTTCATCTTTCCAACAGAGTACTGCTGGTCTCCTAGGGTTTGGGGAGAATTAAATGATACACTGTTTATAAAGAGCTGAGTGTAGAACCTGGCGGCTGAGTAAAGCCTCAAAACCGGTTGCTACTGTTTCTATTATTATTACTATTTATGTTGTTCAGCACCTGTCTGGCTTTGTGATATGAGGGAAGGAGAGCCAAAATGATTGCCCAGGAGGGACCCACCATGTTCTTTTAGTCTGGTGATGCTGGAGGCCCTCATCCAACTCAGCATGTTAGGGGAAAAAAAAGACCTGCAGGCACCTGAAATTTTGTTAGCTACTTTTTTGTGGTTACACATGAAATACACATCATCGTGGAAGGCACTTGAAACGTTTAGAATCATTGGAAAATATTGCCTTCGGTCTTTTACACTCAGAGCATTATCATATTGTATGTAGGATTTTGTATTTTTACTTTGAAATTAACGATGATGTTAGCACTTTTCTGTCATTAAGTTTTTGACTCCGTCACTTTCATAGCTGAACCGTATCCAGTCATACGGCTGCATTTAATTAACCATTTTCTGATTTTTAGACGCTGTATTGTTTTGCTTTCTGTTACAATAATTAATGCTTTGATGAATGTCTGTAGATAAGTCTTTTATGAAGTTTCTGATGATTCTTTCAGCATAAAGACCTGCAGTGAAGAGTTTGGTGTTAAAGGATATGTGCTTTTATTTGTTTTTTTAAAGTTTATTTATTTTGAGAGCGAGGGAGAGAATGTGCACATGGGAGGGAGGGGCAGTGAGAGAGGGAGAGAGAGAATCCCAGGCAGGCTCCATATTCAGTGTGGAGCCCGACACGGGGCTCAGTCTCACGACTGTGAGATCATGACCTGAGCCAAAATCGAATCAAATCCTCAAGGGACTGAGCCACCCAGGCGCCCCAAGGATATGCGCTTTTAAAGATTCTTGCTAAGTAGTTGCCAGATCACCTTTTGGAAAGTTGTGCCGGCTTGTGCCCCAGAAGCCGGTGGCATAACCAACTTTGAGTATTTTTTCCCCTTAATTCCACAGGTAAAAAAAAAAAATCGTATTTTGGTGCATTTAAAGACATTTATTAGTAATGCTGGATTTTTACATATTTATTAATCGTGTGTAGTTTGTTCCCTGAGGACTATCTGTTAACTTGGTCTTTTTTTCTCTTGGAATTTCATGTTTTCTCAATCTGTTTGCACAAGCATTTATATATATAGGTGACGGGTAATTCTGTAAACCTCTTTTCACAGATCTTTCAACCAGCTATAGTGCAGTTTGTGTGTACATCTGTCTGTTGTCATAAAGGCTTACCCACTAAGGGAAATACCACACACGTTGTGTAGGACTTGGGATGGTAACTCAGAGCAGCTAGAGCCCCACGTTCCCTTAGGTGGGGGCTTGGTGGAATGGTGGGGTTTGGAGTTCTATGGACCTGAGTCCACATCCTGGTTTTGCCCCTTATAGGTTTCATGGGTGTGATTTTCCTCCTCAATCTTCCTGAGTCTCACCTTCCTCTTCCATGAAATGGAACTTCTTACAGCTAGTTTGCAGGGGATGTGTGAGGAATCAGAGAAATGGTGCTTATCTAAACAGCCTGGTGCACACATCAGGGTCAGGCACCAGCAGTGGAAGCAAGGATACCAAGGTATTGAGGGCCCCGACCCAGGACTGTCACCCCAAGGATTGGTGGCCTGCTGTGGCACGGTGGCTTTGGCCCTGTGGAGCCATGCCAGGTGTACGAGTGGTAGGGGTTTAGTGGAGAGCCTTGGGCACAGGGATCTCTTAAAGGACCCAGAGCGGAAGATGAGGAAAGCCGTGTATGCTACGGGACTAATTTCGAACCCACATGAGAGACTGTTCGGAGGTTCCTGAAATTAGAGCGGGGAGAGGATTTTGCAGTGGGCTAGAGCCAGAGAAGTATTGTTTTCTGTTGCTATTGTGACCCCGCTTTAACAACACGCTGTGCTCTATTGATAACAGATGGGGAAACGGTGCGGGGACTTGCTCAGGATCACATGGCCCATCGCTTTCAGACACAGGTCTCCTGACTCACCAGTTACTGTTCTTGGCCATCTTGTCACCAAGGGGATTTTTCTGAGTCAGCAGATTTTTACATTTGGTGCTCATGGCACTGTATTAACTACTTGAATTTCTTGGAACTGGATCCAGACACCAAGGACAGGATGAGGGGAAGGGCCACTCAGCCACCTGGCCATGTCCCTTACATCTGGCTCAGTCGGGGAAGGGAGCGTGGGGCACTTCAGCAAAGGACGGGGCACCCAGGCTCTACTTCCTGGAGCCCTGTAGGACAAGCCTAAAGAGATCTTGTTGTTTCTTGATGTTTCTAGGGTCCTGCAGGGTAGGTGCTGGACACGGGTTGGGTCAGCACCACCCCTCGGCGGGTGGGGTGCGGGCGCCCCTGGAGTCACTGCGTTCTGCCCCTCTGTTTTCCACCCCCGCGGGCCTGGTGGATACAGGAAGCACGTGAAGTTGAGGGGACCCTTCAGACAATTTGAGCCAAGACCCTTTGCTGAGTTGCATTGGCGGTTGTTTTATTTGCTAAATCCGACAACCCTATGAGCCATTAAGGATCTGCTTTAACGGAATCTTTTTGTTTAGCTGTTTTTAATTGATCAAATTCACAGGTTAATTGACTTAGGGCTTCATTTCGCTTTGTATTATAGACTTCAGTCACGACGCTCGTCATCGAGGTATTTCTTATGCTTCTGATTTGTTTTGATTATGGCACTGAGCTCTCCAGTAAAAACAGGCGGAGAGGGGCGTTTTCTTCTGAGAGCTGTTCTCGTTTTAGTTGTGGGTTGAAGGGAGTGGGGGTGACTGCCTGTGGCTGGCCGTGGCCTCTGAAGGTCAGAAGCAGGAGAGGGCTGTGGACACCCTTCTCCCTCATACACATGGCCTCCTGTCATGTCTTCGTGCACAGGAGTGGATGCCACCTCATGCATAGGTGGCGGAGTGGGTGAGGGAGTGGGCGAGTGAAGGGAGGGGGTGGGCGAGGCAGCCTGGGGCCAGCATGCTGTGCTAGACCCGCTGCTCGCTGGGCCAGGCCAGCCTGTTTGGCGTTCACCGGGGTAACCTGTTGCCAGGAGAACAGCAGTAACTTCCCCATGACAACACTGGAGCGAGGTCCCTGGCATTGCAGACAGGGCCAGAAAAGTCTGGCCCTCCAGTAGGCCTGCTGTTAATGAGCATGCATTTGCTCTGCAATCATTTCCGGAAGGGTGGAGGGGGCAGAGGGCACTCACCAGCTTCCCAGCCTCTCCAGCTATCAGCTCCTTGACAACCCTGCCTTTTCTGTCCATCCGCACACCCCGGACTGCCTGTTTTTACAGTTGCTTGTTTTGAGCTGGTTCCGTGCTTTCTTTCTTTCTTTCTTTTTTTTTAATTTGTAGAAAGTCTGAATATTGAATCCGGAAAGCTCCTTTAGAAATGGAAGATTTAGAGCCTGCCTGGGACTTACCCCATGCGGACGGTCTTTAACTGTCCCCTTGAATCACCTGTGCAAGAATCAATTCCCATTTCCCAAATTTGACTGAACCTGCCTGACATCACACTGCTGAGTCATACTTGCTGTAACTGACCTGAGATTCAAATTCAGAGCCCCTGAATTACGAGAGCTCATGTTGCCTGCTTCACTTTTGTTTCTAAGTGTTTAAGCCTGGACAGTAAATCTAGTCCTTTCCTCCCCCTAAAAGGTCAGCAGAGCAGACAAGCATTCCAGGTAGGATTTAAGGAATTCAAGAGGGCTTTGAAAGCAAAATAGTTTTCCCTGGTTTGCCTGAAATTCTACCTTTTTTGTAAAGCATCATTTGGAGCTTTATAATAACATAATTTCTCTTGGGAAGGTATTTCCGATCAGGTGTAAAATCTGGAAGTGATGGGGAATCCCAGCAGGTAAAGCAGGAGGGTTCCTCCCATCCCACTGCACTGCGCTTATGTCTAGAGCAGCCCTGCTCCAAGTCCCGGAGGAAGTTAATGGCATTTCTTGAATAAAAGGGTCTCCTTTGGGAAGCATTCGTGTTTAAATCAAGTCGGTCAGGTCTTTTTTCTGCAGGCCTTATCAGAGACTTAAATATTTAAATGCATAGTGTGAATCTCCCTATTACGCTGTAGTCCTCGAACTTGTTTGACCAAAAGCAGCATGTTTTCTTCCATGGAGCAGAAGGTCTGTTGCTCAGTGGATTGAATTTGGGAAATTAATTAAGAGCCGAATGGGGAGGTCACAGAGCAAGATGTTGTTCTGTCACTGTCAACTGTTCAGAAAATGTTAGAGATTTCTTGATGTCTCTTTTACTTTTTGTAAATGTTTATTTATTGAGAGAGAGAGAGCTGAGCGAGCGAGCAGGGGAGGGGCAGAAAGAGAGAGAGGGGGAGACTGAGCGAACAGGGGAGGGGCAGAGAGAGAGAGAGGGAGAGAGGGAGGGAGATCGAGTGAACAGAGGAGGGGCAGAGAGAGAGAGAGAGAGAGAGAGGGAGGGAGATCGAGTGAAAAGAGGAGGGGCAGAGAGAGAGAGAGAGAGAGAGGGGGAGGGAGACCGAGTGAACAGACGAGGGGCAGAGAGAGAAAGAGACTGAGTGAGCAGGGGAGGGGCAGAGAGAGAGAGAATCCCAAGCAGTCTCCCCACTGCCAGTGTGGAGCCTGATGTGGGGATCCATCCCACCACCATGAGATTATGACCTGAGCTGAAACCAAAAGTCTGACTCTTAACTGACTGAGCCACCCAGGAGCCCCTTGCTATCTTTTTTAGATTATATTATTTGCTGATTCTTAAGAAAATCGAAATCATTTTGTTTTAAAGGCATAGTTTTTTTAAATTTGTAAGCGGAGAGTAGTAGCAACCTGTTTCGTAAAGTTATTCTGGGGATCGAAGGAGGCAGCCTAGATGAAGCAGTGGCCACCGAGCTCGTGACCGGTGTCACAAGGCCCAATAGGGAGCTGAAAAGACTAACATTGAACCCAGTTTCCTGCTGTCACAAGACAGATTGTGAACAAAGGACAATATACTGCCCATCTCAGAAATAATGATACTTCCATGGGTCAGGTGCCAGATACATAGCGTCTAGTGCCTAGTGGATGCTTGATGTGCTTCCTGAATACCTACGTGGACGAACCCCAAAGGCAGTGGGGTCCACATGAGGATGACCCCTGCTGTCATTACAGTGGCCCAGAGGTTATGGAAATTTCTTTCTGCCTCATGTAATGGTCCGAGGTGGCTGGGCCGTCTAGGGTGAGTAGACTGCTCTCTGCCTCAGGAAATCATCCAGAGACCCAGACGGGCTGGTGTTCTCTGCTCTCCTCCATCTCTGAACACAGGGCTGCTACAGCTGTCTCTCTTTCCCGCCAGCAGGGGAGGCAGGAAGACCAGAATAAATGGCTTTGTTAGTAAGATGGGGGGTGGGAGGGAGGGGAAAGTGGGTGATGGGCATTGAGGAGGGCACCGGTTGGGATGAGCACTGGGTGTTGTACGGAAACCAATTTGGCAATGAATTTCACATTAACAAAAAAAAAAAGAAGATCGTGTGGACCAGAACTTAGTCACGTGGTTAAGCCACACAGTCACATACTCAGATACAAAGAAGACGGGGATTAGGCTCTAGTTGGCCAACCATGTGCTTAGCTAAAATCTGGGGTGCAGTAAAGAGGAAGAAATTAATGGTGGACATTGAGGTCCTCAGCATCTTTGCTGCAAAGACCTGCCTCAGTTGTACACCCAGGTCTAGGAAGGAAAGGTGCCGTCGGTAAACACGGATCCTGCGATGTCAGGTTGGCGTTTTTTCTTCCATTTAGGGTTCTGCCTGGAGAAATGTAGACGAGCTGGAGTGTTCTCGCGGGACTGCAGGACAGTCAGGATTGAGATGGGACTCCAAAGTATATGAGAAGTCCTTGGAGTAAATAAGTGTATTTAACTTGGAAAAGAGAGTATTTAAAGATAATAAGAGATCTGTCTTTAAAGTGCTAGAAGGACATAAGGATTTGCGAGTTGAAGAATGGTTGGGATCATTCTGTGTGACTTCAAGAGGTGAAAGCCAGGGGCTCACACTTCAGTCCCCCAGTTGCCCCCCACCCCCCGCCCCCTTGCACCAGGCTACAAGCCAGCCAGTTTGAATGTGCTTGAGCTCCTGGAATAAATGGCATTTCCCCATCACGTCTAGGTCTTTGCCCAGCTGTTCCCCCTTTCCAGAACACTCTTCCCCACTGTCTCTTTTCCCACCCAGACTTTCCTCTGAGGATTTCCTGTTTATCCTTCAGATCTCACCTGGGACTAAGTATCAGGAAGCCGTGCCTCACACCCAAGTCTGTGTTCAGTGCCTGCCTTCTGTGTCCCGGCGGCTCCCCCCACCCTCACTCCTCATCATCACCTGTCACGCGCGCCTGTAACTGTGTAACTCGTGGGCTTTACTGCTGACCAACTCCCACTCAGGTGCAGGTTTGAGGGGTTTTCCTGCCACTGAATCACTTCTCTGGATCCTCCTTTCTATCTGTCAAGAATCCCAGCTTCTATTTCAAGGGGCGTGTCCTTGAATAATAAGTGTCCTGAGCTGTTGCAAAGGGGGGTGAGGGAAGTTCTGTGATTGGATTCAGTTCACCCCCCCACCTCAAATTGATGTACACCTGGAACCTTAGAATAGGCCTTCTTTGGAAATAGTCTTTACAGGTGTAATTAGTTACATTAAGATGAAGCCATCCTGGATCGGATGAGTTTTAAATCTAATGGCTGGTGTTTTTACAAGAAGAGGGAAGGACATGGATAAACCTAGAGAATGAGGCCGTGTGAAGCCGGAGGCGGAGATTAGGGTTGTGCCACCACAAGCCAAGAAACGCCTGGGGCCTCTGGAGGCTGGAAGAGGTAGGGAAGAACCCTAAGAGCCCTCAGAGGGACGAGGGCTTGCTCGCAACGTGACTCTGGACTTGTAGACTATAGACCTGGAGGAGAATACATTTTTGTTGTTCCAAGCTGCACTGTTTGTGCTGGGCAGTTGACCTTCGCTCTAGGAAGCGAATGCAGAAGACGGTCCAGGGCAACAAGGCAGCCCCCTTTGTGCCAGACTGTCTCAGGCTGTTGTGCGGGAGCGGTCAGTAGAGCGTCCTAACCGCACAGCAGTGGGGGGAACAGCTGATGTGACGTTCAGTCCTGGCTCGGATGGCAGCCGATGGTCTGTAGACGTTGGCTTGGCTCCCCGCCCCGGCCCCTCTCCGGTGCCGTTGGTGGGTGACGACGAAACGTTTCTCACTATCGATGCCACTTCTTTCCCCGGATGATCCCGAGTCTGGTCCCTCTTCTCAGCAAGCTCCACCCTCTCCCCAGGCGTCAGCTTCCACCTCGTGGCCACTGTGCTTTTCCCGCCCAGGCGGGGGGGGGGGGTCACACATAGTCCCCCGGGACCTGAACCTGGGTCTTTCTCTGTCAAAGCGTGGTCCCTGGAGCCGCAGTGTCACCTAGGAAGGTTCTCGTGGTGCAGAGACTCCCCCCAGGCCTGCGGGGTCAGAAACTCTGGGTGGGTGCCGGCAGCACCCTGTGTCTACACTGGCCCGCCGGGGGGTTCTGATGTGCCCCAAAGCTTGGCGATTCTCCACCTTCCCGGCCTGAGACCCAGACTCCTGATTTCTGGGAGCCTTTCTTCTCTGGGCAGAATCCAGACATGAATCAAAATGATTTGTCTTTCAAAACTGTTTTTTTCTGTGGGCTTCTGGAGCCTATGCCGGACATCACAAAAGTGAGTTCTAACTGTTTCTGTCTATCAGCGTTTCTGCTGAAATAATTCCCATGTTCATCAAAGATACGTGAAAACCTTTGGTCGACCTGGGGGAAGGTGCTGTTCAAGGAAGTGTGGAAAACAAAAGCACAAAGATTAATATTTCACTGCATTCCTTTACTCCCCTGTATCTCCGTCTAGACCATAAGCCCTCTGAGGGCAGGGACTGTTTCAATCTGCTTCATCGCTGGATTAGCAGCACCTAGCCACTTGTTGAAAAGATGCAAAAACTAATAAATTATAAAGGTTGCGAGTTCCCATCCCTGGAGGCGCTTAAGCACAGGGAAGATGTGGGGATGTTACAGAGGAGGTTTTTGTATCAGGGAGGTGGTCAGACTAGACGAACTTTAAAGTTCTCTCTGACCCCTCAGTGCTATAATCCCCTGTGAGGGGACTCTGCAGAGAGAGAGAAGGAGGGGCTGGCCACAGCGTCTGGCACGTTCTTACTGGTAAATGTTTATGGCCTTTGGACTTCCTCACCGAGGGTGGGGTAGGTGGGGTTACGGTGACTCTTACAAGCTCCTGGACACCACTTAGTCCCAGGACAAATTGTGAGGTACTAGAAATACCTATTGGGAAGCATTTTACCATTCAGAGGTATCTTCTTTTAGCTGTCACATTTATAAATTTGGAGAGTTACTCTGACTGCAACGTTGAAATGTTGGTTTCTAGACACAAGACGAAAAAGGAAAGACGAGACCCTCAGTGGGAAAAGGGGAACTTCACACACAAGTGCAGAGGTCCCTGGCTGGCTTTATGAACACCTGGCGTCAAGGACCCTTCTAGAATGTGGCTGCTGGAAGGGACTTCAGAGAGCTTTTGGTTTACAGTCAAGGAGACAGGCCTATGGAGATGGAAAACTTCTTGACCCCACACAGCTGTTCAATATATTTATTGGGGGAAATGAGAAAGGCTCAGGCCACTTCTTTAAGCGTTAAAGCTATAGCTTGGCAAAAGGCAAGAGTTGAGAATCGTATTCATCATCGTAAGCCTCTGTAACAAAACGTTGTCCTCCCCGGGGGCGCTCGGCACCCGCTCACGCACGGTGGCGGCCGGAGCTTACGGGAAGCAGGCAGGAACTGCACGCTGTCAGCCTGCTGCTTGTAGCCTGGGAGCAGCTTGTCAGACTCCTGTCCTAAAAGAATAATAATAGGAGATGCTCTTACTGGATGATGTTGTTTGCTCCCCACGTGCCAGGCGCTGGTCTGACACTTTGTATCCTCACAGTGCTCCGCGCATAGAGCTGCTCACCATCATCCTCCTTTCACAGATGAGAACACTGAGGCACAGAAAGGTTTAGAATCTCCTCCCAGGTCCCACAGCCAAAGATAGAGCAGGATTCCAACCCGACGTCACAATGACGCCCCTGTAAATTACTTCTTGACAAACGTAGTCTCATTTGGTGTCAGGATTCAGGAGGCTTCATCTTTCTTGCGACCCAGGGCTTGGCTTCTCTGGGTGTCCCCGCCTCCCGGGGGATCAGGGTGTGGGGCAGAGCCCCGGTGCACTTGTCCGCAGAGGTGAGCAGGGTGGGGGGGCAGAAGGGCAGAAGGTCAGGTGAGGTTCCCTGGATGCCACCCAGTGCTGTCTGTTTTGCTGTGATGTTCTGAGGGGTGAACACCTCCCCCTGCTGCCAGTTACTGGGTAGAGTGGGTTCCTCTCTGGCTTTACCCGACTGGAACCCCTGGCAGAGGCGTGGCCCCCTCATTCTTTAGGGGCCCTGGCGTCATCTGGGCTGCCTTGGAGTCTCTGGGGGAGGCCTGAAGAGATCTTTGTTTCCTTGCTCCAGCCTTCTCAAGCTGCAAGGGGTGAGGCCGTCTTGGGCTTCCTGTTAATTCTGTGGAGTGTGACTTGTTGGCCCGGGAGTAGTGGCATCCACGGGTCCTCCCAGCCACAGGCCACATGTCCAGAAAACCATATGCGCTGGGCTGCGTGAGCGTTACGTTGACGACAGCGATGAGTGGGGAGACAGCAGACAGCCCTCCAGCATGCCTCCGGCGTGAGTCATGGGCGCACAGAGGCTTTCCTCTTCCTGCTTTCCTTTTGTCCAGATCCCTCTGAAAGGCCAGGCTCGTCATGTGATTTCAGTGGGCGGGGTTTAACTTGAACAGGGAAACATGAAACACTTGATTCCACTGGGCTTTGGGCACAGGTTTCATTGATGACGGCCGTCAGGTGCACCAGGAGGAAAACGATAGACAGGGAAATCGGGCCCGGGTCAGGCAACCACATCTTGTCTGTGGGTCACATGTCTCACGGGGTAGCTGCTTGTGCACAAGTCCAGGGGACACCACCGGCATTGACTTCAAGGTGGAGGGTGCCCCCTGGAGTGCTGCAGCGTGGTAACACCGATCACACCTTTAGTCAGTGAGCTTGAAGGCCCCATCCATTAGTGTCACAAAACACAAAGCTCAGACAGATTTGAGACCCTTCCTTCCCTTTCATCACTCGTACCTCCTGATTCTGCGCCCAGTTCCATTGTGGGTTCCCCTTCCCTCCCTCAGTAACAAGCAGTTCTCAGGCACCGGCTGGGTACCCAGCTGGGTATTTAGCTCAGTCCTTATACTACGTACCTGGACAGGGAGTACGATCCCACGGGCTAAGTGCTCAGGCCTGCAAGACTGTCTCCCCTACATTTCAGATGCCAGTCACAAGCCCAGATTGTGACCCGTGCTTCTGACCGGCTGACTGTAGATTGGAGGTTCCAGTGACCTACTCCTTGGGTTCAGTTAGTTTGCTAGAGAGGCTCACAGAGCTCAGAGAAACATTTTACTTACTAGATTCTAGGTTTATCTTAAAAAGTTGTAACTCGGGAACAGTCAGATGGAGGAGGCCAAGAGGACATGGTATGGGGAAGGGGTGAGGAGCTTCTTGAGCCCTCTCCGAGCAAGCCAGGCTCCCCAGGTCCCAGATTCAGCAGCAGCCCAGAAGCTCTCTGAACCCCATCCTTTTGGGTTTTCATGGAGAGTTCATTACACGGGCATGAATGATGAAGTCATCAGCCTTTGCCAGTTGATTCAGCCTTCAGCCCCTCTTTCCTCTGCAGAGGCTCAGGAGGGGACTAAAAGGTCCAGCCTTCTAATCACATGCTGGATTCTCCTGGCAGCCGGCCCCTTCCTTAGGTGTGGTCCAAAAGTCACTTCATTAACACAGCAAAAGACACCTTTAGGCCTCTCATCATTTAGGAAAAAATTTTAAGGGCTTTAGGGGCTCTGTGCCGGGAACAGGGATGAAGACCAAATATCTATTTTGTTAAAAGGTAGACTGAAGCATATTAAACATCTTGAGTTTATTTGAACACGGATTGATTTGGATCAGGCAGTGCCGAACCAAGAGCGATTAGGAGTGTTTCACCAACAGGAGTTTGGGGAACATGAGAAAGAAAATTAAGGTAACAGAAAAATGTAAGAAAGTTAATTGATTGGCTATCGCTTAGAGTTTAGTTAGCTGTTCATGATTGGTTGCTTTTAGCATTTTGATTTTGTAACTTTGAGGCATTTAGATGCTTAGGTTTTGGTTTGCTTTTTACGTAGGCTGCCATGGCCTGAGAGCATTATTGGTCTACTGTTCTTGTTTAATTAAACACTTTCCCTCTTTTGGCCATCCTCTCATCCATGAGAGATTGACCAAAAAGTTGGTATGGGCGCCACTCTCCAGTCACCGTGAGAGTTAAGTGGCTCTCGTGTCCTTGTGACACTCCTAAGTTGTGAGGGCAGAATTGTTTTTCATCTTGTTAATCTGGTTGCTTACCCTTTTTCTATTTCTCCACGCTCAGAGAGACCATGTGATATACTGCGGATGGCTGTGAACATGCATTTAAGACCTTGGAGAGAACCTGGTGCTCCAGGGAGACTCCAGTGATGACTGTTGGGAGGCTGGTACCAAGAGACTGAAGTTTCCTCCTTAGCCAGGGCCTCCATGAACCACCCAGCTGATATCAAATAAATCAAAGAATGTACACGGGGTGGGGGTCATCAACCTGTTTTAACCAAGGGACTTGTTAATTTCTTGTATGTGTTGCAGTACCGGAGGTAATGGTCCAGGTACAATGATCCAGCTTCCTCTTTGTTCATCCAGTAAGTAACATAAAGCAATTCTGTTACCCAAAACCACCTTGGGGCACCTGGGTGACCAACTCGGTTGCTCAGTTGGTTAAGCTTCCCACTGTTGATTTCGGCACAGGTTATAATCTCCTGGTTCTTGGGATCGAGCCCCGCATCAGGCTCCCCACAGACAGAGCGGAGCCTGCTTGGGACTCTTTCTCCCTCTCCTCCTCTGCCCCTCCCCCACTTGTGTGCGTGCTCTCTCTCTCTCTCCCTCTCTCTGTCAAAATTAATAAATAAACATTAAAAAAAAACCCACCTTAGCAAGAGTGTTTGGGGACTTTGGTTGTACAGCTGTGGACTCAGCAGTAGATTCGGTGACAGGCGCCAGAATGAAGGAGTGTTGCCTTCCTGTGCGTTAACACAGAGAGGAAGCAAGGAGCAAAAAGGCGAAAGGAGTAAAAGTTTCATATTGGGGTTGAAAATCTTGATTCATGACCTTGGGAGAGCTGTCTGTCTCAAGATGTTCTCTAATTCTGGGAAGGAACCTCCCTAGTTAATTTTAACGTAAGATCTCCAGCTGGTATGCAGATCCAAGTGTCTAAATGAGTCCCTTTCATTTGGGGGATGGGACCCAAGGTTCAAATCCCTAAAGTATGGCTGCTGTTGGGTTGTGGAGAGAGCCTGAGGTATGGTCCCTTATAAGGCGCTTCAAGGGCAGCCTCTGTGATCCAAATCAGAAGGGTGGGGATATTTTAAATATATATATAGGGGCACCTGGGTGGCTCAGTCGGTTAAGTGTCCGACTTCGGCCCAGGGCATGACCTCACGTCTGTGAGTTCGAGCCCTGCGTCGGGCTCTGTGCTGACAGTGCAGAGCCTGGAGCCTGTTTCAGATTCTGTGTCTCCCTCTCTCTCTCTGACCCTCTCGCGTTCATGCTCTGTCTCTCTCTGTCTCAAAAATAAATAAACATTAAAAAAAAATATATATATACATATATACATGTATACGCATACACATATATATATACATATACATATATATATAAAATAAAACCTCAAAGACAATGAACAGGAGTCGAATCTGATATCTATAGGTTGTGTTATAGTCCTCTACTGAAACACAGTGTTTGTTCTACATCACCCTCATTTCTTTAAAAAATATTTTTTTTAACATTTATTTTTGAGAGAGAGAGAGACAGAGTGTGAGTGGGGGAGGGACAGTGAGAGAGGGAGACACAGAATCTGAAACAGGCTCCAGGTTCTGAGCTGTCAGCACAGAGCCCGACGCGGGACTCGAACTCACAAACAGTGAGATCGTGAGCTGAGCCAAAGTCGGGCACTTAACTGACTGAGCCACCCAGGCGCCCCTATTTCTAATAAACATAATTACAGTAAGACTAATTTGTTTGCATAATAAATCTAATCTTATTAAAGTTGGCCTGATTATTTACATAAGTGCAGCAAGAATAGCGATTGACCATATTAGACCTTTTAAACATCTGCTTTTCTGGAACTTTTCAGAGGGAGTCTTAGATAGGACTTTTATAGCCTCTCCAGGCTAAGAAGCCACGCCAAGAACTCACCATCAGACTTCACTTGCAATACCTATCTGTTTGGGTGAATTCTTCTCTTCATGAGGTCCCCAGGATATCTTGAAGTTCCTGGGCCTGCCAGGAAGAGACCTGCCTTACTCACCTGCTAAGGTTGCTGAGAACTCTGTAAGCAAGGTGCCAGGCTCTTTGTTCCCAGGGACTTTTTTGGCTCCATAAGTCGACTTTAGTTCCTTCAAACTATCTTCTCACATCTGATTTTATGCATATTCTCAAATACGACATTTCATCAAAGTCTTGGTCATATAACCAATGTTTCCAATTGTGTCCTGTTGCAAGGAGAACAGATTCCTATTGAACTTAAGCAAATAACTGTATCTCCATGAAAATAAGAATGGAGTTTCCAAATTCTGGAGGAATCAGATAAGGAGAAAAGATAAATGTTTCATCTTTGTTTACAAAGGTACATTTTACCAAAGTAATGATAGTTTAAGAGAAAAGACAGATTTTCCTAACTCTAGAAAAACAACACCACAGTGTTTCAAACAAAAGTCATAAAAATTATAAAATCATCTCTATCAGTTCATTCAGTCCAATGTAACTATTTCTTGTTGATCTTGATCTTTTGTTAGTTTTATGAAACTGTCAGTCTTTCCCTTAGAGCTCTGCCAATTCTTACTCAGTGGTGTGGTCTGGAAGTTATCAGAAACTTGTACTTGTTAGAGTCCTTCCCATGAGTCGTCTGGAAGATGAAGAAGCACTTTTGTAGGAACATTTATTTGCAAAAACATCAGAGTAGAAAAGTAAGTTTCTGTAAGGGAAAAAAGATTTAAAAATGGCCATGGTTAAAGAGTTGTTCAAAGTTCATTATAATGCTGTCAACAAGAAAATTTGGTTATTTCTGTGGCATACAGGGTTTGAGATAATAACTAGAATTGTAAGCGATAGTATTATACCAGGACATATATCAGATTTCTAGGAATTTTATATAATTGCTGGAACACTTATATATATATATATATATATATATATATATATATATATATTAATGTTTATTTTTATTTTTGAGACAGAGAGAGACAGAGCATGAACGGGGGAGGGTCAGAGAGAGAGGGAGACACAGAATCGGAAGCAGGCTCCAGGCTCTGAGCTGTCAGCACAGAGCCCGATGCGGGGCTCGAACCCACGGACCATGAGATCATGACCTGAGCCGAAGTCGGATGCTTAACCAACTGAGCCACCCAGGCGCCCCTGGAACACTTATATTAATAACCTATATGCATACAAATATAACATAATTATTACTTCTTACTTGACAGTGCTTCTCATGTAATTTAACAGCAAATAAGGCTAATTAGTTACCTAATTAATATCTTTTTATGAGGAGAGACAACAAATCTTTTGAAATGTTCCAGGAACCTTCTAGAAAATCCCAAACTTACTTCCAGGTCAAAAAGTCTTTACTTAGAATTTGATTTTGGGAAGTTTGGATGCTTGACTAAATAGGATCACAGACCATTGTGAAAGAATATACTCAATTATCTATTTCACCAAAGTGACAGAACATTTCAAAGGCAAATACAGAAGGTTACATAGTTGTGAGGAAAGCTTTAGCTCTTCGAATACTGAGAAGACTCAGTTTTCTTAAGGCATCAAAGACCTGATAAAGGCAACACGAAGCACAGGAAATTAATTTAGGAAAACACGAAAGCTTTGTTTTCCAGGTGTGTTACTTACAAGGTAAAGGAAGTCCTTTCACAATCTCTCATTGTCAAGAACAGACTAAGAGTTTAGGACAACTTTGTCCTTTAGGTAGATGAAAGAAACTTTTTAGTTTTACGTAAGTACCTTATTGTATTAAAGCTTACGTTTAAAACCCTTGGAATAACAATTCAGTTTTGGCCAGCTTGAGTACACAAGGTAAAAATTCCCTCTGTCTCTCTGTTCCCAGCTTTCCATAATCCATTCGGTTTGTCCTTTGTTCTCCTCTTTCCCATTCTGAAGGAACCAGCTTTTAAATTTTTTTTTTTAACATTTATTTATTTTTGAGACAGAGAGAGACAGAGCATGAATGGGGGAGGGTCAGAGAGGGAGGGAGACACAGAATCCGAAACAGGCTCCAGGCTCTGAGCTGTCAGCACAGAGCCTGACGTGGGGCTTGAACTCACAGACCGTGAGATCATGACCTGAGCTGAAGTCGGACACTTAACCGACTGAGCCATCCAGGTGCCCCTGAAGGAACCAGCTTTTAGTTTAGGGAAAAATTCCTTACATTTCCCTTAACAAAAAAGCATCTTCACACCTCCTGACCTTTTCTTGGCCAAAACACATTTTACTTTCCTTGCATACAGAGTTTTTTCCCTTATTATTTCTAGTAGTTAACAGTTCATATTAATTAGAGTTTTTAACCCTTAGGAACCTTCATTTCTAGTGAAAAGTAAGAAATCAGCATTCTGTGTATTGGCAGATTCATGAGTATATTTCTTGATTTCTAGAAGCATATGCTTCCTCAGTAGTACATCATTTCAGTGATGCAGAGGACATGTTTATTAACACACCCAAATGTTTTTAGTTTCTCTGTAATAAGAAGCCAAAAGTAGATAAAAACTGTGTTCAGTAATGTTTCATTATTTTATCTTATCTGGAAATGATCTGAGATACTCAGTGAATATCCATCATTTAACTTACCTCAGTATACTTTTGTTTCAAGTTACCAGAAACATTTTGGAAACTATTTAAAAAATATACTTTTTTAATGTTTACTTATTTTTGAGAGAGAGAGAGAGAGAGAGAGAGCGCGAGCGAGCATGGGGGGGGGGTGGTCAGAGAGAGAGAGAGAGAGAGAATCTGAAACAGGTTCCAGGCCCCGAGCTATCAGTGCAGAGCCTGACACGGGGCTCGAACTCACAAACCATGAGATCATGACCTGAGCTGAAGTTGGACACTTAACTGACTGAGCCACCCAGGTGCCCTGGAAACTATTTTTAAGTACACATACAGTAAAGCATCAGTATTCTTGAAAATTTCATTTGTAGATTATCTCAGATCGTGTGACCTTGAAAAACATTTGGGTTAGTGTTTATATTTCTGAGAACATACTTAATTTGTAGAGTGCTTTTCTGTCCTTGAGGTTGTTTGTCTTTAAGCCAGTTAAATAGAGCCCTTTACAAGTTGATGTTGGCAATGCCAATGTGGTAGAAAAATATCACACATCAGTAAAATGCATACATAGATATACATAAACATAAAGACATATAAACAGAGACCTATAGCTTTTGTTTTAAAGTTTTAGCCATGAAACGGGCATTATTAATGTAAAAGTCACTAGTTTATAAGAGAACAATTGGATCTAAAATTGTGTTTCTTGGGGAGCCTGGGTGGCTCAGTCGGTCAAGCGGTGGACGTCAGCTCAGGTCATGATCTCATGGCTTGTGAGTCGCGTTGAGCTCTGTGCTGACACCTTGGAGTCGGGAGCCTGTGTCAGATTCTGTGTCTCCCTCTCTCTTCCCCTCCCATGCTCATGCCCAGTCTCTTTCTCCTTCAAAAATAAACATTAAAAAAATAAATAAATAAAATTGTGTTTTTTGAACACAAGATAAACAGTAAGTTTATCTTGTGTTCAGATGGCTTTAACGTTTTTACCAGTATCTATAGAGAAGATCTTTAAGATTTTTAATTCACCTATTTTCCAAATAGCACCCCTTTCTTCTTTTCCTTTTTCTTTCCCTTCTGATAAGAATCCCCTCACTGGAGTTTGTATTTCAGAGATGGCCCTCAGTTCCTAGGGAAGGTTGGTGCAATATTGACTTCTCAAAGCAGAGGGAAAGAATACAAGTTCCGCTAAGGACTTTTGATCCTAAATCAAGAAATTGACAATACTTGCAAGCCTTTGGAGATGAATAGGGAAGGTTTTGGGATTGGTAAAAACGATGGGGGTGGGGGGCTTTGAATTCTTTCTAGAGCAGTATTTCTGTTCTTGTAAAGACTTGATATGTAAGACGAGTACAGTTGTTTTTAATTCCTCCCAGACTTGGGTTGTAACCTCAATGATCTCAAGGCTGACCCCCCATCCAACTATATTACCTTCAGTTTGCTTCTCTGAATCAGGAAGAAGATGTTCAACTGAGATGGACATCACAGGCTTCTAGATTCTAGATTTAGAGCTGTTAGTCTTTGGAATGGTTTTCTTTCCCTTGGGTACATAGTTTCATTTAACTTAGGGGAGAAGGCCTTTAAAAAAACCTTCCTCTTAGGCTCTGAGTACCGGCTTCCAATTTGGCCAGCTTCTGCCCATAGAGTTATTTTAAATTCTCTTGAATCTCTTGTCAGGTTTCCTGAACAACCCCAAGGATGCAAGAGGTACCCCTAAAGAGGTATAGAAGAAACAGTCCTCCCAGGATCCAGAGTCACTCCCAAAGATAGCCAAAGTAAGAAAAGATTTAGACAGTTCCCCTGAGAGCTGGCAGCAAAGAGGAAACCCTACCCGCGGATGGAGTGCAACCCATAATTTTGTTCATCCACATTTTGGGGCCTTGCAGCCTTCTCTAGGAAGTGAGGACCATCCCTGAAATATAAAATCCAGTAAGGGATTCTTACCAGAAGGAAAGAAAAAGAAAAAAAATGGAGGGTTATTTGGAAAATAGGTGAAAATCTTAAAGATCTCTGCAAATACTGGTAAAAACGTTTAAAGCCATCTGAACAGGTAACTTGCTGCCGTCTTTAAGAAACAATTTTTTATTATATTTTATCTTAATTTTTTAAATGTTTATTTTTGAAAGGGAGAGAGACAAGCGTGAGCAGGGGAGGGGCAGAGAGGGGGAGACATAGAATCCAAAGCAGGCTCCAGGCTCCCAGCTGTCAGCACAGAGCCCGATGTGGGGCTTGAACTCATGAGCCGTGAGATCATGACCTGAGCTGAGGTCAGCTGCTTAACCAACTGAAGCCAAGTTCTCAGAACACAAACAGGACAAACGAGAGGTAGTCGCTGTCCCTAGGAGAGTAGGGGTGCGCAATGATGCATTCCCAAAGGTAAATCCACGAGGCACAATTCAAAGATCTTATTCTTACAAATGTTATTTTTGTTTTGTTTTGTTTTGTTTTGTGTGTGTGTGTGTGTGTGTGTGTGTGTGTGTGTGTGTGTGTGTTTTGCCTGTCAATGTGAATTTGGGAAGGGAGTGACAGTGTGAAATGTTACCTTCCCCTCACAACCAGGCACCACACGTGGAGATCTGGAAGAGTTGACTTTGGTAGGAATTCTCACCCTTTCCTGGCTTGTGCCAGTTTTCCCAGGATGCCATCTGCAGGCTCCGAAGCATGTGAGGTGTCCCAGTGGGTGTCATCCCGGTCACAGAAACTGTAGAGGGGGATAAATAAACTTCTGTCTACTTTTTATGGTGAGTCCTTGGCTGAGACCCCATTTTCTCTAGGGCATCTCCTAAATGGATAAGCTTCTCTAGGTTAAAGGTTCTCCACTGTGGTCACTGTAATTCAAAATTCTCTTTGGTTAGGTTAACCTTTTGGTTCAGCCTTAAAACAAAATTTTATTCACCAGAGTCTTCACCCTGGTCTCAGTCTGGTTGCCAAGTTGGACCAGTATGACCCTGGATCCAGTCCGACTCCAGGTGGTTTCCAGACCTAGGTCAGAAAAAGAAATGCTCAAATAAAGTCTGAAAGCTCATAATACAAAAACTGTGCAGCTAGGATCTGAGAGGGACTTACCCATCACCTCCGGAGGCAGCAACAAAGCAGGGAGCCCAAGGGGGCTCAGCAGGTACCTTCCCGTGGCTGCTCGTCACTCCTGGAGGCCGTGAGGGTTCTCCATTGGTTCCCTCTAATGACATCAGAATCATAAAAAGATAAACTGAGGCATATTAACAATTTTACAAGTGTATTTGGGAAAACGTTGATTCAAACTGGGCAGCACCAAGCTGGAAGTGGTTAGGAGTGCTGTACCAACAGGAGCTTGGGGAGAGGCTTTAGTAGAGAAAAGTTAGAAGAAAGGTAAGGAGATTGTTGACTGGCTATAGCTCAAAGCCTAGTTGGCTGTGCGTGTTGGTTGTCCTTAGCGGTTTTAATTTTGTGACCTTGAAGCCTTTATAGGTTTGGATTTTAGTTTTCTTATGTAGCCAGCCATGGCATCAGAGCCACATCCGTCTGATGACCTCTTGTTTTAATTGATACAACAATTTTTTATAAACTGTAATGCCGTAACACCTGATCATCTCCAGTTCTGAATCCCACCTGGATCTGTCTAGCGTCTCGTCTCCTCCAGCACTTCTCTAGGGCCCTCATTCGTTGAAGTGGCCTCCTACCTGCCCTCCCCACATCTCTCTTGTCCCTTCTTTCCAGAATGCATATCTGGTCACAGCATCCCAACCTCCTCCTAACGCCGCCTCCGCACCCCAGTATGACTTTACCGATTCCTCTTTGCTCTGAGGACAAGACCATGTGTTTGAACATGACCCCTGGCCCTGATGTCTGTCCCCTGCCCACCTCCCCAGAAGTGCACTGCCCCCTTTGTTCCCTCAGCCCCCGTGCTCTGCTCGGGTCTTGGAAACCTGCTGTGCTGTCTGCCGAGGACACACTCCCTCCACCTTCACCCACTGCACCTTCAATCTCAACCACTCCCCACTCAGCTCATGCATCACTTCCTCGTCTGACCTCTTTGACCTCCTTGACCTCTGTTGACCTCCTTGACCATTGTAGCCTCCGTTTATATAAGTGATTGTTTGTGTCCTGTGTGTCTCCCCCACGTGACTCTGAGCTGCACATCTTGTTTCGTGCTGGACCCCCAGAATGAGCACAGAGAACTCATTACCGGTTTGTTGTTGTTGAAGGATTTGCTTTGCCTTTTGGTGGGGAGGAGGGAAAGCTTTGTCACCGTTAAGAGTTGGGGTAAGCCCACATACACAGATCTTCCACACCAATGCCAGCCCCTCCGTCTTCCCAATTGAGCCCCACACCTCCTGCTTTTTCAGGTGCTTCCAGCCTGAGTATGTTTCCAGATCTCTCTTGTTCTTTGTCCTGAGGTTGTAGACTCAATTTTTTAAAAAATTGTGGTAAAATGTGTATGATGTAAAAATGACCATTTTAACCATTTTTAAGTTTGCATTTAAGTGGCAGTAGGTATAATCACCCTGTAACGCAACCATTACCACCATCCATCTCTAGAACTTTCTCGTCTTCCCAAATTAAAGCTCTGTACTTGTTAAACAAGAACTCCCCTCTTCCTGTTCTCTCCTGGTAACCGTTATTCATTCTCCTTTCTGTCGCTATGAGTTTGACTCTTCTAAGTGCCTCATATAAGGGAAGTCATGCGGTGTTTGTCTTTTTGTGATTGGTTTATTTCACTCAGCATCATGTCTTTAAGATCCATCTCTTGTAGCATGTGTCAGAATTTCCTTCTTTTTAAAGGCTGAGTAATATTGCATTGTTGGGCTATGAACACTGGTATACAAAAGTCTGTTCAAGAGACTCCATTTTTTTAAAAATGTTTTTCTGAAATAGAACATGAGTTCTATTCAGAGGGGAGGGGCAGAGAGGAGGAGACGGTGGGGGAGAAAGAGAGAGAGAGAGAGAGAGAGAGAGAGAAGAGAGAGAGAAGAGAGAGAGGAGAGAATCTTAAGCAGGTTCGATGTCCAACACCGAGCCCAGTGTTGGATTCGATCCCACGACTGTGAGATCATGACCTGAGCTGAAATCAAGAGTTGAGTGCTTGACTGACTGAGCCACCCAGATGCCCCCGCAACACGCTCCATTTCTACTGACATGCTGTAATTGTAAGATCAAAGGGTGATCTCTCCCTCATCATGTATAACGGAGTCTTGAGCTGTGCGTTTACTTCCTCTCAGCAAGTATCTGCTAAACCTTTTCCCGAGCTGGCTCCAGGTTAGATATCCCTCATCCACGAAATGTTAAACAGGCCTAGGGGACTGTGCCCCGAGGGACTTCCACTTGGATGAGGAAACAGGTTCTGGAGATTTTTGAATGGTACGTTGTGTATTCAGACTTAATTAGAATTCAGATAGATGGGGGCGGGGGGAGAGATCAGTGTGGACCTGAGGGTTAGAGAAGGTGTATTAGTTTCTTGTTGCTGCTGTAACAAATTACCAAAAAGTTACTGACTTAAAGCAACACACATTTATTCTTTTATAGTTCTGAAAGCCACAGATCTAAAACCTGCTTCATGGGGCTAAAGCCAAGGTGTCAATAGGGCTAGTTCCTAATGGAGGTTCTGAGGGGACAGTTGTTGCCTTGCCTTTTTCAGCTTCTGGTGGCTGTCTGTGCTCCGTGGCTTGTGACCCTTTGCTCCACCTTCAAAGTGCCTCAGTCCAGTCTCTGCTTCCGTCACTGCACTGCCTTCTGCTCTGAATCGGACTCTCCCTGCCTCCCTCTTATAAGAACCGTTGGGACTACATCCGCCCCTCCCGGGTAATCTCAGATAGTCTCCCCACCTGGGGACCTCTAACTTAATCACCCTTGCAGATTCCCTTCTGCCATGTGGAATCACGTATTCACACGTTCCGGGGATTAGGACATGGGCATCTTTTTTGGGGGGGGGGCATCATTCAGCAGACCACAGAAAGCTTTCCGTAGAAGCATGTGGGCTGGCCTTCACGGTTGGCCTGCAAGGTAGGAGAGGCAGGTGGGGATGATGTTCTTGTGACGAGGTAGATGTGCGTCGTGTAGTCTTCCCTCCATCTAGACAGTAGGTGTCACTGCATCTTCCTGTGCATGATTGAGCAGACATGGACGCGGAGTGCACTGCGAGCTTGGACCCTCCTCCCTGCACCTGTTTCAGTATTGTGGGTTGTTCAAGTGCCCACTAAGTGTCTCTGACATTGAGCAGTGCCCTGGTGGCTGGAGGCACAGCAGTGGAGATCATTGGCAATGAATGCTCACGGGTCTTTACAAAACTCACTCATCGTCTACGTTTATTGGGCACCTTCAAGTGCCAGGAGCAATGTCAGGCTTCGTGGGCACATAACCGACATATAGCCCTTTCACCCAGGGCGTATTTTTCTTTTTTCCGTCCTTTCCTTTCCTTTCCTTTCCTTTCCTTTCCTTTCCTTTCCTTCCCTCTTTCTTTTTCTTTCTTTCTTTCTTTCTTTCTTTCTTTCTTTCTTTCTTTCTTTCTTTCTTTCTTTCTTTCTTTCT
Organism: Prionailurus bengalensis; assembly: GCF_016509475.1. Classification (NCBI taxonomy): domain Eukaryota; kingdom Metazoa; phylum Chordata; class Mammalia; order Carnivora; family Felidae; genus Prionailurus; species Prionailurus bengalensis. The sequence continues at coordinate 7,154,498 of NC_057359.1, forward strand.
TTCTTAATGTTTGTTTATTTTCTTGAGAGAGAAAGAGAGCATTAGTGGGGGAAGGGAAGGGTGAGAGGGAGATACAGAATCCGACACAGGGTCCAGGCTCTGAGTTGTCAGCACAGAGCCCGACGCGGGGCTCGAACTCACAAACCCTGAGATCATGACCTGAGCTCAAGTCAGATGCTTAACCGACTGAGCCACCCAGATGTCATATTTTTTTCTTTATCAAGTTTCATACCACAAACAAGATTACTTTTATAGTTGAAAAAAAATTAAAACGAAACCTGGTATTTATCTAAAAAAAAAATAAATAAAGGCATTGTTTCTGGTGCCAGCAGTAGGTGAATGTGGGTCTAAAGTGTGTTTGTCTGGTTCCAGTGTGGACAAAGATTGGAGAAGGTAGAAGATGCATCCTTTGTTCTGGAAGTGGTTGCAGAAACATGTGTTTTCCAGGAAAGGGATCGATACCAGAGAATGGAGAGCATCCAGAACACTAAGTGGAGACGAGTTTTGAGGGCCTTGGGTTTAGTAAAAATTTCTAGTAGGCTCTGAACATCTGTCGCAAATGCTGAGTTAAAGATGAACTGTATGTAGTTCGTTAAACCTTTCTTTCTTTAATGCTCGCCCAGATGTTAATGCCCTAGCACATTTCTCAGGATCCAGGCCACCACATTAGGGGGTCCTCTGTTCTTTAAAGTGGTTTCAAGGAGAACTTTTCACTCATCACCAACACACAGACAGTCCTAGAATAGGACCTATTCTGGCCTCAAAACAAAAACTAAAGGAGAAAAACTGTGATAGGGTTTGCAGTTTGGAAACCCCAGACCTGTGCGTTCAGAGGTCGAGAGTGCGCTGAAGAAGACGGGCTTTGCGGTCTCACCGGCCTGGCTGGGTGGTCGGGCACTTTATCTACTTTCTCTGTGATTCCACGATCTTGTCTACAAAATGGACGCAAAAATAGTACGCTGAGCATCAGGCTGTTGTTGAGGATTAAAATATGTAACATATTACCTGGCACACAGTGTGCTCTCCCTCAATGTTAATTGCTGTTCAGTGCATGCAGGGGCAGTTTGAGGCTATAGGGTACATCGTTTAGCCTTTAAAGTGAGGTAAGAGAAGACAATGGCCAAGGTTAATCCTTTTTTTTTTTTTTCTGTAGAAACTTGTAATAAATCACCCAAAGCTACAGCAAATCAAGTGACTTACAGAAAACGGGGCAAAAAAAGCAAGTGATTTCCAGAAAATGGTGCTCACTGAGTCATTGGCAGTCTTCCTGCTTCCTTGCATTTTCCTTAGCAGTTTGTGTGAATCCTGGAATAAGTGTTCAGATTGACCTCAGTCTCTTTATGAGAAGATATTTCAGAATCCAACTCTGCTGCCAAGCATATGGGTGAAAGGAGGGGGAAAAGGCTGAAACCCTCAAGGAAGAATATTAATCATAACAATAACTACAGCCGACACTGGTATTGTCGCTGGAGTTGACAAGGAGCCTTTTCACCTGTTCTCGCTCCTGCCGCCCTCACAGTCATCCTGTGAGGTGTCTGTGGTGGGTGTTATTGTTAATCCGATTTTGCCGATGAAAACACAGAGTTGAAGGATGTTGAACGAGTTTGGTTGTCCGAGATGACACAGAAAGAAAGTCAAAGCCAGAGGCATGACTCCTCATCCTTTAGAAGAAGTCAGCATCTGATGCTACAGGCCTCACTACGAAGTGATCCGAGTAGTAAACACAGCCCTTTGGACGTGGCCAGGTGAGCGTTGTTGTTCACAGTGGTCACTTACGGGTGCCGTGCAAGCATCTTGAATATGCCTTCCTTCCCAATTACAAGACACACACACACATCTCATTTTTTAATGCCTTTCCATTGTTGATCTCAAATGCTTATTCACTAGCCTTGGTGCCAAACGACTTTTTGCTATTTTCAAATGCTGTTGCTCAAATCTGCCCTTTTCAGATGTGACTTGAGACCAGTGAAGATATTCGTATAAAATCCACAGACTCCAGTGAGACATCTAAGAGATTTTAAACTGGAGTGGAATACGTTGGAATATATTGGAATAGATGTGTCACTTCCTCAGGGGACTATTTGGAAGGGCATCTCTTATTTGGGTGTGAAAGTTCTGGTGTGTTTGTTTGAACACAGGCGTCATATTACTTCATGGTTGTGGTTTGGGAAGTCAATAAATAACTCCCTTTCTTCCCCACCCGAGTTCAGTACCGGTTGAGAAATAAGACAGGGAAAGTGGGCAGATAGATGGAGGTCAAAGTATGAGCTTTATCACTGATAAGCTAATGACAGAACTGGCCTGAGAAGTGTGGCCAAAAGGGTTGCCAACAACCCAGCCCCAAGTTAGAGCTTCACCCCCTAGTCCAGCTCCCAGCACCCGCCCCCTCCCCCCAGGGTGGAGCCTGTCTCTCTAGGCACCAAGGGACAGATTGGAATGTGAGAATCGTGCAGAAGAGAGCTGGTGATGAGTGGACAGGGCAGAGGAGGTGGAGGGATAGAGAGAAAGCGGAGGAGGAGGTAGGAGGAGTAGAGAGGAAAGTAGTTAAGTGAGGATGTTCACTTCTTTCTCCTAAGTTCACTAATCTGGTAAATCATACTCCCTCCTTCCCAAGGGAAAAGTGAGTAAGAGGTGGGGGCTGAAGCCAAAAGCGTTACACCAGGAAAACACAGGTAGATTCCTATCTAGCATTTGCCAGGTATTTATTGGCTTTAATGTCAGCAACGTTTCCGAGAGTTGGGTATGATTGTTCCTGTATAGATGATTTCCGAAGGTCAGATAGCCGAAAGGATTTGTAGTCGGGTCTGAATACAGAGCCCATGTTTGTTCCCGTACACTAAGAAGAACTTCTCATTGGGCACAGACAAGCATGGGGCGAGGTACAGGGTGATAATGGCTAGAGACTGAAGAGATCATTCCATCTGGGAAATCAGGGAAGTATTTGGGGGGGGGGGCAAGATGTAGCATTTGCAGTGGGCATTGGGTAGAAATGTACAGCCCAGAAGTGAAGGACTCTCTGGGGACAGGGAACAGCATAAGCAAAGATAAGGTGATGAGAAATGATCCGGTACACTTTAGGGAGCTAAAAACAGAGAATGTGGAAGTCATATCAGGTCGGGATGGTGTGTTGGGTTAAGGGCCCTTTTCAAAGCAGAAAGAACAGAAATGACTGAACAATCCAATGTAAGGGGTCAGGGAAAGACCAGAATCAGACCTGATGTCAACATTTTTAAGCTAGGTAAATGAAAGAATGATGATGCCGTCAAAGAGATGTGAAAGTCGGGAAGAGAGACTGGTTTTACACTTACTTATCTCTGAACGTGTTCAGTTGGGCAGACTGTTTTGTAGAGATGAACCCTTCCTTTCACGATTCGTGCGTTCATTCAGGCAACAGCGTTTGTTGAGTCGTATGACATCCTAGGAGTTGGGGATTTGCTGGCGATGAAGCACAGGCATGGTGCCTGTTCCCCGGGACCTTCCCGCCAAGTGGGTGGGAGGACAGATGAATTCAAACCACCATGGTGTCGAATCACTACTGCGGTGTTGTTGGCCGAGGAGGCACGCAGGGCGCTCGGAAGGCCTGTCAGAAACCAGGGGTCTAATCTGGTGGCGAAGGTCAGGAAACATTTGACGAAGTGACACGTGTGCCCAGAGCTGTTGGGTAAATAAGAGTCAACGAGGCCAGGAGGACAAAGAGCAGAGCAGGCGGGGGACGTTCGCCTAACGAATATTACACAGCAGTAGCGGTCGGTGAGTCTCTGCTCACAGCTTCGCGGGTGAAGTTGGCAGCATAATGCTGGCTGAAAACAAGCAGGTCCTAGAGACCGTATCCTGCATGATGCCTTCTTAAAAAGTTTGAAAGCAAAAAAACCCCGAAACAGTAGGTTGCTTAGGTATACAAGTACAGTGTGTGTGCTAAAACAAGAAAAAAGTCAGTGAAAATAATCCCCGAATTTAAAAAGAGTAGAAATTCAGAGGGACTGGCAGTGAGGTGTGGGGGAGGTTCGTAAAGGGACGTGCAAATGATCGGTAAGGTTTCAAGATACTGAGCTCTGAAGAGCTCGTTGTATTGTTTTAAATACATACATAAAGAGGGCCGTGCGTCAGCCAATTTAAATGGTGTGATAAACCAAGAATTAAGATTAATACAATTCTAGGTACTGGGATTTTTTTTTTTTTTTGAAGAGATTATGCTGAGTATCAGGGCCTGAAAGAATATCAGGATGGCTGGAATAGAAAAGCAGAGAGGGGAAAGACAAGAAAGGAGGTTCTAGGGATGGCTGGGCTCCAAGACCATGCAGAGCCTTGCAGGCCCTTTATCTAAGGTGGTTTTCCCTTTATCCAAGAGCTGTGGGAGCCGTTGAAGGATCTGTAAGCAGGAGGCAGGCTTCAAAATTTGCATTTTGCAAAAGGTCACATTGCTTTCGGTGTAGTGACCAAATTGAAGAGAGGCCGGAATGACTGTGGATGAACTACTTAGAAAGCTTTGTTTAGAAGTGAGACGGTGAGGGGCTCCTGGGTGGCTCAGTCGGCTCATCCGCCTTCCTCTCAGGTCATGATCTCTCTGTGAGTTCGAGCCCTGCGTCGGGCTCTGTGCTGACAGCTCGGAGCCTGGAGCCTGTTTCGGATTCTGTGTCTCCTTCTCTCTCTGCCCCTTCCCCGCTCCTGCTCTATCTGTCTCTGTCTCTCAAAGAGGAATAGACGTTAAAAAAAAATGTAGAAGTAAGACGGTGAGAGCTCAGAATAGGGTGGAGGTTGTAGTGGCAGTGGCGGTGACGATGGTGACAGTCATGGTGATGGTGGTGACGATGATGGGGGTAACGACAATGGTGGTGGTGGTTCTAGTGATGCCGATGGCTTTGGTATCAGAAACAGAGCTAAATGGATGCATTTGAGAATACTTAGGAAGTAAACTCTGTAGAATGGAGGGATAGATTTGATAGATATCTTCGTGGAGAGGAGGGCATCAAGGATAATTGCTAGGTTTTGGCTTGTCAGTCAAGTAGGGATGGAACAGGAAGGAGAACTCAGTAATTCAGTTTGGGGCACACTGAGTTCGAGATGCTTTTTCGGACTCCACCTCTTTCTCAACTCCTTTCCAGGGACGGTGATCTCACTTTCCCTCTTTGTCGTGTAGATGAGAGCTCACAAACTCAACTTCTTTCTGGGGCCAGGCAGGTAACTGGAGTGAGTAGAGCTGGCTGGGTCAGGAAGATATTCAGGATGGAGAGAGCTTGAGTGACCCGTTGAGAGCATGACCCATAGCGTAGTTGTGACTTGGCTTAACCTACTGGGAGGCCGAGTGGTTTTCAAGAAGAGCCAAAAAAAAAAGTAACTCATTCAATGCTTGGAAAAAAAAAAAAAAGACTTGTAAGGCCCAGTCCTGTGGATCAAGCACAACCAATCTGGGACCCATGGATAGCTTGTTTATAGAGTTTTGGTTCTAAATCATTAACACAAATTTACTCATCACATTACTGGTAAAGTACATTTTAAAACAATTACTGGGATTGAAATTTTCTGATAACATAGCATTATGAAGAGCTACTGGCATTTGCCTTTTACCGAAATGTATGATACACTCAATTTTAGAACATCATTAAAAATTTTTTTTTAACATTTATTTATTTTTGAAAGACAGAGAGAGACAGAGTGTGAGCAGGGGAGGGGTAGAGAGAGAGGGAGACACAGACTGTGAAGCAGGCTCCAGGCTCTGAGCTGTCAGCGTAGAACCTGACGCGGGGCTCGAACCCATGAACCATGAGATCATGACCTGAGCCAAAGTTGGATGTTTAGCTGACTGAGCCACCCAGGTGCCCCCATTTTTTAATTAAAAATTTTTTCAGGGGCGCCTGGGTGGCTCAGTCGGTTGAGCGTTCGACTTCAGCTCAGGTCACGATCTCGCGGTCTGTGAGTTCAAGCCCCGCATCGGGCTCTGGGCCGATGGCTCAGAGCCTGGAGCCTGCTTCCGATTCTGCGTCTCCCTCTCTCTCTTCCCCTCCCCTGTTCATGCTCTGTCTCTCTCTGTCTCAAAAATAAATAAATGTTAAAAAAAATTAAAAATAATAAAAATAAAAAAATAAAAAATTTTTCATTTTGAAAAATTTTAAATGCTGAGGAAGATAGTTCAGATAGAATAATGAACTCCCGTATACCTTCACTCAGATTTACTGTTTGTACATCTCTCAAATTTGGAGATCTCTTCCCCCACCACCTGAGCTCCTGCCCCCCATTTCTGAACCTTTCCAGAATAAGTTGCAGACATCATGTGACCCTCTAATACCTCAACGTGTATCCCCGAAGTACAGTGATATTCTCTCACACAACCACAATGTAGTGATCAAATTCAGGATTGATATGATACTAAGGTCTAATATATAGTCACTATTCAATTTTGTGGCTCTTTTCTGACCCAGAATCCAGTCTGGATCACTCATTGTGTTTGGTCGCCATGTGTATTTAGTCTCCTTCAATCTGGAGCAGCTCCTCGTGTCTTTTATGACATTGATATCTTGGAAGAGTGCAGGCCAGCTGTTTTGTAGAATGCCCCTCGCTGTGAACTTGCTGGATGGGGTCCTCGCGGTTGGGGTCAGGTTCTGCGTTTTGGGGTCCGCGTGATCGCGGTCAGGCTGCAGTCCGGCGTGTGCATCGTGTCCTCAGTACATCACATTGGGAGACACGTGAGGTCACTTTGATGGTCGAGGGAAGGTTTTGTCTGGCACGTGTCCCCTCTTTCAGGAATTTATCCCCTCTATCATCAGCAAGTACTCTGAGGAGACGGTTTGAGACTCTCCAGATAGCCTGTTGACCAACAAACTTTCAGCCGGTAGTTCAGAATCCATTGAAAATTGCCATCTGCATCTGTCATTAGTATGGAAGTTACAGATCTGTGACCTTTTTTGAAACTGACATTTCTTCTGTATTTATTAGAATTCCACCGTAAAGACGAAGAGCTTTCTCTCCCCCATTTCTTTAGTTCCTACTTACATCTTTCTGTATCCCAGTGGACACCTGGATTCTTTTTGTTTCCCGTGTCTTCTATCCTCTTGTGATGCCAGCATTGCCCACACTTGGCTAGAGGGAGCCCTTCCGGCTGCTTCTGTGTTCCTTGCCTGTCTGCATCAGTTGTGGAGGATGTACGTTCTGCCACGAGATGTTTCTGGCTTTCTTAGTACTTTCCCAGCCCCAGCCCTGTAATCAGCTGTTTACCCAAGGGGCACTGCTTCCTTATAGTGGGGAGCGTATTTAGAAACGAAAATATTTTAGAAACTAAAACTAGGTGTGCGCACCTTTACTGAAATGTCATTCTGGGTGCTTCCAGGGGACAGAACTAGGAGGCATATGTTCTTTTTTTTTTTTTTTTCTTTTTTTTTTAGGAGGCCTATGTTCTTAAAAATTCAGAGGGTCACGCTCATACTTGCAAATCTAGTCCAGTTCTAGAGGGCCTTCCCTGCCCTTCCCTCATTCTGTCTGTAGGTCGGTCTTCCTTTGCCCACGGTGAGTACCCCTGGCTCCTAACAGCACCAACCTATTTGCTCATTTAAAGCGTAAATTTGGAAGCAGTTGAGTTTCCTTCTTCTCCTCCCTTCTTTTCTAGCTGCAGAGGTAACTTATTTTGACATTCTTCCATTTCTGTAGTTTTTTCTAGTTAATTTTCTCACATCATAAGCACATTCAGGTTTCTCTCAGCATATCTTCGCAGCGATTTCACCATGTAGAAGTATTATATTAATATTATCTGTTGTAAATCACACAAAGAAGAGTTCTTGCTTTGATCCAAGCTGAAATGGAGGCTGTTGGTAATAACTTCCATGTGCTTGGCAGCTGGCAGTTTACCCAGGTACTTCTTCGCATTCCTACTTTTCCCATAATGGTTTGAAGTCTTTGGGTCCCAGGTGAAATGAACAACAGATAAATAAGCCCATATCTTCATGACTGTTTCATGTAGTAGGATTCAAATAAAACCTGCTTCTTTTTTTTTATTAAAAATTTTTTTAATGTTTATTCATTTTTGAGAGAGGGAGAGAGAGCAAGAGAGCAAGAGCGAGGGAGGGGCAGAGAGAGGGAGACACAGAATCCGAAGCGGGCTCCAGGCTCTGAGCTGTCAGCACAGAGTCCGACACGGGGCTCTAACTCACAAACTGTGAGATTTGTGACCTGAGCCGAAGTTAGATGCTTAACCAACTGAGCCACCCAGGCACCCCTAAAACCTGCTGCTTTTTAAAAAAGATGCATTTAGAACCTATGACTGATTAAAGCAGGTATCAGATAAAAGCATGGATAATCCTCAGTAGTAGATAAGCTAAAATGTTTTAAATTCACATAAGCAGTGTTTGCTTTTGTTATTTTGTAGGAATTTTCATATCTTCCTCAGATAGTTTTTTTGTTTGTTTGTTTGTTTGTTTGTTTGTTTTTTTACGTAGTCTCCATGCCCAGTACAGAGCCCAACGTGGGGCTTGAACTCATGACTCTGAGATCAAGACTTGAGCTGAGATCAAGAGTTGGACACTCAACTGACTGAGCCACCAGGCACCCCACAGATTGATATTTTAAATGTATGTTTTTTTAATGTTTATTTTTGAGAGAGAGCGAGAGCGAGCATGAACGGGGGGGGGGGGGGGGGGGACAGAGAGAGATAGTGACACAGAATCTGAAGCGGGCTGCAGGCTCTGAGCTGTCAGCACAGAGCCCGACGCAGGGCTCAAACTCACGAACCGTGTGATCATGACCTGAGCCAACGTCGGACGCTTAACCGACCAAACCACCCAGGCGCTCCTACAGATTGACATTTTTTAAAGGATATCTTCTTCCTAAATATACAATGAGTTACAAATGACTTTAAAGCAGTGGTTCTGAAACATGGCTGCAGATAAAATCAGTTGGGGAGACTGAGTGAGTGCTGCCCCTCTCACTGATTAGGTCAGCATCTTTAGGGTGGGCATCACTTCTTTTTAACGGTCGAGATTTCAGTGGGCTGCCACTGTGTGGCTGAGAAAAGGCGTTGTTGTGGAGAGAGCAGCTTCAGTCACAGCTAAACACAAGGGAGATTGATTTGGGCCTGATTTCTGATTTAAATACTGATACTTCAAGTAGGCAAGGGTATATTCTGAACTTAACCTAGCAGTTAAAGGCCCTGACTTTTTATTAGCCAGTCGTACTCTCTTTGTTCTAAGAATTACGTGATGTTCGCATTTTCATGTTTCTGAAATTATGTTATGACCTAAAATTAAGGGGTGTGTGTGTGCACAGGCACAGGCTCATTGTAACATTCCAAAGCTGTACCTGGAGCAGGGTTCTTAAAACCCAGTATTCATCAGAAGTACCTGGAGTGCTTGTTACAGATGTGGAATCGTAGGCCAGTTTTGGCCCTTTTGAAAGGACCTGGGTAAACCAGCACCCCACGTGATTCTGAGTCACCAGGTCCTTGGACTTTGCTTTGAGCAGCCATTTTCAAAGTGTGTTCCTCCCCACCCTCTCCACGGTTGTATCAACATCACCTAGGAGCTACTTGCAAATGCTTGTTCCCAGACCCTTCCCTAGACCTGGGGACCAGTAGTCTGTATTTTCACCTGCACCCAGAAATTCTGATGTAGGATAAAGTTTAAGAACCACTGTTTTCAGAAATACTGCTAGTATTCCCATACTTCCTTGATGGTAAGAATCACCTAGCATACTTCTGAAGACACAAAATCTGCAGCACCTGGGTGGCTCATTCGGTTAAGTGTCCGACTTCAGCTCAGGTGATGATCTCATGGTCCGTGGGTTTGAGCCCCTTGTCAGGCTCTGTGCTGACAGCTCAGAGCCTGGAGCCTGCTTCAGATTCTGTATCTCCCTCTCTCTCTGTGCCCCTCCCCCGCTTGCTCTCTGTCTCTCAAAAAATGAATAAATATTTAAAAAGTTAAAAAAAAAACTCCACAAAATCTAGGTTCCATCCCAAATCTGTTGAATTACAATTCCAAGGGGGGAACATTCCAAGGGGACACTGGATATTCTGTATATTACCAAGCATCTGAGGCGACTCTTACATGCAGATAAATTTGGGAAGTAGCAAGAAGGAAAAGCCAAGGCTGTGCCAATTCACTGTCTTCCATCCCCCATTTAGGAGCTGTCTTTGGGTTTTATGTTCATTATAAGATTTAAATTTTCTAACAGCCTTATGAAATGGATATTGTTTTCAGACCCATTTTACTGATGAGAAAACCTGTATTTGGAGAACTTAAAAAGCACATCTAGGGTCATATCGATCGTAAACCAGAGAGCCGGGACTCGAACCAGGAACTTGCTGGCACCAGAGGTTTGTTCTTAAACTGTTCTAAGGTTTGCGTGCAAATCCTCGTCCTCGTTGTTACAGTATAGTGCAGCCTTGGTGATAGACACTTGCCCAGAGGCATTCCTTGCTTCAGAAGTGAAGAATTGCCAGCTGTAATCCCAGCCTAGCTTGGCAGACTCTCTTCCCCACTGTCTCTCACCATGAATTGTCCCCTCCCACAAGGCCACTTGACCCCTCATCCGTGACCTCTCTTTGCTCCCTCCTGCCTTTGCTGTTGTAGTCAGTGTACCTTTACTGACGAGATTTCCCCATCACCTTGTCTTCCAGTCCTCTTAATTACTCTTTCCTTACTTTTACCCCCGAAAGGACCGCCCTTGCTCTTTTCTAACAGTCCCAAACTCAGCCATGCCTCAAGACTCTTGGTCTAGTGTCTTCTGGGAAGCGTCCCTGACCACACCAGGCCTCAGTGAGCTCTCCTCTCGGGGACTCACCAGGGTGCTCTTGGCACGCATCCTTTATCTGGTCCCCAACGAGGAGTGCCCTGCGTAAGCATCATCATCTTTCATTTAGATGAAGCAAGTCGAAGGCTCTCAAGGCACGCCTCGGTTTTTGGCTCAACAGTGGGAGCAGCTAAAATATCTGTTGATCTGTAATAAAGTCAGTCTAGCTAAACAAAGATCCACAGAAAACGAAGGTGGATGTTAAAAGTGAGAAAGACAAGTAGTGGAACTTAATGGGAGAATCTGTGACACAGTTACACTGACTCACGTGACCAGTTATTGGGTTTGCAAGGGTAGATGAATAAGGATTATCCCTTAGAATTTAGTTTGTAGGACTCCTCCCCTCTCTTCCAAACCCAGAAAAAGCCAGGGAAATCTTGTTTGGTGGGGATGGAGTGACATTGGCATTGGGGGAGCAGGTAGAGGTATAGTATAACCTTTGTAAGGGGGGAATGGCTTTTTTCTTTTTGTTAATTTCATTGTGGTCATCGTTAGAGATGATAATGTATTTTCTTTAAAAAATGCAATGGGTAATGCCTATTCTGGTTCCCTTCCAGATGTTAGGGTAGCATAGCGTTTTGGGGCAATAGCATCCTAAGAGGTGACATGAGACAAAGTCCTGCATTCTGGAGCCTAGACCTGGAGGAACATGTCCAGGTACCTCTGAGCCAGGGGTCAGGACCAACACTAGGGAAAGGGCGCCACCTACTGACCAGCCATAGTCAGACTTTTTCCTACCAGGAACCTCCTGTCGGGTTTGGCTCAGAGGAGGTGTCCAAAGAGGTTGGCCCCGAGGGCCGGGGAAAGTTCTCTGCCAGCACCCGCCATGTCTCATGGGGAAGTTCGTGAGGATATAGGGACACAAAGTATGGTATTCCAAGTTTACCTCTTCTATAATAATCTCTATCATGAAAAGAGTTCTCCCTTGAGGAAAAGTTATCAGCAGCCTTGGTGCAGAAAACGATAGAACTAATATTTGGCTGGTTGAATACTGTTAGGTAAAGTTATGGTTCTACCACATTGATTTCAAAGACAGCTCTATGGTTGAGGGGTTGACGGAAAAGAGGGGGAAATTTACGACTTAATTCTGTTTTAGAAGGGTTAGAATCTCTTTAAAGGCTTTTAAAATAGAAATTCATAGACGGGGTGATGGGTATTAAGGAGGGCACTTGTTACGATGAGCACTGGCTATTGTATCTAACTGGTGAATCCCTGAATTCTCCTGAAACCAATATTGCCCTGTGTGTTAACTAACTGAAATTTAAATAAAATATTAAAAAAATAGAAATTTGTTTCATTTAAAAATGAAGCCTTCTTCTCTGCCACATTAGTAGTTGGGGCATTGACACCGGGAGAGTGTCATTACATATGTGGTAGTTGCAGGACATTGACTGCAGAGAGAAGACACTGGCAGGTGATAAGCTATTCAGCTTCCGGCTCCTCATCTAGGGGACGGTCGTAGTCGCTTGTCCCCTCCACATTCTGTCGGGTCAGATAGGATTTGTTCCCTTCACCAGGAAAATGCATCGAGGACACATGATGCTAAGTGAGAGAGAGGCCACTTCCTAATCAGGTGAGAGCCAGAACTCGACTCTTGACCTTCCTCGGTGGAAGGGGTGTCTGAAGGAGAAGACGCTTTGAAGGAGCGAGGGTACAGAGGGATGGCAGTGTGTGGAGGGGCTATGAGGGAGGAGAAGGCAGTGTTCTCCAGCAGCCAGAGGACTTCACAAGCTGCGTGTTGACGCATTGGCTTTTGGGACTTCCTGCTTTCACCCCTAGCACTTAATCCCTAGGGAATTTCCAGCTCTCCGGATGCTGATCAACAAAGTCACATGACACTTAGCTCCCCATTGAGACGTGCTCTCAGGAGGCTTTGACCTAACCAGGAATGAGAGGAAGAGGGTGCGCTTCTCCCGGAGGACTAGGACTCAGCACTTTTGGGGTGCCAGGTGCTGGGCTGCGTGCCTCCCACACGTGAGTTCCTGGATGCTCCCTCCCTCTCAGTGAAGGAGCAACAGCGTCCTCTCGGAACTCGTGGGCTGTCCCGGTGCTGGGAGTGACGGGGCTCAGATCTGAACCCCGTTCTGCCTGGACCCAGAATCAGTGATCTTTTCCGGGTGACATTCTAAACCTGTCATGGTGGGATTTCAGAAGTTGCTAGCGGGATTATCTTGGAGCTGGAGGAGCCACAAAGGACCCCAGGACTTACGTCCGTCTTAGATTTAAGAGGCGCTCCTGCACTGTGATTGACAAGGATTCCCTCCTTTCTTTCTTCTCCCCTTTTTTTTGTTTTTTGTTTTGACTAGAGATTTTGTAGCTTCCTCAAGGTTCTAGACCACCTTAAATGGAAACGAAATGTTTACCTGTTGACTTGAGTGTTAACCCACATGGGCGTGCGTGTGTCAGTTTTGCACAGAGCAGGGAGGTTGAACCAAGGGTAGGGACACAGGGCTGGAAGATGGAGGTTGTCTGCAGAACACGGGACTGGAAGCCAGGGGTCCTCAGTTCTAATTCCGGCTCTGCCATTGATAGCAGCAGCAGCAGCTGATAGTTAGGTGCTTACGATGGGCTGAGACCTTCCAGACCTTTTATACGTATTAATTCACTTAATCCTCATGACCATGGTAGGGATAAGTACTATTATTATTCCCATTTTACTGCTAAGAAAATTGAGGCACATAGTGGTTAAGTGTCTTTCCCCAGGTCACACCAGCTAATAAATGATAGGAAGTTGGCTTAGCCTCAGGCAGTCTGGTTTACTACATTAACTATTACATAATGCTGTCTCTACCTTGTGTCAGTTAACCTTTCCGGGCTTTAGTTTTCCCCGTTGAGAAGTTCATGGGTGTTTGTTTGTTTGTTTGTTTAATAAATATTGAGCCCTAAGCTTGTGTAGGACATTACAGATCAGGTAGAGATGGGAAGGACCATGTGCACAGACTCCTTCCCCACCTCCCTCCACCCCCCCCAGCCTACTCACACCCAGCGCAAAATGCAAAGGAGAGGGGGTCCAGGAAAGACTGCGGGAGAGGCTGGCTTTGGAACTTGATCGTAAGGCCGGGTACTGGTCCAGAAAGGGCATCACAGGCAGAAGTAATTGGGCAGGAGACACTGCCAGAGGGAGGGAGCGAGGCCTACGGTTAAGGAGTCATGTCCAGGACCATTCATATCTGAAGTAGTATGTAAGTCACCTTTGTGCTGGGGACTGAACAGTGGCCAGATGCCACAGACTTAGGACAGGCAGGATGGTGGGGGTGAAGGAGAGAGGAGGTGGGTGCGGAGAGTGGAAAGTTTAAGTGAGAGGGTGACAGTGGCTGGCAAAGGAGGACAATTTGGTCGCTGACCTCTTCAACCTCAGATTCCTGTGGACTCTGTAGGCAGACGAGTTTGACCAGAGTTAGTGGATTTATTTGGTTGAAGGTCAGAATAATGATCTTTAGAGGAAGATGATGATGACAGTGACGTGCCAGGCACCCTCCCCTCCCCCCCCCCCCCACACCCATGTTATTTCTTATCAGCACAAGACTACTCCACATTGTGTGACTTTCATCTTAGAGGATTTTTTCCTTCCACGAAGAGGCAGCCTCGCATAGTGCAGACTCTGAAGCCCGAAGACGAGGCTCAGGAGAGGAGCTACTGACTAGTTTGACAAGGAATTTGATCTTGCTGGGCCTCGGTGTGTGCATGTGTTAAGTGGGGACAGCACTGCCCACCCCATACGGCTGTCGTGGGGATGAAGTGAGTTAATATAGATAAAGTGCCTGGCCTGAGTGAGCGCGTAGGAAACGGGGGCTGTTCCTGATGAGTAAACAGAGCAGTGGAGAATTGGGCCGGTGGGCTGAGGACGCACAGCTGGGAGAGCTGGGGTTCAAATTCAGGCCCTCCTGGCTCCGAGGCCTCCGTACTGCCCCTGGGCTGTGTTGGGGTGAGAGCGGGCGCTCTCGGAGGTGAGCAGGAAGGGAAGAGGGTTGTGGGAACAGCATATGCAGGTGGCAGGAGGAAGAAGAATTCCAGAAGCCACAAGGAGACGTTTGGGGGAAGGACGGGATTAGAGAGCTTCAAAAAAATCTTTTCTGGTTTTCTGATTGTTCAATTAGAACGGCCTCACTCTAAAACCTGAAATGTCTAGAGCTAAGTTCCTGTGATCTGTGGTCTAGCCATCTTCCCTGTTCCTGCCAGCCAGCCCTTGCTAGTAGACTTTGGAGAAACAAAAGCAAACAGGACATTAGAGGATCATAGAGAGCAGGGGAGATGACCACAAAGAGCAGAGGTGCTTGATAAGGCCAGAGGCAGGAGGGTCAGGGCCTTCTTGGCGTTGGGCCGGGCAGAGGGCAGGTGTCAGGGGCCTGGTAGGAGTCCTTAACGAGGTTTGGAGCGAATCTGCTGTGGGAGGGAGGGGGAGTGGACAGAGCTCCAGAACACCGGGGCTGGGGCGGAGAGTTACGGGGGCAGGAAACTTTGTTGTGCTGTGGATGCCCTTGGGAGTCTGATGAGCTTAGGGACCTCTTCTCAGAATAAGGTTCCCAAAATAAAAGACGTGGGATTAACAGAAGGTAGACACTTTTATCTCCAGACCCTTTGGAATTCGGGACTCCTGTAAAGACACTTCCAGCTTTAGGAAGTGGCTCTTCTGTGGAGACTCCGTCCTTAGAAGCTGTCTAAATCCGCTAAAGCTTGTGAACCCCAAAGATGTACCCAGAATTCTGAAGGAGTCAGTTCTCTAGCTTCAGACTGTGGCTTTAGACTTCTCTTCAGGTGGTTTGGAATCCTGAAGCATAGAGAAGTTATGTAAAACATCAACATCACCACCCCCATTTGCTTATTTCAGAAGGATGTTGGCAGAGTGAAAAGTACTTTGGAGACTTTATGTGCTGATGAAGTCCTCATAGTGTTAAAAAAAGAAATTCCACTGAGACCCCAGGGGCGAGCAGCCCTGGGTTATTGACTCATTACAGGAGGTTCTTGGTACGTTCCACAGGCTTGCAAGATGGTGGATGTGCTTTCCTATGGGGCTGGATTGTTCCCCTCACCCCCCATGTGAGCGTATTTGGGGTTTAAATTTACAAGTAAAATTCAGAAAATCACCACGGGCTCTTTTTGGACAAGGCAGAAGGCAGGATGGCCCAGGGCAGATTTGTTGGGGCACATACACCAGAAAAATGAATTTTGGAGATTTTCTCTATCAACCATTTAATCAGAAACTGGCCGAGCCTGCCTGTGAAGTCATCATTAATACAGCAGAGGAAGATTTTCCCATCAAATAATCCCATTTACTGTTCAGTTACGATTGTGTACTTTTTCCCAGGTCACAGGAGTGTGTCTATAGGAAAAGAGCTTTTCCACTCCTTGCTACTAAGAGGTTTTCTGCTCCTAGATACAAAATCATCATCCCAACTACATCCATTGTTGGAAACAGTATTTTGGGTTGGCCCTGTGTAATGTGAAATGAAGAGAGAAAGCATGTAGCCGAATCCCGATATGGAAATCCAGACTTGAAAACATTCTCTGATGGTTTGGCATCCGTGGGATAAATTGGTCATAGTTCTCAACAACTCAGATCAAAGCCAAATGCTGTTTGCATTCAGACAGTGATTCAGGGACCATGTCTTATTTGGTTTCTTTGAAAATAGAGCACAGACATTTTTTCATACCTTTGAGAGAAATCTTTTGGCCGCCAAATTTGCGCCTTGTAAATGTTATTGTACCCTAATACAAAGTTTTTACATCTTGTCTCAAATGTCTCTTTCGGAGTTATTCCACCATCCCTGGAGCCGAGTGGCTTGTTGCAGTGAAGGTCTCCTGACGTAATGTGAAGAGAAAAAATATAGGCCAACTGGTAAAGATAAAAAAGACATGCGAGTAAATAAAACACATATGGACAGTCTACTTGCAGAGCTAAAATGTATATGAATGTGTATGCAAATCAGCCATCCAAACAGAGATCTAGGCCGGGCCAGCCCTAGGCTCGGTTACCGAGTGGCCAAGTCTGTTCTCTGTGGCCTCTCTTTGCCCCTTACCTGGATATTTTCCCCAGCACCTCCACCCCTGTTCTTTCTCAGTCTTCTTTTCCATCCTTCTGAACCTGTTAGAGAAGCAGAAATGCCCTGGTTTCAGGACCCAGCTCAGGACCCCTCCTGATGCCTTGCAGTCCCTTGCTCTCCAGCTCTCCCTTCAACCTGTGTGTCCCCTGTCCCTCTCCTGCGGGCGGCACTCATCCAGGAGGAGCCCAAGGCTAGGTGAGAACGATTTAGGTGACCCTTCTTCGATAAAAATTGTTAGCGCGTAGCCAGTTCTTGATGTTAATGAACAGATTATATGTTCATTAACAGTCCACTTAACAGACCTTATTCAGTTTCTGTTGTGCAGAGTGCAGTGGCTTTGGTGTCATGGGAACCATAGGAGGGCCCAGATGTCAGTGGAGAGGGCAGGGGTCATGCACACAGAGTGACGGTTCAGAGATGAAGTAAGCTGATTTTATTTTCTCCGAGGCGTTTTTCACGCACTCAGTGGAGCAGACACTGTTCTAGGGGTTCCTCAAATATCAACTCACTCCGTCTTCAAAACAAGGCTCTAATTCTGTTCCCATGTCCGTTCCTCTTCTGCAGACGGAGAGAGAGGTGCAGAGGGTGACGTCCCCAGGGTCGCCTGGCCAGTAAGTGTGGAGCCAGGACTGAATCTCGGCAGTTTGGCCCCAGCATCTACGTCCTTAAAGCAGCTTGATGTGGCGTCTTCAGCTTTAGGACGAGTGTCAAATGCAGGCCACAGACGGGGTCTGATTTGAGGGTAGGATCCACT
Source organism: Prionailurus bengalensis (assembly GCF_016509475.1). Classification (NCBI taxonomy): domain Eukaryota; kingdom Metazoa; phylum Chordata; class Mammalia; order Carnivora; family Felidae; genus Prionailurus; species Prionailurus bengalensis. The sequence continues at coordinate 7,172,063 of NC_057359.1, forward strand.
CCCGGTGAGCTGGGGAGGGCAGAGAGGGCTCTGGGACAGAGCCCCTTCACCCTGGCTACCCATCACGGTCACTGGGAAGTTAGAGTCCCGATGCCTGGATCTCATCCAGGCCCTTACATCAGAATGTCGGGGAGGAGGCCTGGCCAGGTTCGTGAAGGGCACTCCCGGGCATCTGAAGGGCAGCCATCGTGAGAGGCCAGTGCAGGGAGGAGGAGCTCCACGTGGGCCCCCGGAGTGGGCAGGAGCTCTGGAAGGCCGAGGCGAGGGTGACCAGGTGCTTGGTGGGGTGGGAGGAGGCAGAGAACAAGGTCCCCCCTCCTTACTCTTTCCCTCTTCTCCACCGCGAGGCTCTGGGGCTTCCTTCTTTCTCCTCATTGTCCTCCTTTTTCTTCTCTTTTTTCTGTTTCCTAACTCCTCTTTCCTCCTCTCCTCCTCTCCTGTCAATCCTTTACTTTCTCCTTTCCTGCATCCCCCTGCTGTCCTCTTACTTAGTTCCTCCTTCTCCTGCCCACCTCTGCCTTCCACTTCATTGCCTTTTGGTCATTTCACTTGACCTCACTCCTCTTCCCACGGGAAGATGGGCAGAGGCAGAGATGTGGCTTCGGGTGAATCTCCATGCTCATTTGCGGTGCTCCAGGGGGCACAGAGGGAAGGCCTGGGATGTGTAGACCCAGTTCCCAAATAGTACATTTCACGTTTTATCCTGGCCAGGGCCGTATCCCCTGGGGACCTTGAGCTGGTGGCGCCTGGCCCTGGGGCTGCTGGGAGAGAGGAGAGCTTGGAAGGTGTTTTTGTTTTCTGTTGACGCTGAGACAGATCACCCTCAACAGAGTGGCTTAAATGACCGGATTCACATCTCACGTTTCTGTAAGATACAAGTCTGACACGGGTGTCGGTGAGGCTGAGGTCACACGGTGGCAGACTGCTTTCCTTCTGGAGGTTCTAAGGAAGGCTCTGTTGCATCGCCTTTTCCAGCCTCCATTGGCTGCCCGAGGTCCTTGGCTTGTGGGTCCTCCCTCCATCTTCAAAGCTAGTAACACGGCATCTCCCTGGCCCTTCCGCGGTTGCACCCAAGTCACTTTCTCGGACTCTCTTCTTCTGCCTCCCTCTTCCACTTTTCAGGACTCTTGTGGTTACGTTGGACCCACTTGGATACTCCAGACTTACCTATTTTAAAGTCATTTTATTAACAACTTCACTTCCATCTGGAGCTTAATTCCCTTTTGCCTTCTAAGCTGACATATTCACAGATTCCAGGGATCAGGATATGGGCATTGTTTTGCAGTGGGGGGATGGATATTATCCTCCCTACAATAGAAAGCCTCGCAGAGCAGAAGAAGTGGACAGTCAGGGTCATTCAGTGTAGACATAAGAACAGAGGTTTGAGGACTTGGGAGAGTGTTCAAGGCAGGTTTTGAGGACCTATAGGAGTTTAGCATCACTTGGAAGTGTCACATAACTGGCCGTGACCCATTCCATTTGTACAGTATATTTTATTTGTAAGTTTTACGTATAATTGTGTTTACCACATATCTCATCAAAATGTCTTCCAATAAAGCGGGACTCTGTGGGGGCAGTAGAGTGTTGTGGCCAAGAGCATGTGCCCCGGAGCCATAGGGAGCTGCGTTCTAGTCCCACCACTGCCACTTATTAGACTGAGATCCATGAGGATTGAATGAGATCAAGAGTCTCAAGTACTTTACCTCAGCCCCTGGCACATAATAAGCTTCTGGTAACTATGAGCTATTATTATTGCCATAATTAAGCTGTGTCTTAAGCTTACGGCTTATAACTTGCCACTCACCAGTTTCTCCTTAATGACCACTTCTTGCTGGAAGGAAAATGAAAGCAGCGGAGGAAGAACATTTCTGACCTATGCAACCAGCTGAGATAGCATCTTATTGTCAAGCTCAGACTGTCTAACTGCTGGCCCCGAAATTCAATCTAGAATCTAAGGACTCTCTGCTCCTACCGCTTACAGCAGTAGCCCCAAATGGCATCTATGGCTGAGTTTGAAATGACATTTGGTTACAAAACACAAGACGGAAAAGCATGGGGGCTGGGGGAAGGCCGTGTTCCAGGCTGAACTGAAACCTTCTAAGGTGATTAATAACAACAGCAATAACAGAAATGAGCGGGACTCAGAGATGCCTGGGAAGTCACTTCTATGCAAATCTGTCTTATTTCTAAACGTCATTCCAGGAAAATCTTGACTCTGTTTTATCTGGGAGTGAGATGAAACCCAATTTCAACAGGAATCTGGGAATGCACACACTTCCTATGAGGTGCTGAGTTCTGGGGCTGCATTTGTTAACCAGTAACAGGACACGTAGAAATGGCCTGGTTTTCAAGGCAGTTGTCTGACAACCGAGTGGATTAGCTACTCTATCTGACCTCCAGAGGTTGACCAGCTGGTCTGAAAGGGGGCATTGTGTAATTACTGGGGAAGTGGAATGTCTCTCGTTTAATATTATACTGACCAAATGGTAGGAGGATCTTGAAAAGAACATGAGCCGTCATGTTAATTTTTTTAAATTACCAGGCTAAAATGGTATCACAAAAACTATTCATGACAGGTGGCGAGCCCCTTTAAGTTTGTCTTGCTTGTCTTTGCGTCCTCTGCGGTACCGTGAACACCTCGGTTGCTTCTGGAAGTTGTTGGCAGCTATTTGTTTGAAAAAAATAAAAGGGATCTGCTGCCTCCCACAAATGAAACCGTGCAGAGGTCAGAGATGGAGATCAGGTAGGGTTCCATCGGAGCTCTGGGTCTGTTTTCCGCTACCTTCTCCACCCTGCCCTCACAAAGTATCACCTTCCTTGGCAGGCTGAGAGGAAAACAGCTTCGTTTCTGTTTCTCCACAACCCATAGAAGAGGAGAGCTCCTTTCCAGTGGCTCCCTAGAAAGAGGAGAAGCCACATTCCTCAGAAGCTACCAAAGAACTTTCCTCTCCTGAGAATGTCTCATTGGCCCAGACTGGGCCATCCGCCCATCACTGAACCCACCCCTGCAGCCAGGACTTTCTTCTTCCCATCGTATTGGCTCAAATTAGGAACCAGTCTCTGTCCAGGGGAATGCCTGATTGGCTTAGGTCTGAATTTATGAGCCGTACAGTTTGGCCAGCGGGTAGAGATTTCTCTCAGAGTCGTGAAGCCCGTTCCTGGAGCCGGGTCTAGGGGAGTTCCTGTGCTGCGTCCTCTATCAGGAGAGGAAGCCCCCGACTGGGGGTGCATGCTGGCCAGTAGCGCAATTCCCAGTCAGTCTGTGCAGGAACTCAGGGAGCAGAACCGAGGTCCTCAGTGGTTCGGGAACCAGCCCACGCTCTCCCAGGAAGGGGTAGAGTTAGCATTTCTGGGCTCGCTGATTCCAGAGTCCACCCCCCTTCCGGCACACCACCCTGCCTGAGTGAGTGAACCGTCTGGTGGGAGCGGGCGCCCCGCACCGGAAGAATAGTAGCTTAATGGTTATCGCCCTGAAGCCTGGGCATTCCCCTAGGAGCCGGGTGACGCCGGAAGGGTAGGTCACCCACCAGTCTCTGCCTCTGTTTCCTCATTTGCACAATGGAAATTGTGCTGCATCGTACCTCACTGGGGTGTGGTGAGGGTCAGGGAAGGAATGCAGACAATGAACTTGGAACCTCGGTCCGGCCTGAAGGGAGTCGGGACCTTACCCAGGGCATGTCTCCTTAGATGCTGCTGCTCATTTGTCTGGTGGGCGGTGACACGGACTCGTCCCTCCTCTCCCTCGGCAAAAGGAAGTGTGGATGGGTGTGAAAGCCCCCTGAGTACTTCAGGGTCACGGGGACTTAGACCTTGTAGAAAATTTCCGAGTGCCTTGAGACCCCCTTGCGGGTAGGTGTGTGCAGAACCTGAGGTGAGTTGGGGAGGAGTTTGAAAAGCCACCGAATCAGTTTTTTTGTAGAGCTTAATTCTGTCCTCAACTTACTCCCAGTCCTCGCTTATGCTAATGATGTCCCACCGTTGTCTTGCCTTCTTGGCCTCCTCTTGTTTTGAAACCATCGGTCTTCCTCTCTGCACCCTCATTCCATGCTTTCCCTCTTTTTTTCTCCAAAGAATTTAGTACATAATATATTTTTTTCCCTTTGGCAGAATTCAGGGTGTGATGCAAATGACCTGGTTTGGAGGCACGAAGGAGGTGTGGGGTGTCAGCTGGGGAAGGATCATTGGGGCAGTGCAGGGCGGGGGGCTCACCCCCTGATTTGTAAGCATTGCTTACCCAGCGAGTTTTCTTTCCCAAGAAGAAGCTTCAGTTGACAATGAAGAGCCTTGGGGCACAGAAAGAGAATGACAGGTGTTTAGACTCTCCTGGAGTATTGGAATGATCACATGGATGCTCCAAGACAATTGTCAGTGCTGTCCACCAACTCTCAAGGTAGAAAAAGCCATTCTTTTGCTTGCTCATTCATTCATTCATTCATTCATTCATTCATTCATTCACTCATGCATGCATACATTCCCTTAGCATTAATTACTTACTAGTGCTCACCAGTATTGCTTGGCCATGAAAGGCTTATGAAGAAATGTAAATTCTACCTGTTAGAAGGCACTTAGAGAAGGCAGGTTATGCATAGATAGCATTACGATGAGGTAATTAATTTTATATTATGTATCATATAGAAGTGGCCAGTGTGGATTTAAGTGGTAAAGAGTAGGAAACTGGCTGCCTGTGGAGTATTGTGTATGTCTACAAACTTTATTTAAAAAGATTTTCTAATGTTTTTATTTATTTTTAAGAGAGAGACAGAGAGTGAGCAGAGGAGGGGCAGAGAGACAGGGAGACACAGAATATGAAGCAGGCTCCAGGCTCTGAGCCTGATGTGGGGCTCGAGCCTACTAACTGTGAGATCATGACCTGAGCAGAAGTCAGACACTTATCTGACTGAGCCGCCCAGGTGCCCCTTTATTCTTTATTTTGGTAAGCTCTTTGTTGATAGATGTTAGCAGTATGTCAAGAAATATCCTGTCAACCTTTGCAGAACATTAGATGCATCTGAATCAGGTTTGTATAAAATAGGAAGAAAAATTTTACCAATTAAAAAAAGAGGAAGAGGGACTATATGTTGAAAATAATTCATTTGGTCAGTCGCATGTGGAGTGATACATTTTAGACTCTGATTTACAGTTTTGAACTTAGAAAGGAAAAGAGGTATGATGCCATGAATGTGATGGGTGTAAATAATAATTTCCAAACATCGCATCGCTGTTGTGGAAGCAGGAGAGTCTGGGCTGACTGCACTCGTGGCAGAATTAGTAGAAAGATCAATTTAACAGTTTCATTAGGGTATCGAGCACTGATAGCATTCCGCTGTCTGTACTGTTCGCTTAGGAAGGTAAAATGGAAATTTTCCATCTGACACATTTATTTCCCCTCTTTAAGTTGGCAAACGCTGACTTTTTCCACTGCTTTTCTACATAACTGGACTCTTGCCAGCTCCCGTGTGTGTGTGTGTGTGTGTGTGTGTGTGTGTGTGTGTGTGTGTTAATAGCTAGGCATACTGTCACTGGGGCTGTTAGCTCAGCTTATCTGCCTTTGGGGGTTAAAGCTTGTTTCTCTCTATAGACACTTCACAGGAGTAGAAGTCTGATCATAGTTCTTTGCAAGTTTGTAAATGGTTTGCTGTCAGATCGCTCAGACCGACACAAACAACAGTTCTCCTGAAGGTTTGCAGTTGTTAGGATGTTCCCTCCGAGAGTCCACTGTGTTCCGCTACTGTAGCTGTGAGATGGTGAATGTTCCTATTTTGTACTCCTGCTTGGTGTGAGCAGATACACGGGATCTTTTGTGTCTCTCTGACGCTGGTTCTTCCACTTGCAACAGTCTTCTTTGCTTATTAATTCTCTATCCCTTCCTTTTTTTTTTAATGTTTATCCATTTTTGAGAGAGAAAGCATGAGCAGTGGAGGGGCAGAGAGGGAGGGGGACACAGGGTCGGAAGCGGGCTCTGAGCTGAGAGCAGTGAACTTGATGCAGGGCTCGAACTCAAGAACCGTGAGGTCATGACCTGAGCCGAAAGTTCAACCGACTGAGCCACCCAGGTGCCCCTCCTTTAAGGTCCAGCTGAAACAGTCAAGCTACTGCCTGTGGCATGGAATAGGAAGTTATTCCTGGTCCTCCACACTTAACTGCGCTTCTCTGACATCGATCACAAGATGCCTTACACTTTGTACACGTGCAGTGTTTCTTGCACACATTCATAGAGTTGGCACTATTATTTTGCAGGATGGCATTGTTGTCAGGGCTTGGGGCTTCACGACTGCTGCACCTGGCGCTGCCTCTCACTCTGAGTGTTTCCCGAGCTCCAGCTTCGTGGCTTCAGCTGGGAGACTACTAGTGCCAATCCCACGTGATTGCCACGATGAAGTGCGGTGGGCGGGGCCGTCATTTCTTGAGGCTTTGCTGTATCCCCAGCACTGGGCAAAATGCTTCATGTGACATCTTCCCTTGCACAATGCTTCCAAGTGTTCATTCCTTTACCGCCCCCCCCCTCCCCCCGGCCCCCACCATCCTGGGACAGAGTGCTCACTGAATATTTCTCAAATGAATGAGAACTGGACTGGAGCTGGCAGCAGGGTTCTGTCTGCTGAGTCAGCTGCCCTGAGTCAGCAGTTGAGAGATACATACAAGCTTGTACTACGTATCTAGATCTAACAATCTAGTTGGAAGATACCAACTAGATTGTAGTTCCCAGCTCTGGCTGGAAGGGCGTGATGCCTGACCATGATTGAGAGCTTATTGGGGAAGGGAGAGGGTGTCATAACCGCACTACACTATTTCCTTTCCCACCATTTCTTACTCTCCCCTCCCCCTGCCCCTGCTGACCAATTTAGTCTAGAAGAGGTGCAGATCTCATTCTGAGTCACTCCAGGGCTTTATTGGGAATGCTGCATTTTTACTATATGCCATGGAACATAAGGACATTGCAGATTACATTCCTGGCCGAAAAAAAAAGAAAAAAAGAAAAAAAAAGTCAAGCAATGTGCTGTACGTATTTAGTAGGAAAGGTCTTAGGAATGTTAGAGGCTCATGAAAATCCCACCTAAATAAAAAATGACATTCCCATCCCGGGGCTCTTTATAAGCGAAGAGAATTTTGGGGATCTCCAGGTTGGTGACTCAGAGCTTTCCCAATGTTTTATTTCCATGAGCCATTGATTACAGTAGGGTGTAGCACAATATTTTTCTCTTCCAGCTAAGCTGTTCCCATCAAGTGGGGGGTTTGGAAGCTTCTTCAGACCGCCAGGATACCATTTCATGCATGAAAACCATCATATATAGAATCATGAGATGGTAGGGTTTTTGTTTTTTTTTTTTTTTTTTTTTTTTTTTTTTTTTTTCAGTTTCCACCCAGGCTTGTCTTGTTCCTGGGGAGCCCTCCGTACAAGAGTTGGGATGAAGAGAATTTCCCGAGACGTATTAAAGGGTCAGTGTCCCCATGGTGCTCTGTGCCTGAAGGCTGGAGTTAATGAGGAAGAGTTTTTTTGGTGAATGTCAGGCATGTTGCAAGAAGTAGCCACAATGGGCTAGTCAGGGCAACTTCTTCCACTGGGTTTCTTTGTTTTTGTGATGGTGCTGCATGCTTCTATTTTATGAGTCTTTTCTTGTGTGTGGTTGAACACTTCTGTTGCCATCTTGGACTAGGATACTTGTATTTAAAAGGACATGAAGAACAGAGAGAAACTGTTACATTGACCAAATGACATATCCTAAGCACTTACAAATTTATTTCCCTCCCTCCACTTCTGCTGACAGATATTCTGGTGATTAATGTTCTGATGAGTTTGTGTCTTTAGGAGAGGGAAAAAAAAATGCCTTCCCTAAAGGAAGTCTTGAAAAGCAGATCATAACGAGACCTAAGTATTGTGAAAATGGACTTTTTGTGTGTGATGTCAATATCTTGGATACAGACCCACTCTAGTAATATTCTTTCTGAAGTAAGAACGAAATGAGATTTTCATTTGAAATGAAATTGATTGACAATAAAAATTGTCAGCATTTTATTTGGTTTTCCAGGGACAGTCATTTGTGTACTTGAGGGCTTCTGTCTTGATCATTAGCATCTACTACTTGAATGTCAATTTATATTTGAGCGAAAGCCCTAGAACAGAATATGAGGACTAGTGGAATTCTCAGTGTCACCACAGAAAGGCCTAACTAGAGGGTGTTTGTACATTAAATATACCTTGCTTCCCGAGATGGAAGTCTGTGCATCTCCAGCTGTACCACTGAGGATAGTTGGCCTTCTGGGGACAACCTCTTCAGAAAAGCTGGGGTCACAGCCTAGGTGGGGTATGAAGGCGAGGGTATTGAATTCTTAAGGAGAAAGTGCCACTGTATAGATGCACTCACTGTATGCAGGGAGTGTGCCTCCATTTCTAACAGCCTGTTTTTAGAATTTTATATTCGAGTAACATTTCCATTTCTTCTCTGTTTATCCTTTACTTAGAAAAGATGCCAAGGGCGGCCTCTGTGCCTCATCTAGCCATTTTTGAAGTTGGTGTTCATCGAATACTGTATATTAGAAGATACTTTTGCCATTTACCACTTTTAAAAAATTTTTTCTCTCTCCATTTTACTCTTGGGGTTTTTTTTTTTTTTCACTTGTTCTTTACCATTTGACATCAGATCCTGTCGAAAAGCTGACACATTTTTCATGTTAAAAAAAAAAAAAAAGCCAATTCAGCAAATAAGGCCCAAGAAGGTGGCTGAGTGCCTGGCTGCTGTACCCTGTTCTGGAGTTCCTAAACGCTCAGGCACAAGGGAGGGACAGTGTGTGTGAACGCGTGGAGAGGGAGACATAAGCTCAGCCATCGAATTGGCCAGCCTGGTGACCAGCGAGCCCGTCTCCACCCTCTTCCCTCTCCTCCCCCCCTCCCCGCCCCCCTCCCCGCCCCCCACCAGCGCTCACACTCAGGAAGCAGCTGGCCACAGGCCGGCCCTTGCGCCGATGAACACTTATCCACGCTCCTCTCAGGGCTGCCTCTCCTCCCTCACCCCCGCTCTCCGCCTCCCGCCTCCCTCCCCCTGCAGCCGTGTCCACACTGCGCCGCCCCTGCAGCCCAGTGCGCGGCGCGCAAGGGCACCAGCGCCAGGGCCATTGCCCCTCCCCACCCCCCCCCCCCCAACGCTCGCCAGCAGTCGTCCAGGCTCGCACCAGCGCTCCCCCCCCCCCCCCCCCCCACGGAACCGCCGCCGAAAGCAATTAGCCAGCATCCCGCACCGCCCCCCAGACACATCCCCCGGCCCGGGGCGAGGATGAGCGGGACAGGCGAGGCACAAAGTCGAAACTCAACTTTTTAAAAACATTTGCGTGTGTGTATGTCTGTGTGTGTGTGTGGGGGGGAGAATGCGCTGATGCCGAGGGTCCAGCCACCCCCCCTCTGCCTTCTCCTCCCCCTGCTGCCGCTGCCCTCGCACACGCGCGCGCACACACGGCACCGGGGCCGGGTTTCCGCGCACCGTCCCCCGGCTTGGATGAGAGTTTTCGTTTCCGAAGGAGGCAGAACCCGCGGAGCGCGCTGAAGGGCTGGAGCCCCAAGTTACTCTTCGCCAGCGCTGGCCACGGCTGTCACTCACAGGCTGGCAGGGGAAGGGACCCACACGCCTGCCTGGCTTTGTTGTGGAAATCCGGGTTACCTGGTAAGTGGCTACCATAGGAACTTTGCTCGCAGGCGAGAGTCGGGAGAAACCGGCGCTTGAGAGTGCGGGGGAGTTAACGCTCCGAGATACAAACTAGGGATTAGAATTAGTTTTCCACGCGGAGCCAGTGGCGTTTGCGCGGGTTTAAGGATACGCGCACCCCGCCCCCCAGCCCCAGATTTTCGGAAAGATCTGTTGGCAGCCCTCAGTTAGTGATCAAGCCGTGTTGTTGTCAGTTGCCTAAGAGCGCCTGGTGTAGAAGACGGAGAGGAAATCCACAAGGTATTAAAGTTTCTTTAATTAGGAGGAGATTTTGTTTTTGGTTTTTCTTTTGAACAGCAGGGGCCAGAGGGCCACACAATGAAGGCAAGTTACAGGACGCGCGGCTGTGGCCCTGCACGCCACCCAGGAGTCCCCACTGAAGGGAAACTTTGGAGAAGTGAGAGTTGGTGGGGTGACGTGAGGTCCCGCGCGCGCACACACACGGGGCTGAAGCTGCCTTTTCCAGCTCCCACGTGTTTGTGAAGCTCCACCAAGGGCGTTTTTTTTGCACGCTCGCACCTCGCCCGAGACCAGGTCCCCACTGCTCCAGGAGGCCCTTCGGTTGGGGGTCCTTGAGCTTGTCGCTGGGACGGTCCCGCCACCCGCAGCCGCCAGGTCTATAACTATCACCTCCCACGCCGCAGAATGCGCAGACGTACCCAGACGCTCGCACTCCCCGCCGGCTTCGGCTTCGTCATTCCGCGTTTACACTTCTCTGGGGCCGACAGAATGTCAGCACTGTTTGGAGAATGTCTCAGTCTCGGGCACTCTGTCGTGCTCACGGCTCCCGTCCCTGTAAATGACCCTGTGTGTATTTTGCAGTCAGTCGGGGCTGCTCTCTGGAAAGCGTGAGTGAGCACCAGGTTCTCCCCTAGACACACACCTTGCCCCGAGCGACACTTCCAAGTTACTCACTGGAGCTGACAAATCACCCCGGGGACGAGGAAGTTGCCCAAGTGTCTGGAAAACTTGGCCCGGACGTATTTGTCATCCTATGGATGATTCAGTTAGGTACCTGGAGGGACACGCTTTGGGAGAAGGTTGTTTCTGGCTTCGCGGGTCGCGCCCTCGACTCGCCGGGGTGTTTGGGAGGAAAGACGCGGAAGGAGACCCGGGGGCTGGGGCACCGGTTCCGTGGGCGCTGCGGCTGGCGGGGCCCGCGGCTGCCCGGGCGTCCCAGCTCGGCCGGGAAGGGCAGCGCGCGGGTCCCCGCCGCCCAGGCTCCCCGCCGCGGGCCGGCGGCGGCGCCCTTTCGGCCCGGACTTACTCAGGACTGGGTTGCACAACAGGAAACCAGCGCGAGTTTGTTTTGTTTTGCTGCGCTAGCTCGCGGACTGGGCCGAGGGCTGGGGTCAGAGGCGGCCGGAGAGTGGCGGGGTCGCAGCAGCGCACCCCAGCCGGTCCCTGTCGCCTCCCCGCTCAGACCCGCCCCTCTGCTGGGGGAGCCTGGTGACTGGGGCCTGGGACCTGGGGCGGGAGGGCAGCCGGGGTCAGAAGTGCTGCTCTCCTCCAGCCCTGCCCCAGGCGCGTCTCCCCGTCCGGTGGGTCCCCAGCACCTCTCCGGATCTCGCAAGTCCTCCTCCCGCCTGGAGAGGCCCCCGCCCCTCTGCTGCGTCTTCCCCACCCCGCGGCTAGGCTTCCCGGGCATCTGGGAGGCCCGGATCCCCCGGAGCATCTGAACTCGGGCCTGGGGCCTGGGGTGGAGGGTACTTCCGGAATCACGGGGAGCAGCATCTGTGGGGACGGGACTCTTGTAACTGCGGCCCCCCTTTGCAGAGAAAAGGGCTTTGCACCGTCTGGTCACGTACTTCCAGAACCTCAGTATCTCTGCGGAGTTTGGGTCGGGCTGGGTGGGGGGAGGCGTGTACCGCAGCTCCCCCCAGCGGACCAGTTCCCTTTGGGAAAAGGACCGGGGAATATCAAGTATAGACGGTGAACGCTGGAAGGGACCTTGGCGATGGATGGGGTCACCTGTGAATGGGGAAACCGAGAGCCAGAGACTCGCAGGGTTTTGTCCAGTCGCTCACAGCCGGTTGGTACCGATGCCGGACACACACTGCAGTTTCCTAGTTTCCAGCGCAGAGAGCGTTTCTTGGCCTGAAGGTGAGCTCCAGACTAATGTGAAGTCTCTGTGTCCCCACTGAAAGCTTTGATGAGTCATGATTTCTGCCTTGGGAGTCAGCCAGACATCCCTTTCCCCCTGTGTCACGTTCTCCATTAGAGCACCCTCTGTTACGCTAAGCTGGGAAGCTTTTTTTCTTTTTTTCTTTTTTTTTTCTTTTGTACAAAATTGACTTGTTTGGTTTAAATCTTCCCATTTCTCCTCTTGTCCCTCCTCGGATTTTACTTCCTTGGTAATGTGTTAAACAAGTGCGTCCTGCGAAGGTTTGCGAAAGAGGATCTGCTCACAAAGGAGGCTGGGGGGAAGCTTGCAGCCACGTAGAGACAGGAGTGTGTGATGTTGTATATCATGTGTTGCAGTTGGGAACTTGCTGAAGTTTAAGGGTCACACGCGAATGCACTCCAGTTGCCATTAGTTGTCTGTGGCAGCCGGACTAGACCCTCCAGTGCCTTTGAGAGGAGTAGGGGACAGTTCTTTCCCAGTTACTTTCCAAAAACACTTTTTCTTACTGGCTGTTGAAGTCATCATTGTTGCTCGAAGGACTTAACAGTTCTTGAGCCTGAGCACTTAAGTCCCAGTGCTGCTGTTGCTCCCTGTCTTCCTGGTTCACCGTAGGCCAGTTGGGAGAGGGCATCTTTTCTCTGATGCCTAATTCCACCCAAGTTACTTAAGGGTAGTCAGTTTGTCAGACACCGAATACCTGAGGTCTGTTGTTGGTTTGCTTGGAAGTGATCTTCATTCCAAATAAGAAAAGCAACCTTTTTTGAGGGGAGGGGGCAGGTGGGGTGGACTCCAGGGTTCACCTAGTAGGTGAAATTCCTATTGGGCCAAAATAGGCGGGGTGGGGGAGGTTAGATAACAGCAAACTAACGTTTGGTACCAGCCTTGCCTTCATTCATATGGCAGAAAGGGGTCTTTCCATTGTTTCGAAAGGGAGCTGAGTGTCCTCAGTCTTTTTTTTTTTTCTCTGAGTATTCTTCCTTGCTATTAAATTAAATCTGAGGACAATCTTTTCACTTTGGTCCCTCGCGTATTGTAGGTAGTGATCTCTGGAGTTGGAATGTTAGTTTGTAATTCTTGCCGAATATAGATGAAGTACCTCTTGAAGAAGATAATTCAGGAAGTGGCATCCAGGCCACACTCGCTTCCCTGGAGAAGTCATTTTCTGTGTTTCTGTAATTATTCTCTGTACAGGGTATTAGAAAGAAGGTAGAAAGACAGGACTTGACTCCAACTTTTCACTTGTTTGGTTGCTTCACAGGATCCATTAAGATTGAAAATCAAATTTAAAAATAAACAAGCATGTAGGAAATCTATGCGGTAAAAAAAATGTGCTGCCTTACTCCGTCCTGGAGGATGAGGTCTATGACAGAATCTTTAAATGACTCTAACCTGTCGTTTGATAAAAGATGCCCCAGTTCCAGGTTTTCCATTTACTCCAGGCAGAGTTGACACTAAACCCATTTTTTCTTTATTGGGGTGAAATAAAATATCCATACAGAAAAGTACACGTATCTTAAGCTTGATGAAATTTCATGAGCTAAACACAACTGAGCAACTGGTGTTCAGATCAAGAAATAGAATGTTATCAACACTCCAGAAACATCTCTCACACTGCCCTCCAGTCACCGTGTTCCCTAGCCACAGCCTTGACTTCTAATAGATATATTAATTTTGCCTGTCTTTAAAAATACCTTATGTAAGTTGGATGATTCAATATGTACTCCTGGGGCTGTCTTGTTTGCTGACATAACAACGTTTTAGTCGGTCAGATAATTTGGATTTCCCTTTAAAGATGGTGGGAACAGGGACGCCTGGGTGGCTCAGGGGCGTCTGACTTCGGCTCAGGTCATGATCTCATGATCTCTCTCTCTGCCCCTCCCCTTCTCGCTCGCATGCACGCTCTCTCTCTCAAAAAGTAAAATAAAAACATTAAAAAAATTTTTTAAAGATGATGAGAACAGTTGAGATTGCAGAGTTAGTTGGCCAGGCATCACTTAACATGATAGAATCAAGGAAAACACTAGCAGAACAGAAGCTGTGTTTTCTGTCCCGATGAGGGCCTGATAGGGAGACCATAGACAGGAGTGCAGCATACAGCATGGAGCCAGTGCGGGGTGAGCAAGGAGAATGCGCCTTGCACCATCCATCTCCAGATGCATTTGACAGTTCCTCTGTGAGGGCCACCCACCCCCCACATCAAAAGAAGTGCCTGGTCTCAGGGCCGAAATTACTGTATTTGTTTCCCAGCTTTTAGCTATGAGTTTTCATTGTTTGTGAGTAATTCCGTGAACCACGTACAATAGCGTAGTTCTAACTGTTTTACAAACAGGTACAGATATTAACAGAGGTTGGGGGAAGGCCTAAAGTGGGTATTTGGGGTGGACCTGGAGGGTATGGAGGATGTGGGTTTGGGGAAAAAGGGGGCAAGAGAAGTGAGGAGGGGAAGGACCACCCATGTGGACTCGAAAGCAGTAAGTAAGAACAGAGACAAGGATCCGATTATGATCCACGTTGGGAACAGGATCAGGGGATTTGTCTGGAAGACTGGAATCATGAGGGCTGTCCATAGTTGAGAGCAGACCCGAGATGGAGGAAGCCGATGGGGCCCTTCTCGTCCGATCAGATCTCCTCAAGGCCAAGAATGGGAGCAGCCGCACATTCCTTCAGGTGCAGCAAGCCTTGCGGGACTGCAGATGGGCAGGTAGGGCTACAGCACGAGGTCAGACCCCGTGCCAGGGGCCTTGATAGGGCTCAGGCTTTCTGAATAGCAGTTATTCCTCAAGTTCCGAGCCAGATCTAAGAAGTTTCCTTTCTAGGCCTGCCGAATACTATACACAGAAAGCTAACGAGATGCCAGGGCTGTGTACAAGTTCTTGTTTTTCTTGTGTGTGAAGAAATGGATTAATGTTTTCCCAACCTTTTCAGCATGACCAGTAGATTCCACTTCTTTCTGTAACTTGACTGAGTCATTCATGTTGGTTTTTTCTTTTTTTCTCTTTTCTTTCTTTGTTTCTTTTTCTTTTTCTTTTTCTTTCTCCTTTCCCCCCCCCCCTTTTTTTTTAAATAAATATGTTGTCATGTTGGTTAAGGGACTAGTCATTGTTGCGAATGTTCATACTTCTGCAGTGATGTCAGCGAACATAATTTAACTTGTGTAAAAGTTTTGTCTACCAACACTAAAAATAGTTTTATTGGTCACTTTTAAGCAATAACTACACTGAAGGAAAGAAATCGTTCAGTGATACATGGCATGGGGGACACTTTAATATTTGGTTTAGTGAGTGATAAATTCAGTTTTACTTCTAGAATCTTCCATAAGTAGATATTTATTACTTTTTTGAAAGGATTGTGATCTTTAGCTGTGTAAATAGCTATTCACACAGACCGAGTAGTCATTTGTCCTCAAAGACTGACAAAGAATGTCTTTTTCATTTGCCAAATTTTACTACCTTTGTATCTTCTTGTATAAAGGTGGAGGTTTGTTTATGTTTTTGTTTTTAAAGAAAAAACTCCAGCCAGTTACTCTTCCTTTATATTTCTGAAGAAGCCTTTGTGTCTCAGACCATGGCCATGCGGTGTTCACCCTTTGCAATTCAGGTAATTAATTCAGTGGTGACATCATAAGGAATGTGTTCATTTTTCCATTTCAAATTCCTCTTCATGGGATCTGATGGTTAACTGCTATTAAGAACCCGTTTGGAAAAACTCAGTTCTGAAGGGCAGTCATGTGTTAATTTAAACTTGTCCCCCTTTGGCATTGTGAGAATGAAGTTCTATTTCAGGGAAGGTCTTCCCTCTTCTACAATGAAGAAGAACTAAACTTGTGGGTCATTTTGATCCTAATTCTGTTAGTTGGTCGATCTGTTTGATGTTGATCGAATGATATTTACCGAGTCAAATACACAGTGAAAGATAGCAGTGGTAGGACAGCCTTTTATTATTTAATCCTAATGTTTTACAAAGCCAAAAATGTCAAATTTATAGATCTACTTTATATATATATGTGTATATATGTATAATTTATATTAATTAAAATAAATAATACTTATTTAATGCAGCTATATTTTGATATTTGTTTTACTTTGGCTATTCAGCTCTATCTATACCTGTAGGTTTTTCTCTTTGTAGATGCCTGGGCAGGCAGATAGTCTAAATGCTTTTATAACAGTGGCTTTTATGCCTTTTTGACTGTAACGCACAATCAACTACATTTTTCTCATCTTACCCAGAATACACTATATGCATTAAGATCTACAGACACGTACACCCACAAGTAAACTGAAGTAAAACAGTACTTAACCATTAATACATCTGATGTACTCTGATAGTTTCTCTTTTATTCTAGTCAGTTCTGTTTCATTACAAAACACTTTCGGTATTGAATAATTGATTGCAGGGCCTACTATCAGTCTGCCACCAGTTTGAAAAACGCTGCTTTAGAAACTTTAGTGCTTTGTTAAACTTACGGCCACGGCACGGTTACCTTCCTGAACATAACCTATGTTTGTCTTAAAAAATCCTTTTGCTTCCAAGTTCATTCTCATTTTGTGTGATTTCTTACAGTCCTAATTATTTCCTTCTCCCTTGCCATTTGTGGTAGGGCCACAGATTTCTAGAACTTTTCCTACTCCTTGACGAGTTCGTGATTGAGGCAAGGTAAATGAAACATTTGTAGGTAATTACTACGAAAAGTAGTGACATTTAGTGAGCTTGGGGTGTATGAGAGTTATATAGATGGATTGAAGTATGGAGCGGGGATTCTAAGAGAGGTTACTGAACTTTTAATGTTGCCTTCCAGTAGTGTTTTCCTGAAGGTTCTGAATGTCTTTCGGTAATCTGTAATTATTGGTTTTATGTGGAAGGTTCTCAATTCTGCTTTGATTTTTAGGTTAGGATTGACTAACTTAGAGAATAAATTTCTGAATTGGACTTGATCATTTCTTTTTCTCCTATGTCCGTCCTCCTTCCCCCCTTTCTCTTACCTTTGTCTGTATTTACTACCTGCATTTTGAATCTCCTAGCTGTTAATTTAAATTTAAAAGGGTACTTCCAGATATTTTACACCATACTTAGGGAAGATGATGTTCATTGAGGAAATTTTTACAACATAGAAAAATAGAAAAATTAGAATATGTGTATTTCTAGATAGGTAAGGGTTGAAATGAATCCAAAGATAAGACAGTCAGGGGTCCTATTAGATGAGATCCATAATGTTCATTATATTGTCTTTTCTGAGTGGTCTTGAATGACAGAAAGGTCTTGAATCTCTGGAGGGAACAGTAGTTTATCTTCATATTTTTTAAGTGATAGAACTCAGTGCTTCACTGCTTTGATTTTTTTAGATTGTATCTTATTGGTGATTCTATTGCTTGAGTAATATCTGTACATCGTAGTGTTCAGAATAAATATGTTAATATTCTTAGCATTACCAACATCAGACCTTGGCATTGCCTGCACGACTGTGTGCTCTACATGTGGTGGTTACGAGGTGTAACCTCCCTGAGTTTGTGTTTCACGTCTCACTGATGTGGAAACATCCCCCTCTGTTCCTGTGTAACTTCTGTTGTGAAGTCTGTGAATCTGTCGGTCTCACTGAATAAAGTTATAAAACCACAGAAATGGTCAACCCTCCCTTGTTGTGGGTTACTTTATCATAATTCAGTACCCTCCCTTCCAATTTAGAGAAACGATATTGTACACATCCAAGGCATTTCCTCTATAATATCCTCCAGGTACACGGGCACATGTTTGCACTCTCCTCTCGTTAAAATTGGAGACAAGAATAATTTTGATTTATTGGTTTCATCTAATATAGCTGTGTTTATATTGTTGCCAATAAAATGACTTACACGATTGGTTTTTGTTTATACAGTCTTTTCTGAGGAGTCAGTCACCTGTGTTAGGACAAGGTACATTCTGCTTATTAAAATGAACTCCTGGGATCTAAGAACATTCAGCTCTATCTGTCCTTGATTGAATTGCAAAATGTGCTTCACACCGCAGCCGTGCATGAGAATAACTTATATTATCTGTCAATAGGCTTTTCATTTCTATATTCTTCAGGCTACAAACGCTGTAACCGGAGAAGCGCAGGGGAATAGCTCGGGTCTATTAATGATCAAGGCAGAGACGTTGAAAAAGCAGTTAATGAAATTATACAATCATTAACCTGAAGGGAAAAGAATAAAAAGAATCAATAAAACCTCTATTTTAGATGGCTTAGATGTATATAAAGAAACCAATTCAGGAGCAGTTTGTTTGCTGACAGTATTTTGTGCCTCATTATCAGGTTTTCTGTGTGGGGTAAGAATAACGCTTGTGGCATAAGGAATGGAAAATGTAACAAAGGCTAAATGTAGCCTAAGGAAATGAAATGATGTATGAAAATTAATAATTAACTGGCTCATCAGATGAATTATGACTCTAGATGAGTTTATTAATGATATTTACTAAGAAAGAGCTCTTGGCTGTAAATAGGCATTATGGAACTCATGTTTTTGGAATGCTCTTGAATGGATGAGTTAACATTGCTTTTCATTTGTTGAATCTTTTAATCTGTGAGCCGCAGTGCCTAGAGTCTTGGGTAGAAGGTAGAGTCATGATTTTGTATTTTGATCAAAGTCATAGCTTTTCCAGAAAACAAGTGAAATCATTAAATGGTTTTGTGGCTGAGTTTCCTTAGCAGTTAAGTAATTTCCTTTTAGACCTGACTTAAAGGAGGATGTTTTAGGAGTTTGAAAGTGGTCAAAGGAAGAATATATTAACTCACATTGACTCATTTGACAAAATGAACATTTTTATTATTTGAACCAATGGAGTATTAAAAACTCTAAATGTATCAATATGTCAGATTCAGAATACCATAAATTTGTACTTTTGGATGTTCCTTGCTTTTCCTTTCTCTTCTTTTTTTTTTTCTGTTGATACCTTGGGGAAAGGTACTGGATAGAGGATGAAAGAAAAAGTAATTCTGGGAAACTTGAGTAAGTTTTTAAATAGAAGGATGCTCTACCAGTGGAATCCTACCACTTAGATTTTGATACTGATGAGTTATGATTTCACTTTTCGTCAAAGCGTAGGCAAACTTAATCCGGATACCATTTTTCAAGGTTGTCTTTTAAGTGTTGTCTTTCGGCACACTGCTGGCGTGCGAGCCTCCTACCAGCTCTTGCTTTGATGGAGTGGATGGAGATTATTATTTTTGCTTCCATGTTTACCCTGTCCCCTTGATTTAAACGTCATAAATCTACATATTTATCCTTGATCTCTGTAAGTGGGTATTTTCTTTTAAAGTTTATTTATTTTGAGAGAGACAGAGAGAGAGCGCAAGCAGGACAGGGGCAGAGAGGGGGACAGAAGATCCGAAGTGGGCTCTGGGCTCTGTGCTGACAGCAGAGAGCCAGATGTGGGGCTCTAACTCATGAACCATGAGATCATGGCCTGAGCCCAAGTTGGATGCTTAACCAACTGAGTCACCCAAGCGCCCCATCAGTAGGTATGTTGGATCATCTTCCTTATCTTAATTATTTTGAAGATCAGAATTTCAAGAGACCTCAGTGATTGTGACCAACTTCCTTATTTTACGGACGAAAGCTCTGAGTCCAAAGAAGTTATAAATGATGTGCCACAGGTAGAACTCTGGTGTCCTGCCTTCTAATTGAGTGCTTTTTTTTTTTCCCCCACTCTGACTCAATGAGGAAGCGTCTTTCTTAAAAGTTAGCAGTTCATTCCTTTTTTGTTACCAAGTGGGCCTAGGATTATAAATGAACATATGGCCTAGCTAAAAAGTATATAAAGTTTTATGGTATCGGTAGATAAAATTGATTTTTAAATTCTGGTCTCTAATGCTTGAAAAATCTGTTGGCATAATTAATGTGAAAACTGGATTATTAAGCGTATTTTCACATACAGTTTATTTTTGACTTGAGGCTGGTTTTCTCAGCTCATAAGCCACTGCCCCACTGGCGTTTCTTTATGGTATCAACCGCTTTACTTTCTGGCTGTTGCTTTTCTGGTAATAAAATTTAAGTGCATTTTTTGTTATTGTTGTTACTTCCAACCTAAAGTGATTTAAAACAGGGGCACAGTTTATAAATAAAATAAAATGAAAGTCCAGGTTGACAGGCAAGTATGAGTGTCTGATACTTAATTAACTTCTTAATGCTTTATTTTTCCTGCACACTGACCTTTTTGATGATCTGACCCAATACTAAGTACCTACTTACATGTTTTTATTCAGATATTTGATGAGAATTCCTGCTTGCATGTGATATTGCTGCCAAAGAAATGACTCCTTTATTTTTAAAAACCTGGAAATGGGCATAGTCTGCAAATCTTCAGACACTGGTCACATGGACTCATAGTGACTCATAATGCCAGTCATGTTGGATGATTCCGTATTTTCAACAAATTGCCGATACAACATATGTATACTTTTATTTGTTTATTTAGGTTCGTAGTGAATGAGGGCTCTCTTCTGCAGGGTTCAGAGTACTCAGAAAACACTACTTTTTAAAATATTTTTTTAATGTTTTTTATTTATTTTTGAGACAGAGAGAGACAGAGCATGAGCAGGGGAGGGGCAGAGAGTAGAGGGAGACACAGAATCCGAAGCAGGCTCCGTGCTCTGAGATATCAGCACAGAGCCCGATGCGGGGCTTGAACTCACGGACCGCGAGATCGTGACCTGAGCCGAAGTCGGACGCTTAACCGACTGAGCCACCCAGGCGCCCCGGGAAAACACTACTTTATGAATTAGTGGAGAATAGATGGCAAATATTCTCTGGCAAAGCACAGAGACATCAAATGACTCTTGCTCATAATCAACCCAGGAATCAATAGACAGGAAGATAATATACTGGAGTTCTTTTTAAATGGACACAGCAGAAAACGCATTAGAAGTTTTCCAACGTGAAAAACCAGCATCTTACAACCAGTTTGATACCAGGGTTCATTTCTTGTTGTTCCATAAAACAACTCAAATGATAAGGTTTGGGTAAGCTGGATTTACTTGTCCATTCTTGGGGACTGTAATGGAGGGAAGGGCGGGAGTTAGATATCAGAGTATTTCTCAAGAATGCTTGGCTTGGTAGTATGAAATGTGACAGAATTCTTTTTTTCTAATGTTTATTTTTGAGAGAGAGAGAGAGAGAGAGAGAGAGAGAGGATCCCAAGCAGGCTCCACACTGTCAGCACAGAGCCTGATGCGGGGCTTGATCTCTTGAACTGTGAGATCACGACCTGAGCTGAAATGAAGAGTTGGACACTTAACAACTGAGCCACCTGGGTGCCTTAGACTAATAGAATTCTTTTTTTTTTTCCCAATACTTATTTTTTGAGAGAGAGAAATGCACATGTGCGAGGGGCAGAGAGAGGGGTGACAGAAGATGGGAAGTGGGCTCTGAGCTGTCAGCACAGAGCCCAATGTAGTGCTCAAACCCACCAACCATAAGATCATGACCTGAGCTGAAGTCGGACGCTTAACCGACTGAGCCACCCTGGCATCCCTGGAATTCTTCATAAGGTAGAGAATTGGTAAGGATGAGGAAAACTTTCCAAATGTTGTGTTGTTAATAATTTTTGAAGTTTTTCAACATATGGGAACACATAATTCTGAGGGCACAGCGAGTGCTTGACTTGAAAATCAAATATTTTTGCTTTCCTAAAAGGATCAAAGAAACAAAAACTCTTTGTAGAGAGTTTTCTCTATGTGATGTTCTGCCCTTGATGACCGATGGAGCCACTCATTTAGGATTTGGTTGGAAATACTTGTCTAAGACACTGAGTGGGTCGTATAGAAAAAGCAGGAATCATCCAGTTGAGAATATCTGACCACTGCTGCTTTGCACTCAGTCCTGTTTCCTGCATTTGTTCAGCTTTGGCTTCTTTTCATGACTATCCTGTCTGTGGAAAAGAATGCGGATTGTGACTGTGTCTGTCACTCATTTGGAGTAGTGACACTTAATCACCTCATTGAGTCTGTGTACGTTTCAGAGGGCTGTTACAGATCAAGGCAAGGAATGGCCTTTTCTAAAGATTTGTAAGCAGAGAGTACTGACCTTATGATGCACAGATGCATAATGACGTCCTGTGGTCTTATCAGTCCTTGGTTCTCTCTTTGCTGCTTGAGGAACGGGGTGGTGAATGGCTGATTTACTGTATGTGGAGTATGGTGGACATACTTACCGTTAGAAGGGCTCTTCTTTTGTTATGCTTTCCATAAAGTGTTTTGCACAGACTTTTTCCTTTTCTAGGGCCTTCATAGAAGGTGAGAGTATGGTGATGTCGATTCTTTTGCCATCCCCGTAACTCAGAATCATCATGTTGCTGTGTTTGGATATATGGGCATATGACATCTTTGCGAGAATCCCAGGCCCGTATTTTTATCTTTTGTAAATCCAGGGACTGTGAAAAATTTGCTCTTACAGTAAAAATCAGAGGTGGTTTGACATCCTTTTCAGAGGCCATATCTTTGGTTTGTTTCCTGGAAACGTTGAAGCATTGGTCTCATAGCTCACGAGGTGATGCTTTGGGTTTCCTAAGACTCACTGTAGCAGAAGTGAACTAGGATGGTCAGATCCTCTGGGGAGCAAAATAAGTTTCATCCTGCAAGCTGGCACCAGTTGATTGGTTGTAGTTGCCAAGAGCCCTGTATTGAGAAGGGCTCAGTGGTAAACACAACAATGCAGTGATCCATAACCCATGTCTACCGTGAATGCAGGAAGGGAGAGTGCCTGCCAATGAACCATGTATTTGATGACCCTGCCTTGCATAAAAGGCTGTTTTGCTAAGACTGCTTCTTTTCCTCCTTATGTGAATGCTACACAGGTGGAAAATTCACTGTGACTTATTTTCATTTTTACCTTTAAAAATGCCTGCATTTATTTTTTTAAACAGGCTAATAACCCACACCATGGATAACTTATTGGACTTTGCCTGAAAGGACTCATTAGTTCCATTGGATACTTGACCATCCTGGCCACGGGTTTTTTCAGAATGAATGGAAGGTCATGCAGCATGAGTCTCCACCGGACATCAGGAAGCCCGCAGGGGCCTGGGATGGTCAGTGGCCAACACATTCCTCCCATCCGAGCCCACTCTGGGACTCCTGGCCCCTCGTCCTGTGGCAGCACGTTGAGCTCTGCCATCGGAAGCCTTGCTAACAGCCTGCATCTCAAGATGCCCTCGGGAGGAGGGCTGGCTCCTCAGAGCTGCATGGCCGAGAGTCCCCTCCGTCTGCCCGCCTTGAGCCCCCGGAGACAAGTGCTCACCAATGGGAAGCCACGATTCCAGGTCACCCAGGCTGGAGGCATGTCAGGGCCACACACTTTAAAGCCAAAGCATCAGGAGTTTGGAAGTCCTTTTCCTCCAAATCCTGGGAAAGGTAGGATTGTCTTTCTGGGATCTTTTACAAGTGGAAACTAGTTTTTTCTCCCCCTGGTTCCTCCTCTGCCAGCAAATCATATGGAAACATAGGTGATTGAGTGTCAGGGTCAGAGCTGATGGTCTCACAGTAGGTAGCTTACTTGGCCAGGGGGTGGGTGTGGATGTGCGTGTGAGGGTGCGGAGGCCACAGTGGCAAACGTGACACCTTGTGGGACCGTGAAGCAGAGTGGAAGGCGAGACAGATCAGGAACACGGATGAGGGTGGGTGGGCGGTGGAAGGTGGAAGGGTGACTTGAGAGAAATCCCGCCCTCTGGATACACAAAGGGGCTGGATGCCGAAGGCCGTGGAAGGTTGGGGGGGGGGGGCGGCCAGAAGGGTCATTGTGCTAGTTGGGTGTCAGAAGACAGGTTTGGAAAGAAAAGGATAAAAGAGGAGAGATTTTAATAGCCAATAAAGTGAAGAATTAGTACATAGAAATGATAAAAAATTATTCCTAGAGCAGAACCCGTACGTTTTGTAACAAAGCTGGTGACAAGAGTGAAGAAAGCTAGAAGAGAAAGCGAAGGGGTATGTGTTGGGGCCTGTGGAGAACTGGAAAACTGGGTTAATTGAAACGCGGAGAGAATATGCTCTTAATTCAGCAGTATTTGGTTAATGTGCATTCGAAATGAAAGAATAATTGTTGGAGAACAGCAGATTATTTGAATGAAACACTCTCTCTAGAAACCGGTGTTGACTTAATGAGTTATATTGCAAATGAGATGTGTATTTGGGCTAGAAAGAGAAAGACCGCGTATCTCCTGTGAACTACAGCTTTGTTATGTAAAATAGCACAATTATCTGTTCCTTTAGGTATTTTTAGCATTTGGTTTTAAATGTTTATATTTAAAGTGTTTGCACTACGAAAGGGAATTGCTAGCAGCCCAAGTGGCCATTCACCCACTTAACTGATAGCTCACCCAGTTAGGGTGAATAATTATTTGTATCAGGCAAATAACCAAAAAGTTGTTTTAGTGTCTCCGTACTCCTCCCCATGGTATAAATGGGTCGATTAAGGAAAAGCCTGAAACATGTATGTCGCTTTTTTCCTATTTATTTATTTATTTATTGATTGATTGATTGATTGATTGGTTTAGGGTTGGTTTGAGGTTGTTTTGTTTCTTACACCTGCTGATGTTTAGTACGAGTATAGGAAACACTTCTCCTGGGTCTGCATCCAAACCCCATTGTTGTCAGGGTGCTGTGTCCCTGGTGTGACAAGCTATGTTCCTTGATGTCAAGCTCACGTGCTTGGGTTTTCAGGGGCCGAGACCTAGTAAAATCTTTCAGCCCCTGCTGGTGTAGTATGCCGTAGCTTGCTTTCGTCTATACTTGTGTTGAAAGCCTGACTGGCGACGATAGTCGAAGTCTCCCAATATGTCGAAGACTTCCAATATGCGATCTCAGTTACTCCCCACGATGGCCCTGAGTCGGACGCTACTGTTAATTGACTGATACAGGAACTAAGGTCTAGGAAGTAGAAGTGACTTCAGCATTGCCAGCTGGTCAGGAGTTTGGGGATGTTACTTTGATGGTGACCAGAAGTGGTTATAAGTGTACTCGTGGTTTAGGAAAAATGCTTCAAGTAATCCAGGGACAGTGAACTCTCAGGGTTAATACATCCTGGAACTCAGGTAAAATGTAAGCATTAGTTTACCTGCCTCCCTCCCCCCCCCCCCGCCCCCCGCCTCCCACCCCCAAGTCTCCTCTTTTTAACTTTCTGGCTCCTTGCACAGCTTCTGAGCTCGTGGCATCTGTTTTGGATGTGCATGGATGGGGTGTGCATGAGCATGGGCCAGGGGTTGAGGACAGCCGTGTTACCATCCTTTCTGGCCTCGGTAGCTTGGCCACTCTAGATGGTGCCAGCGGTGGCTGAATGTGTCTCTTTCAGATCTCAGTTGACAGTTCCTAAGCTAAGCCAATAACTGGTTGAAGATGGTGTCCTGGACCGTTTGAACTCCATCCAATCGTTTACTCAACAGAGAATTATTGAGCATGTACTATAGGTGAGCCACTGTCCTAGGGTTACAGTAGCCAGTGGGACACAGTCCGGCCCTCAAGGAGTTAGGAGAATTCAGACAAATGAATGGGCAGTTAAAGCACAATTCGGGCTCTGGTAGCGATACACTGAGGGCACTAGGGCCACATTTGGAGGGTTCCCAGCCTGTGCTCGATGAGTGGATTTGAAAGGAGAGTAGGATATCTGGGCGGAACCTGAAGGATAAGTAGCTAGCCTTGCAGGCATGCAGATTGTATGTCGTGTGTGTGTGCACGCGTGTGTGCGTCTGTGCACATGTGTAGGTATGTGTGCGAGGGATGCCGTCCGGAACCTATTCTGGATAGAGAGACAAACACCCTCAAACCCTGGAGAGAGAGATCATGGTGCATTTCATTAACTTCTGCCTGATTCTACCCTGGGGAGTGTACAGACTGTGGTAGGAGACGAGACTGGGACAGGAATAAGCAGAGGCCAGATAAAGGTTATGAATGGTGTGCTGAGGAGTTCGGATCTACCTTGACCCTCTGTGAGTTGCGGAAGGGTTTTAGCCCTGGGGATGATGTGATGGAATGGTGTGATAAACTTGACGTCGACATCTCTCCCGGGATTTGTCATCGCTTTCTTATGCGTTGTTGACATTGTCATGACCCAGACAGAGAGGTACCAAAGAGCCTGTGACTCTGTGGGTATATTAGTTAGGGGGTTCTCTAGCAAAATAGATCGTATAGGAAATATATCTCTGCCTGTGTCTGTACCTGTACCTGTATCTGAATAGAGTGTGGAGGCTGACCGTTGCCAAGAAATGGAAGACGAGTCAGCAAGCTGAAGACCCGGGAAAGCTGATGGCTGGCGTAGCCCCTTTCTGAAGGCCAGCAGGTGGGAAACACACTCACGAAGAACCAACGTTTCAGTTTGAGTCCAAAGGCAGGAAAAGATGCTGACGTCCCGGTGTGAAGGCAGTCATTCAGGGAAGAGTTCTCTCTTGCCTGGTGGAAAGTCAGCCTTTTATTCCCTTCAGACCTTCAACTGATTGGGGAGGTCTATCCGCATTAGGAAGAACAATCTCTTTTACTCAGTCCGCTGATTTAAATGTACGTCGCATCCGAAAACACTCACAGGAGCACCCATAATGATATCTGACCAAATATCCGGGCCCCTCATGACCCGCTGAAGTTGACGTAAAACTGTCACAGTGGGGTACCATTACTTTGGGGCCAAGTGCCCTTTACAGGGTGGCTAAGAAAACACACTTTCTAGGCCTCGAGAGTGACTATACCATCTCTCAGGAATCCAGCAGAACTTCGTACAGAAAATACGTTCTCTAAGGATTGCCACACAAACACATACCTGACTCCAAGCCGTATCTAGTGGGAGCCTTGTAAGAAATAGAAACTTAATTGTAGTGTTTATGTTACTTAAGGAGTAAGTTCCACTCAACCGAAGACTCACGTAACAGTGGCTTTCCCATCACAGAGCATGGTTCTCGGGTCGTGTGCCAAGGGCCCTGGAGCACCCAGCAAACTCGGGGAGCCGTGGGGTATGTTTACTCTTGAGGGAAACAGAGAAGATGTGGCGTCCTTTGGACACCAGGCAAACCGCTAGCTTGAGGAGGTTCAGACTTTGAACACTAGATTGCCCGTGCTGCTTCTAGTGGTGTCAAAGCTTTGCAAAGCTACCCTTTCAGTAGTTGTGATGACAGAGCCGGCGCTTGGTGGGCCAAAAGGTGGGAGCAGCCCAAGTAGAGGCGAATGAATGGATAAACAGTACGTTATGTCTCATGCACACAACGGAATATTCTTCAGCCTTAAAAAGGAAGGAAATTCTGACACCCAGTACAACATGGATGAACCTTGAAGACACGATGCTGAGTGACTCATGCCAGGCACAAAAAGACAGATGCTATATAGCTGTTCTTATACGAGGTTCCTAGGAGAGTGAAATCACAGAGACAGAAAGTAGACTGGTGGTGGCTGTGGACTGGAGGGAGGGGCAATGGGGAGTTGTGGAGATGCACGCTGATGCTTGCACAGCAGTGTGAATGCACTAAATATACCCTTAAAAAATGGTTAAGGGGCTCCTGGGTGGCCCAGTTAAGTGTCCGACTTCAGCTCAGGTCATGATCCCACAGTTCATCGGTTCGAGCTCCGCGTCGGGCTCTGTGCTGACCGTGTGGAGCCTGCTTGGTATCCTCCCCCCCTGCTACTCCACCTCTCTCTCTTTCTCTCTCTGCTCCTCCCCGACGTGTGCTCTCTCTCTCAAATAAATAAATAAATAAATAAACACAACTGTTTCACGTGGGGGGGGGGGCATCTGGCTGGCTCAGTCAGTGGTGAGTGACTCTTGATCTCGAGGTTGTGAGTTTGAGCCCCACGTTGGGGGGGAAAGATTACTTAAATAAATAAACTTTAAAGCAAAACAAAAATGGTTAAGGTGGTCAGTTTTATGTTAGGTATATTTTATCATAATAAAAACAAGCAAGTACTAAGTGAAAATCCGTGTGGATTGAGGAGGAGCTGAAGGTGATGGTGGTATTCGAGCCAATTCTGAGAGCTGTGGTATTCAGAGGGCATCAGCGGAGTGCACATCCCATCAGTAGCAGTGTCCGTTTAAGAATGAAATAAAGATGCTTTTATTTTTTAACAACTTTATTAGTATTTATTTATTTTTGAGAGAGAGAGGAGAGAGAGCGAGCGAGCACATGAGCAGGGGAGGGGCAGAGAGAGAGGGAGACACAGAATCCGAAGCAGGCTTCAGGCTCCGAGCTGCCAGCACAGATGCCCACGCGGGGCTCGAACCCACAAACCGTGAGATCATGGCCTGAGCCAAAGTCGGACACTTAAGCGACTGAGCCACCCCGGCGCCCCAAGGTACTTTTATTCTTAATAGTATGCATATTATTTTTTTCAAACAGCTAATAAGTTGTTAGTACATAAATACTATTAAGTTGTTGACACTTAACATCTTAATAAAGGGTAGTGTCAGGTGTTCCTTTTGGCCTGGAGGCACCATGAGGAAATTACTGAGACACTAAGAGTGCCACGAACCGAGAACGTTGTGGGAGCCTCTGTCACAGGAGTTAATTTTTCTCGCACAAAGAGCAGCCGGGCAGGTGGTACAGCTCATGGTTAGAAGCTCAGGGATGTCGGGCCCACGATCGCGGGGCTTCTCCCCAACTTTCCCTGCTCTTGCCCTGGAGTCTGTCTTCCGAGAAGGGTGTAGGGGGTTGCGGGTGGGGCTGGGGGGGAAGGAGGACAAAAGGCAAAAGGAGGAAGGACAAGTCCTCCCAAATCACACCCACAGGAGCCCCGCCCAACTATTCCTACTTAGTCCTACGTAACTCCCTTCATAAATAAGACGCATTCTTTTCTCCTGAATTTATCTTTCTAAAAAAAGTTAGGTTTTATCTTATTTTGTATTATGTTCTATTACCTCGCCTTTCGCTTTCAGCATCTGCTACCTTTCTCTTTCTCTTCCTCAAGCAGGTTGAACCACTTGGAAATAAGCTGCAGGCATTCTGACACTTCACCCCCAAATTCCTTAGCAGGTGTCTTTCACATTTACAGCCAGAATACGTTAATCATGACCAAGGAATTTAACTTTGATCCAGTAGTATCGCTTGTATATAGTTACATCTTAAAATAGAATACATGTTTAAGCTCATATTCAGAGCAATTTTTATAACGTTATTTTATGTTTTATTTTACGTGTCATACTGTTTTTCCCCCACTTGTAACCTATGTGTCCTCTGTTAGCTGTTCTTTTCCTTTGGTCCCGCATCCAGTCAGGCATCCTGCGTTACATTTGGTTGTCATGTCTCTTTAGTCTCCTTTTTTCTGGAATGGCCCTCTGCCCCTGTCTTTCCTTTGTGTTTCATGGCAGACCATGTCGATATTTTCAAGTTCAGGTCACTTGTTTTGTCTCCCAGTTTGGCTGTCTAATCATCTCTTTGTGATCAGGTTCTGGTTCAACATTTCTGGCAGGAGGACTACACAGGGTGTTTGTGCGGGCCCTGGTGCATCACACCAGGAGCCCGGAAGGCTCATGTATCCTGGTGTTGGTGATGCTGCTTTGATCATTTGGCTGAGGTGGGGTCCCAGGATCTCCACATTGTGGACCCTTCCCCTTTCAAACCTGATGCATAATATCATGCAGATATCTTGTTCTCCATCAGCGATGCTTGTGTGAGTCAGTCATCATGTTATTAATTGCCTAATGGTGATTTTCTGATTCCGGTATCCCTTCTCTGCTTATTAGTTGGTATTCTTCTTGCGAGAAGAATTCCTCTCTCTCCTTTTTTTCGAGAATCAGTCTAGACCTCATGTATTCTTTTTAAAAATCCGCTGTGTCGTGATTCATTACCATCACTTATCTTTTTGATGCTCAAATTGTCCCAGCCCTGGCAGGTGCGAGCCCCTTCATGCCAGCTCGTGTGGCCTTTTGATAAGTTCCCATTAAGCACTTCCTTGCATTCACGAGTGACAGGATGTTCTAGGTCCACTTATGCTTACTTCCCTGCCCTAGACTCGGAATCAGCCATTTCTCCAAAAAGCTCGGGTCCCTTTTAGTGGGAAATATTTGGAAAACTGGACGAAGCGTGTTTTTATTGGCTCTGGGGTGCCCTTGCTTCTAGGCCCCGTGTGTGCACAGAGTTAGGAGATCTATCGGAAGAAGGTAACAGAATGGAGCCCTTCCTCACACATTCACTCGTCAGTGGGATCCCTGGTTCTCCGCAGTGTCCGTGTGTCTGTTGATTGGCTCTGTGCTTCCATAAAAGGGTGTTTTTAGCTTTACCTTTCTCAGATAGTAGAGGTTAGTTTTAACAATGATTTCTTTCTACATGTGAATGTTTAATGTACTGAGGTGAGAATGTTTGTATTTATCTGGGCTACTGCCTGAGCTGCGGGATGTTCCCTAGCTGGCCGCCTCCTGGCCCTGCTAACATTGGGGAGTACAGAACCCCACTTATCTTGTACCCGTAATGGCATTTCTCCCTACTTGCTGTTTCATAGTTATGGATTGTAATTAGACTGGTGGAAATGCATTTTTCAAAGCATCTGGGAAATCAGCTTTATGATCCTCACTTTAAGCACATTTGACACAGCTATTTAAATATTTAAGACAACTCCACATTCGCAGTCCCCGTAGGACCATATAATTGGGAAGATTTTCATTGTAAAGGTTTTTTATTTTACTTGAGGGCCTCTGACATTTCTTGTTGGGCTCTGCTGTCCTTGGAGACAAAGGGAGTTAGTTATTTATTAGCGCTTGTGGGTTATTCATTATTGTTGGTCAGAAAAAGCAGAATAATATCAACAAAGGACACTAATTGGGATTAAAAAACTCTTTTGTATAACTTAAGGTTGGTGTCTCTTGTAAAGACCTGTTTTTTTTTTTTCTTTAAATGTGTGAACCTGGGAGGTCTAGAGACTAGTTGTACTTTAAATAATACATCAGATTTTATTTTGATTTTTTACTGTTTGTGGTTTGCTAATTCAATTGGTTATAACCTGGAGCTTAGGTTACTGCTTGATTCCTTAGTGGGTCAGTTAGCTTCATATTTTTTCCCCCACCGCCACATTATAAATTTTAAAATGCTGCCACTGATTTAAAATGTTACTTTCCTGTATCATTCCTTCACTTATGTTTATTCCTGGACAAACCATGAAAAAAAAATTCTGCTGACAGCAGTGAGTGAATCATGTCGAATGTTGTTATGTTAGCGCTGGGTTAAGAATAGCAAATGGGGTCTTGCATTTTTGAAGAGATGCATTGATATATTGATTGATATATTCAATCAGTTAATTTGGTGCATTGATAGATTGACTGATCTAACAATCAGTTAATTCTATGCATTGATATATCGATTGATACATTCGCTACTGAAAGTTGGGGCAAAATACTTGGTTACTTTTTTTTTTTTTCACTTCTGCTTTTTAATCACTTGTATTTCCTTGCACTTCCAATGTGGCTTCCTGTAGAATAGAGCAAATAAAGTTAATATTCCATAAAAGGTTCCAGAAATAACCAAACCAGCCAGAGACCAGAGGCATTATTCCAGTTGAGGTAGCCACGGTTTTCATTTCGCCTCACCAACAGCACAGGTGAAACACCCTGTTTACTTTTGTTTCCTCTTTGGGCTACACGGTCTATACTTTGTGTGATTTATTGTTGCAGCGTATAAATCAAATTGATGATGGATTTCCAAGTATTACTGAACAGCAGGCATGGTTTGTTCTAGTTATAAAAGTGATTTGTCAATCCCACGATATTCCCCCTTTCAAAGAACGTATTCCATTAGCACTCCCTGCCCCCTAGAAGTGCCTCTGATAGTGTAGAATGCGAAGCTGGAATATAGCATCCGCTGTAGCATTTTCTAAGACTGTTAAATAGTAACAGCTTCGGACTTGCACGGTGCTTTAGAGTTCACAAACTTGCATATTGATGGTCCCCTATGATTTGAGCAAAGGTTCCATCCTATGGGGCAGGGCAGGTGTGACCGGCCCCATTTTAGGGATTAAGAGACTGAGGCTCAGTTTGCTGGCGATCTCATCCTCTGCGTACTGTGCGCGGGTTGATGCCTGGTAGGCCTCCACGGTGTGAGAGCTCCTGCTACGGGAGTTCTGAGAAACCCTGTTCCCCTCTCCCTCAGAGTTTCTGGTTGCTGCCTTCGTGAACAAGTACACCTGTAAAAATCACCGCCGTTCAGCTGCCCTTTCCATCTTGTACTTGACGATTTCCAGTAATAGGCCCTTCTGAGCGTGGGGGAGGTGGGGGGCATTGTCTACCTGGGCAGGAATCAGGCCGTGTTTGCGTGAGGGCCGCCTGAGTGACATCAGTACCTGCAGAGGTCGCTTTGCACACCTCTGTGAAGTCTTTGAACCCCAGGCAGGAGGATGTCATGGATAAGAATAGATTTGCTAATTCTGACCCATCAAAACTTAAGGATACAATGGATGGTGACTTGTATTTAATACCTACTTTTATGGCTGCCTTATTTGAATAATGAAAGAAATAGAAGGCCTGTAATTGGCTCTGACATAATAAGCAAGGTGACAAATGAGACCTGTGGTGTGGGACCTTGCTGTCCAAGGATAGTCCAAATCCTTGAGGACCAGGTTAGGAACGCAGTTTCAGGGCCACCCCAGACTGACTTCTTCAGATTGTGCCTTTTAACAGGATCCAGCACAAGACCAGTGTCCTGGCCGCGTGAGCAGTGACTGTCCAGGGGCCCGAGCTCAGAAGGAGCGCCCCGTGCTTGGACTTGAGTGCTCTGTGATCGCTGTCTTGACATTCTTACTGATTTTATCTTTGAAGCTGTGCGTTGTAAGTGAAACCCGATGGGACGCTGGAGCGCGTGCGGGGTGCCGGGAGTCTCCGTTCATGCATGTGTGGTCCCACATGCTGCCAGGACAGCTGCTGGCTCCCCTGCCCCCACCCGGTACCCACTGCTGCCCTCTACCTCCAGGGACCCGGCCATGAGTGTGGGGAGGTCAGGGCTGGGTACATGTGCTCAGGATGCCCCATCCCATGTGAGGTTCTGGGTAACTCCCCATGCAGAAGTGGTAAATAGCAAAAAAAAAAAAAAAAACAAACAAACCAAAATGAAAAACAACCCCCCCCCCCCAAAACCAGAAAACAAAACCATGGCCAGTCAAGAGAGGGACTAGACAAGAGTGGAGAGTCATTTTCTCCTGCTTTTTGTACAAGGGACCCAACATTTTCATTTTCATTTTCATTTTCATTTTCATTTTCATTTTCATTTTCATTTTCATTTTCATTTTCACCGATCCCTGCCGATTATGTAGCTGACCTTGTGAGTACACACTGAAATTTGAGAAGCGCTGTTGGAGGAGAAACATGGTGGACCCTGGACTCAGAAGACCCACGCTCTTCTTCAAGCACGGCTGGCGTGTGACCTCGGGGAAGCCACTTGTCTACCCTGCCTCGGTTTCTCCATGTGTAAAATGGAGTGGCGAGTGAAATTTTATCCCTCTTTCCAAATGGGCAGGGTCTAGGCAGAGGGCAGACCTGGCCGCGTAGCCTTGAGGAGGAGTGTGGCCAGGGAGCGTCTCATCCTTGGCTTTGGTTTCATGATGCTGATGAACAAAGCTGGACGTTATGGATGGAGGTAGGGGGCAGGGCTCACAATGGGGGAGAAGGCCCAGAATCGGTCTTCGAATCCATGTTAGTGGGTGGCAGGTGAGGGTCAAGACACTGAGGCAGGCAGGTTCTGGGGATCTCAGGTAGAGAGAAGGTGAACTTCAGGGCACTTGTGAGCAAATGCATCGGCTTTCCAGGTGTCCCCCGGCTGTGTGGCAGGCAGCAGGCAGCTTGTGAGATGGGGGGGTAGAAAATGGTGTTTGCTTTTGAGAGTCACATTGGATGGTAAGCGTGAGAGTGCATTTTATACCGCGGAGTGCCAGAGGCGTCCCTTTTACTCTGCTCCCCGATTGTCCGTCAGTGTGGGGCTGTGCGGGCCTCCATAAACCACAGCAACCGCTGCTGAGTGGGACGGCCCTGTCCTGCCACTCTGTTCGTTTGTGCGACTTGTCCTGTGAGATAGAGGCTGACAGCCCAGTCATAACTCCCGAGTCTGGACAGTCTGAAAAGCTACTTGGTATGTAGATATAGAGCCCCGAATGGTCTTGTTTTCAGTTTGCCTCAAAGGCTGGACGGAAAAAACTTACATCATCATAAACCACAGTAAACAAACATGGATGTGAAATAACAAATTGTAGAAGTGTATCTTTCATCTAAAAATTTTACTTTATTTAGGGAAGGTGATCCTATAATTTATTATCCAAACCAGGAGACTTTCAAGAGAGAAATGGGGCCCTATTAATACTTACGGCCAGGACTATCCTGGATGAGCTAGAGTGCAGGGCCACCCTGCATTGAGGGGGAGGTTTAATGGCATTTAGGTGCAGAATCTTACCCAACTGCATTAAGGTAAAGTGGTCCAACGTACTTGACAGGATTAGACCCATTTAAGTTAATTAATAGCAACATTTTTTCGTGGGGCCATTGGGTGATTATTAGTATATTATTAAGTAGAATACATTAATTAGTTCCTGGCTATTCTAGAGTTGGAAATAAGCTAGCAAGTACTTAGCACTTCAATTTTTTATTCTAGAGTTGGAAATAAGTTAGCAATTATTTAGTACTTCTTTTAGTTCTTGCCTTTGCATATCTCACTTTAATGCTTCCCAACGCTATGAAGTATCCCCTTGAAAATATGAGAAAAGAGGGGCTTAGGAAGAATAAGAAACTTGACCAAGATTTTAACCCATGTCCCACTGACTCCAGAGCCCTGTGTACTTCTTAGGATTTTGTTTGCTCTTTTGGTACAATGCTTGCTTCGGAAGGCTGGGTTCTTGGCAGTTGAGAATGATTTCCTGAAAGACACAGTACTTCTGCCATAATTTTTACTACGTGTGGTGGTGTAGTGCCTGGCATATATTTATTTTGAAAAGTAGAGTGAGCTGAAGCGGAAAAACCACTCACAAATAGATGGTCTCGGGTGTTTGTATCAATTTGTGTTGAAAGTACCCCTCCTCACTTGCTGAAGACAGTGGCTTTGGTGACAATCAGGTAGGGAACGTGACGTAAAAAAGAAAGATACGGTAAAGGCTAACTTTTGAGCCCTTCCTCTGGTATGCCTGCTGCGTGAAGCAGAGCTCCTGGGCCACACAACTGGGGCGCCATCTGGAAGGCGTCCAGTGATGGCCCTGGAGCTCAGAGTTCTCTTCATTCTCCTAGCAGCCCCCTGTGTCATTAGATCAGGAAACCTAAGACTTGGAGAAGTAGAGTAACTTAGCAGCAGTCACATGGCTCGTAGGTGTGGAAGCAGGGAAGTGAATGCAGTTTCTTTCTGACCCCAGGGTCTTGTGTCTCAACTGTCCTGCTGTGTTCTGTCTGGACGAGTCAGGGAGCCAAGCTGGAGACGGGGGCTTTGCACTGCCAGAGCTCTGGTTCACCACGTACATCATTCAAGACTCTTCTGGTTGCAGTCAGCTGCAGCCCATTGTGCTGGCTTATGGATTTAGCGTAAGGGATCAGGAGTGTTTCATGGTACCCAAGGACAGGATGGCCAACTAGATCTTTTGAAAGTCTAAGAACACGGCACTTCCCCACGGTCTTTGTCTGCACGCAACATGATCTTTTATTTCTGCTTTTCTTTACGCATCACTTCATTTTTCTCCCTCCATATTGCTTTTCTCTATTTCTTTTTTTTTTTTTTAATTTTTTAATGTTTATTTTTGAGAGAGAGAGGCAGAATACGAGCGGGGGAGGGGCAGAGAGAGAGTGAGACACAGAATCTGACGCAGGCTCCAGGCTCTGAGCTGCCAGCACAGAGCCCGACGCAGGGCTCGAACCACAAACTGTGAGATCATGACCTGAGCTGAAGTTGGACGCTCATCTGAGCCACCCAGGTACCCCTGCTTTTCTGTATTTCTTAGTATATGTATTAGGGTTCTGTAGAGAAATATAACCAATTTCTTAGTGTATGTATTAGGGTTCTGTAGAGAAATATAACCAATAGGATATTTATTTATGTGTGTGTGTGTGTGTGTGTGTGTGTGTGATATTTGTATAAAGAGATTTATTATAAGGAATTGGCTCACTTGGAGCCAGTGGAGACTGAGAAATCCCAGGACCTCAGTTGGCAAGCTGGAGACCCATGGTTTAGTTCTATTTAGAGTTCAAAGGCCTGAGAACCAGGAGAGCTAATGGTGTAAGTTCCAGTCCAAAAGCTGGTAGGCTGGAGAACCACAACAAGCTGATATTTCAGTTTGGTTCTGAAGGCCGGAAAAGATTGCTGTCCCAGCTCAAAGCAGCCAGGCAGGAAAGTTCCCCTTACTGGTGGGAGGGACCCCCATTTTGTTCTGTTCAGGCCTTCTACTGACTGGACGAGGTTCATCCATACTGGGGAAGGCACTCTGCCTGACTCCGTCTACCAGTTCAGTGTAATCTCATGCACAAACACCCTCACAGACATACCCAGAGTAATGTTTGACGAGACATCTGGACACCCTCTGGCTCCCATCAAGTTGACGCATGAAATTAACCATCACGGTATCCATGGGCTCAACATGGTTTTCTTCTCCAGCCTCAAACATGTAATGTACTCAGAACTTCCGTGCTACAAGTCAGCTGGGTCGTGTCCCTGTATACCATTTTCAGGTTCCTTGGAAAGAGTCTGATCGGTCCAGTGTGTGTTAGCCCCAGCTCATCCAGCTGAGGTGGGGGCAGAGCCTCATAGAATAAAGGTGGGTTCCACCTGCTCAGAGAAGGGCAGTTTGTGTGGGGTGACACCTGGGACTTACTTAGTCCCTTACATAAAGGCAGTTTTGGGGTGTATGTCTTAAACAACAGTGACATTTCCAAAGTTGTTCCAGAAATCACGTTCTTCAGCCGGTGCGATTCCAAAGTAAACTTTTACAAGTATGGCCACCAACAGAAGTTAATTCTAGAGAGTTAATTTTTGTAAATTTATTTTTCTTCTTAAAAGATTAACCACCGGTGTTTTGCATCAGTTTTTCGGTGCTGGCCACTGCATTTTCTAAGGGAATTCATTTTTTTTTTTTTTTAAAGGTAATGCAGACTTTCACTCTGGGATGTGGGAATTAAGAAAGAACATTTAATGGATGATCCATTAAGCCTTTAGGTTCATTTTGTATTTAGAGTTTAGTGAAGGGGAGGATTGTCAGGCTTCAGTTCAAGTACACAGACCCATGATTTCTATTTGAAATCACTTTGAACAATACAGCAATTAGAAGGGGTTTGGCTGTCAGATTTGAACATTTTTAGCATCGTTGTTTTCCTGTAGGGTTATATAATCTAAGGGCATCCTTTTGTGATTTGAATATTCCTGGCTTTTATGCCAGATTTTTAAGAGGAATCTATCAGACACAAAACATATAACATTAACCGGTGAGTTAAATTTTTGTTTTTGAGAGACAGAGAGACAGAGCACCAGCAGGGGAGACACAGAATCCAAAGCAGGTTCCAGGCTCCAAGCTGTCAGCACAAAGCCTGACACAGGGCTCGAACTCACAAACCGCGAGATCACAACCTGAGCCGAAGTCAAATGCTTAACCGACCGAGCTATCCAGGCACCATTCAGTGAGTTAAATTTTTAACAGTTGAGGTACATGGGTTGGGTACTGAAAAAATTTTCTTTACTAATGTTTTTAAAATATAATTTATTGTCAACTTAGGTAACATACATTGTATACATATTGACTCAGCTAATTTTTTCACTTATCTAGAAAAGAATTCTGTACAGGTCCCTATTTTATTTTGTAACAGTCAAGTTCTAAGGTGCCTCCCTGCTTACCACCATTCCCGTCTCCTGGAATTCAGACTTTTCTGTATGTGCCACCGCTTGAGTGTGGGCTGGCTATAGTGACTTGCTTATACATATTACAAAGATGATGCAATGTCACTTTCATCATTTGATTACAAAAGATAGGACTTCTGTCTTGCTGTCAGACTCTACTGTCTCCTGGGCTTGTATGCTTTGTTAAAAGCAGGCTGCCGTGTTGGAAAGGCCCATGTGGCAGGTAACTGTGGGAGGCATCTGACCAACAGACAGGAAAGACCTGGAGACCTCCGTCCCAACAGCCTTCTAGAAACTGAATTCTGCCAGCAACCACATGAGTGTTAAAGGTGATCTTTACCAGTTGAGCCTTCGGAGAAGGCTCTAGCTCTAGCTGATGCCTTGATGGCAGCCTTACCATAGAGCCTGAATCAGAGGGCCCACTCAGCCACACTCATGTTCCTGACCCACAGAAACTGACATGATACAGTCGGCCCTTGGACAACATGGGTTCGAACTGTGCACGTCCCCTTAAACAGGGGTGTTTTGCAATAAGGTATTATAAATGTATTTTCTCTTCCTTATGAGTTTCTTACTAACGTGTTCTGTTCTCTAGCTTACTTGATTGTGAGGACGCTGTATATAACACATAGAGCATGCAAATAGGTGTTCAAAAACTTGTTTGTTACTGGTAAGGCTTTTTCTGGCCCACAGCAGGATGATTAGTGGTTGAGTTTTGGGGGAGTCAGAAGTTATATATGCAGATTTTTGACTGTGCAGGAGGTCAGCACCCCTAACGTCTGCATTGTTCAAGAGTCAGCTGGACATGTGTTGTTTTAAGCCACTAAATTGGTGGTAGTTCATTACGTTGCAGTAGATACCTACCACAGTTACTGTCTTGGCTTTTCCCTCTTTCTGGGCATACTAGAAAATGAAGCAACATCTGGGAGGGCAGGAATTAATCTCTGTCAAAGGCCTTTGATATGCCGGACATGGTGATAGACTTTTAAGATTCAGGAAGGCCAACTTGTAAAGCCTTTTTTATTACTCCCATTTTGCAAATGTGAGCATCAGCATTCAGAGAATCGCAAGTATTCGCCCAAGTTTACATGACTCGTAAGAGGCAGAGCCAAGGTTTGAGGGCTGGTCTATCCTGCCTCCCTCCATGCATCTGGCTAAGTCCCGGAAGCCATGACAAACACCCATGTGGCGTTTTTCGCCTAGAAAGAAGGATTAAACAAAGTCCATTCATTTTTAAGCATTCGTCGGATACCTTCTGTGGGCTTGTTGCCAGACCTCACTCTCTTTCTTGTCAGTAGCGTGTTCCCACCAGAATACCTTTTTGCTCTTCTCCTCCTTCCCTCCATCTAAACGTTTTTTTTTATTGCCCTCTTTATTATTCTCAAACAAAATGCATAGACAGTATTATCTACCTGTGGATGTAATTTTAAAAAGTCAATATAATTTCATAAATGACATACAAGGGGGAAAAAAAGGAACATGATTTATAACACACGTGGGTTTAAATATGAAAATGTTTCAGCACAACTATACCAGAGGCACGAGGGAGGAATCACGTCTTTAGCTAGAATTCTGACGACCCAGAACTGTGTCGGTCGTAGCGGTGGGTGGGTCAGATGTCTACTTCCTTTACTTCCAGTGATAAACGATTTTATGAAACAGTGGACAAAACTCTAGGATACTTCTATCAAGACAGTGATCAGTCTTCCTTTGATTTGTGATGTGACTTCATTTTAGATAACTTAGCGCAAGTAGGAATCATGAGAGTAAAGTGGACTTAGGTTTTAAGCTCAGATAACGGTAAACAGGTTTTTACCTACGTGAATGTCTGATGGGATACTCGAAAGTCGTGTGGGACGTGGGTGATTCTTTGTGTGCGGGCCCAGGTGGCATCCCTGCCTTCACCACCGAACGCCACCAATGGTGACAGCCCAGAATGCCCTGGACTGTCCAGATGTCTCTCAGGGCCAGTGTCCAGACCCACTAATCTAAATCTAAACTGGTTTCAGTAAAAGAGCCGGTCAACTGACTAAAGCACCACAATTTTCAGAGGTGTTTGTGTTTTTTTTTTTTTTTTTTAAATTTTTTTTTTTTTTTTAACGTTTATTTATTTTTGGGACAGAGAGAGACAGAGCATGAACGGGGGAGGGGCAGAGAGAGAGGGAGACACAGAATCGGAAACTGGCTCCAGGCTCCGAGCCATCAGCCCAGAGCCTGACGTGGGGCTCGAACTCCCGGACCGCGAGATCGTGACCTGGCTGAAGTCGGACGCTTAACCGACTGCGCCACCCAGGCGCCCCGAGGTGTTTGTGTTTTAACTGGGCCGAAGAACGACACTGTTCATGTTAGAATTAGTAGGGGGCAGGGAAGTGGCAAGGTGAAGGGTTAGAGGATCCCCTTTTGCAACCCTTAAACTGCATGGCGTAACGTCCTCTTTATATTTCCTTTTTTTTTTAAATTTTTTAATGTTTATTTTTGAGAGAGAAAGAGAGAGAGAAAGAGAGGGGAGAGGCAGAGAGAGGGGGACACAGAATCTGAAGCAGGCTCCAGGCTCTGAGCTGTCAGCACAGAACCTGATATGTAGCTTTTTTTTTTTAAACTTTTTTTAATGTTTTTACTTATTTTTTTTTTTACATTTTTTTTTAAAATTTATTTTTGAGAAACAGAGTGAGACAAAGCGTGAGCGGGGGAGGGACAGAGAGAGAAGGAGACAGAATCTGAAGCAGGCTTCAGGCTCTGAACAAGCAGTCAGCACACAGCCTGATGCGGGGCTTGAACCCACAAACTGTGAGATCATGACCTGAGCCAAAGTCGGATGCTCAACTGACTGAGCCACCCAGGCGCCCCTGTTTTTACTTATTTTTGAAGGAGAGAGAGACAGAGCATGAGTGGGAGAGGAGCAGAGAGAGAGGGAGACACAGAGTCTGAAGCAGGCTCCAGGCTCTGACCCATCAGCACAGAGCCCGACGCGGGGGGCTCAAACCCACGAACCACGAGATCATGACCTGAGCCGAAGTCGGACGCTCGACAGACTGAGCCACCCAGGCGCCCCTTTATATTTCTGATTCTAGCCTTTCTTCCTCTGTGCTTTTTCTTCAGGCTCCGTCGACACTTTACAGAAAAAAAATGTATTTTTTTCCGATCGTGTTTTAAGAGCTTCTGTGTGTCAGTCACTTGATATTTTCTGAGCATCGACTTTAACCAAGACGTTGTTCTGCGTAGCTACAGAGGGATCAAAGGTGACCAAGATGTGGACTGAAATCTCTGTAGATTTGTGATTATAACTCAATCCAACACACATTTACAGGGCAAGGCTCAGTGCCAGGCATACGTACACACAAACACACACCCGCTTGCATGTGTACGTGCTTTTAGGGAGCTCACAATTAAATAGGAAGAGGGAAAGAAGAGACTTTAAAAAGCACTAAGTTGTATAAATAACAGTCCGTTAAAAATAATAAATGAATTTCACAGGATTTATGTACTTACTTATGATACGGAATATGTAACTGGCAACATAAATACATTAGGCCTGTGAAAATGATACATGTGTATTTTTTAAATGTTTATTTATTTTTGAGGCGGGGGGGGGGAGTGTATGTGGGGGAGGGGCAGAGAGAGGGAGGCACAGAATCTGAAGCAGGCTCTAGGCTCTGAGCTGTCAGCACAGAGCCCACTGTGGGGCTCCAACCCATGAACCGTGAGATCATGACCTGAGCCAAAGTCCGGTGCTTAACCGACTGAGTCACCCAGGCAGGCATCCTTGAAAATGATACATATTATATATGCTCTGTGATGTACTATGTGTATTATAGGTCATGTGCAATTCCATATTATATATAATATATTACAGTTTATATATAAATGCTTTTATTAAATCAATAAGCAAACATGCCCAGAGGCAAGTTTTCCTCCACTCTTAGGTATTAGAAACATATCTTCATACATAGATACTTTTAGATGGTGTCTTTTAGAGTTGGAAGCTCATTTTACAAACCCAAAGGAAAGAGAGAAAATCGGGAATGTAGTAGGGATTGTAAGAAATTTCGCACATAGAGTATGTCCGGGCAGTGGGGAGCGTGTTTTTAGTTTGCACTGACAACTAACTAATTGAAGAAGATCCCATAATCTCAAGTGGATAAACTGAACTTAGACATTAAGAAGAGAAGGGGCACCTGGGTGGCTCAGTAGGTTAAGTCCCCGACTCTTGATTTCGCCTCAGGTCATGATCTCTCGGTTTGTGGGTTCGAGCCCCATATCGGGCTCTGCACGACATGGAGCCTGATTGGGATTCTCTCTGTCTCCCTCTCTCTTTCTCTCCCCTTCCCCTGCTTGCTCTCTCTCATCTCTCTCTCTCTCTTTCAAAATAAATAAACTTAAAAAAAAAAAAAGACATTGAGCAGAGAACACTGTAAGGGGCACGAAGGATTTTAACATTCCAGGTGAAAGTTGGAGTGGCTTTCTCTGTCGATTTTCACAAGGGGTGATTTTGTGTCATGTGAGAAAGCTGGAGCCCAGTGCCTGCCCAGTGCCCGCCCAGTGGTGCATCAGCCAGGGTCTAGTCAGGAAAAGAGAAGCCACTTCAGGTATTGTAATAGAGAGATTCTGGTATCAGAAATTTGTTAAGCAGGACTGGGAAGACTAAAAAGGCACAAAGGAGAGCTTTGAGGTAATAAAGATAGTAATTGCCAGAGGCAGCTATGGCCCTGGGGCCGGAGGATCAAAAGGAGGGAGTTGGAAGTTCCCAGAACCCAGAAGCTGGGAGGAGGAGCCCTCGGGGCTGGGACCCAGACTCTGAGGAGTTGCTGCCCACCCTGGGACTGACGGACTGAGCTTCCAGAATCAGACCGACAAGCATGGGCTCTTCGATCATCACCAAGGATCCTGGAGTACAGTATATAGATGTCCAGTCCATAGCAATTCTCAAACCAGAAGTCATGGATTAGAGCTAAATACCAGTAGGATCTTTCCCCACTTTTATTCTTATTCTTAAATTGCTTAGAATAATTGCACTAATTAGATCTAGGCAATACACGAAAGCACACTATTGAATTCCTTGCAAAATGCTCTTATCAAACGAAGCTTGTGTATTTGAGAACTATTTAGAACGAGCCCGGAGAAATAAAGCAGAGTGAGACCGTAGCCTCTTTTTCCTATTTCTTTATAGTCTTAATCAAATTTGAAAGAATACTGGTACTCACCTGGTACTCACATAGCACTTGCGATGTGGTAGACATTATCTTCAGTGTTTGATTGCTCATTTAAAATTTTTTTTTTCAACGTTTATTTATTTTTGGGACAGAGAGAGACAGAGCATGAATGGGGGAGGGGCAGAGAGAGAGAGGGAGACACAGAATCAGAAACAGGCTCCAGGCTCTGAGCCATCAACCCTGAGCCTGACGCGGGGCTCGAACTCACGGACTGCGAGATCGTGACCTGGCTGAAGTCGGACGCTCAACCGACTGCACCACCCAGGCGCCCCTGATTGCTCATTTTAAAATAGGTTAATAAGACATATTATCTCATTTAAGTTGCCCCAAAACCCAATGAAGTAGGTACCCTCATGCTGGTTGTTATTGCTATTATTCTTCTTCCCATTTTATGGATGAGGACACTGAGGTACGGTTGAATAAATTGCCCAAAGTCACATAGCTGGTAAGGGGTAGAGCCAAGACATAAACCAGCCAGTTTGGCTTCAGAGTACATAGTCTTAACCACTAAGGCATATTGGCCACATATATGGTTTTTAAACCTGCGTTCTTATTTATTTATGGAAGGATGGACAGCCATTCCGTTCATTTTTTTCAGCAAGATGCAGTAGATTGGGGATTTAGGAGAATGAGGCTCAAAACCATCACTAACTGCCGTAGAGAGATTTAAGAGAGCTGGCTTAGCAATCTGGACCCTGTAAAATGAAGAGGTTGAGTGAAATGATTTTTTGGAGCCTCATTTCTAACTCTCCTTGGTTTCTGGTTCCTAAGGAGCCTGGTCACCTTGTAGGAACTGGGAGCTGGAGCTGTTGTCTGACTTGCAGGGTGAAAGGACAGTCTGTTTCCTAAGAAGTGTCTGACTAGGCCTGTGGGCCTTAGTGTTGGTGATGCTGTTGACGGCTAACCAGCCGGGGAGTGTCAAGGACAAAGAGATTAGGGACTCCTTTTCTTCAGACATTTGAGCATTGCGATGGTGGCTATTGTTTGAATCTACCCCCACCTTTTTTTTTTTTTTTTTTTTTTTTTTTTTTTGCTTAATTTTCATTTTTCTGTGTCCAGAAATCAATCTTGCCAGGATCTTGCAAAGCACTGCTTAGAAATCATTTCATCTCTAGGAATTTAGTCAAGGGAGGATGGTCCCCCCCTCTTCTGGCTTTCCTTGCTCCTAGGGGCTGGCTGCCTTCTCAGCCCATCTGTAGACTCATCTTTTATCTGAAGACTGGAGACCTGGAGTCCAGAGACCAGACAATGTCCATGAACTAGAAAAGTCCAGCGAAAATACTGCCAGCTGAGGAAGTAGATGGAAGACGAGTTGTGTTGGCTTAAAAAACTTTCTCCCGGGGTTAAGGAGGGAAGATGGGTGTGTGTGGGGTGGGCGTATGCATGGGGGGACAGCTTTTCTCTTGTTCTGTAAGCAGTGAAACTCCCTGTCACCCTCAGACATTCTGCTTTTTTCCTTTCTGTTCCTCCCCGCCCACCCACATTTTCTAAGCCTTGATTTTTAGGAAAGAATGGAGTTCTCAAAGCTATTACGTAAATGGGTCATCTCACAGCAAGGAGCACTTATTACCAGTTTTATAAAATTTATGGGTTTAGAGTCAAAAGTGATTTTAAATTAGGCTCTCATTGTTGCCAAATGTCACAATTTGTATTATTTTTGGTAAACTTAGAACACAAGAGTAATTTTGGCTCCTGTTCAGTAGTAGAGTTGAAGACATATACTTTGTTTTTTAAAATAATTCTTTATAATTTTCGGAATGAGTCTGGATTTTTTTTCTCATTTGTAATATTTGCAGGGAAGTAACTATGCATCATTATTCATAGCCGGTGCTCTTTGCCCTCTGTGTAGTTAGGAACCACCGGGCCGAATAAGGAGGGAGTGTGTACAGGTGTGTGAGTAAGGTCTGTATGTGTGCTGTGTGGCCTGAACAGTGAGAACCGGTGATATCTTGATAGGGTGCACAGATGGGCGGTTTTTAATTTTATTATCGTAGAGGAAAGAAGCGATGTCACCTTAATGTCTCTCTGATCTTGTGGTACCTGTTTTTAGGTCTTGTGCTGTTCCAGAA
Source organism: Prionailurus bengalensis (assembly GCF_016509475.1). NCBI lineage: Eukaryota > Metazoa > Chordata > Mammalia > Carnivora > Felidae > Prionailurus > Prionailurus bengalensis. The sequence goes on from NC_057359.1 coordinate 7,216,929, forward strand.
TTGAGCCGGGGGCTTCCAGAAAATTTTCTTAGCGTTGTATCGGGCTGTAAGTGGGGTCCATCTGAGGCACCGTAGCGGGCACAATCAGTTACGCAAAGTTTAAGGCAAGGAGTTCGTTTGGCGTTTCTGCACCAGCCAGGCGACTGATTTTCCTGGTGACAGATAAAGAACCAAGGACGAGGTGTTTGCTGCAGTATTCTGCTTTGGTTGAATCCAACCAGACTCGTGAACTTGTCACCTCTAGTGGTTCTCGTTCAAATGTGTAAATCTTTAGAAGGGGGAAATTCATAGTGTGGGTACTCTGGTAGTGAACTAGGATGGCCAGTGTCTCATGTGATGCCTCAGCCCCTTCCCCCCCCCCCCCCCCAACACCACCTGGTCTCTGTATGCACCTGTTCGGCCTTGGTCTGTTGCCAGCTGTCATCACCGAGTTGTACTGGGGTAAAAGAGTCCTTGCGACTTAATGGAGAAATTCAGTTTCAAGCAGTACAAAGTGACGACATTGTTTTCTGTGACGGGAGGTAGAATTGAAGCATTGGACGTCATTGGGGCTCAGCCCACCCCTTCCCAGAGGACGGTATACAGGTGGTATACTTAGCATAGCCTGGTGGCTTAAGGGTACAGCCCAGTAGTGCCATGGGCCTGAGATGAATCCAGACCCTCCCTCTGATCACCTCTGGGATCTTGAGCAAGAGACTTAACCCTCTCTTAGGGTTGATACTTGTACCCACCTCACAGAAATTTAAAAAGATAAATGAGGTAGCATATACCCAGGTCTCTTCTGTGTCATCGTTCACCGTGCGTAAACTCGGCGAAGGCAGAAGACTGTTATTCCACTAAGTATTCGAGAGCACACTGAGTGCCAGCATGAACAAGACAGAGTACGTGCACTCACCTCATGTTCTAATGGGAGGAGCAGTCAACAGTTCCTACCTCAGATGTAATTTTATGGGGTAGTGAGTGCTACGGAGAGAAACAGAGCAGAACGATGGGGTTCAGAAGGAGGGGAAGAATATTTAGAAAGGGTGTCCAGAGAAGGCTTCTCTGATTCAAGTGAGGACTGAGTCACCTGTAGATCTAAGGAGAAGGGTTCCTAGAGGAGGTAAAAGCAACGGGAGCCCTAGTGTGATTGTAGTGTTGCCAGATCATTTAGGTCCTTAGAGACTGCAACAGGGAGCTCAAGGATTTCAAGTGTGATGGGAACTCCTTGAAGGGAGTGGATAGTAGGTAAAGGATTGATAGTGTCTAACTTATATCTTAAAGAGGCGTTTCTGGTTACTGTGCTGAGAATAGACTGAGTAGGGAAGAGTGGAAACAGGTAGGGAGAGCATTAGTGTATTGCAGCAAGTGGGGTAGATAGTGTGGGACATTTAGATTCAGGATAGGTTTTGAAGGTAGAGCCAACAGGACTTGCTGAGGGATTAGTGTTGTGATAAAAAACAGAAGAATCAAGAAAGAGCTCTGGGTGTTTGGCCTGAGTGTGAATGGAAGGGGTCGGAGGAGATCGGGACTTGGTTCTGAACATAGTACATTTGGGATACCTGTTAGTCTCAAAGTGAGGGTTTCAAGTACGTAATTGGATACACGGGTCTAGAACTCCAGAGTAAAGTGGGAGCCAGAGATAGGAATGTGGGAGTTAACAGTATAGAGATGATACTTGATGTCATGGGACCACAAGGAAACACCCAGGGAGAGAGTAAGGGTGGAGAAAATGGCCAAGAACCAAGCCACAGGGCAACCAACTTTGGAGGCCGAGAAGAGGAAGAAACAGGGAAGATGCAGCCAGTGAGGTAAGAAGACAACGAGGACAGAAGAGGTCGTGGAAGCCAAGTGAACAAAATGTTCCAGGAAAGAGGAGGTGATCACTCGGCCACATGATGCTAAGAGGTCAGGTAAGATGAAGCCTGAAGATTCTCTCTTGGTGTGGGGCAGATGGAAAAAATCACTGTTGCCCTAGACACGACAAAGGCCATGTTGGGTCTGGCTTGTTCATTGCTCTGGTCCCTGTAAAGTATACAGGGCCCTGGAACATGAAAGAAGCTTAACATGTGTAGAATGCCGGAGGGATGAATGAATGACTGGACAGACTTGACTTTCCTCTATTTTGGTCTCGGTACAGTCTTTGCTTATTTTAGAGTTTAGTGTCTTAGCCTTAGCAGGGACAAAAATCACGTGATTATCATTAAACATACATAAGGCACCCACCTCCCGTGAGCAGTCTGTAATATTGACCCAACACTTATCTCACCTGTTAATTAATGAAAAACATACATACTGCCTCAGACACTTCTCCCTGTCCCACTTCTACTGTAGGGTGAAGTAGTTAAAGGGGACGGATTGATCGGTCTGTTGCCACGGCGCCCCCTGTCCTCCCTGTCTGTGGCTCTGCAGAATCTCTCTGGGTCGCCCCGGGGTTTATCAGTTACCCAAAGGCGGCTGTGGCTTAGATGTAGAATCCTTAACAGAGAATAGATCAGAGGTTACAATGGGCCACGTAGATTTTTTTTGTTTGTTTTAAATGAAAACCAGCAAGGACACTCTTGATTACAGTGGCATGGTCTAAACTTGCAGTTTCCCAAACTGTTCTCTGAGGTACCCTGGGGTGCCACAGTGATTCACAGGGAGGCTGTGTGATATTTTAATTTTTTTTTCTTTTTTTTTTTAGGAAAACAAATAACATGTGTCAGCTCCCCTGTGAACTACTGGCTCAAGGTAGTTCATAGTTTCAGTATTAGGTCACTGCATTCCTTTCGAATGATATCATATCTTTGCAAAGCTAGGCTTTTGGGGTTTACTACCCTTAAAAAGCCAGTACTGTGTAAAAGTTAAGTGGAGCAGGAAACGGGGTGGCAGAGTTCAGACTGATTCCAAAGTGTGAGAATCGACCTATTTAATAGACAGAATGTTGAGTATGTCTCTTGGCCCAGGGGTGCCACGAACTAGTATTACAACAACAAGGTGGCAGGAACTTGTGGCTTAGCCTCTTGGGCCTCCAGTGAGGAGGAGATAGGAGTGGGGGGGAGCCGTTCTGTCGCCATCCCCAGCTTGGCCTGTTGGCCTGCATTTCACCTACGTCCACGTGCATCTCACCTGCTTGTATCTAAGTCCTTGCCCCCATCTCTCTTCCTGCGAGCTTGACTGGGCGCGTTTGCCGGAGTAACAGGTCCTGATGAACATTGTTCCATTAGCCGTTAGCCCGGTCTTTGGTTCCTGCTGACAGGGTTCCCTCCTGTCCGCGATAGAACGAAAGCACTTTTGTCCCTTTTCCCTCCTTCTCTCTGCTGAGCGCCGCACCATGGCTCCTCAAACCAGGACTACTCCGTCATGTCGTTCAGGTTTATGGTTAAAGAGACCTTTTGGGCTAGCCTGGGTCTTTCTCTAGCCATTTGCTTCTGCTTAATTTCCTTTTCCATTGACAGTGTGTTCTGAGCACGAGACAACCACCCCACACGTGAACTCTCAGAATACGGCCCTTTGTGACATGGGCACCACCTGGATGCATCCGTGCAGAGCCATCGCTGGAGGTCTTACTAGAAGGCACCCTGGTTCTGATGGACTCTATTTGGCCCTGAAAGACAAAAAGAAATCCATATTTTCTCATAAGAGGAGTACGCTTTTTTAATTTTTATTTTATTTTGTGAGATTTAAGAGAAGAGTGTGAAAGAGACCCATCTTCATGGAGTCACGAGGTAGCGCCGTGGGCTCTACGACTCCCTGAAAAGGGAACTGCACTTAGCGAAACGGTGCGTTTATGACCGCTGACAAAGATGAAAGGCTGAGAAGTGAGTGAGTTCCAGGATGTGGCTTTGTCCATTTGGCATAGGGGTATTCTAAGGCCTCGGTGTGCCCAGGGGCGTCTCCTTTATCTTCAGTTTTGTGCCTTTCTCTGCTGAGTGGAGCCACCCTCTTGAGTTACCTCCCTGGGCATTGTCAACTTCATTCTTGATACTGGCCCTCTCAGTCTTAGCCTTCGAATTACCCTGAGCAGTGGGGAAGGGGGTTTGTTTCTTTCCACTGTAGACATAGCCTTCCTTATCTTCCCATCCATATGTTCACTATCCCCTCCACTTCCTACCTCAGTCTGTCCCTTCCCCTTCTCTCCCTCTCCTCGAGTCTTCCCTCTTCGTCCACCCCATCCCCCCCCACCCCGCTTCATTGCTTCCGGCAACAGTGAACTCCTCACTTGAGGAGCCAGGCCTCACTTGAAGTATCCCCAAGGGAGAGAGGTGCTCACATTGGATTGTGCGTGTTGCCCTAGACCTGGATGGAGCATCTGAACTTTGCGATATTTTCTCTGTCGCACTTGTGGATGGGACTCGGATGATCTCTAGGAATGAGTTTTATGTTGGGATGAGTTCTTGAGATCTCATTTCCCCCTCCAATTCCCAGAATTCCAGAAAATTCAGAAAACCTAGCCTGTGCTTGCTGCTTGGCATAAACGTCTCTAGTCCTGGTACCACGTTATCTCCCGAGCAGTGCTGCTCTGTAGGAGTGCTATGGTAGCCGCAAATGTGAGCCATAGATACAATTTAAAACTGTTTCTCAGACTTGTTAAAAAAATAAGAATTCAAATAGTGAAATTAATTTCAATAATATATTTAATTAAACCAAACACAATTAAAATACTATTATCCCAACATGTAATCGGTATAAAAAGGGATTATCAATGAGATATTTTCCCTGCTAAGTCTTCAAAATCCAGCGTGCATTTTATAAAGTTAAAGCACTTTGGATAAGCCACGTGTGCTGGTGCCTGCTGTCTCAGACGGTGCGCTCCAGGTGGTGAGACATGGAAAGAAAGAGAGGTTTTTAGACAGTTAATGAACCAAAAGTATGTCTTTAGCTTTATGCTTCCAGAATGCTGAGTGAATAGAACAGGTGCTTGGCTAATAAGATGGGCTGGAGAAGGACCCTCAAATTCAATGGCAGTCTTTGAATTACTTTAATCAGATAGAGGGAATGGGGACGTGACCTGAAGGGATAGAAACCCAGGAGTCAGCAGCAGTCTTTATACGGCCAGCCAGTTCCGTCTCCCTCTCCATGTCTACCTGCCATGCTTAGACATCCCTTTGGAAGTCCAGGACTTAAACAAATAAAGACTAGTCTTACTTGTAAAATTAACTCAGTAGTTAAGAGCTCAAGTAGGTGCTTTAAGTTCCAAAACACATTTCTCTTCTTTTTTTATACCTTGGTCACCTGGAGAAGGAGGAGCTTTTACCCGTTGCCTTGAAATTACCAAGTGACATTTTATTCCAGGAAGGCTCGAATGCCAGCAAATCTAAGTAATACGCTTTCATGGTTTGCATGTCACAGTGACAGGGAGGTGCTGCCCACCCCAGCCCCCCATCTGTGAATAGAGACAAGTTTGAACAGGCCCTGCTTCTTTCTCCGTGGTTAAGCATTATCTTTGTTCTTTGGGTTGGTCTTGCGTAACACCATCGCAAGCATAAACTGAAAGCGCCCCCATTTAACTTTGGTCTGAGTCTGAGCCCTGAGGAAGAAGGGCCGGGGTTGTGGGGGTAGGGAGTTGGTAAGTTGTCCATAACCAGGCACACAAAGTGAAAACCAGTCAACTTTAACTCCTCCCACCTAACCCCCCCCCCACCCCTAACGTTCCATCCGTTTTCTTTCCTTTGAAATGGGAAGTTTGATTAGATGGAGAATCACCAGTGTTTTTCATAAAGAAGGTCTCTTTTCTATTCTCTGTGTGCATTGGGGAAGGTGTTGAACGCACCAGTGGTAGATTGGGGACCGTGGTTCTGCAGTGGATTCTCTGGCTTCTGTTAGAAGCGTGCAACCGGAGACCCTTGGGTCTCATGAAATCTCAGGTCTTTCGGCAGTCCTGTTTCTGAGTTTCAGAGCTTTGGCGATTTCTTGAAGTGTTGTGCCTCTCTGCTCTGGTAACAAATAGGTGGTGGGGTCTCCATTAACGATAGGCAGAGAAGTACCTAGAACGCTGGGGAGAGGTTATGCAGCGAAGCAGGAGGCAGGTGGGAAATGGCCATCTCACGAGGAGAGTCCATTTGCCAGAGTAAGTTTGTTTGCTGGCTGACATCTGGGGCTTTGTGATGGTAAAGCTGAAGAACTATGTTTAATAATAGGATTGGAGAAGTACAGAGGTTAAATTATTACCACATGTTAGGAATGTGGAAGGTTGCTTGGATAAAAGAGAAAAGAAAGAAAAGAATCCAAGTAATGTTATCTAGGGTAGCCTAGTATTTTGTCTTCAAGTGGCTTCAAATTTTTTAGTGTATTTACGTTTACTGTTATAGCAATTTTTTTAAAATGGGCGAATGAAAACATAAAATCACCCCAATCCTGCTGCTTAAAATCAACTGGCCTAGTTTTCTGTAGTTTCTGAGAGTTCTAGGAGGTGATTTATGAATGAACATGGTCCTCTTGGTGATGAGGTCCTTAGAAGCAAAAGGCCATCTTCCAAAGAAACAAATTCTTTAGCCGCTATGAATCTTCTTCTTTTTCTTTTTAAAGTAAACTTCTTACTTTGGAATAATTTCAGATGTATAGAAAGGTTGCAAATATAATCAGAGACAAAGCCTCAAAGACAGGCCTCTGTTACTCCCTAGCAGGCCCGCTGTCTGACTAAGGTTATATATGGGCTCATAATGAACTTTAAAGTATTTTCCAGTGACCTTATGCTGGTCAACAGTATCTAAACCACCTTCCATTACATTTGTTAAAACCCAGAAACCAGTATTGGTATTTTACTACTAACTAAACTCCAGACTCTATTTGGATTTCACGAGTTCATTGTGGATCTTCTGTGTGTGAATTTCTTGAAGTTATTTTTAAAAGTTTGATCTTGTAAAAAAAAAAAAAAAGCTTGCTATTGTTGGTGATACTGCTTTATTTATTTAAATGTTTTTTTCCATCTGAAAACAAAATATATATAATTTTTTCATTGTAGAAATCAGGAAAATATTGAAACACATAAAAAATAAAATAAGATTAATTGTGGTTCCATCCCTGACTTAAAGCAAATGAAGTTTATTATAATAGTCTGCAGTATAGCTTTGAGTTTGCGCATTTTTCATATAATATTACCTTAGGAGAAATTTGTTTAATTAAACACCTTTAAATTGGGGCGCCTGGGTGGCTCAGTCGGTTGGGCGTCCAACTTCGGCTCAGGTCATGATCTCACGGTGCATGAGTTCGAGCCCCGTGTCGGGCTCTGTGCTGACAGCTCGGAGCCTGGAACCTGCTTCGGATTCTGTGTCTCCCTCTCTCTCTGCCCCAACCCACTCGCATTCTGTCTCCATCTCTCTCAAAAATAAATAAATTTAAAAAAAAATCTTTAAATCAAATGTGTAATTATTCATTCCCCTATTGGTAAACAGCCTTTAGGCTCTTTCTCATTTTGGCTACTGTAAGTTACATTTGATGTGAACAGTGTTCTGTACATCTATCTGTTGCCACTGCTCTGAAAATGTTCTCAGGATAAATTTCTAGGATTGGAATCGCTGGATCAGGGGGCCTCCCTTGGTGTGTGTTGCCAAGTTACCATCCAAAAACATGGTACCAATTCATAGTCGCAAAGTATCCTTTGAGATACTCACTGTAGTTCAGTTTTACTAGCATGGAACAGCATAATTTCTCATCTTTCACAATTGGATAGGTGAAAGCTCGGATATCTTAATTATTTGAGTTTGCATTTCTCTGTTACTAAAATTGACCAGATAAATATTCACCTATATTTTCTCAGCTTATATAAATTAACATTTTATATTTAATGTTTTGAATCATCATTGATTAGACTTACTGAATAGTAGGATATAAAGTTCTGCAAAGATTTTTTCTACGTAGTCAGTGTTCCCCAAAGCTATAAATGAATACAGCCTATCTTGCTTTCACTGAACTGTGATGTTATTTTTTTTTTTTATAAGAGTGTCTCTATCTGGGGTCATTCATCTGTTCCAGTGGCTTCTCTTCATCTTTGGCCAGTACCATTATTATTTTACCTTTAGAATTCTTTTATTAAGAGCTTGGGAAAATTCCTTATCTTTTTATTCCAAAAATGTTTTAGCTTTTCCAGCCATTCCAGATGAACTTCGGAACATTTTTTTCCTTTTCAGTTTCCAAGTTCATTGGAATTGTTTTATAATTGCTAGTCTTCTCATACATGGCATGTTTCTATGGTCAGTCTTTTTAAAAAAGTCTCTATTTCTCAAGGTGATTTGTAATTTTCTTCAAGTCGATCCAACACGTTTCTTGTTAAAGTTATACTATGCTTTGTTGTTGTTGATGTTGTTGCTGTTATGAATGGGATCTTCATTTCCACATGTCTTCTGATTGGTTTTTATTGGTAGAAGTCACTGCATACTTTGAACTTTATCTTTCTTTGTACCCCTTGTGCCTAGCTCCTTACCTGACACTGGTAAATGGTAAATGAATGTTTGGTGAAATGAATAATTAACTTTCATAAACTTACTTTGTTGTCCGGTCACTGTTGAATTCTCTTAATTCAATTAGCCTTTTCATTCGTAATCTTGGATTTTCTCAGTATGCTGTCATGTTCCATAAGTAACAGTTGTTTTATCTTCTTTTGATATTTAAATGTTTTGTTTCATATCTTTTTGGGATGTCTATATCCCCCAAGTAATGCTGTTGACTCCTAGATATATATGCAAATTTGATGTGATGTGAGAGATTGTATGTGTAAAAGTATTTATATTTATATATCTGTTCTTACATATTGTAAAATTATATATTTTAATATATTTTATATTATACTTAGATTTATAATTTTAATCATGTAAATGATATATCCCTTTATTCTTCCATTTCTTTTTATCATGAGATTATTATCCTTTTTTTCAAGTTCATCTTTCTTTGTATCTGTTTGAAAACAGCAGCCCTTTAAGATTTAAGGATCCGTCCCATGGGAGTAGCTGGTTCGACTGACAATACCGTTAGCAGAGGGAGAGCAGCTATTGAGAGAGTTGAAGCTGTTGTGGGATTTAAACTCTGTGTGAGGCTGGAGATACTTACAAAACGGCAGAGGGAAGCTACTTAAATGGCGTCTCAGTACATGTTGCGCTCAGGAAGACCAAGGCAGGGAGCAATGACAAGGTGTTTGAGTGACAGATAGAACATACTGAATAGAGAATTTAACCACTTCTCACAAATGTGTTGTTTTATGCTTAAGCCAAACTAACTGTGAAGTGATTTATTTAGGGTGAAGCTGCTTTGACTTTTTTTTGGTGTTGGTTGTGTGAGTAAAGGATGTAAACACACACACACACACACACACACACACACACAAAAACCTGAGGGAAGTGACACAGACGATTTCATTGGACAATATTCATTAAAACAAATGAAATGTCATTTATAGCCTATGTCTGGCGTTCGAAGGGATAGCACTTGATGGGTTTAAGAGCCCCAGGTAGGTTCCATGATGGGCCGCAATGCACGTTTGTTTTAGGAAATGATAGGAGGAAAGGGATGATGCCAGTTCTTACCTTTGACCTTAGCAAATTTCTCATCAGCTAGCTGCCTTGAGCCAGCAGCGGTTAGTGGGGATCCCTAAGTCCGGCCCTCATTTGGAAAATACATGACTACTGTGGTGGCTTCCTTAGCTAGGACTCACTACTTAAGTTTTGGTGGGAGCCATTAGACATCCCAAAACAACCAAAAGTGGCACTTCGAGAAAAATGCATGTAAGTTGTTCTCACAGCGGATCCCCTATGGAGTCGTGGAAATATTTTATCTTAAACAAGATCTGGAAAGGCCCACTTTGTACCTTCCTATATGGGAACACAGGATGGCCTATTTCATCTCGTCGGCAGTGACTGACTTCATACATACTGGCATACATACTGGTTTACATGTGCGCAGAAGCCCTTCAAAGGCTGATTAACCATCTAAAATGGAAGAAGAATTTTAAGAGGGTTTCTTACATATTGGACTCCGGTATTAAATGGACTCCTACCTGCAGTGGGGTGTTTCTTTTTCTAACACAGCCCGGTTATGCTTTACGTAGGTTGCCAGTCAAACTGAAAGAGGCAAAATAATGGCAGAGTAAGGAATAGAAGATATGAGAATGAACACAACCTATGGGCTTTAACTCCTCTAATCATGGGAACTCTCATTCAGGCCTACCCTGCTCCGTATGGGGCACATGGACAGATGCTCTTTGGTGACTTAAAGCTGAAAAGGAAGGTCCCTATTCCCGAGGCAGTTAACAAGCAGGGAACACTTCACCGTAACAAAGGGCAGAATTCGGTTTATAATAAGAAATATCAAGTATTTTGGGAGTCCACAGAGGAACTGCAGAAATGGAAGAGGCGAAGGGTTGTTGAGCTTTTCATTCCAGGGATGGATTTGTGGAGGAAGTCCCTTCCGGGACAAGGGTACCTGCAGGGGCGGAGCCTGGGGGCCTGGAGGCGTTTAGCTGTGAGGCCACACCACCACATCCTTCGATGCCGTCTTTACTGTGTCGGTGGAGATGCCATGATTTGAACTGTGTTGAAAGACGACCATTTTGGCAGCAAATGCCGATGCCTTTGGGGAAAGACTAACAACCCGTTTGGGTTGCATTTACACATTCTATCTATTTCCCTCCCCCACTCCGCCGCAGACATCCCTTTCTCGATGTCATTAGGGTCTTACTTAGTTACTCCTGTATTTCCACCCTTCTTCCCCTGTGTATTCCTTCACTCTGGAAAAAATGCTCGCTGTCCACTGTCATACCCTTTGTGGGTATACAGCTCTGGGTACTTGTTAAAGCACCTTTACAAAATAGTCTATCTTATTTCCTATAAATACACTACAAAGTTAGTGGGGGTGGTTTTGTTATTCTTTGATAGATACAGAACCTGAAAATTGCTTGATGTCAAAAGCTGGAAAGTGGTAAGTTCTGACCAGAATTTTGGTCTCCTGATTTCTTAAACAGATGTGGCTTCTTGCTTTTGTGCAGCACGTAATCCTGGGCAGAATGCTCAAGTTGTAGGCCACAATTATCTGTTCTCGGAGCGAGGGGACAGTGTTTGTGGGGTCTGAGGTCACACACCTACCAAGCAGTAGAATTCTTCTCACCCAGCATGCTTTGGACTGGTAATTGTTTAGATAATTGAAAACATTTGTTCAAGTGGGAAATCCTAAAGTTGCTATGTGTATCTTCAGCCTGTTAGAGCAGTTTAAAGTATTTAAATGCATATTTATTTGCCAGTCTTTTGTTGTAGGACCAAGGTCTTTTCTGTGAGTAAGGGCCATCTTCTTGGGATTCCACCTCAATCATTTGTCTTGCATAACTCTTCTATAATTTAAAAGTATTGGTTTCTTTAATGCATAGTGAGAATGTAGACACATCTGTGAAGCGATCTTGAGTATAGACCCATTGTAGATTTTCCAGCTCCCACCTAAGAGCTTTGACAGATACTTACCTCACACCTAAGTTACCGGCCGTTATTTTTATTTTTTTATTTTTTTTTAATGTTTGTTTCTTTTTGAGAGAGACAGAGAGCAGGTAGGGGATGGGCAGAGAGAGAGGAAAACAAAGAATCTGAAGCAGGCTCTGAGCTGTCAGCACAGAGCCCAACACGGGGCTCAAACTCAGGAATTGTGAGATCATGACCTGAGCTGAAGTTGGATGCTCAATTGACTGAGCCACTCAGGCACCCCTAGCAGCAGTTTTTAAAAAGTACTCACTTTTTTTTTTTTTTCGGACCCTTTCCAGTGTTTCATAGAGAAACAACCTGCCTTCTTTTTTCTACTCGTTTTATATAATCTTTAATTAGAGTATGTAAATATAACCACATATAGGTCATAAACATGTCTGTCATAAATGGGTTTGAGAACAAACATAATGACTCTTGGTAAATATCCAGCGCCACTGGTGGGAGCTGAGGTAGCCTGGCATATTAGAAGGTAGGTTCCCGGCCAGAGCATTGACTATTCCATGGCGAACTTCAGGGAACGAATGGAAGACACCAGTCATGGTGATGAGATGGTTCAGAGGGATTCAGCTACAGTGTTAGCTACAACAGTTTATAAGCACCAAAGATGTTCAGAGTGCACGTGGGTTGAGGTGGTCCAGAAAGATTTATTGATGGCTTAGAATGCTAGTTGGGGCTAGAAAAATGGCTAGGATTTAGGATGAGGAGTTTTGGTGTGTGTGTGTGTGTGTGTGTGTGTGTGTGTGTGTGTGTGTGAGAGAGAGAGAGAGAGAGAGAGAGAGAGAGAGAGAGAGAGAGAGAGAGGCATGAAGAGTAAGCAGGGAACTACCAGGTGTTCTCAGCCAAGGAAAGAAATCCACTTTCTTGGAATACAAAAAAGTGGATAGTCAGATAGACCAACTACCTCTCTTCAAAATCCTCTTCTAAATGTTGCCTCATGAAGGAAATGTCCTCATATCAGGTGGGTTTGGTGAAGATTTTGATTTACCTCCTAATGCAGGGAAAATCGTTGTGGTAGTTAGATACTTAAGACAGTTATTCAGAGTGTCCCCGCCAGTGTAGACTGTACATAATCCATTCCAGACAGATCCATCCCTAGTTTAAGAAAGCTGCCAGGGAAGCATTTATGATTTCCCTTAGCAATCCACTGTGATGCTCAGGCCATCTGTGGTAGCCCTTCACGTACCTAAAAATGATGACTAGCTCTGTCTTTCAGTGTCTAGGTTGGATTATCCCAAAGTGATAGAACCATCATGCCACACACTGTTTATTCTACATGCATGATGTAGAAAGAAGGACAAATTACAAAGCGTAGATTTCCCATCTACAATTTCAAATCAGCCACGAAGGGTGTCAGTACTGTACTTATAGATCTGTGAAAGTGCTGTGTATGTGTGTGTGTGCATGTGTGAATGTGAATATGTGTCTAAGGCACTGTGTAAATATAACACACACACAAAGACACTCACATACATCCGCAGACAGCATAGCTTTTGAGAGAGAGTTGGATTTAAACACAAGCACGGTCTTACAAGTGTAACTTGAATGTCAGAATGTCAGGGTTGTGTCTGCTGAGATCACCTGGCAGAAGGGAATGTTGATGGTTTGACATCTTTTCACCTCAGTCACTGCTGGCAGATCCTTTCTGGCCACTTCTGACTCCTTCCTATGCCCTGGGCTGTCACAGATTGGATAAGATCTCACTCTCCTATCAGTTTGCTAAGCTCCTTCTATTAAATGGGTTTGCTGCTAAGAATGGATTAAAGTATTGGTCTCCTTTGGGTTCTTTATTTAAAAAAAAAAATTTTTTTTTTTAATGTTTGTTTATTTTTGAGAGAGAGACAGAATGTGAGTGGGTTAGGAGCAGAGAGAGAGGGAGACCCAGAAGCAGAAGCAGGCTCCAGGCTCCAAGCTGTCAGCACAGAGCCTGACACGGGGCTTAAACTCACGAGCTGTGAGATCATGACCTGAGCCAAAGTCAGATGCTCAATCAACTGAGCCACCCAGGCACCCCTGGGTTCTTTATTTTTAAGAGAGAATTCTTAGAGGTGGAAGGCCTTGAAGACAGAAGGTCTTGAAGACCAAAGGCCTGGAATCTCTAATGTGGAACCAGGGTCAGCCAGGGTGGTTTGTCTGAAACACACTGTCGTTTTATTGGTGTGCATGCAACGTGGGCTTTTCTGTATGTGGCTTATCAAGAGCAGTGCTGTCTAGTAGAAATGTAACATACAAGCCACACATAAGAGCTACACATGTAATGAAAAGTTTTTTAGTGGCCATGTTAAACAAAGTGAAAACAAATGGCATTAATTTTAATGATGTTTTATTTAACACATCCTATCTAAAATACTATGTTAACGTATAAGCAATGTGAAAAGTTTGTTGAGATGTTTTACCTTTTTCATGTGCCGAGTCTTCAGTATTGGTGTGGACTTTGTACAGTGCATCTACAGTCCTACTGGCCACATGGTAAGGGCTCCAGAGCCGCGGTTGGCTGGTGACTACACTGTTGGCTGGTTCAGGTGTAGAGAGTGCCCCTGGTGAGGACAGGAGCACGTCATCTCCGCGTGTTGGATCCCAGAAGAGACAGGGAGCCTGTTAGATGGCCGCCATCAGCCAGGCGATTCCATGGTATATGTTGGTCATGCCCAGTAAGTAGCTGGAGTCAGAGCATTTTGTGGAGCGTGGGGCTTTGGAATGCCACTGTGTGTTCGATTTCACCTCAAAGGGAGCAGACTGATCCCTGTGGAGCTCTAAATAAAGAGAAGTGCTCTTTAGAAAGAGAGATGTTGAGCAAAGGTATAGGATTTCCTGGAAAGTGGCCAAGTCTGAGCGAGTTTTCTATAGCTTGGTTGGTACACATTTTTTATTACTTCCTAGAGGTGCCCTAGAATGAGATGGTGAAAACCAGCGTGTGTCCCAGCGGGGACTGTAAGAGACACCCTGCTCCCGAGGCTGACCCGGTCAGAAGTTGTTTTCAGAGGGCCACCATGGATGGGCCCGTGTCCCCAGCAGCAAACTAGCCTTCCCCACTGCTCAGACCCCTGGGGTCCTCTGTCGCTTCCTTTGCATTGCTGAGGGACCCAGAGCCAAAGATAAATATGGTATACTTCCACTCTAAGACTTAGGAAAAGAACAGCAATGATGTTTTTATATTAAAGCAGATGTGGCCGTATTATGAGTGTAATGCAAAATTGCCTTGCATTTTAAAACATAAAACACAAGTCTTGTAAAAAGGAAACCGTTGACGGAGAACGGTGTCGGGGCACCCCACCATCTTTTTCCTTGGGCTTGGAGCTCATTTTGCCTTGCTTGTCAGGAATCCCTGCTGGCCCTGCCTCACCCACTTAACCCACCACGCTGGTGCCGGTCTTGAGTTCAGTGCACCTTCACGTTCTGGAGTTGTACGAGAGGCAAACTCTGATGAGACCACAGTTATGAAGGGGGATTTTCTGGTGGTGGAGGAGGAGTTCATTTGAAATCAATATTTTGAAAGAAAAGGACAAGAAATGCCTGTTAAGATGAATTTCAGTAAAAATTTAGTTTAATATATATTATCATATACATTATGTATGTGGACATATATGTATATTGTATATGTGGATATATATATTATATATGGATATGTATGTATTATATACATATACCTATATATGTGTATGTGTACGTATATGTGTGTATACACACACACATATTCTTTTCTTTTTGTTTTTTAAATTTTTTAATGTTTTTATTTATTTTTGACAGAGAGAGAGACAGAGCATGAGCGTGGGAGGGGCAGAGAGAGAGGGAGACACAGAATCCGAAGCAGGCTCCAGGCTCTGAGCCGTCAGCACAGAGCCTGACATGGGGCTTGAACCCACACATAGTGAGGTCATGACCTGAGCCGAAGTCGGAGGCTTAACTGACCAAGCCACCCAGGCGCCCCGACATATTCTTTTCTTTAGAATGGCCCAAGTTCTCTTCCCCTGACCATGTATTGCTTTTATTTGAATATTTCTTGTAGTGAAATTTGATGAACCAGGGCTATATGATTTTGACAGTTGTTTTGTTCCCTTTAGGATTCCCACTTGTGTTTTACATCTTTTCAAACCTTTTTGCTTTACTCTGATTATAAAACTAATGTGTTCTGATTGTATGAAGATACAGTTACCTATTAGTGCTGTGATATTAGTGCCATCTTACAATCTTGTTTATGATGATTGCTATTTTTTTTTGAGAGAGAGAGAGTATGAGCAAGCATGTGAGCAGGGGAGGGGCAGAGAGAGAGAGAGAGAGAGAGAGTATGAGCAAGCATGTGATCAGGGGAGGGGCAGAGAGAGAGAGAGAGAGAGTATGAGCAAGCATGTGAGCAGGGGAGGGGCAGAGAGAGAGGGAGAGAGTATGAGCAAGCATGTGAGCAGGGGAGGGGCAGAGAGAGAGAGAGAGAGAGAGTATGAGCAAGCATGTGAGCAGGGGAGGGGCAGAGAGAGAGGGAGAGAGTATGAGCAAGCATGTGAGCAGGGGAGGGGCAGAGAGAGAGAGAGAGAGAGAGAGAGAGAGAGAGAATGAGAATGGGAATATCCTAACCAGGTTCCACACCCAGCATGGAGCCCATCAAGGGGCTTGATCTCAGTACTGTGAGACCATGACCTGAGCCGAAATCCAGAGTTGGATGCTTAACTGACTGAGCCACCCAGGTGCCCCCTTACTATTTAAAAAAAAAAAAAATTCTGGAGGGAAAACCTTAGAGGGTCAAAGTGATGCTTTAGATGGCAAAGTAATCATGAAAAATATAAAACTTACATCCACTACCGACATACTATAATTTTATCTATCAATTATAATTGGATTAGCAAAAACGGTCAAAGTTAAATGGTTATAGGAGTAATTCGGCATGAAAAAGAAACAGGCTAAGAAAAGTTACTTAGAGAATAACATCATGCTGATGAATGAGGCAGGGGCTGTCACACCTGATCGTGGTAGAGTTCTGGCGATTCAGAGTTAGAAAACTCATGACGCTCTTTGCTGACACTCCTGAAACCTAGCGATCATGGCAACAGCCCTCATTGCCAGGGTTCTCTTTTTCACTGTGCTGGGGAATAGCCTGTCAATACTTTTAATTGGCCGTTGGTATAGTTGAGTGGAAACCTATTTAATATGCTAGATATAGTGTAATAAGAAGGGGAACAGGCACTAGAAAGCCATACAAAACCTTTAGGTTCTTTTTTGGTAATGCTGTCTGAAAAGGAAAGGATGGAACCTGACGATTATCAGATCCCCTGAAGTCCAGGCCTTCTGTTGTATTGAATTTAAGGGAAGATAGCCCGAGTGTAACGCTTCTCAGCCTTGATGCCAAGGTCTCAGTGACTGTCACTTGTTGGGAGGGTTGGCCCAGATGTTTTCTCCTCAGTGGTGAAGAGTGCTGGAGTTGGCTCCCAGCCCCCGAGGAATGACACAGAGCCCATAGGCTAGCTCTGCATGGGAATGCAGAACCGGGCGCAGAGGAAAAGAGGCTGCGACTCTGTGGTGAGAGAGAACAACCGTCTAATAATTTGTCTTGAACTGGCTTCCTCATGGGGAAGAAGAATTCGCGGCGGAGGCAGCACTCCTCACGGCACTTGCAATGTGTCTCTCGCTGCTGGTCATTTCAAACCTCTGAACCCCAGGGAAAGCCTGACTCACAGACTGTTTTGGGGCATGAGTGCTTAAGGGTTTAATTAAAGAAAGCCGACTCTGGAGGAAAGATGTCAAGTGGGCACACAATGCAGCGGGTAGGAGGTGCCTGACTCACAAGGAATGGCACACGGGAGAACGCTCCTTCAGGAAATTGTCCATTTTCCTGCGCCAGGAACTGAGAACACGGGTGGCACGTTTATCGTGCTGCCCACAAATGCTTAAGGTCTCTTTGGATGTTTCATAGAGGCCTTCTGAGTTCAGGTAGCACTGTGGGATGAGGGAATATTTGGTGCTTGGGTTTTGTTTTTGGTTTTTGATTGTAAACTGGTAGATCTAGGTGTATTTCAGGAAGAAAATTAGAATGTTGGGGGAGATTAACATCTTCTTTCATGTGAACAGGCTCTCTCATTCTCAACTCAGAAAAATATTCACATGCATACTTGGCTTCCTAGCAAAGTAACAGTTCTCTCTCTTCATGTGTCAGTTCCATGCTGGCAGAGGTCGGGGATGGGAGGAGGGATAGACACTGAGCCTGTGTGAAGAGATCACCTCCCTCCCTGTGGTCTTCCTGTAGCCACATTGTGTCACACTGCCTCTTAGAAAGCTCTGTGGGGGAATCAGCTTCATGAGAAGCAGGCAGAGGAGTCCCCAGTTCCTTTCCCCGGGCTACACTGTGTCCGGGCTACAGAAATAAGACAGGGCGGCAACAGGAAATTCCTGGGGAATATTCTTCCGAAGCGTTCTCAGGAAGAAACTCTGGACGATAACTGGCCAAAGGTAGAATAAAGAGAGGACGTGAGAGACCCAGCCTGCCCATGTGAGACCTGCTGGGCTAGGACATTAACGAAGGAAGGGGAAGTTATTTAAAACCACACCGCAGCGCTGGAGGAGCTGGGGACTAGAAAAGAGAAAATCTGCTTCCAGTGTTTCCAAACACAGGAAGAGAGAAATGAACCTGCCAGTTGTTACTCTCTTAATTTAATCTCATGGGAAGCAGTGGAAAAAGTACTGCAAAACAAAAGACGTGTCTTACAAGAGGGTTAATCAAGTCATGAGAATCAACAACTCCATAGACCCTGTTAAAAAACGTAACCTTTATGACATTGGGGATAAAAAAGCTAGCAGAATTTGATAACGAAAGTGCTACATTAAAATAACTACTTGTGGTTTGAAAAAATAATTAATCCGGGCTGAGAAAGATCCCACTTAGAGGTTTTCAGCTTTGCCTGGGGCTTTACCAATGAGCTTGATATAGAAGTATCTTCAGGCTCTAACTTGAAACTATTTTTGTTTTGTTTGTTTGCTTTGCATATTTACTTTTAAAATAACTGTAGTCACGGTATAGACTTAATGCTATATTCTGTTTGTTTTTTTTGTTTGTTTGTTTTTGTTTTTTATTTTTAGCTAATGTAAAATTGCCCTGAGTGGTTAGTCATTCTTTTTATGACTGTGTAATATTTTTATGTCATTAAGTCATTCTTTTTATGACTGTGTAATTTTTATGACTGTGTAATATTCCACCCGGAGACCCCTTGTGTTAGATATTCAGGTTATTTCAAAAGGCATCTCTGCTCTTATGAATAATCTGCAAACATCTCTGCAGAATACACTTTTTCCCCCCGAGTTTGGACTATTTCCTTAAAATTGTTTTTAAATAGGATGAGTGAAGGAAACGAATATCTTGCTGACTCTTTATCCTTTTTGTCAAATTGCTTTCTAAAACCTCTCCACGATTTTCACATGGTGCAGAAAACGTGGATGTGGCCACTTGTGCCTCATGGGGTTATGCTGCATGAAGGATTCCCTAGATTTAATGGAACTGGAAATGACTCTCACCAGAGGTGCTGGTGAGTCATCTCCCAAGGGAATCCTGGTCTCAAAAAATATTTTTAATGAATTGCTATAAAGAAAAGAAAGAAAAGCAACCACCGATTGGAACTTTAGATCGCCTCCGATGGAAGGATTTCTTATTTCAGGTTTACGTTGTCTCCCAGAACGTGGGTCTACCCCATTCAAATGGCCCCCAAACTAGGAAGCAAAAAAAAAATCAATACATTGAATTTTGTTCCCCATAAGATAGCACCTAAAATTGCCTCACACTTAGCGGGGCTCAATAATATTTGTGAGTAAATGAAATGCCGTGGGAACCTTGTCATTGAAAGTAGCCCTGAAGTGAATGTTTTTTGATCATGTGGTGGCAATTAGGCTGTTCTGCTTGAAATTTCAGATGTTTTTCCACCCAGGTTTTCTTAAAATGAGGTATGCTTCTACAGTTCGGTGCTACAGCCAATATTTGCAAATAACTGTAACAAAAAACTGTTTAAACATGAAAACAAATATTCAGTCTGTCACATCCCAACCCATGTGGAAAGGGAAATACTTGCCGAAAGTGGGACTTCTTAATATTAGAAGTTGTTCGGTTGGAGCAGGAACTTTTTAAAAACTCACAACTTTAATAAGTGAAAGAGACGTGGTGATGTAAAACCACAGACATGTTTAGCACATGAGATCATTCAGCCTCCTTCTCACCTTCAAAACAAAAGGTTTTCCTTTCTCTCTGGTTTTTGCTTTTTTTCTTTCTTTCTTTCCCCAGTCTCTCTCTCTCTCTCTCTCTCTCTCTCTCTCTCTCTCTCTCTCTTTACAACCGCGTCAAGTTTTCCTGGCTGCGGCCAGGGAGCAGCGCTCCAGCTATTAAGCTGTGTGAGAACAGTGAACTTGGTCAGCAAGGATCATTTGTCTCCAGTTGTCAACAAAGGTTTGTTTTACTGGGAACAATGACTGCGCAGCTTTGTGGAGAGTGTTGTGTGCAAAAGCGTTAATCAGTAAGCAGCTTGAGCCACACTCAAAATCTCTTTTACATGGTTATTTTGCTCTTGAGGGGTGATTGTTGTCTCTGTCCGTTGGCACCATCTGAAAAAGAAGTTCATCAGTATGCCGGGATGCTCTCTGCGCAGAAAGCTTGACTCAGTCCTCTGTTCCTTTCTTTGCTTCTCTTTAATCTGTTTTCGCCAGCCCACAGCCCCGCCACTGTTGACGGTCAAGTACAGCCAAGTGATTAAGCGATAATGATCTTGGTTTGCATCTGAGATGACAGAGATTTCTAGCCATGGGGACACTCCAGTGCCCTGGACTGGAGTGCCCTTTTCACACACTCACACACAGCCCTCACACTCACAGAGGACCTTGATTCCGAGAAGCACAGAAAGGACGGCTGTTGGCCGTTAGAAAGGGTGCTCGCCCAGAGCCAGTAGGAGGAACTGGGGGTGAATGAATTCTTCTGCTCTGTTTGGCACCGACCGAAAGGACCGAATCACTACAAGAAGCGTCCTGAGCTCACTCCCAGCACGGCTGAATCACCCAGAGCAAGTGGAAAGACGTGGAGCTTGATGAAAGTTTCGATTTGAGTCCTAAGCTGTGGCGCACGTGCCAGCCTTCTCCCTGGACCCGCGTTCTGGGAGACCCGCCCCAACCCTGCCCACTTAAGGCCCCCCCTCGTCACGTTTTTATGACGTCCAATGGGGTGCAGCTTTCACGCCTCACTGAGGCGGACCAGGCTGACACCAGGGAGGGTCCGGAGGGGCATAGTTTCCAGTCCTTCCAGCTTTCGAGAGCCTTGTGAGGGGTGAAGAGGGCAATGCCTGAGAGCTTGGACCTGGGCGTCTAAAAGTCAGAGGGAGCAGTGTTCTGATTTTGACATAGTCTCTCTATAGGCGTGTGAACTCGAGCAAGCCAGTTAATCTCTCAACAGTAAGAATGGGTATATAAATAATAGGTTAACACGATAAGAGCTTAACGTGAATTGAACACTCACAGTATACTAGGTACTGTGCTTACACACGTTTCATGTGCTATCTCTTGAAATCCTCGTGACAGTACGCTGAGGTACATCCTATTATACTGTTATTTTACAAACGAGGAAACCGAGACCCAGAGAGGTTACAAATAATCTTGTAGGTGACACAGTGGGTACGCAGCAGTCGAACAACTCTATCTCTTGAGCCACATTTATTCCAGCAGACCATCCTGCCTCTCCCGAAGTGCCCTGCCTGGTGTGATGTCTGGTATACCAGGATTTCTGCTTCTGGAAGATTGAATAGATGAGATTGAAACGGTTGACCAAGGAGCTCTCCCAGATTTTGGATTCATGCTCACTTCTAACCTTTAATGGTTGGGGAGCAGGGGTCGGCCGGAGGGTGGGGGGGAGGATAGATCTCTGAGAACTAGCATTCTAACTAATCACTGGTCAAAGTCGTTTCCGGCAAGTGGTTTAGGGGTGATGAAGGACTGGAAAGGCTACAAAAGGCTGAGGCATTCCATAGACAGACTTCCCTCCAGGAGGGTCTATGAAGTAATAATAGGAGTGATAATACAGGAAAACCCATGCGGGGGTCTAGGGAGTCACTTTAGTCAAAGGTCTTTGAGTGCAGAGACTGAGGTTGGTACGGAGACTGAGGTGCTGAGACTAGAGTTCCGTTGGTGCAGCTGAACTCTAGCCGTCACAAGAAGTCCTGGAGTGTGAGTCTTTGGAAGTGCCCCTTGGAACATAGTCTAAGCCCCGAAGACTTCACTTTCCTTAAGCAGAGCTTCCCTTAGCCAAGGCTGGAGGGAGTTGAAGGTTTTAGACTCCTTAAGAAAGGCAAACCTGGGATAGTACCTAAGTAGGAGGGGGAAGTCCTGCTGTAAACTTAGGCTTTTCGGGAGGAGACCTGTCTAGTGCCCAGATCCGGGGTTTCTGTGGTAATAGCGGCCAGCTGTAACTTCTGGGTGTTGGACTGGAGATTGTCACAAGAGAAACAGTAGTTAACCAGGAGGATCAGGGAGTCATCTTGTCTCCCAGTGTTAAAGATGGAAGATAATTTGGGAACACGCTCTCTTTGAAAAAGCACATCAGCAGTGTAATTAAATCATTGGTACCAAAATTATGGAGCTGGCCATTGGGACTCATTCTTTTTGTTAATATAGAGATTACTGTCATGTGGTGATCTTGGAAGCAGAGTTGTGATGATTAGAGTAGAAAAGAAATGGTCTCAAACACAAAAGCATTTTGCTTACACACTGATGGCACTGAGGTATATTAGGATCGACAGTCTACTCTTTGGTAGGGTCACAGTGTCCTGGGTAATTTTAACCTATCACTCACTGACATCTTAGTGTCAGATGTTTACACATGACTCCGTATATGGAAGTAACAGAAGAAGAAAAAAAGAGAACAGGAATAATACAGATGGTCTCCTAATTTTAGATGTCCTTTCTAGTTCTTCCAACTTCTTTATCTTTATTATGGCTTCTTCTAGAAACCTCTGTTGATGACATTGATGATAGTAGCTATTATTTTATAGTATTCTACTCGTTGTCAGTCCCTATGTAACATTCAGAAATTTTCTTGGATTTTAACTCCTGAACAAACCAAATAAGTTGGAGATGATTATCTATATTTTAGTTAGCACATGGAGATCCAGAGAAGTTATCTAATTGCTTAAAGTTACACAGCTAGTGGCAGAGTGAGGACAGGAACCTCAGAAAATATAGTGCTAAAGTTAGACTCCTTTATTTCATCTTTAAAAACTCTTTTAATTGAAAAAATTGTTTTTATTTTTAGAGAGAGAGAGAGCATGAGTGGGGAAGAGGGGCAGAGAGAGAGAGAGAGAGAGAGAGAGAGAGAGAGAGAGAATATTTTAAGCAGGTCCCATGCTCAGTGCAGAGCCGACTCAGGGCCCAATCCCACCACCCTGGCCCTGGGATCATGACCGAACCAAAATCAAGTAGGACCCACAACTGACTTAGCCACCCAGGCTCCCCTTCTTTGTTTCATTTTTAAACATTTTTTTGAAATATAAAACAGTGAATTAAAAAGCAAATTAATATCAATCTTTTTAAAAAGCTAAAGATTTAAAGAAATTGTTTCAACATCTTAATTGCTGGTAACTAGAAAAAAGAGAAGTATTGTTTGGGCAAACTAACTTTTGTAGACCAGAGAAAGGGAAGGGCTTTAACAGGAGC